>NC_090665.1:10757500-11382500 GCF_013368605.1 Nyctibius grandis
GTCCAAAACTATGTTTAATGCAGGTTTGTAGAGGTGGACCTGCTCTGGCATGGAGTTTCTGTCGAGGGAAGAATAAAATCTTTTCTCCCTCCTTCTCGTGGCCAGAGGTTTCATGCAGCAGAGCAAGGCAATGCCTACGAGAGTTTTGTAGGATCAGGGGAATGGCTCACACTGAGCATGGTGGACCTGCAAGCAAGAGTCAGGAAAGCATGTGCCACACACACACACACTGTCCAGACCCTGCCAGCCCCAGGCAGTGCCCAGGAGCGCTGAGCCGGCCACCTCTAGCCCCAAGGCAGTGACATGAGCACTGCTAAAGCCAAAGCTCACACGCGGGCTCCATCTGCCATCTTGCAAATCAACCATCTGGGAAAAAAAAGTTGCGAATAGAGCGCTTAGTTTATTAGACAGTGACGACAGAGTGCACATATACAGGCTGATATATCAATCCTAATTTAAGGAAAGCTAATTAAGTGCAGTTTCTCTTTGCATAGCTTAAGGAAGCCTAATTGAAGCGGACAAGCATATCTGCAGAGCAGTTAGTCTTTTTACCTTTAACAGGACCTAAAATAAATGGCTAGTGCAGCAGTAGAGGTAAGATAAGTAGCCTGTTGGTGAGCTGGAATTACCGTCATGGTAATTAAAATGTTCACAGATCACAGGACTGCAACAACAGTTTGTTTTTCTTTGTGCAAATACGTACATCTACGTGAAGGTATTCGCAAGAATCAGCAGAGAAAATACTGTACACAGTTGGTGCTGCAAGGTTTGGTACAATATTTCAATTTTTGCCAGCTGAACTGTTCAGAATTCAACATATCAGAGTTAGTCATAAAATATAAACACCTATGACACAAGGAGATTACAAGTCCCGGTGGTCAGGGCTCCATCTTCACTCAAGTGGAAGGCTACTTGGATCAAGATGAAGCACTGCATTGGTAAGCCATGGGCTCAGGCCGTATTAGAGGCCAGGTTTCTGGCATGGCCAGTTCTTGGGCAAAGTTTGGGTGCTACCAGTGTGATTTTCTGTAAAGGCAGCTTGGTGTTGCTAATAGAGAAAAGGGCCGATTTGTACACAGCAGACAAAGCAGCACGCTGCAGCCATGCGGATCCTCCTAACACAACTGGGCGGCCTTCCCAGCCAGCAGCACACAGCTGAATCAACCCACCAGTGGAGACACGGAGCCCAGATTTTCACCATTCTAACAAATGCCAACAACCGTGAAATAACTGTTCAGAGAACTGCATGTACCCACTAGAGCATCAGAAAACCCTTGGTGAAGCAAGATGATGTCCTTACCAGCTGAAGTGACCATTCCCGGGAGGCAGAGTCCTAAAGAAGCAAGCACAAGCCAGCTATTCAGAAACCAGGGAAAGCCGAGATGGAGGAGACATCCCAGGTGCCACAAGCACAAGTCAGGTGGGCAGCCTAACTGCATCCATGTTCCTGCGTGCTGCAGATCACCAGCCCTCCTGGCCCTGGTTGCTGCCATCACCAACTGAAGTCACTCAGATTGAAGCCCCAACTTTACCATTTGCCTGAAGTTGGACTGCTCAGGGCTGAGGTCACGGGCAGAATTTAGACTGCCAAGTCTCATGAGAGAGAGAGAGATGAGCGCCTCTGCAAGCAAACCAGAGCACCTAAGGAAGGGGCTGAGCAGGGAACCACCAAAGGTCTCCCAATAGGAGACCCAGGCAAAGAGGCTTGGGTAGAATTAAGGTGCCTGAACTTAATTACCTTATTCACCTTCCCATCCTAACTCTCTCCCAGGGGCAACTTTCAGACTGAGGCAGTTTCCTGCAATGTTTACTGGTCATTCATGAAAGCCAACACACCCCAAACAACCACAAAAGAGAACACACTAGCATGGAAAAGGTGGCTGAAACCCACTGCCTGTGAGTACCCAGCACACAAACACTGCACGACTGAAAATTCAAGCAGCTCAGTGGCTACCCACACACTGACCATCCTGCCCTACCCCAGGCTCGGTGCTCACAGCCCACAGTCCCTCTAGTCATCCAGTGGCTCCTGAAGCACAAAGCTAAATCTTCTGCAGAAGCGTTAGCCTGTTTCCAAAGATCAGACTGCTGCAGCTGGAGGTGAGACAGTAATGACCATCATTTTGTTTATTAAAGTTCAGGCAGTGCAAGCCGCCTTTAAACTAGAGTATGTCAGTGCTAAGACTTTTACAGTACAAGTGACTGCACGTCTAGACACTTGCAACGCATTTACATTCTTCTGGGGACTCTTTAGATTGTCCTGTTCTCTCCACTTCGTGAGTACAAACAATAGCCTGGTGGGAGTGAAAGCTCAGCCTCCTGGTTTACCCTTATTAACTCCAGCTCAAAGCTGGCGTTTTAAAATTAAGCACAGCAAAGGCACTTTCAGAATCTTTAAGCTCTTCAGATCATTTCTAAGACCCTGCTGAGCTCCATCTTGCAAAAGTTAAACAGACATCATTTCTCAGAGCTGGAAAGAGTTGTTTTAATTTGGGAACAGGCATCCTAGAGCTGTCCAGTGAACGCTACTAACATTTTTTCACGCAATAGTCCAATTGTTATGGCAACCACAAAAATCAATCTCCTTCTTCAATCACAAGTAAACCCAGCTCGACCACAGTGACTGCGCAGGTTTGGTATAAAGTGCCAATAAGCATGGGACCAAATCCACTGATGTTCATCACTCAAATGGGGATGAAGTACTCTTTCTCAGAGAGAAATTTCATAGAACAATCAGTGCTTGAACATTTGAGAGACTTCAACATCCCACTCCTAAAGACATCTATTACATGTAGTGTCTACCACATTTGTCACTCTTGATGCTGGCAGATTTTAGTTAAAACCCCACAGCGGCTCCTTCCAAGATAGATTCTTAAAAGGAATATATTAAAAAAATATGCATGCAACAGAAGTACCCTGACAAATCCCTGAAGGCACTCTGAATGCCCTGTAACACACCAACAAAGATACCTGACACATCACAAAACTCTTTATGCATAGTGCATCAATTTCAAAACAAAATGAAATTATAAAATAATTGGAAGAAAAAACTGCTCCATCCAAACACTAATTGTTATAAATCCCACAAAAATCCAGCACAGCATAAAATGCACTGAAAGCCCAACCTTCTACATCAAGCCAGTACTGTTCTTTTTAATTTCTCCATGTTTATGTTTTAGCTAATGTCCTGTTCTGGTTCAGAAAATAGACCTTGGTCCAAGAGAGTGGCTGACAATGAATCTCGATGTATTACATATCTACAACAATAAACATTTACATTTTCACCGAGGACTGCTCACTGGATTGCCGAACCAGAATCAATTATTACTTCCACATATTTATGGCCTCCAAGGAAGGAGGAAGACAGAAAAAAGAGCACTGCAGTCTCGTAAGGTACCTAAATGGCTTGAAAAGCCAACATATATATAAACGAGATCAGAGTCTCTGAAAGACCAAGTACCAGCAGTATTTCCTACAAGTCATGCTGTAATTGTGCCACAAATATAATGAGGTCTCTGCACCACCACTATCCCACGCAAGAAGGTGGAGTGTAATTGAAAATGCACTTGCATTATATAAACTACTTTAATCATAGATGCACAGAGCTAGAAATGGAAGAGACATTAGGTCATCCAACGCCCATAGGTCAGAGCCAGACTACTCATGACAATACATTTGCAAGGACTTTCCCCAGTACAATATTAAGCATCTTTAGTGATGGAGTTTCCAATACTTTCTTTAGCAGTCTAAGCTACAGTCTATTCTAGGTTGGACAGGAAAGGTTTCCTCTATGTTTTACCTTACTTGTCCTCATAACACCCCTTTCTATCCACCCACCACCTTAAATGATTCTCATTTTTTCATTTTGATCCTCATATTTTAACTATCAACTACTATATCTTTCACAAACTTCTCGTTTCAGTGTTGGCAAATACACATTGAACAGTTAATCCTTCCTTGTAAATCAATCCCTCATCTCCCAGAATATTTTTGTTAGTCTTTTCCGGACTGCCCCATGTCTAATCCATGCTGTGATACCTCCAGTACAACCCTGCCTCATACACCTGCATGTGTGCTATCTATATTATGATTTTTTTTTCTTTTTGGAGAGTGAGGATCTGAGAATAACCTGGAAACAAAGATCCAATCACCCCAAAACTTCAGAGCAGATGGACAGGTCAAAGCATGCTTCAGACCGCTCCATCAGAACGGAGCCACGAGGAAAATGTGGTTCCTTGTAACGACCAGCCTGTCCTAGTGATCAGCCCTGAAATACCACAGCGGGGATATACTGCCTCACCTACTGAAGAAGTTCTGAGTTTCTTCATCTACAGCATCAGAGACAGATACCTGTTTTGACACCAGGACTTGGATCCTTCATCTCCTACCTACCCCCGTGCTACCTGACCTGTAGCGAGAGAAGGGCACCAGCACCGTGATATCAAGGAAAGTGGCAGTAATTTGGCACACCTGAACTGGGCCACTTCACATATATAAACATGAGAGGATAGGGCGCTTTCTTCTGCTCATCAAAAACCCACCTTGTGATCCAGTGGAATCCAGTAGGAAACGGACACATTCTCAAATTGATTTAAGATTTTATGCTCATCTCCCTCTTATTCTCTCCATTTCTCTCCATAAAATAGGCAGCCAGGCAGGAACAAGACTGTATGCATAACAAAGTAGTTGCGAAAGTTATTACTGTTTTCCACAACTAAACAGATTCTTAACTAAGCAAGCTTAGTTTTGATGGCCTACAAGATCAGAATGCAATAATTCTGTCCAACTACACACCACTAATTCAGCTTGAAGCTGCACTTCCAATGACCACACGTGCCTTCCTGTAAGGAAAAACACCAGTGAAGTTGCCAGTGTGTCTATGTACACCAGCCACTGGTAACAGCAGCATCTGAGAGCAAAGACCATGCATCATTTTGTACAAAACAGTGTCACCACAATTGCTGTAGCTATAGTGTAGTAGAAAATGTTATGAAAACAGAGAGGAGGACCCGAAGAAGCCAACCAGAAGCAAGGAGCTGAATCATATCACTCTCACAGCAGCACCGTATTTATTCAGAGTTTTACTTATGCAGCTAATGGGTGAGGATGGAGCTAACGTAAGCTCTCTTCACCATTCCCCAGACTGCCTGGACAGCAGAAGTACCCAGAGCAGGCACAGCCATCACCACCACCTTCTGGAATCCATCCTGTTAGAGGCGGACTAGATCTGATATCCTTAGACACCACTTAGTAATGCTTTGTATGCCTTGTATCTCCCTATGGAGAACATTAAATTAGTCACAGAACAGCTCAGTGAGAGGGCAGCGATCATAATCTGGCCCTGTTTGTGTCTCCACTCCACGCCAAGATAACAGTCAGGTCTGTAGCAATGTTGCTTATACATTTGCTAAACAAGTCATTTCTCAGTTTCCATCAGAAACCAGAGCATTTTTACATATCCTATTATAGCTGAGTAAGTCTTGCTCTACTTAACACTAGCTTTTTGTAGTGGAAAATCTCCAGGAAACAAGCTGTTTAATGATGTTTTATCTGACTTGCACTCATTTCTAACCAAAGCCGTCCACCTGCCTTGAAAAGACATCTGTTTCAGAGGCTGACTGCTTTCCTCCAACACCCCTTGCACAGCTCAAGCCTGCCATTTTTACCATCACCTCTAATTTTATCAGCCAATAATCTCCTCAGGCATCTACAGTAAAGAGCATGCTGTCAAACCTTTACTATAAGCACTGTTAATCCCTGTAACCAGCTGTAACACTCCTCAAAAAAAGAAAGAAATAGCGGCAGAAGTGTGGTGCAGGTAGTGTCCTGCTGCCAGCACTTTCCAGTTACAAACAGTGCTACAGAGCTCCCCCCCACAGCAGGCACAGAGACACAGCAGAGCACCTCCACTCTGCCTCCCTTACCAACCAAAGGAAGAATGCTACAGTTCTGAATGGGCAGCCAAAACTACAATTCAGCCTTCAGTAACTTGGATAGCTTTAGGTCAGCTGCAATTGAGGTCACACGCTGAAATACCAAGATGCAAATTTGTACTGAAATCTTTGTTGCATTAGAGCTCTTTGCCTGCAGAGCAAAGTTCATGAACTCTGCCCTGCAAGGGAAGCAAGTGAGCATTAACTGTCTCCTGCCAATGCAGTGGATTCTTGCTGTCCCCTGGTCTGATGCTCTCCAGGCCTTTTAGCCTCATGGGAAGAATGGGACAGTTATGCTGCCATTCAGAGGGACCTCAGCAGAGAAATGGGCTGGTGGGAATTTCATGAAGCTCAAAGGGAAAAGCAAAGTCCTGCACATGGGGAGGAATAACTCCATGTATCAGTAGAGCCTGGGGACCAACCAGCTGGAAAGCAGCTTGGTAGAAAAGGACCTGGGGTCCTGATGGACAAGTTGAACATAAACCAACAACATGTCATTGTAGCAAAGGCAGCCAACAGCTTCCTGGGGCTGCATTAGGAAGAGTGTTGCCAGTAGGTCAAGACGTGCAATCCTTGTGTCCTTCCCCTCTTCTTGGCACTGGTGAGACCACAATTGGAGTGCTGTGTCCAGTTCTGGGCTCTCCAGTACCAGGAAGACATCAACATATTGGTGCAAGTTTGCTGAAGGGCCTCGGTGATGATTAAGGAATTGGAGCATCCCACCTACAGGAGAGGCTGAGAGGGCTGGGACTGTTCAGCTTTGAGAAAAGAAGGCTCAGACAGGGAGATCTTATCAATGTGAACATATACCTGATAGCAGGGAGTAAAGAGGACAGTGCCAGACTCTTCTCAGTGGCATCCAGCAACAGGACAAGAAGCAATGGGCACAAAATACAGGAGATTCCGTTTAAAGGTAAAAAACACCCACATTTTTACTGTAAGGGCAATTGAACCCCAGAACATGTTCCTCAGAGGGGTTGTGGAATCTCCATCTTTGGAGATATCCAAACCCCAAATGGACACAGCCCTGAGCAGCCTGCTCTAGTTGACCCTGCTTTGAGCAAGGGTGTTAGAGTAGATGATCTCCAGAGGTGCCCTGCAACCTCAACCATTTGGTGATTCTCAGGAGTTCAGAGCTGCTCAGTTGAAGTCAGTCAGTTTCTGCTCCTCAGACCACATCCATCTTGTAGATATTTCAGAGTTTCTTGCCACAGCACCCTTTCTCTGCTCAGTATTTTTAGCTCATTGTTTTGTATTTTGCCAGCTGAGAAACTGCAGTTTGTAATTTTACCTTCAGCCTCATATTTCTTCTTAAAAGTGAATACAATGTCCTGTTTATAATAATAAAATCACTAGTTGGCAGGATGACATCAAATGGAAAAAGAGAAAGCAACTGGAAAATTTAGAGCAAGCAATTTTGAGTGCCAAGTTTCACATTTGTAATAGTCCAGCAGAGGTCAACAGGCTCACTTATTATTAGGCAAATGGTAAAGAAATAGATATCCTCAAGTTCTTCCATGTTAGAGTATATAAACCATCTCTACTTGAACAGGCTCTAGTGCTTTCCAAAAGAGTGATGTTATACATTTTCCACAGTAACACCAACAATGAGGGACAAGCAAAAGGCAGAACTGCTTTGCAAAAAACGGCCTTTTTTCTCTCTCCAATATTTAGGTTTTTGTTTCCCACTATGATCGGACTTTCCTGGCTTTAGTTTCTTGTCCTAGTTAAGCAGTAAAGGAAACAAGAAGATATGAATGAAATTAGAAACATTTGGAATGAGTCTTCGAAATAGCTTTTGGGTTTCTTAGATTCCTGGCTACACCTCTTCAAATGGCCTCCTTCTCCAGCCCCCATCTCCTGCACCCACCTCTGAAATTTGCATTTCCTCCTTTGCCCTGACCCCTCTTCTGTTCAGGGGCTATATTTTGTCCCACACCACTGAAACACTAAGTGCAAAGCAAAGCAAACAAGGAAATGAAAATTACATGTTGAAACACTGGAAAAGACCGGAAAATGGTTGAAACTTTGCACCCATCAAAATTTGTCTCTATGACACTAATCGTCCAATGTTTCTCTAAAAGCAGAAACCAAACACTTCTCAAACTTCTAAGGAAAAAATACCAATTCCAGTCAACCTGAATAATAAAATGAGAACTCTAGTCCTATCTGTATTATCACATTTAAAGTCTCTGGAAGGGAAGTTTCCCCAACCACGCTATTCTGATACTTTATGAAACTTCATGCTCTCTGTGAAACACAACTGCAGCATGCAATGCCAACACCGAATACTTGCCTAGTGCTTTTCATTAGAAGTTTTTGGTGCTCTTTACAAACAAGTAAGCTGGGAGAGCCCGTGAAATACTTGCCTAATTTTACAAATAGATAAACCCATGCAGGTAAAGAGCAAATGTCTACGGCAAAACTGTGCACTAGTGGCAGAGCAGAGAGTTAAATCAGCTAAAACATTTCAAAGCCATCCACGAGGTTTGGATCTTTTCTGCCTTAAGTAATATTAAAATATTATGTAAACCTTTCTTTGTGAGCCATTACTGAAGAAATGAGGGGAAAAAAAAAAGATCTCTTGGAAGCAATTCTGCACAGGCTATGTAGGTGAGATCACAGTTGCTATCCAAACAGACTATGCATGGCAAGAACAGGCTTCCTGTAAAACTGAAAGACTTGCAGGAAGATCAAGGAACGTATTTACGAGATGGCATGGACAAAATATCCTTCCCTCCTCTTGCCCAGCCTCAGCAGCTTGGTGAAACACATTGTCTCACTTTCATCTAAAACCACACTCACAAATGCCTCCAGTGCAGAACCTCTACCTCCATGCTCTACACACTGACTCACAAACAGACCGGACCACACTTGGGATACCGGTAGCAGAAGACAGGTTACCTTTCGAGGAGGAAAGGGTTGTTTCCCGTGGTGAAAGGAAAAAAGGAGAAGTTATCTCAGAAAGAGGAAACACCAGAAAACTCAAGACTTTGCTCAGGTTTCAGTTCCAAATCCCAAAGGCTTTATGCACGACCCTAGAAAATTTACAGCTCTGTGTTACAGAACTGGAGAGGATTTGCTACAGATGAAAGTATTTTTAAGCCAAACTCTAATTTATGTTTACTCTAGTCAGGTGAGCGATGTGTAAACTGAATTAGGATGAGCTATTTAGAAGTGTTAACATGGCTGTTTCAGGAAGAAACAGGAGCCTCTACTTCACTGTAATTTATCTTATATTGTACTCTCAAGAGTACTGCACAGTACCTGGGGAGCCTGGCAGATCAACATCCACAAAGTACAGCAAAGATGGACACTCACAGAGGCAAGTGCCATTGAACACGGTGTGAGCTCCCCTGGAAAACAAGGCACAACTCCCATGTGCACCCAGACCAGAGACTCAGGTTCAGATATCCTCCTCTGGATGCCAGCCTGAGCCAGTGTGTGCCGGCTATTTGTACCACACCGTACACCACAACACGCTTACTGCTGACAATATGAAAGCTAATACTGAATACCACGTTAAAGTCGAGCCACCTTGGGACCTGTCAAGAACAGCCTCTCAAGGTCTGATGGGGTGAGACCAGAAAAGATGTCGGTCAGGTCTCCAACTGCAGGCCCCCATTCAGCTACAATTCATGCTACATTTACTAATAAAACTCATCTTTTTCTGGGTAGACAAACCTCTCACTCTGAGGAAAAAAAAAAAAAAAAGATTCATCTGTATTTTACCTTCCATAACTAGAAGTCTCATGTTATCTCCATATGTATTTAGACCACAGACTAGTTAGTCAGCGGTGTGGCAGTTGACATTAAAAGGATTAGTAAATTAAGCTCAAATAATTGTCTTAAAAACCTTGACTGTTAAATGTTTATATTTGAGAGGATCAAAAGGAAATCTACTTTGTAGTGTGCACTGTGGTCGGGAAGGGGCAGAGAGGGATTTAAATGGCTTAACTGCAAAACTGTTATCACCTTGATAAGTCCCAGTGTAACAATTCAGCAATAAAAACAATAAATGCACTTGGAATTTGTTTCCAGAACTGTTTGTCTGACTGGAGACAAGTCAAGCTCTTTATTTGCTTGAAAGAACTTGGTCAGAAGAAACAGAGAACGCTACTGAAATGTAGTCAAGAATATAAAAATAAGTACTTTCCAGTGACTTCTGAACTGCAGCTTTCAGTATCCTTTTTTTTTTTAAAGCTACTTGAAGTCTACAGTCTGGATCTGGTATCTGAGTGTTACCCCTAGTCAATCAGGAGTGTGATTCTCCCTTGAATTATTCCATTGTATGGCAATGGAAATCCAGTAAAGCTGAAGCAGTAAGGAGGTTACAGGCTCCGGTGCAGGATTAGGTCCAAAGTAACACCTGAAGTCCAGGTACAGACACAAATGGCTGCAATTTATCAGCTTATACACTCAAATTGCTAATGTCCATGCCAGTAACACAGATAAACTAAGAGGGAGAGAAGCTTGCTATATGCATGCAGGTGGCTTGTACCGGTGCAGTGCCTTGAGGAATCAGGCTCATGGGGCTGTTTCACCTCAGCAATATGCAAGAAAGCAATGAATTCGCCAGCTGAGACAGGATGCTCTAGCGTAAGCAAGGATGGGACTGGAACACACTGTATCATCTTAGCAATGCATTTATTGTTTTAATTTCTCGCACTTTCCTTTATTGCAAAGCAAGGTTCTAAACAAATCACTTTTCTTTTGCCTTTAAATCTTTTCTAGCAAAGACGTCTCTAAAATCCGACACTTTGAAGCATAGCAAATCCACTAGTTTTTGGTAGACCAGCAATGCCAGAGTGTCTACCGCCCAACAGACCGTGAAGTTCCCAAAAGCTGGTGGGAGCATCACTGTTACAGGGATGTGTAATGTGAGGTAGATGTACAGCACAAAGTTGCCAGGCTGCAGGGAAGTACTGCATTTGCCAGCTGCTAACCTGATCCAGAGCTGTCATAAACTCCACATGACACCAGTTCTTCAAAACAGAGAAAAATGTTGAGGCTAGACAGGAAAACGCAGGACAGTCTCTACCTGTGCTTAAGTTTCAAAGTAACAATGTCCAAGATCATTTGATCTGCCAGGCATTCAGAAAATCTCTGCTATAAAACTACCACTAAAATACGTAATACATTCCAGACAAAAACATAAAGCTTTCAGATTAGGTGCCAAACACCAAATCGTCAGTTTTCAATAGTTCTTTTGAGAAAAAGCCTCTTTGCCTCACAAAATACTTCTCCAAATAACGATCTTCTGGGTTTGTATGTACTTTCAAGAGCAGTTTCTTTCCATGCTAGGACAGGTGAGGCTGCACCTTGAGTACTGAGTCCAGTTCTGGGCCCCGCACTTCAAGAAAGATGTTGAGGTGTTGGAGCGAGTCCAGAGCAGGGCGACCAAGCTGGTGAAGGGTTTGGAGGGTCTGACCTACTAGGAACGGCTGAGGGAGCTGGGGTTGTTTAGCCTGGAGAAGAGGAGGCTCAGAGGTGACCTTATTGCAGTCTACAACTACCTGAAGGGAGGTTGTAGTGAAGTGGGAATGGGCTGCCCAGGGAGGTGGTAGAGTCACCATCTCTGGATGTGTTTAAGAAAAGACTGGACATGGCACTTAGTGCCATGGTCTAGTTGACAGGGTGGTGTCAGGGCAACGGTTGGACTCGATGATCCCTGAGGTCTCTTCCAACCTGGTTGATTCTGTGATAGGTAATGTGTCATACAGTACATGTAATAAAGTCAGTGCCTTTTCACAGTGTGATGAAAGCAACACAGAACCAAACAACCCTGCACCAACCCAAGAAGGAGTGTGAGACCGCGCTTTTTGTTGTTACCTTAAATCTCTTCTTTTGGCCAGTTCTCCTGGTGAGATAACCCAGGGCAGGCTCTGGGGAAGACACGCCAGGGCTTCAGGGGAAAACTCAGAGAAATCCACACCATACTCCGTCAAGATCCCTTCCGTTTCCGGCTCAATCTCCCCAGCCTGTCCAAGACTTTTGGCCAACTGCCTGCAGAAAGAAAGAAAAAGATGCTTTTTTTAAGTTTATAATTACTACTGTCGTGTTGTTACTGTCCCCGTAGAGAGGCTGCTGAGCCTTCAAACATACTCTTTCACTCATTCACTTCTCCTTGAGTTTTGGCAGAGGACTTAGCAGGAATTCAGACCGTACCATGACTTATGTCTGCTGGAGATGCAAAACGCTAGCCAGACAGTACCCTGTGCTGGTTCGTGTATCTCATTGTAAGGAGATGTTTTATATTATTACGTTTTTGCAGAGGTAAGAAAGTGTCAAATTTTAGGAAAAAAAACACATCCAACAGGGATAAGAAAAGCACAGCCCTCCACACAGGCAGCTCTAGCTTTACACATGGCTGGTTCCCTGGAGATCCTCTTTCCTCTCCTCACCACTGAAAAAGGTGACTCACCCCCACTACCTGAAATGGAGAACAGGTTCCCACCAGATCCCAGACAGCTCTGAGGAAGACAGCTGTGCAGAAGACAGCTCCCAGGGAGCTCGGCACACTGCTCTCCATCCCAAGGGATACACATCTCTGCCTGGGCAAATGGATGTCCTGTGAAGACATAGGTGTGAAGAACCCTTACTGTCTTCCTTACAGGAGTCGCACACACAGAAATGCCCACAAATCATCTTTCCAACTATTTTCCAGTCTCTTTCCAGGATCTAAATGCTCCCAGTAGTTTGTTCCTCCTCTCCCAGCTAAGCAGAAGCCTCTGAACCAGAAGCCAACTGGAGAGGTGCCAACGATCTAGAAGCAAGTCATAGACAGGGGAAATTGTCCCCCACATGCTAATAGTCTTTGATGAAGCATTCTGCACATGTGTGGATGAGGCTGCTGCTCTATTATGCCTAGAGAAAGTTTCCATCTGCTCCAGTGCAAACCCCAGCACACGTTTGTCTGAGCGCTTTGGCATCAAACAAGAGTTCGGTTCTGGACACAGCACATAAACTGGGACTCCAAAGGAGTGGGACATTTGTTCCCCTCCCTACCTGGTTAAAACACTACATGAAGACTTATGTCCCATGGTGGCTCCCCTTGTCCCCTTGCTCACCCCTAGATTGCTCTACAGTACACAGAGGTAAATTATTGTTATTTTTTTTAATATACTGCCATTAGG
This sequence comes from Nyctibius grandis, assembly GCF_013368605.1. Lineage (NCBI taxonomy): Eukaryota > Metazoa > Chordata > Aves > Nyctibiiformes > Nyctibiidae > Nyctibius > Nyctibius grandis. The sequence goes on from NC_090665.1 coordinate 10,770,570, forward strand.
GCAAATGGGACATTACAGCCAACAGAGATAACGCTCCTGACCCAAGAAAATTACAACTGAAATTAAGGCGAATCCATCAAAATATGACACAAAAGAGAGGGGTAATAACACAGTGCAAAATCAGCCACTCTAATAAGTGTTTTTCCACTGCATAAAATACACAATCATTATATTGATACTTCTGCTTTAATTCCAATGAGTGAGAACAGGCGCTAATTACTTTCCAAAATTGGGGCCAAAACAGTGCACTTGTCATTTGGACGAGCAAGATGCTCTCAGGGCTTCAAATGTGCCATAAACCCACAGAACAAACCCCATCCACGCGGTGCAAGCAAGCCCATCTTCTTTATGGGAGCACAGCTATCTCTCCTCACAACGGGAAGGGCTGCGTAATAAACCTGTCACGTTGTGTAATATGCTGGAAAGGATTGCGCGCTTCGTTGCGTGGTAAATTGTAGAGTTCACATTGCCTAGCTTTAAAATAAAAATGAAAACAAGGATAAAAGATATTTCCCTCCATTGTTTCAATTTTATGTACAAACTGTATGGCAGAAATACGTGTGCGTTTGGCATCGAGGCTGAGTTCTCTGTTCCTGCAGCTTTGTCCCAGTCTGATCCTTATTTTAATGTAAATAAACGAGGCATCAGTTTTATCTCCCTCTCTCTCAGCAGTAACGATAAACCAGAGAAATCACTACTTCATTTCCAATGTCTGGTGTGGAGCTGGGAGACTAAGCAAGGATGAGCCCGTGGGTCCGCAAGCCCACCAGCACCACCAAGGACGGATTGAAGAAAAAAAAAAACCACGAGGAAAAGAGAAGACATGTTGCCCTACCAAAAAAGAAATGGCAAGGGCTTGAGTCTCAGGTGCCCATTCTCTTGGAAGGGCAGAGCTGGGAAGTGCACCAGGAGGGCAGCTGGACGGCTGCACGACAAGTCATGGAAAGCACCTCTGAATGCCAGAGTGCTTTCCAGCTCAGTCTTGAAACCCATGTTCTCTTGATCCGTTTACTGAAATTAGATTACGAACCTTAAGGGGTTTACCCAGAGGCCTGATATAGGACTAATATTTTTTTAATAGTAATTAACATTTGATTTACAGTGTTCCAGGGAACATTTCCCAAGTACCTTGAAATAAAAAGTCCACAACTGACTTTAATTGGGGCCATGTTACAGTCACGCAGACATGATGACTTGCATCAGAGCAAAATCTGACAGGACAGCATGTGATCAAAGGTAACACGTATAGGATCACTGATGGCCCGGGAGTAACAGTCAGGCTGTAAAATCACTCATGGGGCTCTGCGGCCACCAAGGGTAGCAAGAATAGTTCAAGAGGCTTATAAACAACAACAGGCACAGGGCCCAGTGGCAGTCAGACGTCCAGCCCCAGGGAGTCACGGTGTCTGTGGCACCCCAGGCTTGCACGTATCTCTTTTTTTTTAAATGTTAAAAGGTAAAAAAAAATTATGATGGTTACAGATATAAACATTTCTTTTCTGTGATGTTGATGGAGGAGCGTTAGGGCATGCTGGAGGGTTCCTTGAATACCCTTGGACTGATGTCAGAGACAGGAGCAGCATACACCGACGGGAACATGCTGTGGTCAGGGCGTTGGGCAGCACACAGCGCAGGGTATTCCTCCAAAACAGCCATAGCTGCAAGGTCATTGAACTGCTCCGAGCTGCAGACTCACTGGAGCTCGACCTCCCATGCGTGTGCGCCTGGGGCAGAGCCACACTCATGCTGCCATCTTCCCCTTCATGGTTACAGTGATTGCATCTATTTGGCCACCCATTTCTACAAACATTCGCGCCCTCTCCACTCCCCAGACTCATCTGAAACTGGCCAACGTGTTCAAAGGTTACGTGATAAGAACTCTCCAAAAAGACAAAGCATAATTACATAAGGCTTGTTTCCTTTGGAAAGCTGGGCAGGCTCCCAAATGGGAGTGAATAACCTCCATGGGGACTTAACAACCTTATTCAGTCTCTCCCAGAGCAGACTTGTCCAGTCATCCTACACTGAGAGCTTCTTTCAGCAGCAGCAGAACATCCTACACATCAATAAGCCACTGGTCCTAGAGGAACCTTGTACAGGAGCAGGAGAGGGGACAGCAAGGAAGGCCATCCAGCTGCTCCCACCACCCAGGGCCCGGAGCTCACAGGCAGAGCTGCACAGGCTGCATAAAGCCCTAAAGTCCCAGTGGAGATGGCAAGATGTCCGCAAGGCTGAGCATCATAGAGACAGAAAGCTGTGTCATAGGAACCTCCAGCACCCAAAAGTGCAGTCCAGCCCCTCTCTGACCATGGAGCTGCCTCCACCCGCCATCAGAGCGCAGGAGCAGCATGGTGCTCCCCATGAAGGTGGGGCCATCCCACACTTCAGAGCTGTGCCGAGGGAACGCAGCTTTACTGAGAGACAGTCCCAACTGTAAGAAGCTGTTTTTTCCAACAGAGCTACACTGCTTGGGGATCAGACCTTCCCTCAAGCCTTAACTTGAGCTACCTGAGGTTTCCCCTCACACCAAATACACTTGTGAATTAAAAAAACAGAATAAAATGCCAGAGGTGAAAGGAATTCAAGACACTTCGATGGCTTTGGAAAGAGCGACAAGAACATCCTGCAACGTCTCATTTTATTGCAAATGCCATGACAAATCTTGTCACCTTGACAGACCAATATCTAAGGCCCTGAGCTAGAATAGCCACAAGCCCCATGTGACACAGAGGGAATCAGTGATTCTACATTTTACTACTAGTTTGGGGTTTTTTTTGTAACAGTCTCATCCATCATCATACGTGGGGACAAAAAAAAAAAGATTCTGCCTTAACCATCTCCAAAAGTGCAGAGACATCTGGACTAATTCTCCAAACAGCTTTGGACTCCAACACTGAAAAAAGGTCCCCAGAAAATAACTGTATGTGGCAGTACTTATTTATCTGGAAAAGGAGAATATTTTGGAGCTATTTTACTTTACCCGCTACCTGAAGTGGGTACAGTTAAATGGCATTTCACTGCCACGGTAAAATCACTTCACATGCAGGAGGGAGGACAGCAGCACACGCTCAGGGCATCACCAGCGGGACATGGAGACATTAGTTCCTCCCTGCTCCTTCCCAGCACAGTCGGGGTGACAGGGTGGCCTGCAGAGGTGACAGTGTCTCACTGGTGACCACCAGGTGGCAATCACGACACAGAAACACACCCCCTTCCCCAAGGGGACCTCCAGGGACTGTCAGGTTGCCCCTGTGCAGGTGACCTCCCTGGGTGGCCAGTGTCACCACCAAACTCTTGGCCAAGGCATCGCACTGCTCCAGACACACACAGTCACTGTGAAGACCAGAATATGCTGTGAGCTCTGCTTGGAAATCTGGCACTGAACTTCCCAAGGGAAAAGGAAAGTTGAGGAAGGTGCATGACCAGCCCGGGGAAGTTCAGCTGCAGGATGGAGAGTACCTGGAAACACCCAAGGTATCCAAGGGAATGACTGCCAGCTATGGAGGCAGTTTCCCTCATCATACTTGCAGCAGACTTAGATGGTGCAGAGTGATGACCTAAAGGCTCTTTAGTCCAGACACCTTCAAAACCACGGTGGTGATGCCAAAGGGGTATAAAGAAGCCTGTGGGCAGAACTAAGGGGTGCACAAGAAAGTTCAAAAAACAAAGCATGCAGAGAGCTTATAAACCCGCCCAAATGCAAACAGGAACTTTTGGGACCTTCAAGAGGTTCCCTTGTCTTTCAGTGTTTAAACAAACATGTACTTATAGTTAAAAACAAAACGGGTCACCAAGGTTTTATGCTCCCATCTCCACAAGGCACTTACTGAAGTGCAACCGAGTCCCAGAGGAAACGGCTATGTATGAAGACAACCACGGACGTTTTCTTTCCTGACAACACCCTTTACATCTTGGAAACTACCAAAACTGAAAGATGAGAATATAGAGTGTGTCAGAAGCACAGAATAAGGACACACACATTAGCCAATGAAAGAAGGCATTAGCCTATCCTCCTAATTTCCCCTGTTTCTGCTGAAAAAGGGGGTTGTTCATGACACAAAGCCAAGCAGTACAATCACCCTCCGGTCTTTTTCTCTGTTGGAGTCAAAGAAGACAAAGAAAATCTCTGCCAATAAGAAGCTTAGTCATAGTGAAGTTCACAGCACAGCCAGCTCCTAGTCAAGTGGGACTCAAAGGGAGGACACTTCAGTTCATGCACTGCAGTTTAGCTAGGAAATACTGAGTGACTTAACGGCTCATGGGGCTCTCAAAGAGTACATGGGAAACATGCTATTACTGGGCACACAAAGCAGCCACAACTGATAACGAACTTAAACTCAGGGAAACAGGGACTTCAGTTTAGTTTACTTTTAGTTCTAGGGCTGATAGACCTGTGCCAACATACTTACTCTGGAAAAAAAAAAAAAAAGTTTTATTTAAGTTTTAAGCTCTACCAGGAGTTTGAGCTGAGGACTCCAAAAACTGCAGGGCTGACACTGTACTTCAGCTGTGCTACCCCATCAGAAGAGCTTTGCAAGGGGAAGAGAAAAGTTGGGCTTTATGCCCAACTCCCACTACCGCACATGCTCCAGATTACATCCAGATCCCCATCACATGTAAAGTTTGACCACAGCATTGCCATGGGGTCAGAGTTACCTCTCTGGATCACCAACTAAACCAGGACTACTCAGTTTTTCCCAGGATAACTGAATAGATTTATCAATGTCTACCATTTCTTATTGAGATCCACCCCATAGGAAGCAGTATGGCCACTCCAGGTGGGTGTTTGGCACACTGCAACTATTCCCAAGAAAGAGTGAAAATCCTGAAAACTACAGGGTCTTCCTCAAGGAGAGGCAAAATGAACTTGCAATCTGGATCCAGCCCAGCATAGGCCATTTGAGTAGCCCTGGCCTAAAATCTCATCTTTCATGGCAGTGCCTGCAATTTGAACTCTGGACAGCAATGGCTTTACGGTGCCTCCTGAAAAGCACAGAGTGCAACACCCTTCTCAACTGCTTCAGGAGTTAATGAATCTTCTCTTGATTTCTAGTATCCTTCCTTGAAGCAATGCAAATTTAAAACCACAAAAATCTGTGACTTCTTTCTACTTCTTATCAGTAAAGGCTTAAAAACCAAAGATGAGCCACACAGTTACTGATCTTCCTCCTCTGGCAGAAGTGAAATGTCTACACACTGTGTACTACCTTTACACAATGGGAGGAAGACCGAAAGGCTGCCAGAATCCCATGGTGCTTGTGCTGGTCAGGCTAAGTACCTGTGTGTGTTCCCTCTAGACTGCAAGCTCTTCTGAGCAAAGACCTTAGGCTCGTTAACACTGTGATGTGCCAGCACACTGAAGTAAGCACCAAAAGAAACTAACATTATGTAGCCATGAGATTAACTAGCGATGAGCTATCCTTAGCCTCATTGCAGTTTATCCACCAAATAGCAGAGGGATAAAAGACAAGTATCTTGTTAACAGATTCCTGTCTCTATTGCATGTATCAAATTAAGTTAAACCAAGAACTCTTGACTAGAAATCTCAGTCACCTCTACTTCCAAAGACAGCCACATACCCTGTTGCAAAGTTGCTGTCTTCCTTCCAGTCCACTATGCGACAGATGAAGAGCATATTTGAATAGTCCTCAGGCCTGGTCACAAAGTCTGGAGGGCAATCAGCCAAGCACACATAGGCCCTGGGCACTCTGTGGTCCACAGGTGAGAACATGGCACACCTCTTGAAGAGTTCACTGTTCTTGTCTGCCAGAAGCTTGATGAAGCCTGTAGCTGCTCGGGAATGCTTCTTTTCCAAAATATAGACCACCTGGAAGAGGCAAAGGTTCCTACAGTTAATACCTTCAGAAAAACTTATTTTCTTTAACAGAATAGGGATACATGGAGGCTTAGCAGAGTATCTGGAAAAATCACAAGGCCTATATCATGTTTTCCCTGTGTGCGTATATGTGTGTGTGCATTTTCTGACTGAGTACCTACTTACAATGTATTTTCCTTGCCATCTTGCTCATGGCTATAGAAGAGCTAAGTGCCTTCCAAGTGCTAGCTCTCTACAGCAATTTTCTTGATTACAGAACAAAACCAGACAAGAAGCAGATGCTTCCAAAAGCAGGGAATTAGCCACAACATACAAGCAACTCCTGTAAAATCTTTCATTTGTATCCTCGGCCTGTGATTTCGACATTCAGCGCAGAACAGGCCAGTCCAAAAACGGTGCCGCTGGCGGATCCAATGCTAACCACAGGAAAGGATGTGCTGTGGGGAATCTGGCAGTTCTCTCCTCCTCTCTGTGCTTTCTGAAGTTAGGGGTTATTTTACCTTTATACAGGATGGCTTTGAAAAGAATAATAAATTACAATATCACTAAATAACTGGTCCAGAGAGGTGTTCATCCAGGCTATATTTTTGTAGACCATAATAAATCACTGGATAACAGAAACATTATAGCAGATTTCCTAAGCTTATACAGAAGAGTCCTTCCAGAAGGTTTCAGGAGCTGCACCTCTGTGCGATTCTGAGTGCTGGAATGGCCATGCTGGTTGTGATCAGAGGGCAGCCCAGCCCACAACAGGGACCAGAATCAGAGGCTGCAAGGCAAAGCACAAGACGTGGAAGAGACCTGACCCAGCAGTCCTTTTCTGGTCTCTTAACATGCAGAGATTGACTCAAATCTTGAACCAACTTCACTAGCAGCCTTTCCAAAGTCTGTAAGAATTCAATTCTGACAACTTTGGAAATCCTGACACTCATATTAGTATCCAATCTTTTTTCTGAATCTTGCTAAGTAATTTTGCGTAACAAACAAAGGGAATTTAAACAAGGATAATTGTTAAAAATAACAAGAGACTTGATTTTTATCAGATCAGACAATTACTCTTTGAAATGAGAAATGAGATTCAAAGATCAACAGATGGAGACTACAGGGCAGCCAGGGCTGATGTCCTTCAGCCTTTGGAAGCACACACGTGCTCGCTTGTCACTCTCCATGGAGTTACCTTGGCTGTCCTTTGAAGAAACTTATCTGGGAGGAGCCTGGGATCATTCACCTTGGGTCCATCATCTGGCTTTGTTCTGTGAACACCGCCGATCCCAACAGCCTTTTCTGCATCAAACAAGACAAACACAACAGTTACTGTAGCACATTTCCATCATGAATTTGTGTTGGGCCTTTGCTGTAAACTACAATACAAGGTGCATGCAGTAGACTTATTTGAAAGGAGAAAGATCTCTCAAGTGTTAGAATAGCCAAGCACGAAGCAATTATTTATCCAGACCACCACAGAGAGCAGCTATGTGTTCATTTACCATGCAGATCTTCTGAAAAATAACAAAAATCAAAATAAATCCAAACTTTACAAGTACAACTACACCAGCCATAAGAAACAAAATGGTGAAAAACACATTCTGTTTATTAAATACTACGAACTACATAAATTTCCTGGCATTTCTTAGTTAGAGTCATTAACATTATATAAATAGTCCACTAAGTACATACGTTCATTTAATACTTAATTTCCTTTAAAAATGTTAAGCAAGGTTGTAAAACGCATGTTCATCTTTGAAACTGAAACCATATCTACTAAGTCGACCCTCTTTGGCTGTGGATCACGACTATGGAGAAGTCTTATAAAGGTAATTGCTGTATATGACAAACAGCTCCCTCCTCCTGAAATCTCTTCACCAGATACTGAGAACATTTAAATCAATTGTCAACTAATGTCTAGTTTGCAATTTTCAAATATTTGAGTATCTGAGTTTGGAAGTATCTACTGTAGGTGGCTGGCACGCCGGATGCATTTAGTGTTTACAAACATCCGAAGTGATCTTTGCCATGGAGGAGGCTGGTACCGGTTCCTTCTTGAGCTGCATCCCTGCTGAGAGCTCGTGGTTCCCGGCCTGACAGTGGTTTTTGGATGGAAACATCCACGCACTCTTCTCTGGAGGGTTCGTGGAAGATGGCTGCCTTTTTCCACTTGTATGGCAATCGCATCCGTCTCAAGCACATGTGCTAAAATCAGGCCCTGAGTGTTCAAAAGAAATTTTGCTGTCTTAAGGAGAGACTGTGGCGCTGACTGCAAGTTTCAAGGGACATAGCTGTCACTGTTTCCCTTAGAAGACAGGAGATAAAGCAATGTTTCGCTGAAGACTGTGCTCCAGCAGGCCAACGGCGCTCACGCACGCCAGAGAGCCTCAAGGAGAACAGCGGTGACACACAGACCTCGGCCCCCAGATGACACCCATCTGTCCCGCAGGGACCCTCGACAGAGGCTGCTGGTGACATGATGGATGAAGGGGGCCGGGCTACAGGAGGGGAGGCTGCAGCTGCCGGCAGCACCGAGCAGTGCCAGGGCGCTGGGGACCAGCCCTTGGGGGGAGCCGGAGTGGCAGTGGGGGGCAGCAGCTTGCCCCGAGGGGAACGGCTGTGCGCTGCCATCATGAGGGCACATTCACAGATGGTCATGCTGCCGCGGATGGTCTGGGTTGCCTTCGGGCAATGTTACCCCAGCAGTCGTTTGACAATGACGGCTATCGTCCTAATGACAAACTCTGGTTCTCATATGCTGCTAATTATCCCCAGCTTTGCCTTCTGATACAAAGCTCTTCAGACTTCGCCTCTCCCCAGAGATAAGCTTTTTCAGAAGAATCTAAGTGACTTTAATTTTATCTTTACTGACTTGCTAGCACAGCTGAGAGGAGAACAGACAGATATTCAGGGGTTTAAACAAAAATTTACTTTCCTAAAAAAAGCGGCAGTAATAGCAGCAGCAAACCCCTTTCTCTCTTACTTCTACTGAAATGAACTCAGATGTGCCACAACCGGGGTTACTATGGGATAAAACTACTCAGAGTTTCACGGTGACAAACAAGCCAAGGAAAAAAATTGTTTGGATAATCATAAACAGTTTAAAAAGTGGGGATACCCAAGTTACACACCTCATTTGCTCGCCTCCTCTAAGCTCTTTGCCAGCTAAAGGTTGTACCAGACAATCAGTTAGTAAAGAATAAAAGCAAGGAGATGTTTTCTTAAAAATTTGCAAGCCATTGGTTAATTGTTATGGGTTTACAGTGTGCCAACCATAGAGACAGCTAGGACAAAGAACGGGACGATCTAGGACAAAGAAACGTTGGCAGGCATGGAGGGCAAGGGGAGGTTGGTCGCCTCCCAAAGGCCATGCGCTCAGGCACACCTGCCACAAGCCCAGGGCTCTACTGGAATGAACTCTCCCCCACTGAACGGCACATACTGGTTGGAAGAGAAACCAGATCTAAGCGTGTCTGGGAAAAAAGCAAGAGCTGCACTCACTGCTTTCCCAGCGTAGAGGAACAACAGCAGCGACTCAAGGCCCAGCAGGCAAGAATGAAAAGAGCACCAGGAGCCACACGAGGAACGTGCCCTTGTTAGCGCTGCCTTCTTTCCATTTCTCCTTCCAGCTCCCATTTCTCAAAAAAAGTCACTTGCATTTTTGCACTGAATCAGCTTTCCCTGTCAAAGCAGGAGCCAGCAGTGTCCTTGGGAGGTATCACACACATGCACGCAAAAGCACAGAAGCACCAGGAGGAAGCTGTCATGAGGAGCAAGCAAATAGGTAACCAGGGCTTCCTATGCCTGGGATGAAGAACAGGCAGGGCTGGGACATTTTCCCCCACCCTGCTGAAGCTGAACCCCATGTGAACCCAGACCAGAAAGCATTTCAATTCTCACTGTGGCACATGGTAGAACCTGCCCTTTTCCTTCACAGCCAACAAAAACCAGGGGCCTTTGACTGGCTGGAGAGTACCCTCCTCCTCAGGGGGCTCTCCAGTTTCAGTATCCCTCCCAAAAAATCCTGGGATTATTAGAGACTCCAGCAGACAGAGGCTGGGATCTACAACTATACCATCAACAGAATGAAAGAAGGAAGCAAATCCCAGCCATCTACTTATTCCTGCTCATGTTTCTTAATCAACTTCAGTATCTAAAAGGTCATTACATACATTTACTGATGGACAACGTTCCTGAAACAAGGGACAGGGAAGAAGACACACGAGGAAGTCTGCATTCTTGGGGCCAAGAGATGTGGACTTCTCTATAGCTTGTAGCTGCTCCTTTTGAAGTCAAAATTCTGTCCCTACCAGGGCTGCATTCTAGTGCTTGAAGGTCTAAAATAGCAGAGCACCAGCACTGAGGGCTCCCTGTGACAAACTCCTCTGCTCAGAAAGGTCAGCTTCCCACATCCAGCGTCCACCTGGCTCAGTTGTGAAATTTCTGCACAGAAGCCTGAGTCTCAACTGAAGTATCAAGACAGCTATAAGCTGCCATGAGAGTCTGGTAGCAGAGCCCCCTAAATACACTTTGCACAGTCCCTGCCTTCTGGTGCACATCCCCCTTCCCTCCAGCGAAACGGGAACTTGGTGGGTGGGTGGGCGGAGAGGAGAGGTATTGGGGCCCCGCCAGAGACTGATGGTCTAGAAGATCTGAGCTGGGAGACACAAACATCTCCCACAACAGGGCAGAGCCACGGAGGCAATCCTAAAGGAGCGTTAACTTGTGAGAGGAGCAGGAATTTTGAGCACGGGAGGTGGGAAGAAACTCCTTGCATTATGCCAAACTAAAAATTAATTATTCTGACCCCTTTACTGCAGTGGTTATCCAATGACCATTCAATATTTCCACCCCGGGCAAAGACATGTTTTCTGAGAAAGATTTACTATGTTAGCTTGGGCAATACTTCATAAGCTTATCTTACAGTGAAAACACACTTCAGCAACTAGGATCCAGTGAAACTGCATTATAATCTCAGTGTTTTCCTTTCAGCGATTATCTGACAAACCAAAACTGTAATAGCCTTACTTAAAAAAAATTAGGCACTAGATACAAAAAGCAACTCGAATTAGTTATGTTATTATCAACAAAGTAGATCCAGGACACTTGGAATTTGCCTCCTTCTGTAAGAGATCAGTTTAGGCAGCTTCAATACACACTGAGATTTGCCTGACAGGCATTCCTAGGTCAAACATTATTTTTTTTAAAGCCTCCCCCAAAATTTCCTTTTACAATTAAATTACCATGGCATTAAAAGGTGGCCAAAGTGGACCAAAAGTCATCAGACTAGAATCCTGATTACTTGTGACAGATCTAAAATTATTTTCACTAGGTTTGCATTGGTCACTGTGGAAATTTGTGATTCTGTCCAAAAAGAATACAATTAAAGATGCAATATCCACTTGCAAATCAAAATATATCACAGTTTCAGATCTCAAAAACAACTCACTGGAAAAAAAAAAAATCTCTCTCCCTGGATGGAAAGAAACAAGTTTTTTTAAAAACTAGTTCAATGTTTGCTACTTCAGCTAGGAAAAAAAAAAAAAAATCTACTTGAGAAGTTAGTTGGCTTACTCTACACAGGCATATCTAAGAATCCCATCAGAAGGCATTATTGCTATGAAGCTTTTAAAAAAGAAAACACTGCTCTTCAGCTCAGTGCTCAGATACCAGCACATCTGTAAACCTTTCAATAGCCAAGTCTGCTACTTACTAATGAAGTAACACTGCTTAGGTTCTCTGATGTCTGCTTCAATAAGCAGTTTTCAGCATATTATGTTTTAGTACCAAATACATAAGAAAAGTGGTGTAAAACAAACCAATTTATGATAAATATCTCAAGGATTGTGTGTCACACTCAAAAAGTAAATGTTTTGGGAAATTCTGTCTATCTCAATACAAGAGACATACGGAAATGAAAACTCCCTTTAACCAAAAAGCAACACGTTCGAACGCATGCACAGGTTTGCCCTTGGTTACACTATTCTGCTACAATCTTCATTTTTAGGGACAATGAGAAGGAAACATGTTGCTGTTTAGAAGACTGTACAAGGGCTCTTCACATTCTGCCACGGATGTTTATTCGCACAGAACAGGTTTTTCCTCCGGAACACAAAACTGATGGTAGGAACCAGTGGTTCACATCATACTTGGTCCTCCCTTCATCAACTAAACCAAAATGTAATTTTTTGAGGATCAAAGCAAAGGGATCTGGTTTCTTAGAAACACCTGTCCTTAGCTGAATGATTTCAGTTCCTACAAAGTTATTCCAGTACCTACATAGGTAGGAGCTCTGAGCTGCTCCTGATCTTGGCAGATTTCTCCCCCATGGAGTCTGCACTACAGAAGTCCAAGTGAGCTCTCTGAAGCTTCACCTGGCAGACCAAAGAGTCTCTCCTCCACACCCAAAAGGCAGGGAGGAAGAAAAGTGCCGTTTCATTGGTACCAGGTACTATCCAAAACTGGAATTTATTTTAAACAGGCTATAAGAAGGCTCACTTAGGAAAATACAATGCAAGAAGCAGCACTTTGTGAGTATTTATATCTCCACACACAGAGCTTTCCACCTGTGACGGAGGCAAGACAGGTATTTCACTGTGACAAGACTGTTAAGCCAACAGCTTTGGAATTTAACACATGCAGCCTGTCCAAAATCAGCCTAACAGCCCCCGTGTGCAATGCGAGGGCTCTGCGGGTAAGAAGCAAAGCTGCCCCAAACCATGCAGCACTCCCGAGCTGTCTCATCACAGAGCTGTGTGTCTAATGAACAGCACTAACTTCCTTCGGTATGTTTATTTTGAATACTCATTTACGCAGACTCACCCTGCCACAGCTGTTCATGTCTAAGCACCTGAACTCACAAACCTGCGTGCCCAAGGCACAATGAAGATGAGGACCAGGAGACTCCGATGATTAGCAAGAGGATTTTTGAAGATGTACAGGCAGGAGAAGACCCTCAGAGAGGGAGAGGAAAGGCATAATAACAGATGCGTACAGCAGAGAGACAAGCATCTGCAATAACACAGAGCAAAGGCAATGTGAAGAGGCGAGTATAGCCAGCTTCCTTACACACACAACACAGCCAAGTATATAATTATTTACTTATATTTAGCCACCTCCATGAGGAAGAATGGAGGAGATGGCAGAATGATGAGACAGGAGTGTCACTTTTCCTTAGAACCTTCCAAGCCTGATCCACAACAAAGATTCAACATCATTTTGGGATCATTTGGGAAGCTGCCATCTAGCTCAACAGATCAAATCGTAGCTTTCTCAGTAGCCACATACCATTACTACAACCACAGCACGGGTACTCAGGCCTCCTGGCACTCTCACATCCTTGAGAAGCTGCCAGTCAACAGGGGGGTTGGAAGCTTTATTGCAACAGAATTAAACCTCCAAAAAATCAGGCAGTGTTGCAGTCTACATAAATACAGTTTCATTACATTAACGGCAAGTAAAATTAAAATGTTACAAAAACATTTCCATTGAGTACTTTGCCTGTCTACTTAATGTTCTTCCTTCCTGTATGTGCGTTTGTTCCTAAAGTGTGTGTGTCCACTTTTACTATTGCATGGAAAATATGTTAGCTGAATGAATCCTCATCTGATTCATCCTGGAAACCTTGCTGCTAACAATGACCATACTCTAATATGTTTATCTTCACACTCACCGTTCATTCTCAGTATCATGCCCTCTCCCTTACTTGACCTAAACTTGTAACTCGAAGGAGAAACACAGGTGAATTCAGGAACATATGGTAATATGCTGATCTTAATCTAATTCCTGTTACCTAATTGTGTAAGTAATTTTTTTTTTGTCTTACTTAAGAAGTCATTTGGGGGTCAAGATAACTTGCTAGGGAAGAACAGCATAAGCAGCTTTCCCAACATTAACTTCCACTGCAGGCTTCAGCTGTGCAACAACAGAATAACTGGAGCTTATTCAGCCTGTAGCATTTAATCAATGCAACCGTAAAGCCCAATTTGTTCAATACCCGTAGAACACTTTTCTTAAGTTGCTATACTGTTTATTCTTCAAGAATTCTATGCTCTCATCTAAGAAAAGTTATAGCAACAACTAAAAGAGCTAGATCCAGAGACCCACAAACATGAACTTAGGATAAATTAATACAGAGCTGTCTCAAGCAGCTGAAACGGCTCCAGCTTCTCTGCTGGTTTTCCAGGCTTCAGCAGAGTGAAACCGATCTGATTTTTGACAGTTCCACCTCAAGGATTTCTATTAAAAGCCGTGTAACTGAGAAGATTTCCTGGTGAGCTTTCACTCTGCTGTGGCCTAGAAATGTTAAGAGCTATGCAGTGGAGACGATCCATCTCCAGAAAGCTGCAGGCTAGGAAAGAAGCGTGAAGACTCCTTAAAAGCACTCAGAGTAAACGGGAGCCTCTGAAGAGGAGGGAGAAGAACATTCATTCCTTCCAGCAGCCAGTGACATTGGTGGGCTCCAAATTTGTCAGACATTTCATGGCAGCTAAACAGAAAGAAAGGGGAACCTGAGCAGAGCAGAGGGACAGCGTGCGGTCCAGATTCTTGTCACCATCATCCTTTCCCTACCAGCCTTGGCCAAGGAGAGGAATAGTAGTATCTCTCTAAACTCTGCCTATAACAATATGAGACACTGCTAAGGGCAGAAGGATGCCAGGTGCCAGAAGAAGACACAAAAGGCAGGTAGGCACCTTGTCAGAGAAGTGGAGAGGACACAAAACACAAGAGGGGGCATGGAAGTGCATGAGAAGGTGCAGAAGTGCAAAAGAGAGATTAAACTCTAGATTATAAATACTTTTTTCTCCTTTGCTAGAAGGATCCAAAAACCTTTCTAAGCACTGACTCTAGAGCATCATCTTGAGAAAAGAATGGCTTAATGCATTATCACACAAACATACAGTGAAGTTACCAAATGTCACCAATTCTGTTGAGCCAAGCCATCCCAAAATACTCAATAACAGCCTCCAGCCAGTAGCAGTGTGGACACCAAGCAATTTTAGGTTATAATTTCTGACCTTACCAGGGCTACTAGAGACTGACAGTCACAATTGACAAAAAGAGATCAATCAGCATCCACCTGGCCAATGCTGAACAGACAGGGAGGCAGAAGCAAGTTCTGCAGCAGCTCCAACCCAGATTCTGTTGACACTACCTATTAACCACCAGCTATTCGATTCATTTTTCCATCACACAAATGGCTGAGTTAGCTGTCAGTTTACTCTGCCTGTAAATGAGCTATTTCTACTCAAACTTCATTACGTCAAGGCAGTGAGGAAGCCTTGGACATTCACATATTCAAACTCTGATTTGCAGAAGTGTAGGTGGAAGTGGAAATCCTGAACAAACACAGCTATCTGATTGCTGCCAGGGCAGCCAGTCCACCAACTGGATGACTTCTGTGAGCCACCCCGTGGGAAGCAGGATATTCTGTGTATCTGGTAAAGTAAGATCTCTCCTGAGAAGAGCTGAAAAAAGCTGAGCAAACTAGTTTGACTAGGATAGCTTTTGGCACAGTGACACAGTTTTACAAACTTTTATTTGACTATCCTTTCGCTAAGAAAGGCTGAGGCACTTTTATGAGCACAGCTGCCATTCTCAAGAGTACAAGTAGCTGCCACTGTTCAGTTGCTGATGTTTCTTTATCAGAGTAATCTGATTCCAATATTTAACAAGAGACAGCTCACATTTGTATGAAACTCATGTGACAACGCAAGTCTGTGTAGGGATACAGCATCGTAAAGTATTCTGTACAGAACATTTTGCACTTTTCCTGGGTTGGGAGGATACAAAGAAGTTTTTTTTTTATTACATATTGAAATAGAGTATAAGGAAAATCCTTCTACTGCAGTGACATGTCACAGAAATAATGTATTCTAGCTCAGTACTAAGCGATAAGACAAAAGTTACATTACCTCTGTGGCAGTAGTCAATGTGAATGAGGATTAAGGAAAAGAATTACAGACCTGGCAAAGGTCATATGGACTGGTGGATGACTTCTCTGGATAGCAGTGACACAGAATAAGCTGAGGTCTCAGGGTAAAACACGGAGGACTTGCATGTCAATACCAAGCACTACAGAGAATTAATCTTTTCTGTGTACACAATATTGTTCAGACTCGTGCCAGGATGGTATTGCCTTGTTCTTTGCCTGCATTTCAACAGGTCATAGAAACCCCGGTGAGGGCTTGAAGGACACTAGTAAAGGAGCTGAGAAACTTTCTTCAGGGTGCTCACTCTTACTGTCTTTGTAAAGAAAAAATAACAGAAAGTTTGTTCAGCATGTAGAGATATTTACAGCTTGGAACTACAGCTGAAAATGCAAGAGGAAAGAGATTTCCAACTTTGCTAAAAAAGATGTACCTCCAATGACCAAAACTTAACATTAAGACACTCTACCTTTGGAACTGGACAATACTGCTCTTTGCATAGAACAGCATGCTGGAGAGGAAAATGGCTCATCGCTTCCTAGATCAGAGGCTTTTCTGAAGATAATCCTTAACCCAACTTCTTCGCAAGAAGAGTACAAAAAAGCGGAGCAAACTCGTTTGACCAGGACAGCTTCTGGCAGGGTGACACCAGTTATGAACTTTTATTTAAATATCCTTGAGCAAAGCAACTGATGCACTTTTATGAGCATAAAAACTTTCATAAAGTACATGGGCTGAGAATTAGGCTGCATGGGATGGTCTCTTCACTTCTGTGGACTTCCCTCTTGGTTATCCCACCCTTTCTGGGGTCTTAGGAAGAGAAGGGCAGGAACCATAGCTCTCATAACCGCAGCACTTAGTGAAGACAGATCCAACATCTGAGTCTCAGCCTGCAGCCCCATGCAGAACAATTTCTACCAGTTTGCTTTAAGCCCCACAGAGGCATAGGAAGCCCAACGTACAACGACTTCAGGGAAATTCAGTCCACTCAAATCTGGGCCGTAGCCAGCGTACACAATGTTTCATGCTTCTGACAGCAGGGGCCACCCCCAAATTCTTTGCCCCAGCATGTAACTAGGGATGGAGGGGGTGCCCGTGCTCTGAAGAGGAACAGAGACACAACAAGGGATGGGACACAGGCCAGGGTAGAAAAGATATCAAAACAGCGTGCACTCCCAGCGTGACCCACAGTGCTCTTATTCGAATGACACGTCTACTTTTATTCTTCATGGTTCATTCTGACCAGCAGCAGCAGAACAAATGAGCCAGCAACAGAGATATTGCGTAATTCTACTCCTCCGTCAGAAAGGACAAAAGCCATCTTGCAACTGCAGAGCTTGTGTATGTGCAGAAAGATTTGAGCACCTTCTCAACATGGCTCTGTTTTTTTGCCCCTGAATGAGTAAAACTTACTTTCGATTCTAATACAGTAGCTATGGATATTTTTCACCCCCAGAAATCTGGTGGGTTTTTTGTTTAGTTTGGATTTTGCTTAGGTCTTATATATACATGGATCTTTTTATATACATATATGCACACACATATATGTATGCATATATACATACATACATAAGTGCACATGAAAACATGATAGACTGTTTCTTCATTTTATTTTATTAAATATGATACCCTTGAGGGCATCTTTGTCCAGCTTGAAACCTTCAGACTTCCCTAGGTTAGGGGAAAAAAAAAAAGAAGAAAGCCCACTACAAGTGTTCATTTAATAGTTACACTGGCCACAAATTATTTCTCCTGCTCCCTTCTGTGCATAAGGCCATGCAACGAGTCTGTGTAATAAACCCTACAAAGTAATGCTCTCGAGGAAAGTAAGGAAAGCACTGGTTTTGGTGGGTCAGTGAGAAATCCCCCCATGGGATCTCACCTCCCATCCACCTCTCTGTGTTTTCCTGCAGTAGTTGTTTCCAGCAGAAGGGATGCAACATGAAAGAAAAGGCTCATATGCAGTTATCTTGAAAGGAAAGTTCAATAGCCAGCACCAGCCAAGCCGCCCTCCCAGGGGAGGCCCACGTTACACAGGGAAGGGCACTGCCACTTGCTACAGTCCAACCCTGCAAAGCACTCTGCCTCCCGATGCTGGTACCACATTCCAGTGGCTGACCTTAGGAAGTCCAGTGGATATTATCCTCTAAGGCTAAGTTCTGCCTTGAAAAAGTGTATGTTTGGTCCTTTTAAAAAAAGCATTTTGAGCCACACCTGTGAAGGCTGAATTTGGCAGGAGCTTTTCTTTCTTCATGACAGTTATCACTGATGCTAGAATAACTATAGCTGTTTTCCAGGCAAGACTTAAAATCTGGATAAGTGATGATATGAGAAATTGCATGAAAGACAGGAAACAAGCCAAAGCAATCATCAACTGCTCAAAAACACCTTCAGAAAAAGCAGCATCATAAACTTTATATGTATAAAAAAGGAGGGCATTAAAAAGCAGAGCAAGAAGAAACTAGAGAAAAATCCATATGGTTTATATGGCCAAAGAAGTTGAAGCAACTATTAAAAGAGGCGATAGCAAAATACAAACTCAGCAGAAATCTAACTGGCACATCCACACCAGCCACAAGGCTTGTTAAGTACGAACACGGAAAGGCCTTGAAAACAAAAGAAAACAGTTGGCTTAGGCAACTGCAATGGAAAAGTAGATTAGATTTCAACTGTGTAGACAATAAACTGATCTAACATTTGCCCTACAAATATTCTCCATAGATAGAATTAAATGGCAAAAACCACTCAGATGGCACAGATTTTAAGACATGACTTGATAACCTCC
Organism: Nyctibius grandis; assembly: GCF_013368605.1. Lineage (NCBI taxonomy): Eukaryota > Metazoa > Chordata > Aves > Nyctibiiformes > Nyctibiidae > Nyctibius > Nyctibius grandis. The sequence goes on from NC_090665.1 coordinate 10,789,105, forward strand.
AACACAGGACACTCCAGAGCATCTCGAGGAACTACGACACACCAAGAAAAGTAAGTCTCATCAAGCCTTTACACTAAAGCACAGTCATACAGGTAAAGTAAACATTGGCTCAAGTCTGTATTCATTTTAGATGCTGGTGTCAAACTACAATGTATTTCTCTGAATTTTAATTTGGCATTGCTATCAGGAGCAACAGAGATGCAACAGACATGACATGTGACTCAGGAGCATTTTAGGAGATTTAGAATTGTCGAGTCAAAGTGGTAGCTCAACAGTGCAGCTATAACACAGTGTTCAAGACTGCAAAAAAGATGGGGTTAATAACTAGCTGTGTAAAACATCTGCAGACAAGACGAGTAACTCCCAACTCAAGCCCTGTGCTGTAAAGTAACGGAACAAGACAGAAGTTGGTTCACGTGCCTTGGCAGTAACTCAAAGACAGTGGAGGTACCCAGAAGGAAACAGCATCATGAACCGGTGAGGCGGCAGCTCCATTCACGAGCTGAAACCAATGTTTTGTCATAAAAACTACACCACTTCCACTCAAATGTTATTTCCAGTTTTATTAACAGATGGGTGTGAAAAATGGAAGTCTACCAACAGTATAGGCAGAGATCTGTGCATCTTCAAAAGCAATCTCTCAGGAAAACACGAGGTATTAAATGGAACAGCTTTACAACCACCACCAAGATTTGTCAGAGACCAACAACTACTTATGTCCTAAGTTACTGCCATCTTTTCTGGACAACTGGGGCATGTGTCAGGAACGCACCAGAATATCTGTCCTGGCAAATTTTTCACCAGCAGCTGAAGGAACATGTTAAATGTGCCAATTGTCAGAATCCTTTCAACACACAGCTCTTCAGGAAGGGATTTAGTACTAGAAAGAACATGCAAAGAGCAGCATAAGCATAGTTTGCGACAGGGAAGCCTATTTTATTTTGCCCTAAGCAACACTTGATGGTTTGGATGGAATTCAGATTCAGAATAAAATAGGTTTGCCTTCAAAACAGATCGCATAATTGGCTTTAGGTTTTAGTGCAATTTTCTTTTTAAATGGACCAAATCTTTAAGTTGCTCATAACTCAACTGTTTGAAAACAGCAACAAACCTAACTGCCCCCAAGGAAATATATTCTTATCCCCAAACTGAGACACATAGATTGGCCAGCCAAGCTGCGACGAAGGAAACTACTACAGCAGCATCTTGAATTAAACAGCAACCAGCAGTCCCCAGACAGCCCCGAGAACTAAAAATCTAAAGGTGTGACTTCTGTTTCACAGATTTACTTTGCATCAATCAAAACTACATAAAACCCAGTTCTTAATATCCATTCAAAACTATGAAGGCAGTTTAGCAGAAAGGGATAGAAGTGATAAGGCATTAAGCTTTTATGCCTGTATTTTATATCTTGCAGCAAAGCAAGGCAACACGGTAATACTTCAACGGTTTGTTCAAATCAGGTTTAAATCAACAATCTGATCTACTCACCCTTTTCACCAGTATCCAGGGTAAGTTTCTTAACGTCATCGGTCAACGTATCCTGCAAGTGGTCTTGTCCATGCTCTGCATCGTTATCATCAAACTGAGCTTCTATAATGACATCTGGACTTTTAGCATCACCTTTCGCTGTCTCTTGAGGAATGCAAGTCCCCAACATATCCTCAGGGACATCTGATTCATGCATGGCTTCTGTTTCTTTGTCACTACCATCTGGCTTTATTACCTGAAGGAGCAAGGGATTAAAAAAAAAGAGGTAAGCTAAATCACTGGACTGAAGAAAGAAAACATTATCTTTCCTTTTTCATCTGCATCCCCAAGGAGCTGACAATGAATTGTGGGTGGCTGGTGGCACACTGCAATTGCTGTGTAATTAGCCACAGATATTGCACAATCAAAAGAGGTACCTCAGTAGGATAAAGATGGGAACGGCACGGCTTTTGCAATACCTCAACTGTGACAATAATGTATCCAAAGCGTATCTAGAGCATAACCATACAGTTCCTGCCAAGCCTTTAATCGGCTCTCCAGAAGCTGGGAGTAAGCACAGAGAGGGAGGAGGATACACTACAATTTAATGAGTTGCTTAGACCATTGTTCACCAAGATACACTAATCATCCTGGGAAGTCCCAAAACTCAAGCAGTTCCAGTGAATGCTGGGACCATGTCAAAGCACATCTCTGGGAAAGCTCCCCAACACACAATTAGGAACAGACTGAAAAAGTACAGACCAGAGAACACGGTGCTCTGCGACCTGTGGAGGAACTGGACTGTGGCAGCTTGTTAAAGCACCAAGCTTTACATTTCTTGTAGGCTCTGGTCTTTTTGTTTAAAGGCACTCGATTATTACTGTTACTTCTACAAATCTACTAATTAAATTGCTGAGAGGAATGAACTCAATTGAAGTACAAATTACTTAACCGTTAACTAACTGATAATTCAGGTAAGTAACTCTGACCACTGCTACAGATTTGTCCCCACTTCAGTACAGCAATGGCATAAGGGGAGGAAAAACCATATGTGTGATTACATCAAACAAAATCATGAAGAACCCATGTCCCAGTAAAGTAGACACCAGATCTGGATGGCATCCCTCATTGCATGTGACAGACGCAGAAACTGCTCCATCTCATTATATTTGATTACATCAAACAAAATCATGAAGAACCCATGTCCCAGTAAAGTAGACACCAGATCTGGATGGCATCCCTCATTGCATGTGACAGACGCAGAAACTGCTCCATCTCATTATATGGAGCCAAAATGTTTGATACCTTGGATACATATGCCTTTACTAGCATCCTTCATGCAACCAACAGCAAATTGCAAGCACCTACCTGGCCCTGGAACCTAGATCCAGATTTTAGTTTCAAAAGTGTTTAAGTTTCACTCAAGCTGTGGTACTTTAGTGAGATTTAAATCAGCACAGAATAAGAAATTACCTACTAAACATTAAAATCACAAAGAAACTGGGTGACCCCATTCAAATGCCCTCCCAGCAACTGAGCTCTTCTCCAGCTAATGCTGGTGTTCGCGAGGCAGGTAACTTCCTGGACATGATCCTCCAAGGTCCCCAGTCCTCAGCATCACTAACCCAGTACATGACAGCAGCAACTCATGCCACCAGCAAGGCAAGTGAAGGGCCCTTTAAAAAATGCAATTAAAAAAAAAACAAAACCCACCAACTTTCTGGTAAGATACTTCACATGATATACATAGTCACTAGAAATAAGCACAAATAGCCTCAACAGGTCCTAGCCGAAGACAACTGTTGCAAGTCAGAAAAATACAATCCAAAAAGGTCCACAAATTATTGTTTAGTAACTAAAAAGCGAATAGAGCAAATCAGACCTGTATGGGGAAGACTTTCACAATGTTCCATATACAGAGCTACAGTTATGCTTTCAAGCAGCACCTGTTTCTTTGTAATCTTTTCACAATACATAACAGAAATAAAATCAATTTTAAAACAGGGTTGAATTCAAGTCTTTAAAAAAAAAAACTTCAGATGACATTACTTTGAACTCATGTTACCTTCTGTGACTCTGCTTTCCATCTTTATTTTCAGTTTTTAATATGCATATAATTTGTTACCATAGCAGATTTTGAATCAAACATTAAATTGTGACAAAAAGGGAAAAAGTTTGGCAGAAGGTGGGAAAATGGCCAATCATTAAACCTGGCTATATTTGGTACATAAAATACTGACACACAATGGTCTGGGCAAGAACAGTCTATTAGATTAGAGAGCTGACAAGGCTCCACACGCTACTGACTCTGCCAGTGTGCCTATCCAAAAAGAAAACCAGTGTCAACAGTAATGTTTGGACCCTACCGTGGTCAGATGTGGAAGTACTCAGCTCTTAAATTTCAATTGCACCAGATGTGTGCAAGTGTGCAACTGAAGCAGGAGTTCATTTTTTTCAACCCCTTCAGGCTTTGCCTGAATTTCTTTCTCTCCAAGTCATTCTTTGGAGAGTGTGAGATGTGTTTTGGGTGCTCAATTACAAAGCTTTCTGTATTGTACTGCAGCGAACAACATCAAGTATATCTGAATGATAGGAACCACTTCTCTGAAGATGCAGCTCTGAAAAGCTTACGCTTGAAGAGTTTATGTTGCATTAAAGAAGGCAGCAGATACCGATTTCTTTTTAAATGCTATATGCTAAAATTACCGTGCCTCCCGCAAGCTAGAGGATACACACTGCTGTCACTAGCTAGCATGATACTCCCGCTGTGACTACCTAAGCCCCCAGTCACACATTTCCTTATGGATTTGCAAATGGATTTTTAAGTGAAGTTTTCCAGAGTCTACAAAATCACAATCTCCACACAGCGTAGAGCAGCAAAATGTCCAGATGCTGGCAAGCATGGGTGATAGGATTTGTTTTCTTTTTAAGGCCAAGACAGATCATTTAGGCTGACCTCATACATAACAGAGCAGAGAATTTCACCCAAGATTTCTTACATCACACCAAAAATTTAGGGAAGCTGTACATCACAAGACTGGAAAGCTGCATAAGATTTTACAAAATCAGGAGCTCAATGGATACAATTACTCCATTTAAGATGATCAGAGTTGCTGGCCAACATGAGCTCATCACACAGATTCCAAAGAGCAGGATCCTTCTGTACATGAGCAGCAGCAAATTTGACCATGACAGACTAAGTATTTGTTACATGCAGCATCTCAGAAATCAGAAACTGATGATATTGCACTCTCCTATTTCTTATTATGCTATTGAAGCTCGTACATGACATAATGCATACAGCTAGAACACAGCAGTACTTACCAGAGATGCAGAATAAAGCAAATACACAATTGGCTAAGTCTATCACGTAGTCATATGTGCAGTACAGAGCATCATTCTCTGCCAAAGCAGCTGACTGTGCATGGGCCCAGAACGGGGGGATTCCGCCTTGCTGCATATGCATGAAATGTATGACCCTACTACCATGCAAACATCCCAGGATGCACAGTTAAAGCCCCTTAAAGCGCCTTAACTTCCTGACCTGGGAAGTCAAAAGTCAACCTTATGGTTCTATTATTTTCATATGCTCTTTAATAATAAGAATGTTTCAATAAGCATTTTGCTGAAAGTCAATTGCTTATTTGAATGTCTGATCAATAAGATAGTGGCTGAGTAAGTTTTCTTCCAACTTTAAACAAACATCTATCACTGAACAAACATCAAGTTTCTGCCCCACAGCGATTGGTTTGTAAAGTCATAGCTGAGTGAACACAAGATCTTGAATGAAAATCCCATTTCAAATATAAATATAATAAAAAATGGCTAGTGAGCAGGAACATCCTGGCATGGATACGTACAATCTGGACAGCAGAGTGATTACCTCGCTGCATCCAGCCCAGTCTTGAAGTAGCCATCAAACAAACAATTGTCCTTACTCAGGAGGAATTTGTTCCAACAGAAAACTGAACCGGGAATCTACGCATCTGAAAGTGCAAGGGTCACCTCCTGAGCTGCAGGAGAAACTGCTTTCTCTGCCAGAAGCAATCTTATATCTGCCCTGTTAGTTCCAAGCTTTTCACAGACTTTCCACCTAAGCCTCACATCTGCACATGGATGAAGCCCAGGCCTGTTTACTCTCAGATCAGGTATGGGGTTTTTGTTGCTTCCTCCTCAGTGGTAACAGCTAACAACTCATACATCAGTCTGTCAGCTCAAACTACTGAGCCAGACCAGTAATCTTCAATCATCTTTGAGCTATTAACCCCCAGGCTTTTCCAATAAATGCACCAAGCCCCCAAAGTGTTTAAGCCTAACACTAACAGGTTTGCTTTTCTTCCTTATTCATCTCTGATCCTTACAATCAATCCATGCATCCTCAGATCTGAAGATGAGACATGGATGACTGCTGGACTAGACACTGTTGGACGGATGCACCTTGCATGGCTAAAAACTTTCCATGTAGGGTCATTGTTTTCAACAGAAGGTTGTGCAAAGAGACCTCCTTCACTGAAAGCATCTTGCAGGTAAGGAGGCAGGATCACCTTCACTACAATTTTGGGCACAGATCCAATAAAAGTTAAATTCTTCATCTCACTCAAAATGCTGGTATTAAAAAGAATATTTTCATAAGGATACTGGGGAAGAATAGAGATGATATAGCACAACACCTGTTCTTTGTAAATCAGTCCAAACCCAGCAAAATGCCTCATAATGAGTAATCAAACCCAAAATGTGTAACTTATCCAAAAGATTTTAGAAGTGACAAGCCATTAAGGGGAACTGTCTTCACTGGGGCAGACAGATGATGCACAAAGAGGCTCCTCACACTGCTATAGAAAGGTGCAGCAGATTCACCAGCGAGGGGAAGCTCAAGACAGATTCAGAGCAGACAGGGAGCTCACATTAAACAGGGAGGACTAAACACGGGAACAACTACAAGGGAAATAAGTCTTCAGCCCAAGCTTACCTCCTGAGGCTTGCAAACCAAGGTAAAATGCCTTCCTTCCAAAAAAATACTGTGGTCAAACACAAGTTCTGCTTTAGCTATAGACAAGTTGTTATGCTCAATACTGGGTAGGGAGACAAAGTTTAGGTCAGAGTCATTGGTCCTCTCTGCAGTTGAGCCTTAGTTAAGCAACAACTTTGAGAAACAGAAACAGGTTGAAAGCAGTTATTTCAAAAGGAAGACAGCTGAAAACAGGGACTTTGGACCAAATTACCACCTCACCGTTAAAAAGACCGTTGCTACCACAACACTAATACAAACACCACATTTCATACCAATACTGCGAACACCTGCATCTATTAGTCTCCCAGCTTTTGCCATATTAAACAGGCTTCACTTAGACAGTTCCCTAATGTTCACTCACGAGGGAGTAGGAACAGAGCCTGGCTAACATGAGGATGCTGTCACAGCTCATACATACATGCTAGAGCCAAGCTACCATAAATATTGCAAGGAAGAGATTTGCTTTTCTGAAAAGAGTAACCAAACAAAGGCTGGCTCACTCGAGCTCCTTCTTGGATAAAGAAAGAAGGACACTTCCAATAAGAGAAAAACCACCTGTCCCAATCACCCTTCCTTCTCTTTATAATCCCGTGTACACCAAAGAGCTCTGGCAAAGAAGACAACAACTTAGTAAAGGTGTCTAATCTCAGTAGAAGCAGTTATGGCATTACTTTTAAAATAACAATAAGGTTAGACTGGGGGGTTTTGTTGTGGTTTAGGGTTGGATTTTTCTTTTTTTTTTTTTTTTTTACAACCTTTTAATTCTAAATCACTGGAAACACTTGCTAACAGCCAAGAGGATAGCTATTTTATATTAAACAGCACATTACAGTTTACATTCCAGGCATCACATTGGATGCAATAATCATACAAACATCCAAACTAAAATCTCTCCCTCTTGATTAGGAAAAGGCGACTTGCTCCTCCCCAGTGGGCTCTGTTGTTCCCAGATGTCACATGCAGTTTTGTCACAGCAGTTGCTACAAAGCCATCCTGCTTGTGGATTCAAAGGGGTAAAGGATCTGAATACATAAAGGCTTCTTGGAAACAGTGACTTTTTCAGAGCTCTTCTCTGACTCACTCTCGCTGTAGTAGGTGAGGAGAGAAACAAATGAAATCCAATGCATGTATTTTCAAAACAAAATATAGAGACAGATCTGCAATATGCCCATCAAACCTACAGAATCCCCAAAGCCATCTCCTCTGCCCTCACCAGCATCCTGCATCCTCTCTGCTCAGACTAACCTGCAAAGTGAGTTTTGACTGCAGAGTTAATTCAAGTATCAGACTGAGCATCCAGGTTTAGTCCAGCTCGAGCAGACTCAGCAGAGAGCCCTACATCCAGGCTTGTCAGGCAGCTGCACCAGTAACAGAATTAACTGCAGAAAAAAAAAGTATCTCCAGCCAGCCACCTTTTCTCACCACTTCAATAAACCTCATTCCTGAACCGTTCACTCATCTTCCCTCTGTGCTTCAGGCTGTATCTAAACATCACAGGTTACAGTGTGTCCCCTCCAAGTCGAGCTCAAGTCCTTCTCCCACCACCTTGCACAAATAACCAGAATAACAAGTGGAAAAGCATCAACAGGGAAAATTCTCAAGACTGACCTTTCTGAATCCTAAAGCCAAAACAAGAACTGTCTCCTCACCATGTATCTCCACTCCCTATCTGGTCTCTGACCTATCATTTGCCTCTGAAAGCTCCCTGCTCACGTTGCCCTGGCCCTAGTCCCACACCTACAGTCTACTTCCAAACATGTTTATCAACACTTCATTATCACCAAGCAGGAGACAGTTGCTCTGCCCCCGTCTCTCCTCAAGTCTACTCCTGTCTTCACCCCCTTCCTGCCACCTCTCTGTGGTCTCCCTGGGCCCATCTCTCCCAAGCCTGGCTCTTGCATCGCTGCCTGTAGGATACACAGTCCTAAGATCAGGACCATGTTCCCTTGGGTTCATTTCATCTGGTTCTCCTAACAGGATAAATTAAACAGCTCCATTTGTACACTCCTGCCTTTTGTACCCTCTAACAACTGCTGAGAAGCAGGAAAAGTTGTCAGAAGCAGCTGCTCCCTGCTCAGCACAGGTACCCCACGTGTCATGGCACCAGTGGCATGGATCACACCACTCCAAAACTCCAAAAAGGAGCCACTCTGCAGCCTGCAGAGGAAATATCTGAGCTCAAAATGGACCCTTGCCCCAAGCTGCTTTGAAAGCAGAGCTGGTAAAGGCTCATAATAGGCTCCTGGTAGGTCTGTACAACCTTTCCCAGGGATTACTTGGAAATACCTCTGAGAAAAATCTCTCTGGGCTTGAGGGGATTCACACTTCAGAGCTGCTCTGTGATATTTAGATGTGCTGAGGCTAACAGTGTCAAGGAGACGTAGGGAGGGACAGCGTCCCCATGCCCACTTGCAGGGAACTCTGTACGATCTCCTTTGTAGCAAGCCAACCTGGTAAGGACTCCCAACAGCATTACAAATAGCTGTGTATTATTATAGCCAGATCAAGAAATTTGTTCCACACTTTTCACTCCTGCTGCCACCCCCGGGATTTGATTTCGTGCTAAAAAAACAGCCTCTATTTTCAGAATACCTGCTGCTATTGCACTGACCTTCCCACACACATTCCCCAAAACACAGGAGGCCCTGGAGCAGAAGCGATGCAGCAAACACCTCGTGTCCCAGCCACGGCTTCACAACCCACACGCTATTCATTTATGCAGCTATATGTTGTCACACTTAAAGCAGTGATGAATACTCAGCCATAGCCCAGCAGCTGTACAGCAAATCTCTCTAGTGAGAAAAGTTTGACGCCAGGGAGGTGCAAAGGATCTAGTTCAGCATTCAGCCTTTCACAACACCCAGGAATCAACTACACACTCACAAAATTCGATGAGGCACACAGAGTTCCTCCATCTCCTATAAGCAAACTCTTTTCATAAAAGAGGCCCTTAAAACTGGCAGTGGCCCTGCTGGGCCCCAGTGAAACGTTCCTTGTACCTTGGGCCTTTGTATTGCCTGCTCCTTGCAAGACCTCCCACTTTGGTGCATCTCATGAGCTGTGTGTTGCACTCCAGGCCACAGCGAACTGGAAACAAGAGTGTAATGCACAGGGCCCAGCTATGAGGTTGCCAGAACATATTGGTTTGAAACATCACAGAAAATATTCGGCTCCATATTTTTAACAGTAGCCAGGAAGAAAATGCATGGAACAATTTTGAGAACTGTTTTTCAAAAGTCATTTAAATCAAATTATGCCCCATCCACACTGGCAGCAAAACCCTCTGTACTAACTGGAACTCGATTTCTTTTCTTTGCGTGTGTGTTCTTTTCTTTTTGGTTTACATATTTTTTTTAAAAAACTGTCTCCCAGCCATCTTTTTCTGGTAATGTGGACAGGCACTGCAACACTACAGGAGTGGGTGCCAGGACAAAACCGATGATGCACAGTCCCTAGAATAAATCACTCAAGACGGGTGGATTAGAGGAAGGGAGCAACGTAAGGTTACATCTTCAAAGGTATGATTCTCTGAAATCACTGCATTTTCAGCAAACTACAGCAGAAAGATATCCAGCTTGTATCTGATCTAAAGAAGGAGATAGGCTTTTGGATTATTTGCAACTCCAAGACAATATCATGAATCAATATATATTTTTAAAAGATGTAATTATTACACTGTGCTTGCATGTAATCAGAAAAGAATCTACTTGTGCTGAGTGTGTATCATTTGAAAGCTGCAATGCCAAGCAAATCCACACCATTGGCTCACACAAACCCAAAGTATTATCCATTACTGCCTTTTTTTTTTTTTAAACAATACAAGTATGTATGAAAAACATATTTCCTGGAAACAATTATACCCTTTGAAGACTCATTCAACATTTCATAAACCGAACAAGCCTGTACCCGCGTGTGCCCGTAAGAGGAAAGTGGGTTGACAATGCAAACTAATCTAAATGTACTGGAAGGGCTATCCAAGACATTTGCATACCTATACCTCCCAAGGCTATATAGGTTTGAAGCTTTGTTAAAAACTGTGTAAAAATTATTTCCCATGTGTCTATGAAAATCTCTTACTGGTGGATCAGCACTTTAACTCATCAAAGCAGGAAACAAACAAATTAACCAAGAATTAAAACGTTTGGGCTCGTGCCTTAAGCCCCTCACGTTCTTTTTTTGTTCCTTTTGATAGGGCTCTGAGTGCCAGTTCCCAGGGGTCTCAATCCCGCGCATGTTTTGACACACTTTCAAAGCCCAGAATGGTACACCTGGGACAAAGCACACACTGTTCAGGAAGCGCACAGGGGCCAAGAAAAGCAATAGAAATTTCCACAGTTAACTTGCATTCCTGGTTGCCAATAAGCCTCTTATTATGAAAACCCATAATTGGAAACTGTCATATTACAGAACAATTTATGGAAGTTTTCAGAGTATATATGCCCCAGTGGGAACTTCCTTTGACTGGTGTGTTCCATCAGCCCAGGTCTGCTTATTTATTCATGCAGTGGGAGAAGAGCATCAGGAACCTGAACAAGTCATTGCTGAAGTGTCACTGGGACTCCCACTCTAGGAGTGCTTCAAATAGTTCCTTAGTCTTTCCAGTCATCCATCTTTATGGCTGCATTCAGTCAACAGCTGGGCTGCCCGATCTTTATTTCATTTTGTGTTCTGCAGGAACGTTCTTGTACTTACACTGTGATCAACTGCTCCTTTGAGGACACAGAAGGCAAAATGCAGGTGCTCTGGGCTGAGTGCATCCCGCTTCGCCTGCCTCAATCCCATCAAATAAACTCGGCAAAATTAGACCCTTCTCCTACAGTATCTATCCTGTCACACCAGGGAAACTGGCATCTACATTAATTCCTAAATCAGATTTTAACTGTATCAAAATATGGCTCTAACCAAGAACAGCCTCCTCCAACGCTAGCATGATACTATGAAAGTAAAAGGCACACAAACAGCCAGGGCTTCCTTTGCAGATACTCATGTTTTGGTGTGAAGGTGAAGGGATTTCATAACAGGTGCTGGAGATGCATCCTAGGAAACTTAGAGATCTTTAGCAACAGAGGACTGCAAGTCCACTTTAATACTACGTTTTCCATACAGGAGCCAGCAAGCACCATCTGCCAGAGTGGTTTCTCACTATGAGCAGCTCCATTCTCTAGGAAATGGGTTGAGATAGCAACTGATTATTAGGTTAACTGTATTTTGGCATGCTGCACTGCTGCTGGTTCCAGGCATGCACACCAAGACCACTGTGAATTCAGTACCTTCCCTATCAGCCTGGGATGGCCACTGAAAAGACTCTGTGCTCAAAGGCAGCTGTGGCAGAACAGGGACAGCCATGGCTGAAGAGGACCACCCACAGAGGAAAGGAACTGGAGGAGATAATCCCTGCAAGCAGGGTCAGTGGGGGAAAAGAAAATCAGATGATTCACTGGGGATAAAAGATAACAGCTTCCTCCACTGTCAAGAGCTTTCTGTGTCCCTTAAAGTCATTTCTGAAGAAAAGACAAGCTGTGAGCCAAACAAACTCCTTCACTCTGCATATCAGCAAATTCTGACTCTGGACAGCATCTCACTGCAACATAAAGCGCCAAGTGCCTGTGGAGGAGAGGAGGGAGACGACAGCAGCACATTTTGCTCAAAGATTTCTGCAAATACACAGGCTGGGTTTTCAGACTGGGAAAGTTCCCCACCTGTGACCTAAACTTGCTACAAATCCATTTATTTGGGCTTCCTGACTTAAAGACCATTTCATTCCAACGCACAGAGGAGTCCTTGAATGCCTAGTTAGAAAGCACAGGTGGGACTGCCTTCATATTAAATCATTATTACAGCCAGGAAATCCCAGACTTCCATATCTATCTTAGACTTTCAACAGGTTCCTTTACAAAGTGCATAAGGAAAATAATCCTGCTCTCAATCACCCATGACTTTTGGTAAGTCATTCAAACCATCTTGCCTCGTTTGCGCTACTTGACACTGTGCTAGGCAGATCTGCACATTCTGTCCTGAAGAGGTTACAGCTGAATTTCACGTGGCTAGCAAGGCAGAACCTGAGTGTGAAAAGAAGGCTGAAAATAGCAAAGCAGCTGTGGTAAAGCCAGATACACAAATACCTGACAGTTTTCATAAATTAAGTACCTTGGGTTGCTCTTCTTCAAGGGTATCAAAGCAAAAGCATGTCAAAGAAAAACACATTAAGGCAGCTGGGGGAGGCAGGCGTCCCAGGAGAAAGTGAAGGGGGTATTTCTCCACTTAGAAAATGGGGATGATATTGGGTTTACATGCAGATGTGAGGATTAATGTTTCCAAACACTTCACCTAGGTTCAAAGCGTTACTTAACTCTTGGGGGCTTATCAGAAACACTAACACACCATTTAGCTTTCTATGAACAGAGGGAGGCTTCCTCTCTTCTTCCCACCCAGGGACTAAGGCTTAACCACAAAGACTGTGTTCAGGGTTTCACAACCATCGATCAGACCTTCACAGCAGGTACACACATAACCGAAGGGCAGCATTAGTTTACTTACAGCTGCTAGCTGAAATTAAGACAGGAGGGAAACAAATGTCTCACAGTTCCAAAAGCAAAGCACCACTTTGTTTTTCGTTGGAAGAAATCAAATTCTTACTTCTACACACAATGCTAACAGGCTTATCGCTAATCACAGCAATTATTGAATTCCTATTTAAAGATGACCTGAGACATCATTCTGCTGTATCGCACTTGGGAATATCATTAGAACAGCACAACAGAAGCAAAATCACGAATGACTCCATAGCATAGCTACCTCTTAAGTTTCAGGCACCTCCTAATAAGAATTTTCGGCTATTTGGATAACCATGCCTATCCAAAATGAGTTCATACCTTGGTCAAAACATTTAAAACCAAAATTTCAACTAGTTTAGAACCAAATTACCTGATTCTGAAATGTTTAGGTAATTGTCTATCATAATAACAGAAAACTAAATTTTTAACATAAACTTCTTCACTGAACTCACCTCCAGCATCAAAACTAGTTCACCAAGTTGCTCTCCATAACTACCTTTCTGCTGCGACTTTGTCTTGTTATGTCGCTTCACCTATACACACACAACAGCAACAGTACCGAAGAACTAATCTCTATCTAAAAGCGAGTCACAACTGCCACAACAGAAGACATGCCAGAAGGAAAGGCACAGGAGCACGGTAACGGGTCTGTCTCCAGGGAATCGGCATGTCTGTCTTTTCCTGCTGAAAGGCAAGGAAATGCCCATTGAAAGCACAGGTTCCACACACCGCTGTCTCTGACAAAATGCATCCTTTCCAGGATTATTTGTTTCCTAGTTGTGCACAGTTGCCCCAGCCAGAACCAGGGATGTACCATGCTGAGTGCTGCACCAAAACATATACTACATTGTTAATGCTCAACAGAACTTTTAGGAAGTTTTTATTAATGACAAAATGCATTAACAAGAGGAAATAGATGAGAACAAGAAGGTTACACAAGGAGTGCCTTTGAAAGGAGCCCATCTCAACTGAAGTTAAAGCAAACTAGGGGCGCAAGGTGTAGCAAAGATGATTTTTGAAACAGATGAGTGATGCTCAGCATTTTGCTGGAGACTTACATTGCTACAGTGTTTTCTCTACCTCTAGTGAAAACAATCAGTATCACCAGGTTTCCTCTTGAAATGGCGGCCAGGAAACTACTGCTGGCATTTGCGTCATATGGATCTGCTCACATTACTTAGTGACAAATCTTATTAAAAAGCAAGCACCTCAAGCGAAATGTCTATAGCTCAGTTTGCTTGCATTTACCTTTTGCAACATGGTATGCTTCATTAAATTTCGAAGCAGTGTTTGTTAGAAGAGTAAAAGGCATCAGCATCCTTCACCAGGCTTCTCAGCTTATTTTCATGACGTCAATATTCAGGTTGATTTAATCCAGTGAAAATATACATTGATTAAACACAGTCTCGGAGCATCTCCTGCAGCACTGAAAAACGCAGTAAATAGGAATGGCGTATTTTTTACTTCTTTACTTCAGAATAAGATTTACCATTACTATAAACAAGGTGTATCTCACCTTTGCAACCAGAAATTTAAAAAGCCTCTCCCTGCAGTGAGCGCTGGGAAGGACTGGCCACCACAGAGTTCCCTGCTTCTTGATGCCAGGTACCCTCTGGTCTGTTTCTCCTGCCTGGCTGTTTATCAAAAGCTTTTCCACTGAATGAATCAAAAGTTAAGCTCAATTGTTATAACTCAATTTAAAATTTAATGCAGGGCAAGGGACTAACACAGGGGGATTTCTGTTGTACTACTTCTCTACAAGCTGAGTACCACTAACAAGAGATTTCAGTGTATACTTGTCCTCTGTAACCTCAACTTACAGAGCAGTCCAGGTTTTCTTTCCCTCTCTCAAAATTCATTAAAAAGCCTTATGCGAGCCGAAATTTTGTATACAAGTTTTCTGCCAAGAACAAATTTTTACAACTGAGTTTTAAGCTCCTTTAAAAAAAATCCAGAAATTTATAGTGGAAATACTGACAGTGCCCATAATCACAAGTGCAGGAACATTATTGCCATAGGTAGTTCGTATCCCATCCAAAAAGAAAAGTTGGTCTCACAACCAAATTCCACTTTTCTTCTGTAACAATGGCCAGTTATGAGATCAATAAAACAGGTGCAAACAAAAAATACTGGGGATTTAAGCACTGATGATAGCAGCATAAAGCCATCACCTTGGTCATTAAATTCTGATTGTGCAAGAGGTTTTTTTTTAGAAAGTCCTGAATTACTTTATAACTCATTGCTCCTGGGCAAACTCTTCTCCTGGTGGTCATCACAGGCTAACTTGGCAAACCTCTGAATTGTGCTTCCAAACCCTAATAGCTTGGCCATTCACAGAAATTATTAATATACTGATTTATATTCAGTTTTCTCAATTTTATCTCTTGGCTTAGTCCAATGAAGCCCACCACTATATGTGCGCAGCTCAGACAGTCACAGAGCAGCCAGCTATTCCCTGCTGACAGACTAAAGCTCTGCCCTACAACTTGCCGTGAGTTCTCCCCTCTGCCTCAAGATAAACTTTATGTTCCAGTAAGGAATGGATGGCTGCAGGCTGTTACAAACTGAATCTCGCAGGCTATGCAAAAACAGTGGTGATCTACCTGTGACATTGCCTGGAAGAGTTATACCTCAAACAGAAAGAATCAGTGTCCACCTGTAGCAATATATTCCTCTTAATATCCTGAACACGCTTCCAATTCTCTTAACTAATACACAGTAAACACCATAATGCAAAGTAGAAATACAAGAAAAATTATGCACTTGGTTGTGCTGAAAGGTACAAAGTCGAGGTGCTAATGGGCCACGTGGGGAAGCACCACAGTGTCAAGTGTTAACCCCATTCAACACTCTTGCAAAAATGAATCTGAGAATGGCAAAATTCAGAAGCACAGTTCAAAAACATGTGACTGTCAACTGGCCCTGACACCCGCTTATGTCATTAATAAAATATTTAATATATGAAGAACACTGGGTCTCCAAAAGTGCCTTAACCAGCGCTGAAATGTGTTAGTCATCCAACAAGCACTCTCACTTCAACACTGGAAATTACAGAACAAGGAAATCAAATCAAACCTTTATGAGGTAGCCAGCTCACACGCTAAGTCTGGACTGTGCTACCTGCAAACATTCATTGCTAAAAATTACAGATTGCTAGTCCTTTCTACCAGAAAGGAAGGGAGTATCTCTCCCTTGCTGTACGTTGTGTACATTTATTGGACTCTGAGACAGGCAACTACACTGGTCTTTCAATACACTCATTAAACAAGCCCAGTAAATTCAAAGCCTCTTCACGCTGATCTGCTGAACTCAAAGCAATCTTCCCTTGTTCAATCTTCCCCTCTGGGTAAAAGTCAGTATGGGATGACATTTAACAATTTTCCTTACCTGGAAGGAGTTATTTCAAGGATATCTACAATGGTAAACACAGTAAATGTGTTAAAGATAAATTATTTAAGCAACTTGAAAAAAGAA
Organism: Nyctibius grandis; assembly: GCF_013368605.1. NCBI lineage: Eukaryota > Metazoa > Chordata > Aves > Nyctibiiformes > Nyctibiidae > Nyctibius > Nyctibius grandis. The sequence continues at coordinate 10,805,614 of NC_090665.1, forward strand.
AGAAAAAAGGCAAATTCGCACCCAGTGCAAAGGCAGGCCTTTCCAGAAAACCAGGAAGAAAGTAAATTTGTGTTCATTACTACTATTTATGTATTATTTCATTAAGCTGTTTCTGTAACAACTTCTGTTACGTAACTTAAGAGGTCTTGAGAAGTGTTGTCTTGAAACTCCACAAGTAACAGGACTAAATCTCAGCTCCACTTCATTGCAGGCAAGTTTGGAAAGCCGCCTCTGGAAACAGTACCGCCGCTCTGCAACTCACCAACCGAGTTTATGTTTCTCTTGTAAAAAAGAAAAAGTTAGCCCTTTCATATACACACACTTTTAAGATAACAGGATTTTCTTCACAGCTTCAAGTTAGGCACTGAAGTATTTTGTTATGATTAGTTTTATCACACTGAATCCAAATCCTCTGGATTATTAATCAACCTTTCTGACAGGTCTTCAATAATGAAACACGCCACGCAGCTAACAATGACTCGCCATTCATCTCAAGCTGATAAAACAGAAAAGGAAGAAGGGCAAGTTCTCAGATCCTACCCAGGCAGCCCACAGCTTTAGGGAACCCCTTCCATTTGCTTTATCACCAGCAAAACCAGTGTATTTGTTGGCTTTGACATGGAAAACTTCCCACTTGCCTGCTCCCATTCTACCCACAGATGACAGCTGCCACATCCAAGACTATTAGTACCCAAAGCATCTACGTTGCCTGGAGAGCTGGGGACGTGTGAAAAGCAAGTTAATGCCCTCTCAAGCAAAACACTTAATCCCTCCACTTCCTTTTTGCTTAATACCTCCTCAGATTCTCTGCCTTGTTTTGAAATGTCTGTTTACCCTTCAAGCTAATTTGCCGTTCCACCACATACCATGCTACACCTATGCCATAACACCATTATCAGAAGAAACCACTTCACACAGCAGTTTGTTCTCGAGCTGCTGGGGATACAAATTCACATCCCACTTCTCCATTTGGGACCCAAGGTCATCACCTCCAGTTTGGCAACGCTGGGTCCTGGCACTGGGGGATGGAAGATGTGTAGAGAGAAAATTTCTTCTTAAGGAATAATTTTTTTACAATGAGTGTGGTGAAACACTGGAACAGGTTGCCCAGAGAGGTGGTAGATGTCCCATCCATGGAAACATTCAAGGTCAGGTTGGATGGGGCTCTGAGCATCCTGATCTAGTTGAAGATGTCCCAGCTCATTGCTCTTCCAACCCAAACTATTCTACAATTCTATGATTCTAAGGTAAATGAAGAAGGTGACATGGGGCAGAGATTAGCCATGTGAAGTGCTGAAGTGTGCAGACACTCTCCCACATTCTCGCCCCCAGACTACTGAATAAAGTACTTTATAGCTCCTAGCCCCCCAATTATACAGCACTGAGAGAAGTCAAATGACACCAGGAGGTTGCACATTAGACACTAGGAGTAACTGCAATTCTTGCTTAAGCAATTCTAACAAGCTGGAGAATACTTGCTCCATACCCTGCAACACCCCCCTGCACATGAGCTCTGCTCAGTGGTATCAGCAGCTCCACAGGCACTCTGCTGGGGCAGCACCCCCCAGAAACCCCGACCTCCTTTCACTGCCCTTTTCTGAAGTTAAAGATTTTGCTGCAAGTTGCAGATGATTAAATGGCTTTTACAGTCCCTGATCCAAAACAAATCAAAAGGGATACAAGTCCAAAAACATCCAGTGATAAGCATTTGTTCACAGTGAAACAATTAAACGGAAGGATTTATCTTGTTAAACATACAAAAGGTTATCGATAGCCTACCAGTTCACACCATGTCTCCCAGCTCCAGGGAGGGACCGGTTCCCACTCCGTAACAATGCACCTGTGCTGCCTGCCGTGAGCAGACACGGCCAGTCACCTCCACCAAAGGCATCCTTCCTTTAACGAGCACATTCAAACCAACCGAGAAAGGCTTCTGAAGAGCAAAGGCTATCTGCAACGCAAACTTGGCTTCAAACGAAGTACACGATCAAACTCGCTTCCTTGTAAAACCTTAATAGGACTCCACCATAATAAAACTAAGCAAGTTATTCAATTCTTAACTAATACTTTTCTTTCTAATTTGACCACATTCTAAAGTTGTCTTAAAACCTCCCAGAAGTTATTCTACTGCATTATGCACAGGCCTTTTAGGGCCTTCTCTGAGGCCTACTCTTACTAAGCTGTCTGGTAACTCTATGAGTACAATTAAAATGTTCTACCCAAGCTCTACAATATGGTTTTTATAATTTCTTAAGAGAATATTGCTTTCTTTGCCCCGCACAGTCCACACATCCCCAATTTATCAAACCCTTAATCTAGGCTAGTTAAAAATAAAGCTAATACTTCAAAACCTGGAGGAAAACCAGTTCCACTTCTCACACCATTCAACTGTATGCCTCTTATTTTTTCCTCTCATCATGACTTTATGAGCTTCTCCCACCAAATTCTACTTCAAATGACACTGAAGAAAGCTGTGAATTTGTAACTGGAAGATGCAACTTAAACATTTAATAGCTTCAAAACTGCCAATAATATAAAACAATGAGCTGGAATCAGCAAGCTCTAAAAGCACCGAGGCCCGATCTAAAAGAAAAACAGAAAGTTGCTACGGTGCTTTGAAATTAGGCGTCAAGGTAAATTAATACACAAATCAGTCTCACTATAGACACTGTTCTCACCTGTATAAATATTTTGCAGCAAGTCATATAAAATGTATGGATATTGCAACAGATGTACAGTGAAACAGGCATGCTATAGCCCCCCAATACAAAAAGTAGTCTGTCTTATTTTTCGTTAATGATAAAATACAGAACTTTTAGAAGTATAAGTTACTCCAGCATATTAGCTGGAAGCCTTGCAGGCTATATACAGTTCATGTAACTATGCATTACTTGGGAATTTAAACTGCTCTTGTTCCTTTCGAACAGTCAAAAGTTGCCACACAAATACCAACGTACTCTTGACCTCCACAGGGAGCGGCTCATTCCTGTCTAACGTGCCAACAACCACTTAAGATGAAGTTTCCCCATCACTGGCCTAACACGCTCATCTATCATATCAAAACTGTCACGTGCACTTGTATGATTTACTAGATTCCCGAGGTATTCACTTCTAACAAGCATTAGCTTTTCCAAAGCAACCCCCGGACTACCCAAAGTTTCAATGTATCCTAAAGACTTTGAAGGAACTTTTTTTTTCCCCTCCCCTCATAGCCAAGTGGAAGCACACGTGTCAAGTTTTCATCCTGGAGTCATCAGCTGCATAAAATTTTACTTTAATTTGAGAAAAATCACTGAAAAGACTTACCAAATTTTGTCCAGAAAACACTGACTTCAAAACAAACCTCTAAAGTCAGTTTTCTGCCCAGAATAAGTTTTAATGTAGGGTTGCACTCAATCCTCTAAGCTTGTAACACAGAAAGGTTGACTAACCTCAACTTTAACTACAGTGTTTACACAAATATAAATATCCTGTAATGTATGAGGTATTAAGGCATGATCTAAACCTTCTTCAGGGCAAATTTTAAAAAATCATCCTTGTCTGTCTGTATTCGCTGTCATTTATCAAAGACACATGAACTGGGCTTTTCTGTTCTAAACTCACTCATTTATTCTGTATTTGCTTCTGCACAGTGAGAGTATCAGGAAGACTGTGCTGGAAAAATCTCACACGTTTTGGGTAACATTTTTTCACAATCATGTATCAAAGATAATTAATGGGGTGGGGGCGCTTTTTTATTTTTATTGTGAAGAACAAGTTATGTATACCTGGTAAAGAAATAAAGCAAGCTTCCCCTGGTATATCTTGGGGAAGAGTGGAGGTTTTGCTAAGCCTGCATTATTTTTCATTTCAGAGCTGAGGCGATGCGACGCAGGCAGGAAGATATTTATTCTGATGCTGTTCCCATTAACCCTGGACTTGAAAAATTTTAAAAGGTGGCAGCAACTAAAAAAGCAGCACCTGTGGCAAACTTAAAATTCAGTGTTGATGTTTTTCATCACTTTTTTTTATATCATAATCCTATAATGTACAGTACATCCATCCACAGACTCAGCTGGAAAAAACACTTTACACTAAAAATGATCAACACAATCTAAACAAAGAACATTTCCTTGGGTCTCCTGCTAGCCAGGACATAGGAACCATGCTTTACACCTCCTCACATCTGCAAAGGGGAAGAGATTTTCTTTAACAGACACAAAGGCATAGAGCTGCTCAGTAGAGGCAAGTATTTGCTCTCATTCTGGTCCCTCATCTAAGTGACATGGACCAACCTATGCTACCAGCTACTGTTACGTACGAAGTTAAGGCTGAGGCAAGGTGCAGGGCACAGCACTCGGGCCACACGGAGGCATCGGAAGGAGCATGCCCAGCCTGCTGAGCACCAGAGGTGTTGAGGCAAGTCGATGAAGACAAAAGGATCCGGATGTGAAATATACGAAGGAAAAGTATTTGACAAATATTTAGTGCTTTCTAAAGTAATTGATCCTTAGCTGGTAAAACTACAGTGTTTATTCAGAGAGGGTGATATGCCAGTGTTGGGAGCTCTATTTCCTAATACCACAAAAGCCCAGCTCAAAGAGTTATGTATATTTTGTTGTCTGTCATTTTGTACAACGCCCTTCCCTCGAGCACTGGTCCTCAGAACACATTATACATTGTTAGAGGAGATTAGTTTAACTGCAGATTATGGTTTTTTTTCTTTCACAAAGCACTTCACAGAAATCAGTGCTTGGGAACTGGAGCTCTGAAGCACAGTGTAATAGTTTATTTACGATCATAGCAACTAATTGCTCAAAGACAACCCTCAGGTCCCAGGACCATTCCCATGTCACTGAAGTTGGCTGCTGCAGCGATGTGCCACCCAACCCCAAGAAACCAGTGTTGTTAACTGGCTTAAGTGGTTTTGCTGGCACAGGAGGATGGACAGCTGAATAACTGACCACTGGATAACGCTGACTCCTTCAGCAACAAAAAGACAATGGAAAAAAAAAAAAAAATCCATTTTGACATGTGGTAGTGGTTTTGTTAGCAAAAAGTCTGCTCAAGGTCTCAGTCAGCTCATAGGAAATTACTGTATAGACGGAGACACTGCCCTGACAAGGCCAGCCTTCCCCTCCCAGCCTTTCCTTTACTTGACAGTGATGGCTGCCACCACACCTAGTCTTTGGGCTCCGTTATATCTTAGCCACTGATAGGAGTCACCCCATGGGAAAGTAGGATGGTGGCTCTAAAATGATGTCAGGTACCATGAAGAACATTTTCCTTTTTTGCTTTACAAACTTTTGAACCTTACAAGAGGAGAGCCATCCGCTTCTATGCTGCTTTTTTTTTCCTACCAACGGATTTTAACAATGCATATCCTGGCAGGAAACGTTACCATGCATTAGTGATAAAGCGTTACATAAAAAGGTAAATTAAGTTTCCAAGACGCGAATCTGAGCTGATAAACATATTACATCCACAGTTCAACAACAGTGCAGAGAAGAAAAAAGAATGAAAAAGAATAAACAGTTTTAGAGAAAGCTTCGGGAATACGGGGGGAAAAAACAGGAAGAGTAGATAAAGTAATGCCATGCTGTCAAAACACTGCTCTGACTATGCATGAAGCATAGCTACCAAATTAAATCAGATTAAACTAATGGCCATCCATTAATCTTGGGTATGTCTACATGGTACAACACAGACTCGAAGAGGTGAGCTCAAGCACCAGACAGCTTGCCAACACAGCACTCACCCATGGCATTAGACCCCCTGCTCAGCCAGATAAATAAACTAGAGGCAGACATGCCATTTATTCTCTACCCAGGGATGGCATCAGTGGTGATGCTGAGCAGCTCTTCAGTACGGGAGGCAGCGACTCTGCTCCCGGCCAGGTGACGCAGCCAGGCGCAGTCACTGGAAAGGATCGCTGGTACGTTCCCTCTGGGTACTGCTCTAATATGGAGATACTGAAGGAAATTAGGAGGGAGGCCATATGCTGCCTCTCTAACACCAGCAGTCAATTATATATTTAAGGGACAACTGCGAGACAATGGTTGAACAGAAAGGTATTTGCAAAGCTCCACCATTGCTGGGCTGCTTTGCCAAGACTGTGAGACTAAAGGTTAGGGGACGGTACTTGGTTAGAAAGAGACTGCACTGAAATGGACAGCGAGCCGTTCCCAAAGCAATCGGGCTGTGCAGAGCATGGGTCCTACAGCATCGTCAGACACAGCTGGGCTCTGCACAGATTTGTTGTGGATGGGAACCTTTAGAGAGGATGCTTGTCACCCAACAAGGTCTCATCCTCACACCAAACCTAAGCCAGACCATCACAGCAGCTGCAGTCACTACAAGGGGCTACAGCTGCAGACCTGGTTTGCACAGAAAAGGAAAAAAAGTCAGGCAATCTGACATCAAAAGAGATGATAAAATCTTTGAGAAAATTCACTTTACAGGAAAAAAAGTCAAGGAGGACATAGAGGTGAGTTACCTGGCTACTGTACTAAAGGCTTTTACCAGAACTCCCCACCCCACTCCCCTGAACAGTCATTAGTTCAGGAAGAAAGAGAAGCTGCTGAGATAAACTTTCCACTTCACACAGCTCCTTGGGACTTTCCCCAGACAGCAGCAACCTGGCAAACACGATGCCATGTGGGATTTAAAGAGACCACAGGAAAAGAGATGCCAATTTCTGTAGAGCTTACAAACAAAAGAGCCAATGCTCATTCCAACAAACAAGCAAAAAGCACAGAGAACAAGGACAGAAGGATGTCCTGGCAGCTAGCTAATTAGCAAAAGCATTACAGTCGGGACTTCCAAGCACCAACAAGAACTAAGCAGGATACATACCTTTATGCAGGATTTTTTTTCAGACAGAACAGAGAACAATGTCTGGGGAATTTTTCACCAGTCACTTTTTGCAACCAAAATACACAAGTGCTAATTAGATCATGCCAAGTCTTCATTTTCACACTTCCAAAGCTGCTCAATTAAAAGTATGTGTTTTGGCACTGCTCTCTGTTTTAAAGTAATTTAGATAAAGCTAAAAACAAACAAATGCTTCAACCCCAGGAGATGATACAGCTGAAGACAGATCAATCACTAGCATACTGGAAGCCTAAAAATCTCAGAAGAGACATAGACAGACCTACTTTCATGAAACAGTTATTGCCGAATGTGACACAACACAGAAAACAAACATAAACCCATAGAAACAGCGAGAAAGCAAGAACGCATACAAAAGTGACTGCCTTTTTCAGCACAGTTAGTAGAGCAGCAGTCTGTCCTGCAGGATTTTCCTACAGTCACTACTGACACTTCTTAAAAAGCCTCCAGGTAGTTAAGGCTGGGACAAAAACTGGAAACTGGGACCTTCAAAAATGTGTACCAGTTGTGTTATCAGTGCACACATGCTGAGAAATGATGCCAAGTACACAACTACTGAAGCAGCGAGGAATTTGTTGGAAAAGATAATCAGGAAGAATTTTAATTTATCTTTCAGTGTTCCGAGTGGCACCTCTTAAACAAGAAACTTGATTGAAAGCATCACTTGCAATTCTTCAAGATGTTGTAGAAGGAGATACTGCCACAGATACAGGTTCCAGGGCATTAATTTCACAGAATCACAGAATCACAGAATGTTAGGGATTGGAAGGGACCTCGAAAGATCATCTAGTCCAATCCCCCTGCCGGGGCAGGATTGCCTAGACCATATCACACAGGAACGCGTCCAGGCGGCTTTTGAATGTCTCCAGAGAAGGAGACTCCACAACCTCTCTGGGCAGCCTGTTCCAGTGTTCAGTCACCCTTACAGTAAAGAAGTTTTTCCTCAAATTTAAGTGGAACCTCCTGTGCTCCAGCTTGCACCCATTGCCCCTTGTCCTGTCAAGGGATGTCACTGAGAAGAGCCTGGCTCCATCCTCATGACACTTGCCCTTTACATATTTATAAACATTAATGAGGTCACCCCTCAGTCTCCTCTTCTCTAAGCTAAAGAGACCCAGCTCCCTCAGCCTCTCCTCATAAGGGAGATGTTCCACCCCCTTAATCATCTTCGTGGCTCTGCGCTGGACTCTCTCTAGCAGTTCCCTGTCCTTCTTGAACTGAGGGGCCCAGAACTGGACACAATACTCCAGATGCGGCCTCACCAGGGCAGAGTAGAGGGGGAGGAGAACCTCTCTCGACCTGCTGACCACACCCCTTCTAATACACCCCAGGATGCCATTGGCCTTCTTGGCCACAAGGGCACACTGCTGGCTCATGGTCATCCTGTTGTCCACTAGGACCCCCAGGTCCCTTTCCCCTACGCTGGTCTCCAACAGCTCTGTCCCCAACTTGTACTGGTACATGGGGTTGTTCTTGCCCAGATGCAGGACTCTACACTTGCCCTTGTTATATTTCATTAAATTTCTCCCCGCCCAACTCTCCAGCCTGTCCAGGTCTCTCTGAATGGCTGCGCAGCCTTCCGGTGTGTCAGCCACTCCTCCCAGTTTTGTGTCATCAGCGAACTTGCTGACAGCGCACTCTAATCCCTCATCCAAGTCATTAATGAATATATTGAATAGAACTGGTCCCAGAACCGACCCTTGCGGAACTCCGCTAGACACAGACCTCCAACTGGACTCTGTCCCGCTGACCACTACTCTCTGGCTTCTTTCCTTCAGCCAGTTTACAATCCACCTCACTACCCGATCATCCAGACCACACTTCCCCAGTTTAGCTGCGAGGATGCTGTGGGAGACCGTGTCAAACGCTTTACTGAAATCGAGATAGACCACATCCACAGCTTTACCATCATCTATCCACCGGGTAACATCCTCATAAAAGGCTATCAAGTTGGTTGAGCAAGACTTCCCCTTGGTGAAGCCATGCTGAGTGCCCCTAATGATCCCCCTATCCTTGATGTGCCTAGAGACAGCACCAAGAACAAGTTGCTCCATCACCTTTCCGGGGATGGAGGTGAGGCTGACCGGTCTATAGTTACCCGGGTCCTCCTTCTTGCCCTTTTTGAAGACTGGAGTGACATTCGCTTTCCTCCAGTCCTCAGGCACCTCTCCCGTTGCCCACGACTTAGCAAAGATGATGGAGAGTGGCCTAGCAATGACTTCCGCCAGCTCCCTCAGCACCCGCGGGTGCATCCCATCAGGGCCCATGGATTTATGGACATCCAGGTTGCTTAATTGGTCCCTGACCCAGCCCTCATCAACCAAGACAGATTCCTCCTCTATCCTGACTTCTTCTGAGGCCTCAGGGGTCCAGGGCTCCTCAGGACAGCCTCCAACAGTATAGACAGAGGCAAAGAAGGCATTCAGTAACTCCGCCTTCTTTTTATCCTCTGTCTCCAGGACCCCCACCTCATTCATCAGTGGGCCTACATTGCCTCTAGTGTTGGCTTTACCTGCAATGTATTTGAAGAAGCCCTTTCTGTTGTCCTTGACCTCTCTTGCAAGGTTTAATTCCAAGGAGGCCTTAGCTTTCCTAGTTGCCTCCCTACATCCTCTGACAACAGACTTATATTCCTCCCAAGTGGCCAGCCCCTCCTTCCACGATCTGTACACCTTCTTCTTCCACTTGAGTTTGCCCAGCAGTTCCCTGTTCAACCATGCAGGTCTCCTGGTACCCTTCCTTGACTTCCTACCTGTTGGGATGCTCTGATCTTGAGCTCGGAAGAAGCAGTCCTTGAACGCTAACCAACTATCTTGGGCCCCCTTACCTTCTAGTACCCTGTCCCATGGGATTTCCCCTAGCAATTGCTTGAAAAGGCCAAAGTTGGCCCTCCTGAAGTTCAGGGTTGTGATTCTGCTAGCTATTCTGTTCCTGCCACATGAGATCCTGAACTCTACCATCTCATGGTCGCTACAACCAAGGCTGCCCTCAACCTTCACCTCTTCAACCAGACCCTCCTTGTTAGTGAGGATCAGATCCAGCAGCGCTCCTCTCCTAGTTGGCTCATCCACCATTTGCATCAGAAAGTTATCATCAATGCACTGGAGGAACCTCCTGGACTGAGGATGGCTGGCTGAGTAGGCCTCCCAGCAAATATCAGGGTAGTTGAAATCCCCCACAACAACCAGGCCCTGTAATTGCGAGACTGCTCTCAGCTGCCTGTAGAAGGCCTCATCACCGTCCTCATCCTGATCCGGTGGCCTGTAATAGACACCCACAACAGTATCACCCCTGCCAGCCTGCCCCTTAATTCGCACCCACAAACTCTCAACTCGCTCCTGATCTGCCTCTGGACAGAACTCAATACATTCTAGCTGCTCACTCACATAAAGAGCAACTCCACCACCTCTCCTTAGCGGCCTGTCTTTCCTGAACAGGACATAGCCATCCATGACCACATTCCAGTCATGCGAGGCGTCCCACCAAGTCTCTGTAATTGCCACTAGATCATAGCCCCCCGACCGAACACGGATTTCTAACTCCTCCTGCTTATTCCCCATGCTGCGTGCATTGGTGTACAGGCATTTCAGGGAGCGAGCTGGGCACACCGATTTCATCCCAGATTCACCCCCTGATTTCACCCCAGGGGATGGGGGGCCTCCTGGTCTACCTCAACACTAGAGCATTGCCCCAGTGGTGCAAGCCCAGCTACCACCCCATCCCCCTTCGAATCTAGTTTAAAGCCAGCAGTGTGCCCTTGTGGCCGAGAAGGCCAATGGCATCCTGGGGTGTATTAGAAGGGGTGTGGTCAGCAGGTCGAGAGAGGTTCTCCTCCCCTCTGGACAACTAACGGTTCATAGGTTTTCACCAACAGTTGGAGGTTGTGACTTGCCAGGATACATAGCTCTGTTCAAACTATATGTGGTGATATTTGTGACATCTGCTCGAATCAAATTGTTCCTTCTCTACGTTTGTTCGTCATTATGCCAACAACAGTCACAGCTGGGGAAAGTGAATCGTAATTTATGTCTTCCGTACAGAAGGTGTTTAAATATTTATCTCTGATGTATGGCTCTAGAAGAGGCAGCTCTAAGATCTCCTGCTGCACTGACACCTCGGTGTTGAACAGAACATGTGCTTTCATGAGCTATAAAGAATTACTCCTATCACTTTCGGACACTTCATGACTAAAATCCTGGACCCATTATCCTATTATCCAGCAACACACACTGTACATGAATGAACAGTTCTACATCCTTGGCCTTGGAGACCTTCTTGACAAGATCAAAAGAACCAGCTGAAAATAGTGCAAAGGAGCACTTTAAGCTGAGGAGGAAATGATTCATGAAACAACAACAATTTGTACGTTAATTGGGTGAAGGATAATACCAAGTAGCAAACAAGTAAGACTTCTTATGTTAGCAGTGTTGAGAAAATTGCTATTGATGCATATAAATCACTGGCCACCTTCCACTGTGTGATAGCGCACCAATAATAGACTTGTTCCTAGTTCTTGTGATGTGGTGGCAGATAGGACATTAGCTTCAGAAATTTGAGGAGAAGGGAACCCCCCCCATAGCAAATAATGTCACAAAGCTAGGAGAGGAGGGAGTGGGAGGCCAGAAGATGTCCTCAACCTGGCTGCACTTTGCCTCATCTGGAAGAAGACACAGGAACAGTGACTGGGAGAAGGCACAACCATGCCAGCCCTTTGAAGCTAGTGGCACGCTGATTCAAAACCTAACTATTAGAGTTCAGACAACTTTATCTTAGATAGTTACAAATTACCTTCTGCCAACAACAAATTTAAGGCATCTCATCCCTGATGACAAATACCTTCCTTATTTCCAAGGACCACGTGGTTATAAATGAGGTCCCACATCTTGCTCCAAAGAATCTGTTGTAGAAAAATCCCTGTCACTCCTCCAGCTGCTGCAATTCTTCATTTACATAAATTGCCTCTATTTTAGATTCCTTGTCCCTCTGATTTATGGCTTTAAGAAACATAAACATGAGTTAAGGAAATAAGGGAAAAGAATTAACGAGCCAACCTTAGTAGCTTTGACCACATGTAAATATTGCAGCCAATTATTGTTTCTCTGCCAGCTGATAACAAGAACAAACACGCAAATAGATATGTAGCCCTTTTCCTTTTCTTCAGAATATAGGATACGATCCAAAACCACCTCACCTAGGGACTTCAAAGATTACCAACTTTGCAGTGTCATAGTAGCTCTTCATTTCTACAGCTATCAAGCTAAATTAGGGGTACAATCTCCATAAAAGAAAAAAACAGAGTATAACAGTCATTGTACAAATCTTAGGCCAGATGGGACTTTTAGCATCACTACTTTATTTAAACTTATTCCTAATCATGTGGACCTGAAAGAAACCCAGACTACTGAAAATCTGGACAGTATTTCAAGAAAGCATTTATAAAAAGTTACATGAGTTTAATGTGCATGACATTCCAAAAACCAATCCCATCACAACAACAGGTATCCTGACTCTCTTATAAGGTGCAGGTTCCAAATACTCATGTGATATCATCAAGTAAGTCTCCAAACTGGAAAAAACAAACAGTTCTAAGAAATACTAATTCCACAGGAACCAAGATCTAAGAAAAGTCAAAAATGATAGTGGTTATATAAGAGATTGGATTAAGAATAATCTACTGTGATGTGTGTGTATTTACAGAAGACTTGGAAGAATAGAATTTAAAACAATCACTTGAAGAAAAGTTAGTAGTTAAAGGAAACAATTTGCTGTACTAGATTATATTCGTGTGACCAAGGGAAAAAAAAGTAAGCAGGAACAGAGATGGCTTGACTCCTATTCCAAAGTAAGATCAGATCCCCCCACAAGCACCTCCTTCCATTCAAGATGAAGCTCTTCCAGGAAGATGCACTGAGATTTAGTAGTATCTCACACAGCCTGAAGTCACCCCCATCACAAGGGCCTTATCTGCCGTTATTCCACCTGGGATATAACTGCTGACCACATGTGAAATGAATGATTATTTAGTGCTTGACTGTTCATGTAAGGGTAACATTTTTATCTTATTCTGCATCTGTGCAGCCAAACCACATCTGCAATGTAATTCTGTGCTGGTAGGACAGGATGCAGGCAGTCAATAAAAAGAAGTTTGCCTTCCTACCTAACTAAACAATTTGCCTTCTAATATCACTCTTACCCAGCACAGGAGGAAAAATAAAAAAGGACATTAGATTGTTCAAAAAATCTGTACCTTTCTTGTGATTTTATTATTTGGGATCCTGGTTTTGGCTTTCCCATGAGAGAGACAGAGGCAGGTATTGACAGGAAAGGTCCTTCTCAGGAAGGTAAGGCTGCTTCCAACATCCAAAAAGCTGGTATTTCTGCCTCCTTGTTTTACACAACCAGGGGGAGGCAAGGGATGAACGCAGCACTGGCTCACTGCAATCTCACACAACTCAGATCACTATTGTCATTTTATCATTATATACTATAAAATGCATGCTAGGTCTTGCTATTAAAACTCACCGTCTTAAGACATTGGTTGATACACTTCAAGTGAAATTTGATTAATAAAATGTGAAAGCAACATCTGCAAGGAGAGCAAATTTAATGTCACATACCTCTCAGTGAGCAACACTTCCTATTTTCGCAGCTTTGTTGCTATCAATCTACTGCATTGCTATTCCCTGCCCAGCCAGTTTGGAGCTAAGCAAAGCCTGGGAAGAGCCATGCCAGCTCACAGTGAAGGTCCATCAGGCCCGGCAGCATGGAACAACATGTTGCCATCCAGAGAATGGCACAAGCAGAAAGTAAGCACGTAATGAAGCTTTTCCAGATTCCACCAATTTGTGGTTTGGGGATTTTCCAAGATGGGTAGGGGAGTGCACACACATGTGTGCAACCATCAACTTACAGCCCTCGCTGTAAAGTCTACAGCAAAACAAATTAAAAAAACAACTATCTTTCCTCCCTACAGCATCCATCAACCTTTCAGATTTGCTTTTCTGGACATCTTCCTAGCTGGCTTCTTAGGCTTCCCGCTTTACTCCTGGATATCGTGAATTACACTTGAACACTTTCAGCATGCCAGAACACTTACTATTTCAATAATGACTTCTCCAGAACTTTTTTTTTTATTATTATGAATGTAAAGTTTCCAAACAACATTCTTGATTGTTAGACTCAAACAGTATTGCTGTGATAACCCTCTAAGAACCCCATCTCCTCCTGAGTTACTGTTATCCTTACATTAGCAGGGAGATTTTGAGAAGAAAACGACTCTCAGAAGAATTTGGTTGAAACGAATCATTCACCAGGGCAAATCCAAAGCTAGCATCCCCTCTGGACAACTAACGGTTCATAGGTTTTCACCAACAGTTGGAGGTTGTGACTTGCCAGGATACATAGCTCTGTTCAAACTATATGTGGTGATATTTGTGACATCTGCTCGAATCAAATTGTTCCTTCTCTACGTTTGTTCGTCATTATGCCAACAACAGTCACAGCTGGGGAAAGTGAATCGTAATTTATGTCTTCCGTACAGAAGGTGTTTAAATATTTATCTCTGATGTATGGCTCTAGAAGAGGCAGCTCTAGGATCTCCTGCTGCACTGACACCTCGGTGTTGAACAGAACATGTGCTTTCATGAGCTATAAAGAATTACTCCTATCACTTTCGGACACTTCATGACTAAAATCCTGGACCCATTATCCTATTATCCAGCAACACACACTGTACATGAATGAACAGTTCTACATCCTTGGCCTTGGAGACCTTCTTGACAAGATCAAAAGAACCAGCTGAAAATAGTGCAAAGGAGCACTTTAAGCTGAGGAGGAAATGATTCACGAAACAACAACAACAAAAGATACCACTTGCAGGCATTGATTTCTGAGAAACTGGCAGATTAATCTGTCATTATTTTATGCACACTATTTTATGTACATATACTATATATGTTGTTATTGTTTTAATATACCACTGCTGCAAGCAGATGCAGAACTGGAGATCTCTCTTGTATATTGTAGCAAGCAATAGGGGGTTGGACCCCAAAATTCCATTCAGGCAGTCTTGAGCAGCAAAAAGTCCTTGTCTGGGTACTATTTTCAGACCAAGATTCTAAAATTTCAGCCATAGCATGCAATGCGTGAGACGGTTGTCATGAAAAACATTCCAAATTATAAACTACAACTCTAAAAGCACCAGAGATTGGGCCAGGAATCCAAGCCCCAAGTGATATCAAATGACTTATTATGCTATTTCCTTCCACCAAAGAAATTACATCTTGCAAGAAAAACCAAAGCAGATATCTGAAATTAAACAAATTCTGTCTGGCAATTAAGAAGACGGTAAAAGAGCAAAAAGAGGCTGTGAGGAGAGATGGGTTAGATTTATCCTCTGCACTGACACAGTGCTTTCCTCCTTGATGAGCCTGAGAAATATTGCTGTAATCATCAACATTTTTTTGCCTTCCAGTAATTATACCACTGTATAATTGAAGCTCCTGAAATTGATGTAAGCACAACTCTTTTAAATGCAGTAAGAACCCATGGGTGGAAATTAAAGTGCTGAAAATCAGTCAAGAAATAAAGCATCATTTTTCTTCTTTACCAGAATAATTGACAAGGAGTGAGGTAAATCCTCTGTCATTGGCTATCTTTTACCATGCCGTTCTTCCAGAAGATAAAGGCACAGATTCAGGGAAGCCCTACAGCTTGAAGTAAGGAGGCAACAGCCTAGCTGACTGCAACGATACTCTGACTTCATTTGCTAAGAGTAGGTTCAGTACCTGGAAAAACAGTCTAAGTCAAATACCTTACTTTGCAAAAGCTAAATATTTGAAAGTTACCATAGCATCTCAATATTCCCAAGATGTAACACAAGAGGACAGGAGAGGAACTTCTGAAATACAGCCTCCAAATGCGGTCACCGCGATGCACGCCGCTCGACCCTGGCAGGAAGCCGACGGCCACCTTCTTCAGGAGCCCAGGGTAACAAATTTCAGGGACAAAACGTCTCTCCCTCAAGCCGGTGGTGCCACATGGAAATTGTTGGCTCTTGATCAGAACTAATAGTAAGCACAGAAATATGAACTGCCAAACTGATCATCGCTGAACAGTACGCAGCTCTCCCAGAGGACATATGAACAAACAGAGCTTTAAGACCAGACAGAATAAGCACAGGGAGGACCATCCAAGCACTTGATGCACACGCTGGGAAGGACATGAAGTTGCGTAATTCAAGCCTGATACATTTCCCAACACTGAGCCAGGAAGTGGAGGGCTGGAGGAAGAAAATATCGCTGTCCCTCTCAAGAAGGTGTTACATAAGTATAACCAAGCATCTAGGCTATTTCAACATCCCCTTACATTTCACTGTGGCATTTATTCCCGTGTGTAAGGTACCACCATTACAGGCTCAGAAGAACATAGTATATCCCTGGAGAAACTGCTCTCCAGCTGGTGTTTTTCTCTCACAGGCACCTGACCCACAAAGACTGACTCACTGGGTACAGGGCAGCTCCTAACTTTCTCAACTCTTCAAGCAAACACACAGGTTTCCCTACCCAAAATCCATAGCTTTTCCAGTCACAGGTTTTCCCTCTTCCTCCCATTTACACACATAAATTGAACTGAGGTTCCAGCTAAGTCACATCCTGCCATTACTGGGATGCCACATTACATTTGCACGAAGAAGTCAATGGCAGGAATCACCTGCGCTAGCAATGGGAAGATCTTCCCCCAGAGCATTCAGAGGCCATCCAGGGTGCTTGAAACTCAGATGGCACAGACCCTCCAGGCTGCTGTAACAGCAACCTTATCTTGGGCAAGGCACTGGTTTACCAGTCAAAAACCCAGCTCAGTTCTCGGTGGAGCACAGACTCATGGGTTGAGAAAGGTGAACCATAAAAGCAATCAGCACGCACATCTCAAGCCTAACAAACCAATATGTACAGAGCCTGTAAAGTCTCCTCTGAGAGCATCAGTTATACCATGCATCTGATTTACATTTTTCAAGGAAATAATTGAAGCCATTCAGCTTGTTCCAAAGGCCCAATGGGAAGAAGAAAACCCTCAAGACACCTATGTGGCAGCTTTGCAGCAGCATGAGACTAAACAAATGGAAAAATCTAAAATAGGTTGCGACAGTTTATCATTAATCAGTATGAATTACTTGGCAGAATGCAGTATCTTTCAGTGCAACTTAGTGGCACCTTTCCCAAAGAACTGATGCAAACACGAGCGCATAGCAAGAGATTCAGGGAGCAGGGGAAAAGGGATGTCATCGCTGATTAAGTTGCTGATGGTGAGAAACATAAAATGAGACTACATAGGGCAGCACCTGTGTGGCTGAAAAACATGACTGACATGTTCCAGCTACTTCATTTGGCAAGGTTAAATTCACCACAGAAGAATCATAATCATACTACAAAACACAAGTCTTCTGAATTGCCTCCTTGCAGTCAGACACCACTTCTCCACCAGTTTCATTTATTTCAGCATTTGCCCAGGACAGGGAGAATATTCTGAACCCTTCCTCTTGTCTTCATAAAAGAACATTACTGTTAAACATATGAAGGCATGTGGACATAAGAGAGAGAGAGGCGTTATCTTTGTTTAGAGACAGATAAATGGAAAACTGCAGACAAAGCTTCCAGCTCAGGCAACCTCTATCAAGCCTACAAAGAAGCCCTTGTGCTGGCAGGTCCTGGCAAAGGATCTAAGTGCCCAAACTATTCCATTTTTCCATCTATATGAAATGGTCTAATACAAAAGATAATTTACGTATATGGATTTGGTGATCCAAACAGATCGTAATCATCACAGCTTTAGTGAACTCTGATTTGGACTTTTGAATAGCTATCAAAGAAATTTCGCTTTGACCCTCAAAATTGGTTTTCAGAGGTTACAGAGATTTCAGCAGACCTCTTTCCTATATTTGTATATGGATGTACCTGTAATATCTTAGATCCTGCTTACAACTGCCTTTTGCATAAGGTAGTTTTGCACTTATATGTGTCAATAAGTACTCATTTTATGCATATTTAAAAGGAAGAGACAAGTTCTAATATGTTTCAAACCATAATTTCAATTACTATTAGATTTAAACAGAGAAGGCTGAAGGTTCAGCAAATGACCAGACTGAAGACCTTGCATTTGCAACACTAAAATCACATAACCTCAAACAAAGCCAGGCAGAGAAGGCAGCTAGAACGAGTAAAAAGCACCACGCCAAGGTAGTTCAGCAGTCCCCACTGCTGGAATCACTCTCATTATTACTTTTGCCCCAAAGATATACAATAGTCTTTAAATTCTCAATAAGAATTCAAAAAATATGTTTGGAAAACAATTTGTGACTGTTCTGTTGTGCTTACATGTAAAAACTTGTGTTACAACTGCTAATGGTAGCTTACATCTCCCAGCAACTAAAGGAGTAAGAACTTTCCTTGCATTGAGGTGTTAAACGATAAACCCGCAAACAAGGTAAAATTATTCAGATGTTTGAAAGGACTTTGAGCTTGATCAGTGAAAGAAAAGAAACCCAGAGAGAGTGATCTTAGTGAAATTCTCAGACATGAAAATGAAAAATGGATTGTCCTCCATTTGCATTGCTCCAGTCACTTCACATGTTCTTCATTCATGTAAAGAAGAGTATTACGACAAAATCTGGAGCTGTGACAAGATAAGCTTTCCATGGACTGAGGACCCACAAATTAGAGAGAGTTAATCATTACTAAAGCTTTGTGAACAGCACTTGTTAAATACACAAGCAATTGCAAACACCTGCACAGAGCTATCCAACGCCACAGCATGAAGAAAGCTAAATAACAGATATCAAGTCACCTCTGACAACCATGCTTCGAACCAGCCTTGTCATCAGACTTCTCCATACAGTGATAAAGAAGGCCATCCTATGCAAAGAGTGAGGTTTCAACATTTTAGGTATTGCTTCTTCCAAACGTTGCAATGGATAAAGCCCATCTACAGCAGCATAAACCACAATTTAGCTAATCTGATTTGTAGGAAATTCTCTATTCTCTGTCTCAGGCCCTAAGCTTAGTGAAGAAAACAGTAAAAAGCTCCTTCTGTCAAATCACAGAAAAACAGACTGAACTGACCTTCCATTGCTCCTTGGGAAGCAGTTTCACTACCACGATGTCACCATTCAGGGCTCTGTTGCGAGCAACCACTCCATCAATAAAGATATCGCGAGTTCCATCCTAGTCAAAGAGGAAGAAAAATAAATGACAGACCAAAACATATTAAATTACAGTCATTATGAGGTTTAAAACGCTGTCATCAAAAAAGACACACACCCTGGTGAGACAAACATCCTGCAGTTGTGCACAGAAATGAAATGGATTCACCATATGCCCTTCAACATGCAGTATCTTTCAGCAAACAAGCTCCTTTGTATGTATGTGCCAGCACAGTAGTTCCACACTATTTATTCGAGACAGAGCCAAGCCCTCAAGATGTATTGTCTGCAAGCTCTGCTCAGTTCCTCTACATTTACGCTTGGGAATGGGTAGAGAGCTCTCTGCAGTCACAGCTCTTCTCGCATTCAGTTCCCAGCTCAAGCTCTTTGAGCTATTGTTCAGAACATGTTTACAAGACAGTCTCCACAAAGTCCCCTGTGCAGAGGTGCCTGCTGCTCTCCTGGTGAGATGGGAAAGCAGGGACACGCAGCTCTGGGATCAGCAGGTCGGTCTGTGAAGGTGGCCTGGAGAAAGGCGCTGAGGATGCAGTCTCTTTTTTCAAATGAGTTAACACCATATATTCTGCATTTGGCACAACTAATGTTAGAAGAGAGTCCAAAAAATGGTGACTACAGATCCCAACTGCAAGCCAGAAGATCTTTTACAGTAACAGACATGTTAGGACACCTTCTCTCAACACTCTGGGTTAAACATCCTTGCACAAGAGCCTCTACCAATTGTATGCACTATGATTATCCACCCCAGCAGACATGTTTGGCATTCGGCTAATCTAGATTTAGTTTGGAAGATTTTCCTCATGAGCTGAATAAAGATGAAGTTTCCTGAAGATGGCAACACAAAGGTTTTGGTTTTTAAAGGATTGACAGTTCTGTCCTTTTTTTGGCTAATTATTGACAGTGTTCTTGCTGCTTTCATTTCTGTTTCCCCATAATTCAGTATATGAAAAATTCCATGTGTCTGCTTACAGTGCCATAAATGTGTCAAACAATGTGAGCATTTAGTATCAACATGAGCAGTCAACGTAGTTTTTCTAGAGAGCTATCTTTGCATAGAGTTTTGAGGTACAAAAAAAGAGGACGAATTGCTTTAGATTAGCACTTCATTGTTGTTCAAGGAAAAAAACAGCCTCACAAGAATTAAAATCTTAATCACAACCTTAGTCTCTTCTCAGATACACACTCCTGAGTCTCATACGCTTGAGTAAATCCAATCATCAGAACTACCACTGTGCTCAGTATCCAAGAAAAACTTCTTTTATAACCTGAAAACATGAAGCCCTAATATCACATAAATATCTTACTCTGCTTAGATACCAAAACAATAAAACGGCAGAACCCTGCCATGATGCAAAATTAAGGCTGTCCTCCAAGAGACCAAATTACTCTTAGAAAGAAAAGCATCAGAGGCTCAACAGCTGCGTGAAAGCTGCCTCCCATGACAAGATGCAGAAAAATTGCAAAGCCTCTTGGACCAACATAATTCAAATTGGAAACTGTTCTTTTCAAAAAGCCAGATTTTTTACACATGGTCTTATTCCTCATTTCTCCCCACCCGCTCCCTTCTGCCCCAACTCTTTACCCAAATCCACCACACGCATAAAAGGAAAAGTTCAAAGTTACTTTTTAAGGAAAATGCCTGCTTTTTTTTGGCTGTACCTGCAGCTGCTCTACGCTGCAGGACACAGGCTGGCATTCATGAGAATTTGTTTGTTCTACACTTTTTTCCCTTCCCTCATGTGTCCAAGAAAATGCAGGGCAGACCCTTTCATCCACCCCTGTAACGGTGCCTGATGTATCACACCACCTAGTTAAAGCTACATCTCCAGACTCTGCAAGAGTCTTGTCTTGAACTGCAGCCAGTCACTCTCATCCCAAACAATATACACCTATATATATATACATATACACACACACTCACACACTTATATATGTGCATGCACACCTATTTTACAGCAGTTAATTTCAATGTCTGCAACAAAGCTGTAATTAGGAAATTGCTGTCAGTTTTGGTCTCGCCTCCAATAAGAAACATTTCTATATCTTGAGCTCCAGGCTCATGATGTTGGGCAAACTTACGCACTTCCAAGAACACTTGTGCATCCCACTTTTTCCTTCAGCGTCCCCTACTCTGCACAGCTGGCACTTCAGATTACTAATGCAATTAAAATGGCACCGAATCACAACAGAACACAATCACTTGCAAAGTCTCAGCAGCCCCCAGGGTGCATATACTGTATTGGCTGCAACGGCTTCAAGACTTCTGCAGCCTCCTCCAGGGAGTGCAGGGCTTTTACTGCTCCGTGGCCACTTGCGAATATCACCTGCAGTGCTCTCTATCCCCCTCTGACAAGGGGGAGATCTGCAGTGCTTTCATCTGCTCTGGAAGTGTCTTCCACAAGCACAGCACAGGTGCAGTCACTCTATCACTCGTGCTCAGCAATATCATTCTTCACATTGACAATGCCATCATTTCAAACCACACTGCTGCATGCAGAGAAGACACGAGATGTGAGGCAGAGATTTAAATGCTTGGGTCCATTCTCTGGGTAGCTTTCAAGAGAAAGGCCCTGGGCCTTCCCCTCAACTCTTCATGCAACAATGAGACAAACAGACAGAGCACATTTGCAGCAAAAAACACCCTGGGACTTCTGGTGTTAGAAGGTGAACAGCTGCTGCATTTGAACTCCATGAAGCCACAGCCAAGTCAGAGTTGAAGAGAAAGGGGTACAGTGCCTTAGTCAACAGCAGGAGAGAAAGGGTGATTTTTCACAGCTGCAGCTCTTGCAGCATCTGGCAATGATGGGAGGTGCTGCAGAACACAAAGGCTGCAAACCCTCCATCATGGCAAATAACATTATATGAAGGATAAGCTTCCTAAAGCATCTGTCTTAAAGTGAGGATTGTGTCCACACCAGCCAGAGTCGTCTTCATCCAGGTGTTGATGCTGCTTGTTATCAGGGACAAGGCTGGTTCTGGTATTCAGCTCCACGAAGCGCAGAAAAGTAGAAAGATAGCTGAGATAACAGCCTCAGCTAACCCTCCTTTATGTATGTATTCCTGCATGCAGAACAGCGAGTGATCGACTGCACAAGGCAGCAGCTGGACATTAGGGGTGATTAAGGGCAAAGCTTCACATCCAATTGACTCATGTGAGTAGCTGGATTTCTCATTTAACCTTGCATTTTGTCATTTCAGAGAATATGTTTAAAAGCTTACACTTACCACACCTACAAGGACACCTGTAAAGGAAGGATCACTGTTCCTTTCACTTACACACAGAGAGCTGCTCTACTGGTGTGCTGGAGAGCTGCTCTGTGCTTCTTCCTCTAGTTAATCTTAATCTGCTTTTGTGCACCCCCAACCTTCCTCCATCCCTGTAATGCCAGCCTTCCCTAACAAAGCGGGCTCTAAAACATTATCCCAAATCAACAACGCGAACTGACAACACCACGAATTTCAAGGCTTTCAATCCAAGCCCCAAAACAATAGCGCTGTCAGTAGCAGGGACAACAACAGAGTCAGTGTTTCACTGTCTCAGGGCTGGCTCTGCCTTCTCTCCCCCACATCAACAAAACATTTTAATATGAAACTCTCTCTCATTGACTGTAACATTTTGACCAAGTCAGTTCCAGATAAAAAGCCTTGGCTGTGCCAGCTGTGAGGTCACCTTCCCTATCGGAAGTCCCTGAAATTGCAAGAGCCCTTCTTTTCTGTCAAAATAAGGAAAGAAGAGAGAAGAGGCACAAGCGAGTCCCATCTGACAGAAGCACATCCCAAGCCAACCAAGATACAATTCAAGCAACAGTGGGCACATGAAAAGGAATCACGCGTATTATTTCTGGAATGACTTTTCAAATGAGCTCATGCAGTAGATCGAAAATGGAGAGTATATTTGTTTAGGGAAGATTACTTAAATCAGTAGAAAATCTATAAAACCTCTGCAGCCATAAGCCAAGGGTTTTCAATTATGCTATCTGGTGGTCCTCAAACCTGAATTCAGCTGGCTTCTGTGGGACCCAGCAGTATCCCCAATTTCAGCACAAGCTAAGTAAATAGTTCTTTGAGGTATGAAAAAGCAGGATTTGTTTGGGAATATCTGGTCTAAAAGAAAATCCAGATCATGTTCATTTATTCCAACTCATTCACCTCTGAGTGACCTTTCATGCACAGCATAACTCCTATCTTAATGCACCTTTACTTATGAACTTTAAAGCATTATAAAATTACACTTACTGGAGATGGAATGAAGGCTTCATGGTACTTCTTAGGATTTATTCTCAAGGGTCCCTTAAAAAAAAAGAGAAGAAGGAGAAAGATTATGCCTGAATCTTATTAATTTTATATAACATCAGTTAAATTAGAGAGCTGTGGGTAATATATCTACTGTGAAACATGAGAGATACATCTAAATTTCCATTATACGTTTCAAGTCTTGACAACTTAGCATCTGAGCAATTTCAAGCCAAAAGGCAGTTTCACGATAGGCTTAAGCTGATCTACTGCAGTTTGTCATCGAAGAGATGTTGAATCATTAGTCGTTGGTGCTACTGGTAAACTGAGGATCCAAGCCCTCCTGTTCCCTTCACGCTTTTTCTGCTGAGCATCCACCAACTTTGTTAACAAACAGACTATAGAAACAATTTGTTTTGTTCTGTTTTGGAAAAGCAGAATGTTGGTTTTGCTTATTTTGGAGGATGGAAGGAAAGAGGAAAAGCTGACCTGCTGAGCTTGCATGGCAGCAGGTATCAGCCTTATGGGGCTCTGGCTGCTTAGGCTGTTCCTGCAAACAGACAGTAGCAGTAAAGTATCTCTGTGATAAAGAACATTCCCAAAGAAGAATCAAAAGGATTTTCCAAAAACAAACATTTCAAGTCTACAGGATTAAATTCTGTTTAAACAAGTCTAAAGTCGAACTACCTTAAATACATTTGAAACTCCACGGTCTATCTATTTCTGCTTTGTTATCTGCTGACTCAAAGCTCAAGTCACCTGCAACAAATTCATATCACTCCTCCAACGTAAACAACCAGTTTTGCTGCTTGCGCATCCAAGAGAAAGGGAGAGCCAACCGAGGACTTACAGGCTACACAACAGTGCCGTTCCCGTCCCAAGAGGGTCCTGGGAATTGTGATTCAGGTGGCTGCAGTTAAAACTGACAGCATTTGATTCTTATAGAAATACAACTAGGTGTCTGCTTTCAGACAGGCTTCTGCTTTGGGCTGAAACCTTAAAACTTTCTCCACTTGTGTATCTGAAATAACGTTGGCCAATTTGTTACACGAACAGATTCCATATGCTTGCACTTCTGTGTTAAGCAATCATATGAACCTCTCACAGGAGCTGCTTCCTTAAAAATTCACTGCGGCGTATAATTTTTTTACGTATTCTGGGAAACACTCAGACGACAGGAAAATAAAGCTGATTACATGTGAAGGTTTTGCTGCCTTGAAGAAGAATTTGCAGATTTATGAAGTTTTTCCATTGTTTTTATTTGCATAAGTTTGGAAATATCAGCACCATATATTCTACATTCTTTAGGCATTATTTGAATACTTTGCTGCAATGTCTTATTTTGTGCCTTATGTAACTAGTATTAACGAGCACACTAGCCACATGGCAGACACAATCCAGGACAATGGCACGAAAACAAAGACGACCCACTGGGAGCAACCCTGGGGATACTTTATGCTTAGGAAAAGTGAGAGCTAACTCGCTGTCATCAGCCTCTATTAGCACTTGTGCCCACTGATGGAAAACTCTCAGTCGTCTTTTTTCCCCCCTTATTTCCCAGAATCAGCCATCAAAAACAATACGCTGTTAGCAAAGGAAGCTGCTACGGAGCAAAAGAAAAAAACGAAAAGCAATGCCTGCTCTGCTTGACAGCGAGTCAAATAATTCCCATACCAGCATCTACCCACCAGCACAACGCAGATGAGGGGATATCCTGTGTTACTCCGCAGAACCCCCTTGAATAGTTTGGGACTGCTGTCAATCAGCCAGGTGCAAATGCCCAGTAAGCGCATGAAAAATCAGGTTTTGTGTCCGTGGCCCAGAAGGCGCCAGAGTGGCTACATGCACATGGATGCCCAGCTCAGGCAAACACACAGAGGAGCAAACTGTTACCATGTTTACCACGCAGCAGGTTTCTCTACATTTTATATACACTACCTAATTATGATCAGCATTAGAATTCTTACGTCAAGCAGCATTAAAATACTTCAGCTCTTTCCTTCAAGCAAGGAACTCCCAAAATTTAGCTTAGAAAGCAGATGGGCCCTATTATCTGTGCCTATGAAAATCCTATTTACAATGTTGTACATTTCACGCTGTGATATCATATCTGGAACCAGTCACTCTCCCCATCTGCAATGAACAACTGTTCTCATATGTGTATTAGGGGGTGAGGATCTGGCTGCAGAGTCTCATGATATCACACTAATGTTGTATTATTTTACAATAGCTTGCAAATAATAGCTGCTATATTTATCAGTGTTTTCATGTCAGTAGGGCCTTTGTTTTGAAAGGGAAGAGAAAGGTTTGCAGGAAGGTTTCTAACACTTTCTGATGATTCAAGTCAGCTTCACACATACTTGCCAGAAAAGTTTCTAACCTTATTGAGCTTCCCCAGCCAGATACAAAAGGGTCATGATTTCTCAAGTTGCTCTGCTAGAACCAGGGCAGGCAACGCTGAGACTAAACTTCAAGCATCTCAAATCAAGCAGTTTATAACAGCTACCATAACACATACGCCTCGATTGGTTTGTATGTACGAAATACCAAAAAAGGTTCAAGTATCTGCTTGCTACTAAGGCCACCTTTGAAAAAACAATCCATGAAAACTGGGGAAACCCCAGGCTTCACACCCACAAAGGAACAGCTTTCCAAGGAAAAACACCCTCTTAGTGGCAAAGCAGGCTCTGCACCTCCGCATGCTGCGCACTCTCGCTCCGCCTGACCCCAGCAGCCCCACAGGGAGGATCTGGGAGACGCTGGATGCGTGGAGCAGACATGAGTTTCTGGCTGGTGCTGCACAGGATGATTATGGTCCTTTGGGTCAATGTTCCTTAATACATAACTGACTTCATCTGTTGTGTAGAGACAACACCATCCGTTTACGTAACTACGCAGAAGTTATTCAACCTTGTTTGCCTTCAGACCAGCTGATGTGATTCCAACCAACCTGATACGCTCAGTGTTTGCTCACTGCAGACAGTTTTATGGGCGGGGAAGTGGGAAGTCTACGCACTCTTTAGCGCCTGAACCCAGATCCCCTTTCTGTGGAAGGACACTTCGGCACATGTCGCAGGATTAAATGAATCCAGAAATCCCGCAGGGCACACTTCTCCATGCTACTTAAAGAAAACTGAGTTATGTCAGATACAGTACCAGCACCCATTAAGACTAATGTTATTGACAGACGTCAGCACCCATAAAGATAACACTTTTGTTCTTCCTGATCTAGGACTGCTTAATCTTCATGGCACTCATGTTTTATCTGAGCAATCTCCACGTTGGCCAGTAGTTTCCAGGGGCTGGGCTTTCAGGAGCATTCAGTTGCGCAGTTCCATTGCCAGGGCCCAGCAACATCCTCAGAGTTCACGGTAGGGTCTCTTCTCTCTAGCAGATCTCTCATGTTCTCACACAAATATATGCAGATCCAGCATTACCAGGACACTCTACGGGACGTCCCTGCTCAGAGAGTCATGCTTCTGTCTGGCTAGCAGTGTAGTTTGCTCAGGACCATCAGACTCAGACCAATAGGTTTGTTCTCCTCTTCCAAAGGCTCTTGTGGAACATTTTTGCTCATTGTCATGCCAGACCAATGCCCTGCTTTGGGGATTAACCCAACAGGTAGTCGTTAAAGTTGCTTTCAGGATCTCGCCTGTCCTGTTTGAGACCACAATGATAAATGGTCTTGATGAGATCGTAAGGATGAATGAGCTGAAGATGAGAGATACTGAGCTGGGATGCCCATGTTCTGACACTCAGGCCTAAAAGATTAAATCCAGCTTCTACAGCCTCAATTGTTTCCCTGAGATGTGGAACTGGATGAAAGGAAAACAGATACAGCCTAAGAAAGCACCTATGACTCTTCCAGTTACACAGCACATGACCTGGAGTAGACACTACGCATTTACAAGAATTAGGGATTCTTTTGCCAGAGAACATGCAATCACAGGTCCTCTGGGACTCAGCATTTCAATGGGATTCTCAGGTAGTAGTCATAGTCTGATGTGCCTCATCTGCAGCTGCACTCGACCTCACAAGCAGTCTACACATGCTGCACTTAATGCTATCAGGCTGCGTTACCAAACACGGGTGCCAAAAACACTCTTGAAGGTACAGCAAAAGCTTTAGTTGCTGCCATAGGCCACTACAGCCATGGGGAGAAGTCACAGCTCAAGGCTGCCATTTCTTCCCTCATCATTTGCTTCCCAGTGTGGGTGTCTATGACAATCTTTAAAAAGGCCCTGGCCAAAGGTCTGGGTAGCCCAGTGGACCACTCTGATCCTCAGCAGGGATATGCCGCATAGTCATTTTTCTGAAAGCCAAGAGCTGATCAAAGTGGTCTTCAGGAGGGAATCGGGCAATCTTACATGTGGAATCCTCATCACACCTCCAGAAATGATGCCATTATATTATTATACAAGAATTACTGTACAATTATAACAAGAAATCAGACAAAAAGTGAGGTGATGCCTTGCAATACATTGCAACTTCAACGTATTGACAAAAGGAAGTATCACCACCTCACCAGCATTACAACACTAATTAAACTGCAATGCACTAGCGTGTGTTTGGGTAAACAATGCCTCATCACCAGTGTCCATCACGTGCCCACTGACTTTTCCCCAGCCAGTCTGGTCTCACTGAGACACCAGGTGTGTCCTCAAGAACATGACACCACGTCGTACGACAACAGTGGTTCTAGGACACTATCCTCTTCTACTCCTCAGGGAACCTCAGCCCTGCCTGCCTTTATGCAAAACTCCTTCTGAGATCCAGCTACCCACACAAATGGCAGGTCCACCCCCACACTCTGCTAGATATTCAGAGAAGAGCGGCTGCCTAATCATGGCTGCAGTTTTGCTGCTCCAAATGGAAGCACAAAGTCCAATCCTTGATCTTTAGATAATCTGGAAAATGAGAATATGCTTAATGCTAGTTGCTCAAGGCAAATAACCATACACACACACGTGCAAATGATTTTCTGTATCCTAATGGGCTCTTCAGCTTCGTCTACTATCTGTGCCTTACTTCAGTAAACCATACACTATCATCAGTGGCTGAGCCAGCCCTACGACCTTAGGGGAGTGCAAAGAAAATTATGCAAGCAAATCAAGAGTCCAGTACCACTGCCTGGCCATTTGATATTAATTTAATGAGTTGCATCATAGTTTATAACAAGTTATGGCAATGCCCTGGTAGGCACAGCCCTACGAGACCCCTGGGACCACAGCATTACCTGCACCATCACTCTCCCTTTTTTTTTGTGGGAAGGAAGCTTTCGGGAAGAGCTGATAGACTGAAAAAAAGAAGAGTAGATCTGGAAGCAGAGGTGTCTGCACCTCATTGCTGAGGACTAATGAGCATCTTTGAGAAGAATTTCAGCAAGAAGTATCTTGCTAAGGGCATTCATTTTTACTTACACTGACAAAGACAGCACCTGCTGTGTTTTTCAGCACCATTTGCAAAAGCAAGTGTCTCCACAATAATGACTATCATGGCTAGCAGACCATCCAACCACAACTCTGCAATTCATCACAAGTGTGGATCGGGAATTTTACAGAACATGCAATCAAACCAAAAACTATACTTCAGCTGAACGTAAAAGATTTCATTCCACTTCTAGAACCTTCTGAGAAAGGGAAAAAATCTTCCTCTAGCATCTAGAAGCAGTACATCAATTCCCTGTCATACAACCAACTGACACTGATTTCCAACAACTGTCTGTGATTTCCACAGACTTACGACAAGGGAATGGATGTTGTATGTTCCAGGCACCTGAATTAGCTCTCCCCTTTTCAGTCCTGCTGAAACATCTTCTTTTGACATGTAGGCTTCAAATATACTCTTCTTCCTCCCGCGACTGGGTTTATTTCGATTCTTTCTATCACCTGATGTTGGGAGAGCAGCGTAGGATCCTCCTGCAAACAAAAATTCATAAGTGTTACCTTGCCCACCGAACTTGCCTCCGTATCTTAACGGCAGCTGTACAGAGGCTTTGTATTCAAAGTTGAACTTCTGAGAACAGTCTGCCTAGAAATACTGGCACCTGACTTCAGAGCACCAAAAAGCCCGGAATAATCATATTTTACAAATAATCAACAGTCTTTTACAGCTCATTTTAGAGTTAAGAGCATTCATCCCAGCCCATCTTTTAATAGTGCTGAACACATGCTTCAAGGCAGCTTGTTCCTGAAGTGTGTACGCACTCTGCTTTAATACCTCTGGGAGTTCCCAGTTGTCTAGGATTTATCCTGCTGTCTGAATTGTTCATTGTTTCTGTCTGCGATTCAGAAAGTTGCCTCTTCCTATCGAAGTTCTGGGGAGTTCTTGCAGATTCAGAGTTGTTTCTGGTCCTTGCAAACCCTCTCTTTTCTGCACCTGAAATCAAACACAGGTTTGAAATAACGGGAGGGAAGAGGAACCCCATTGCCAGCTTGTGGCCCCGGTGAAACTCATGGTCTGCAGTACTTCAGTACAAGTCACAACTGTGAGTCATGCTCTTTAACCAAAAGAAACGATGTCTTCATTAGTTCATTTGTAATCTGTTGGCTCTTTGTGTCTTAATCCACCACTAATTTATTTTAGCATAAATAAAACTCTGAAAATTACGATACTAAACTTGGATACAGCCCTTCCAAAATCCTGGGAAATTCATTAGAGCATATAAAATTTGAAATTGTTAAACTGTTTCCAAAGCCTCCACCCCATTAAGCCCCCAAGTAGTGAGAAAATATAACTTCCCTACAACTTAATTAAGTAGTTCAGAAATCAAGGAGAAAAAAAAATTCTCAACAACCCACTCTGGAGTAATTAACTTTTGAGCTACCAGAGGCAGCACGGTACACAATGACACCACAAAGAAATGCCAAGGCTCCAAATGTCCAGCCTGCTCAGAATAGGCCATGATCATACAAAAATATTCTGCAAAGACTCACCCCTTCCTTCCCTGCCATCACCTCAGCCCCTTCCCTACAGCCAGGAGAGCAAGCAGCAGCTTCCAAAGCGTATGCCAACGCTGTTCCACGGATCAGCACATTGGAATGCAACCCAGCGCCGCACAGCTGCCCTCTTGGCCCTCCACCTGGATACTGAACATGTCATCACAGCTTTGCCTTCCAGCCCCTCCTGGCTACGCTCCCTGGGTCCAAGCTTGTACCTGCAAGTCAGAAAATGTGCAATGCCAACTTATGTGCTATGGGGCTATCCAACTTACAAGGCAAATTTTTTATGTATGGTATCCTTCACAAACAAAACTGCAGAGTGCTTCATAGAATTAAACTGAAGCAGTGAGGAAAAAAAAAAAAAAGCATTTAAAAAGCAGCACTTAAGCAGAGATCTTTAAAAATATGGTACAATAAAAGAAAAATGCTACTTTACCTAGTCACAGACAAAAATCAACTTCCACATATAAGAACAGGCAAATCAGCAGGAGGAGGGAGGGATCCTCCTAATTCAAGAAAGGACAGACCAAGACAGAAAGAGGGACAACTCAAGGTGCAAGCTCAGACAAGCCCAGGAAGAGCTGAAGTGATGCCCCAGCTGTGTCTCTGAAACAAAGAGGGAGCCTCCATGTTCAGTGACCATAAGGGCAACGTAGTTTGGCCTCTTTCTACATGATCAAGCTTTTCTTACTCTGCCCATCCTTTCAGGGAGGAGACTGTCCGAGGGAGGCTGCAGCCGTAACGCAGCAAGAGCGCAGCCGCAGATTGAGGTTCCAACCCATGTGAACGAGGCAATACTACCTGTACGGACCACATGATGAGACAGAACTACAATTAACTGACTTGCAAATGCCTAATGAACTGATTTGCAAATGCCCTAAGGGTCAAGAAATTAAATTTAAAAATAGACACCGAAACTCAAAGTATGGATTAGAGAGATCTGAGCAAAACAGCTTTTGAATTGGCAACACAGTTTGCTCTGGAGAGGTTTTTCAGAGACATTTTGGCAAAGGAACCTGACTTAAGCTGCAACAAGTGGGGTCTTAGGAACACTATTAAAAAAGCAAGGCGCTAGACTGATCATCCTGAGAGGTCACGCCACCTGCTTCATTGGAGGTTGTTAAAAATAGGTGAGATAGACATCTGCCAGAGTTGGTCTAAAAAGAGTATTTTTTTCCTTGAGGCAGGGAAATGGATTACACAAGCTCATAAGGTCCTCTAAAGCCCTCGTTTCTATGACAGCAAGTCACAGAAAATACTACTACGAATTAAAGAACTTGGGATAAGAAGGAGGCTAAATCTTAACACGTAATTAAGAAGGAGCTGAAAAAAAAAGAGAGCAGAAAACTAAAATGCAGAGGGGAAAAAAGAGGAAAAAAAAAGTCTGGCGAGTTGGGAAGTGAGCTGAGAGCCAGCACTAGGCACTGCAGAGCAGAGCTGCCCCAGCACTTGCTGTGGCCATCAGTTCAGAAAGTTTGGGGCCACTACTGCCAGAAATAATGCACAGTAACAACAAGGGGTGGAGAAGCACCCTTCCGTGCCGAAAGGTAGACATGCAGAGAGGCACTTGCATGTTTCCAACACTTGGGCCTTTGGCTTGCTCTCCAGTCGGATTTTTCATCCACTCAGACTCAGACACAAGCTCAGAGAAAAAAACTTACTCAAATGAACAAACTCTGCTTCAACATAGCTGGCTTGCAAGCCAGTTTACACACAGCCACTTTGGATAAGTATTTGACCCTGTTGGCTGTGACATTTATGACTAAACAAAACCACCCGTGTTACAAAGCCACAGACAACTGTCATAATTAGCATTCAACTGGAACACATCAAATTCTGCATGACTGTAATTTGTCATATTTCTCCTTTTAAAAGAAAGAGAGCTAACTACAGGTTGCCATCTGTTTCAACTAGATTCAATATTTGCTTCTGCAATGCACCTGTCCCTTAAAACTGGAAGTTAGAAATACTCACAATGGGCTTTCCTGCTGTCCCTGCTGCCCAGCATTAATATTCTGATGGATAAACAGACCATTCCACAAAGCAAACTGTAACCTGACTGCTCTATAGATAGCATAGGATATATTGAGACCATCCTTTCTGAAATAACTGCTACCACAAACTTAGTTAAACTCTATTCCAGCACCAGGTTTGTCAGAAGTCTTACTTCTTCTGTGGTGTTACAGTCATGTAATCTGTAAGATATAACAAAATCACCTAGGGTAAGATGTCACACAACGTTAGTAACACATTCTAGGTATTAAAATAATCAATGACTAAATAAATTAATAAGTAAATATAATTTAAAAATAAAAATAACTTCATTAGAAGGGAGACTAAAGTGCAGTGGCTGAGCGCTGAGGCTGGTGGGATACCTCCTAATGGGACGGTTGAAGCAACCACAATGCACCAAACATGTCTGCATGTGCAGAACAACTCAACCTTGAATGCAGAGCAATTCTAACACAAGACACAGATGTATTCACGACACACAGCAACTGCAACATGTTCGGGTATGTTTATCTGGATGCACAGATCCCGTAGAGCTGCTCTCTGTGGACGCAGCCACCACCTGCCTGGGATTTCTAGATGTTCTGCCAATTCCAGTAGGAAATAATACAGGAGTAACAATTTGAGGAAAGGCGGTTGAATTTTCAGTACTTGAAGTCCTCTGGAGGGAGACTTGGGCTGAAACAACCCCAACAGCTGTATCAGGCAAGGAGGTTCCCTACAAAGGTGACAGAGGGACATCTAAATAGAACCAGCAATTCCACACATGGAGCAGGGAACCCCTTCAAACTAGCCAAGGGGAAGCACTTGTGAGAAGTAGAAACACACAACTCCCATCTCCACAGCTAGAGAGCCATGAAAAGAAAAGCAGGTGGAATTTGTGGGCTTTCAAAACAGTCCACAATCAGCGACTCCTTTTTATTCTCAACACGGGCACCAGGAAAAGGAACGTAAAGGATGGAGCTGGAGGCTGGCTCCAACCCAGGAGCCCAGTCTGGCATCCAACGTGCAGGCAGCAGCAGCTGGTTGAGCTCTGCTGGAAGGACAGTGCTGGAGCTCAATCTAGAACCCAAATCATCACACTTCATCTCCATCACAACAACGATGACATCACGCAATGGCACGTTTTGGTCTTTAAACCTAAGTACCTATTAATCTTTTTTTTAGTTTGGAAAAAAAAATGCATGCAGGCAGCTTTCCAGAATAATTGATCTGGCTTACAGTAAGAGAAGAGGTTAGATGATTTAAATCAGCTTATTTTGACATAATTTATACAAAATCACTCCATAGTTTAGGTTTTGAAAAGTACTGCATTTAATTAAATTTACCTCTATCAGTCAGTTGATCAACCAGATGGTCAACTAAATCAACGAAAATGTTCAACTAAACATGAAGTTAGCAAGGCCAGAAAGTCTTTAATTTTATATTAAAACTTGCATATTGCTTTACACAAGAAAGAACCAAGACCCACAACTTTATTTACCAAAAATAAAACATTTCCAACTGCCCTCTAACACCTGACAAGCTATTTGATTACTATCAGCACAGAAGGAAAGTATTCCTCACTGAATTGTCATCAGCACATCCATGACTCCTTGGATACCTCCCATCCAGGATGCAGCAAGAACTTGTTTTACTTGAGAGATCTAAGTGAATTCCAAGATATGGACATCTCAGTATAGCTTTCCCCTTCCTTGTCAAAGGGCATCTACCATATCATTAGTCATTTTTACCTCTAACTAAACTTCCAGCTTTGTTACCATCTACATTATTTATATTTAACTCGGCTCCCTGGGGTGGGCAGGACTGTGAGAGCATCACAACAACTGTGCTGGTAATGCCTCTGCGGGTTTAGGACTCTCACACCACTGACAGCTATCTTGACACGTAATGGTTCCTTTTATGTTTTAAAAAAAAAAAAGGAATTATGCTGAATACGTTGGACAGAACAACACTGTTACAAACTTTTCCAACACAAAATACTTCCATCTACCACTTACCTTTATCAGTCCATGACTGGGCATCAACACCTCCGCTAACTCTGCTATTGCTAAGAGGATTTTTCCGTTGCTTCCCAGCATTAGATCATGATCTAGAGATGCAAAGGAGTCTTTCAAATACTCCTGCTTTACAGTTAGCGTAAGTGTGAGAAGAAACAGAAGCACTTCCCCAGAACTGATAACATGCAGTAGAACAACTTATCAGTTAATGAGACACACTCAACACACGGTTACTAAATATTTATCCATATTTCTACAATGTTTCATTTCATTGCTGACACATTTCAATGATTTAAACCAATTTCCTTCAAACCTTCCAAGAGGTTCGCTGACGTTTAGTTCTTCAAGACAACCCAGCTATGCACTTCGGAAAACACTGTAAGGATACATCCATGAGCTAGAAGGCATGGCAGCTACCAAATGAAGGGTCACCCAGCACCGCCCTACCTCCAAAAGCAGGAATTAACCGACTAAAGGCAATGAGAACTACTCTGATGCCAACCTCTGCTTAGTCCTATACTCCCATTTAAGTCAGACTAGGTTAAGCATGGCAAGGAAGCTAAATAAAGCATGTTCCTGCGCATCCTTCCTAGAGACTCAAGGAATTAAGAGTCCAACCATGTGGCAGCCCAAGGCATCACCTCATAGTTCTACAAGTTCAAGTTGGCCCTTGGCTCCCGTCAGAGTTGGCAAAGCAAATCTTAGAAACCATCAGATTTGGTCTTTTAGCAAATGAATACTCTCCGCGACCTGCCAAGAAGTCCCACCTGCAACTTTAGGAGCCACTAACAAAGCTGATGTGTAACAGAGTATATTAATAGCTCAATATAAGAGTTTAGCCAATGGAAACTCCGCCTTTTTTTTTGCAAAGATGTCTAGGACCCAAAAAAATCCCAAATCCTACATAGCCCCTTAACAACCCATCCCAAGTACTTCTGTGAATCTAAGTCTGCCAGTTTTGATGAGCTGGGGGGACGCAGTTTCCGGCTGGTGACTCCAGAGAGGCACAGACCTAGTGTTAACATTGTTGTACCAGGCAACTATTTGTTTCATTCTCCAAAGTCAAATAAACCCTACAAGCAAAAGCATGCTTTTGCTAGTGCAAACTGCATTAACATCAGGGCAGTTCTGCTAGGATTCCCATGTCTTTTCCCTTTCATATGCTTAAACAGGCAATTTAAAAGCTATTTGATATTTTTCTGCTGCTCAAAGAAGCCTCTCAAATAGTTTCCTCTCGAATTCTAAAAGCCAAAATACGTTTGGTAGATTGTTTTTAATTTCTAATGCACCAGTGACATCCAGTATATGCCATATTATATAACTAACTCAAAAACTCCAAACACTTAAATGACAACTACAATATCCGGGATCAAATTACCACACACAGGCAAAAACAACAGGCAAAACCAACAAACACCGTTCAAGTGATCTCAAATGCAAGTTATGTCAACAAAGAACACTGGTCATAGACAGGCCAGAAGTAACAAGCTATTTATGTTTTGCAAAATATTTTGCGGATTTAAGAGATTAAATGTCGCACTGATGGTAACAGCCAAGTACTTTTTTGTTCTATTTTCTTTTAAAAGGAAATACACAGACAGCTGTTGGTATAGCTGCTCAGGGAGAGTTCTGTACCAGGAAGAAAAAACGGCACTCCTTGGAAGGTATCTCAAGCAAAACTCTGTGCTAGAGCCCCAATAACACAAACAGGACCAAAACCCATGCACCACACTCCCCGTGAGCTCAGCTCTGCTCCAGCCCGTGCTAGGAACAGCCGTGCTTCAACACTGGTCTCAACGTGAATTAAATGAGTTCAGAGTTCTCCGATTGCCTTGGAACAGAACCACCTCCATGGATTTTACAGTATCTTGAAGCAAAGAGGTTAAGTGAAGTAGATGGCTCCAGATTAAAGACAAAGCAATAGAGAGAAATGAGGATGTCATGGGAAAGAATTCATTAGAGATGTAGGAGTGGAAAGGCAAGACTTTGAGATATGTTATCGGTTCAGTGAGGTTTCATTGCAGCAACGAGACTTTCCAGAGATAAATCTGGTAGGTAAGAATTTCAGATGCTCAATCTGGGGTCTAAGAGAAAGTCTGAGAGCACACTCTCCTTATCACAAGCAAATAAAAAAGATCCTTCTTCTCTGATGAAATGTAAACTCAAGGAATTCTACACTGGAGGTTCTGCAGCACACTCCTGTGCTCAGTCCAAGCCTGACCACAGAGCTAAAGGGAGTTCCTACAACGTTGCTGTGAGTCCTCCTGAAAAATACCCAAGGATGTGAAGGATTTGAAACTATCTTACTGATTGAAAAGTAGGGGAAACTTCCAGAAAAGGGAATATCTTGGCAGAAGTGGAAAAGGACGGTGATATGACAGCACTGTAGGGATTCAGGCAGATGGCAGATTGCATAATTAAGTTTAAAGTTAATTAAACAGTCATTCAAAGAAGAGAAACAATGCAGACCTACATTTACATGCATGGGCTCAGCCAAAATGTAAATTCTATGCAAATGTCCTGAACTGAGTGGATGATGTATTGAAATCCAGCTGTCAGAACCAGCTCCCATGCCCACCAGTCTCACTAACTGACCCATTACGATGGGCCACCAGGGCCCAGCCATGGCGTAAATCTGAGCTGTAACTTTCCACCGTCAAGACAAATCAAAATAAAATGAGAAGACAGCACTTAAAGTGAAGGCCTGTCCACACAGCTCTTAAATATGATTTCAGGAGTGATTCAAAGCAACCAGGCCCTCTAGCAACACCCCAACTGGTTACCAGCAACCCCGTACAACATAACACAGCTCCGCCTGTGCCAGCCAGCAGCTTGTCTACCAGCATGACTGTGTTCACGCACCAGGACACAGTCCGGCTGTGAGGCATCTGTGTACCTGGGAACACATCTGGAGAACTCTCTCACCCTGCCTCTTTGGAAAAGGTGATTCTCTAAACATTTTTGGCAGAAAGTCTGCCAAAATCTGCACAGAATTGTTGAATGTCCAAGAAAAAAAAGCACAAAGGGAATCCTTGCCACATGGGGGACAAGCTGGTGGTAGAAAGGCCGCCTGCCCCCCAGGCGGTGACTCCCGGATGGGGAAATACAGGCTGTCACGGTTTATGAGTGAGTTCATAGGGCCAGAAGCTGCTTTTGGAGGTGACTGTGCCACTATAGCTGGTTGTAGAAGATTCAGACATTCAGCATTCTTACAATGAGCCATTGATGAAGAAACATTCCTCTTTAGGGACGGAGGTCACGAAAAAGTGAAGTGGCGTGTCCATGGATACTCTGGAAAGTCGGAGGCAGAGACAGATGCTTATTTCCAGGCCCATGAAAATGAGGTGGGAAGCATGTACATGGTGAGAAGCACATGTTGCCACCACTCTTTTGCTTTAAGCTGCACATACTTATTTAAAACTCTTGTGCTGCATGCCCCTAGATTTCAATATAGAACAAGGGAAAATGAAAATGTTCTTGCTGACTTTGGCTTTCTGAAAGGGTCTATGCTTTGAACAACTGAAATGAAGAAAAATGCACAATGGATTCTTTCTGGAGCAGAAAACAATGCTGTGGAAACTGCTCCCAACCGCCACGATCACGTGCCCACGACACAATGCTTCCTCTTCCAAAACACTCCCAAGCATCCTGATGCCTGCAGGATTTTGACTTCAGTAACTCAGACAGTAATTGAAGTTTTATTCAATTCCTCAGCAGGGTTTGTGTTGTAGGAATACTACATGAGTGCAAGAGCCAAAGATACCATTCCAGGCTCTGAACTAAGGGTTGGTGATGAAACTCATTTAGTAGCAATAGACTAAAAGTTTATCAAAATAGTTACTGTGCTCCAGCTGTGTGCAGCAGCACAGTGGTGTTGTCAGGGAGGGGATACAGCTCTTCTGGTTTTCAGGACTCTCTGTGAACCTGCTCCACCCTGCTCGTGACCTCCTAACTACCTACTCCGCCTGATGACTGCACTCCTCCAGACTTCCACTCCTGCCTCGGGATGTGGGTCAGGGCTGCTTCCACTGCGCCCTCATCCTTCCATCCTCCCAAAGCATCTTCCACAATACCTTCTGCTCTTCCTTTTATCCAGCAACTACATCGTGAAAAGGCTTCTTCAAGATTTCAAGAAAAACACTTTAAAAACATAATACTGCAGAAATTCTCTCTTTGATTTCTCTGGGCTTCAGTAGTTTGAGGGAAGCAAGTTGCTTGAAGATTAGAGGAAGTCAAGAGGCTTTGAAAGGCAAAATACCTGACAGGAGGTGCTAACGTACTAGAAGACATTAACAGCTGAAGAAATGAAAGAACTGCTTTCAGATTCACACATATCCCAATGTTACCCAATGTGCTGTAGAATAAGACAATTTGCTGATGAACCGTTCCCCATACTGCCCATTCGGTGTAATAGGTACATAATTCACAACCCTTAGTACCAGCGGGGAAAAATACCTAAAAACATACAACCTGAACAAAAACACATTATTGCTGCAGGCTTATATCTGTAGAGAGCCTGAAATATTCTCTAAGGCATGACCTGCACCGTACATCTGTGGGCTGCAGCTGCTAGTGTTGACATTTTCCTTCAGCACCCTGGAAATTTTTATTTTTGTCACAGAAGACATTATTTTATGCAATAGATCCCAACATTTTGTTTTCCATCCTGCCCCAGCCAAGTTTCCACTCTCCGTAGCTCGGATTTCCCCACAAGAGGGAGTTAGGGACATGCAGCCCACAGCATTTCATGGACCTAGTTAGTGGGGGGCTTGAGGTGGGAGGGCAAGAGATGGACACCAGCACATAGGACAGGAGCGGCAGAAGCAGAGGCTGGAGAGCAAGGCAGTGGTGAAAGCCCTGCAGCAGCCATGGCCTGGAGAGGAATCGCAATTAGCCACTGAAGCCAGCTGCAAAGTGCCTGTCCTACCTACCTGGGTACCCACAGCGAAGGAGACACTTCAGAGATTATCTGAACAGGCCAGACCTGATTGGGGTGTGTGGGCTGGCTGACCTCATGGACAGCAGAGGATAGAGGAATGTCCTATGAGGAACGGCTGGGGAACTGGGATTGTTTAGCCTGGAGAAAAGGAGGCCGAGGGGAGACTTTATTGCTCTCTACAACTACCTGAAAGGAGGTTGTAGCAGGATGGGGGTCAGCCTCTTCTCCCGGGCAACTAGCGATAGGACAAGAGGACATAGCCTCAAGCTGCACCAAGGGAGGTTCAGGTTGGACACTAGGAAAAATTTCTTCACAGAAAGGGTTATTAGGCATTGGAATGGGCTACCCAGGGAGATGGTGGAGTCACCATCCCTGAAAGTGTTTAAGAAAAGACTGGACATGGCACTTAGTGCCATGGTCTAGTTGACACAGTGGTGTTAGGTCAAAGGTTGGACTCGATGATCCCAGAGGTCTCTTCCAACCTAGCTGATTCTGTGATTCTGTGATTTTGTGACTTTGACTGAAACTACAAGACGTAGACAGCAAACATCCAGCTTTAACACATTCATAATGAAATTCTATGTTTTGCCACCTGAAATTATTAACGTTCTTCTTCATCCTCCTTACTATAACTGTACTCTCCCATGCTACTCTTGATCTTTTCAGGGCTTGGAGAATCTACAATTCTGTGGACTTATTGTATTGATAGTCAAAATCTAATTCACATATACATCACACCTGGCAAGTAGAATATTTGGGATGTAATTAATGACAGTCTTGATTGACAAGACGCTTTTCCAAATTAATTCCTGTTTGAACTACAGCAATTTCAGGGGTAGAATTTGTTATCAGGGTTTTAAACATGCCAGTGACAGCCCACATACCACAAGCCTTGGTAAAACTGTTCCAATGGTCATTCACCCTCACTGCTAAATTGTGCTGCATTTCAAGCCTGGATTTGTTTAGCCTCAAACGCGTTATATCATAATCTGTTCAACTGAGTAGCCTATTATTGAACATCTGTTCCCCATGTAGGCAATTTACCGAAAGCTCCCTTCCCTCAAGCATCTCTTTGATAAGTAAAGCAGGGTTCCTCAAATCATTCACTCATGATCCCAGCATTTTAATCTTCCTTGTGGCCATCCTCTGAGTATTCATCAATTCATCACCATCCACCCTGAACAGAGGGCATCACCACAGGATACAATACTCCAGAAGCTACTGCTGCTGCCGTGCCAAAGACACATGCAGTCCATACTCCATCTTCCAGTTCCTATGCTCATACATTACCCTTTTGGCCACATTTCACAGGAGGGGGATGTTCAGCTGATTAATCCATCAAAAGCTCAAAACTTTTTTCCAAGCTGTTGCTTTCCACAGCAGGTTCCTCGCACTGCTAGCACGGTTCTACGCTGGCCCGATAAAGGGATTTTGTTTTGCCTGCTCCCAGTCCACCCAGTGATCCAGACGGCTGCCAGTAACTGCCCCCATTATTCAATACTTCCTGCGGTCTCCAAGTCATCCAAAAAAACTTCCAGTGCTACTTGTATGTTTTCTTCCTGATGACTGAGAGAAGTATTAAACAGCACAGGGTCAGAACACGACACTGCAGGAACCAGACACACCTGTTGGTAACAATTCTCAATTTACTGCTGCATCTAATTAGTTTGGCTAAACAGCTTTTAAACCATTACATACGCACTGTGATTTTATTATGCTAACACACTAGCATCCAGACTCACACCTTTATCATCAAAATCCTAATCTCATAAGAAACTGACACTAAAGGAGCTCAACAGGACCTTTGTTGTATAAATTGATGACAAGTCACATTAAAGAAAATATTTTAAACTAATTAAAAATTAATTCAATTCTGTATTAGCCTATTATAGGACCAGGAAACTGGCAAGCATAGTTACCTGAGCTATGTAACGAGGGCCTAATTTCAGAGATTGGGGCTAAAGAGAAGAAAAAAACCTAGTTTAAAAAAAAAAAAAAAAAAAGCAGGTTAACAACAAGTGTTTCCACTGATGAATATTTTCACATGAGCACTAGCAGGTGAAGGAAGCTACTTCATGGAGATTAAAGCTTTTCTGCCAAATGCAAGGCTCCTGCTGCAGAACTCAGTCCCACTGCAGCCTGGTGTGCTCAGGACTCTAGTAAAGGGCATGGAAGACAGTTATTAGATCACATGCAAAAACCACAGTCCCTGCAAGGGCAGGATCTCATCTCCCCAAGAGAGGATACATCAGATATTAACTCACATACTATAGCTGATGTTAGCCAAAAAAATGAGTTGCACAAGATTCAGGAATGCAACATTTTTTTCTATCAAAAGCAAGAGAGAAATTTATGTTTGTGACGACGTTGCTAAACCATTAGAGAAAGGAGCATTCTATTTTTCACGTGTTTCTCAGATGGGGCCATACAGTAAATCCAGTTTTCCCTCCTCTCCCATATCTTATTACTATGATTAACGTCATCTAAGGAACGTTACATTGGACCTGGCAAGATTAACTACATTTTAAAGATTTCCACAGCAAGCAACGTTCTCCATTTACTGAGCTGATTCTGTGGCCTTTACTAGATCACTGGCTCATGTTTACTGGTGCCAGATAGGGAGATAATAGCATTCTTAAGTACTGAATTTCACCACACAAGAACTGGGAGACTCACCACTAAAAAGCAGCATTATCTTAAATTTGCCTTACAAGAAGGGCAAAGCAGAAGCTGTGGTTCTTCCTCCAAAGTTCCCCCAGAGAAACAAAGGCAAATACAAAATTTACTGCAGTGTATGATGGAAAGACAAAACCCTAAAATTTTGCCACCTTGTTCAGGCTGGTATTTCTCGACCAGCTGTGTCCATCAAACATGCAGAAAAGCCATTCCAGGACATTTCCTTTACCTGTCCTGAACCTTCAAATGTCAGGGTTGCAGCCACAAACACACCACCACCATCCAACAGCAACAATTGTTTTTAAAGCTATGATGCTAAACACCAGCCTGCTTGCCAGCGACACTCCTCTGTGGAAGCTGTCCAAGTTGGTTAAGTATCACAGGCTGGGCAAATAAATGCCGAGTGTCAGACAGATGATAAATCAGAAAGGGCCGTGGAAATCTTACGCCGTTTCAGATGAGGCATGTTGTTACCCAGGAATTGTCTGTTTCTACTCAGGGGGCAGGCTGACCCTGACAGATGGGCAAGATACCTCATTCACATCATAAACCCATGAAGCTTTTAGTGAGAGGAGCCTCAGGAGGCTACCTAGCGAAGCTGGTGGTGGTGTTCTTCCCAGGGTGGGTGTCTGTAGATACAGACTGCGACTGTATATCCAGGCCCACAAAATCTGAACCTATTTCATAGCAATCAGCCTTCACGAGCATCCTGCTCCACCCAAGCTTTCAACATCAATAAAGCCACCTCACTCCCAGGTACTCAAGCTCCCGAGTTCCTCTGAAATCAAGTGTGGCCAGGAGATGGTGTTCCCAACACCCATGCTGCACCCCACATTTGGAGGACAGTTCTCTTCTGCAGATGTCTGGTTTTTAGGCTTTCCAGCAGACTCAGGAATGTGCTATCAAACAGCAACATTCCCTCAAAAACAAGCCGAGAAGTGCACGTACTCAAAAAGCAACCATAACCTTGCTGTCCCGAATAAAACACGCAGCTTGGTCTAAACTACTTAGTGATAAAGCAACACAACACAGATATTTAAGATGAAGTTCCACTTAGCAGCCATGCAAATCTCAGCTACTAGCATGTGACAGACAGATGCCACAGAGAGAGTCAGTACTTCTGTCCTCAAGGAAAAGGGGGTTTTAAGCCCTTTTATGACAGAAACATCAGTCAGTCTGAAAAGAGATTTTGATGACTAACTCTGGATTGAAGTCAGAAAGCCCTCAGCGTCTTTGATCAAAACCAGAAAACAACCCAGGGGACTCCATAAAAGATGTTCTGTTAAGGAAGTTTAACCAAATTTTAGCACCCAAAGAACCTAGAGGATTGGAGATTTAGGGAAAAATACCATCAGGGAAACTGTACGAGTTGAAAAAATATAAGCATCACAACTGAGAAGAAACTTCAGAACAGGAGGCTTTATGGCAATTCTCCTCGCAGAGGTTATAGCAGCACAGAAAGGAGCAACAATCTGTGGAACGCTTCTACATGCAGCTTTGCCTTCCCAAAACCAAGAGTGTTGATACCACAGAGTGAATCCAACGTGCAGTTTCATGACTGTGTCACATGTTTCAGACAAGGGACAACAGAGTTTTGCTCACACTCATCTCTCTCAACTGCAAAGTTTCCAATACTTAGGAAAAGTAGTACATGGAACACCAGAAGCGACTGCTATGGTCAGTCTCCTAATTATCTGCTATGAAATTATTTCTATCCCTCGAGCCTCGTCTTGGGACCTTACAGTACAGAATGACAAAGGCAACCCCCAGTGCTTCTCACAGATGCTTGCTTGGGGCTCCACAAACCACTCTGCTTTCCCCCCAGGCCACAGGAACTGCTGCACCACTGGAAGGACATTAGCAAGGACCAGCCTCTGGGCACTCAAAGAGTGTTCTCATCCCTCCATGTTTGCCTTCAATTTTAGCACTTTCAGTTTTAGGATCATTGCAAACCTAGCCATGGCTAAGCCTGAGCTGAAGAGCTGTTAAGAAGAGGACAATGAAAAGAAGCGATATAAAGAGAGATCCTTGGCTTTGAGATTAGCTCAAAGAGTCTTTTGGAAAGCCTACAACAGCCTGAACAGAGTTAATTTGTGAGGAAATGTCACTACTGAAAAGATGATATGCCTCACCGGCATGACAGAAGCAATTCCTGCCATCACAGTTCCACAAGCCTTGATTTAAACTGATCAAACCAGACACCTGCCTGTGCAAAGTAATATTACTTATATCAGCATCAAGAGAGAAAGACAAGCTTTGAAGTGAGAAAATATTAATCTGGGACTGTGATGTGTGAGTTCTTATACCTAAGTGCTTGCATACTGTAAA
This sequence comes from Nyctibius grandis, assembly GCF_013368605.1. Classification (NCBI taxonomy): domain Eukaryota; kingdom Metazoa; phylum Chordata; class Aves; order Nyctibiiformes; family Nyctibiidae; genus Nyctibius; species Nyctibius grandis. Next base: position 10,849,825 of record NC_090665.1, read on the forward strand.
ACCTTCCTTTCACTTAAACAAGAGTGCTAAAATATTCCCAAACTGAACAGCAGAAAACACATTTCTCTGAATCATATTACATATATTTTTTTTTTTGCTATTTCTTTCCTCTCTGGGAAACTGTTTTCATGTCCCTGTAAGTGTTCTGAAGAGTAATGAGTCTCAACCACACAGCAGGGTGGCTGCGAAGGCATGCAGGGGGGAGAAGAGGAAGGGTGTCACTGTTAAGCAAATAATTTTCCAATAATCTTTCCCACAGTGTGAGTTTTCCACCTGGGAGATCAAACATGAGGGTCAATATTTTCTGCTCTAGGGCTTCACACTAAACAAACAACTAGTTGTCAAAGCGTTTGTGCAACCCCTCTCCTGAATAGAGCAGGAAGGAACTGCAGGTGCTTGCTTTTGAAAGCCAGAGCATTTTTATTTTAGACTAAAATCCATGTAGGCACCTATCGTTTTCATGGCTACAAACTGTAAGCCTTCTAGACTCTCCGTCTCTGCTAGCTGCTCTTCCCTACCTTCAAAAAGCTGAAGGATGAAAGGTAGCAAAGTCTATTATCACAGGCTAGCATAATAAATGGTGTTAGAATGAAGCATGCAAAAAAAAAAAACCTCCCAAAAATCAAGCTCATCAACAAATTTTAGCACAATCTGCTTGTGCTAAATCTCTAACTATGATCTGTCTTGCAAGAACTCATGAAAGTTTACCAACTTTAGCACATCATCACTGTCACAGCCTCAAAAATACCACAAAACCCTGTAAAAAGCGTACTACCTGCCACTCTTGAGTGATAGGGCATAGTTTTGTAAGATTGATTTAGTTAAAACATTTACTTGATTTCCAATCCAAGAACTGTGATAGGCCTCAGGCCCATCTTACCCAGCTGAGAAATCGATCTTGTTACAGAGAATTTAATACGGTGACATTTATGAGTTCGTCCAGTAGTAGCTCATAAGATCAGGCTATCCAAGTATTTCACCATAAATAACATTCAGATGAAGTTTTAACCCATTACACTTAGAAATCAAATTTAAACTGCCCGGCTTTGGTTGCTTGTTGATGCCATGTTTCGGGGTTTTTTTTAATAAAGAATTTTATTTATCTCCATAAGCGGGCCTTTTTGCCTTGAACATCACATTTAAGAGACATATTCACTTTATTACTGCAAGATGTGGTCTCTTTGTTACCAACAGCAAAATTTACTGGAGTCAACACTCCATATCAGGAATTAGATATTATACAGGCATCTTAGCCCCTGAGCATTAGATGGACTTGGACCCGCCGCAAAGGCAAACCAGCACTCCAGATCCAAAGAGCAATGCAGACGAAAAGCGTGACTCTGCCCTGAGTCAGCTCAGATCCAGCAATCTTATTAATTTGGACTCTACACCACAGGAATTGGGCTCTCCTAGGCTTGAGCTGATCCTGGAAGCAGCGCAGACACATTCACAGAGCCTAGGCCAGGGGATTAGGTCCTGCCAGCACCAAGCTGGCTCCACATGAAGCCATTTGCACATGCCGGATAGCTTACTTGTTAACCAGGACAAAGCCACCCACAGGTAACTAAGGGCTGACTAACTTGGACAGAGTAGAACTGGCTCATGTTAACTCACTCATGACTGAAACATCACATTCAATTCCACAGTAATTGTAGCAAATGGACCAAACAGTTCATTAGCGTGAACTCACCTTGGACTTGACCTGGGGACAAGTGACTGTTTTTCCTGGCATTTATTGCCAGCACATCCTCACTAAACTGCTCAGTCAACAAGTGTCCAGCTGCTGTATCCATGCTGGCAGGACACCTGCCTCGTTTCTTATATCTCTTCCTCCACGTGTCCTCTTCGTCCTTTTCATCAGAACCAGAAGACTTCTGCAGAGCTGCGCGGTGTCTCAGGCTGTTCGATACTCTCCCACCCAGCACATCACTCATATTTAACAAGTCAGCTGCAGCTCCACGCTGATGTACATAATAGTCTTCCTCCACCTCCCAGTCTCCTTCTGGGCCAACGATGGCATTTTTTTTATGAGGACGTCTGTTCAGAGCAGTTTGGGGTTTATCGTTCTCAAATCCTCCAGGCAAGGGCTGTTCCAGGTGAGATGTTCTGACTGGTGAATAGGTGTGCACATTCAACCCATTCCTGGCTGGATTATCCTTCACCAGGCTTCTCCTCAGGGGTGGGTCCAGATCAAAGCTGGGGTCATTGGAGGTTCTCTCTTCTAGCTGCATCTTCTGCGCAATGTGATTCAAATAGGACCGGAATCGGCCGCTGTGGTGCTTTTGCACAAGCCTCGCATAAGCGTTCTTCTGGGGAGCAGCGGGCTTGCTCAAACCCTCTTTGGCACCTTGGGCAGAAGTAGTACTTCTCACATACCCCAGCTGATCCATAGTGCAGTAAAAGGCCCAGACTTCAAAGAGTTATAAATAGACACAGGGGGAAAAAGGGTTATTTTCTTGAAACAAAGCATCAAATAATTGATTATGCTAAAAGACACAAAAATGTACTAAATGAGAATGTATTGACCTTTACAGAAATTCTGGGTTGGCAAGTCACTTCACAGGGGCGAAGGGGTTTCACGACGTACTCAGTATCTGCCCTGCACCGAATTCCCATCGGTGACCTCGGAGTGACCATGGCCTGTGAGCCGTACCTGCCCATGCGCCATGCAAAGCAGGGATTTTTGTCCCAAAGCTGACACCCCAAATATAAGGGATTCCTTCAATCTGCTCCTCCTTGCCTTTGAAAAAGCCAAGTAAATTAAGGCAGTAACTCACAGGCTGTATCAGATGCAACAGTTTAGCTGTTACCAGAAGTAAAATCTTGTCGTGTCCAATGTAGAGTCATCAAAAATAACTACATCCTTAATGAAGTGCTTCAATGTTGCAGTAAAAAGCATACATTGCCTGTTACCTCCCTCCCACAGTGACTGACACTTCTGGATTATATAGGCTATTTACTTCAATACCAAGACTAACCATTTCAGCTTGTCTTTCTAGCCATAAACTTGCTCCCAGGGTGACTGGCATACAATAAATTCCCTAGCACAACTCACTGTCTTGCAAGTGCTCATAATTCTTAGTGATTGAGACACGCTGGCTGCCACCTCATCCAGTACCAGTTTCTGTAGATGGTATTATGCCTCCACCTTTGCAGCACAAGTGTGGAACTTAAGGAGATCAAGCATCTTTCAATCCTGCTTCAGTTGCTCTAGCTTTTAAGTTTTTGGAGCGAAACAATCTAGTAAATTGCCCTCAGCTACTATTAAAGTAAATTATAGGTATGGACAGGACATAGCAATGACTTTTGTTGTATCTGACATCAAAGAAGGAAAAAATGTATGGATAATGGAGCCCAGTGCAACTGCTGTCTCCTGCGAGTTTTCATGAAAATGCCTCTTTTCCTTCAAGACATGTTTGAAGCTAAACTTCACCTCAGCTTGTACGTTGAAAACTTCAGGGCTCACTGTCATCTCCTCTATGCCAGAACTGTGGGGCACTGGATTCTAAGCTAAAACAAAGGATACTGTCCATCAAACCTCTCTCTCTTCACTTCTTTAAGCACAGTGGTGTCAGCAGGACTGAATACAGAGCTCAGCAGAAGAGAAATTTATATTCCCTTCCCTACTCCCAACATGCCTGGAATTTTTCTTCACCCTTACCCAGCCCTCTTCTCCCTTTTGCTGCAGTTGCACAGAGGATAAGCACCCAGTCAGTCTCCTCCGTGCACACACTGCCTGGGAACGGGGCATCATCCAGCAGGGACCAAGGGCTGCAGTGCCGGCTCCTCCTCAGAGTGCCTGCTCTGGCCCTTTCGGAGAAACAACGTGTGTTGCAGTGAGATTTACTTAAGTAATTGAGCACGGATGTGAACAGGCTACACAATACAAAGCAAAAATTAAAAATCCCTGAATAAATAGGAAAAATTCTTTGTGTGGTTTGTGATTCTTGCTCCTAAGATTTTCCATTGGTGCTGGCCAATGGCTCAACTTTTCTCATAGACTGACCTGCTACAGCGCTATTACAAAACCCTCACCCGGGTAGGTCTGCAGCAAGCTTTCTTTTAACGTCACCTTCTCCGGTTGCCAACTCAATAGAAGCAGATAACATTTATAAAAGCCAGCAAGACTACTCTCCAAACACTGGTTCCGGGAGACAGGAGTTTGCCATCTTTATTTACAAGTAAAGAATAAACATTCGCACCTCGCCTCCACTGTAATTTCTGCAACTTTAATCACGTTAACAGTTAGCAATTGGAGCACAGACAGGAAAAAAAGAGGGACTTACAAGCCCTCACACATTACAATTTCATTATTAACTTCCCCTGGGCAACCAGGCACTGACCGCTCACCGTGCGAGGTGTGCCCACCCTGCCGCGCTCGGGACAGCGATGCCGGCAAAGAAGCACCGGGGGAAGATGGACCCAGGAGGAAAACTGTTCCTGTCACACTTCCACCCGGCTGTTCCCAAGGAGCGGCCCTGGCCTGCCTCACCCGCCGGTCACCACGCTGGACACCGCACACCGGGGGTGGCCAAGCGCCCCAGCCCGCGCACACGGGCAAGGGTGGGCACACCCGCTCCGGGAGCACGACCGGGAGCGGGGCTACAGGGCCTCCCCCGCACCCTTCGGGAGACCGGGGGCAGCCCCTCGCCCGCCGCTCCCACCAAGTGCCAAGGCCACCGCTCTCGCCCGGAGCGCCCGTGAGTCCCTCGGAAATGGCTACCACCGCCCTTCTGCGGGGCTCGAAGCAGAAGCTGGCGGCGCCGCGCCCGGCGGACGGGCCCTCGCCCCGGGACGAGCCAGCAAACCACCGGGCCCGGACCCCGTCACGGCGGCGGAGCTGACAGGGCCTGAGCGCGGCCGGGGAGTCGCTCCTTCCCGCCGCCCGGGATCCCCCGGTGTCGGGCCCACAGAGAGGGTCCCGCGCCCAGCCCCGCCACTCACCGGCCGCGCCGCTCCCCCCGCCGCGCCGCTCCGCGCTGTTTAAATGTCCCAGCGCCCCCACCGTCCGCTTCCGGGTCAGAGGCGCCTACGGGCCGCGGCAGGGCCCAGAAGGCCTCACGCGCGAAGCGCTCCCTCCCCTCCCTGACAGGGCGGCCCCGGCCCATTGCAGCCTTGGGGCCGGGGCAGGACCCCCGGGTGGCCTCTGGTGACACGGGGCCGGCCGCCAGCCTGTGGGTCCCTTTGTGCAGCGCCGGGAGCAGCCCGGGTCTGGGACTGGACGTTGAGAAGGGTCCTGTGAGGGAGGCACCGTGGGGAGGGCGGGCAGGTTTCCTCTGGAGGGGACAGGGTGACCCCGGGGGGGACAGGGTGCCCCAGCCCCACTCTTTGCAGAGGAGGGTGCTCCCTGCTCGCAGGGCTCGTGGGTCTGCCTCCAGACCGGGGCTGAGGCTGGGCCCGGGCCCCGCCGTGGTCAGTCACAGCTGGTGAGGGTGGGAGGCTGCCCAGGCTGAGGCTTCTCCTGTGGGAGGCTGAGCTGGGCGTCTAACGGGTTCTTTGCGGGGCCAGGGTGCTGCAGGGAGGTGGGAGACATGAGGTGCTGTCACCACAGCAGGGACCCAACCCAGACTGTCCCCAGCCTGCGAGGTTTGCAGACACGTTGGTCCCTGGGGTTTGCAAGACCCGCTCCCCTTTCCAGCCATGGCCAGCTGAGGCCGCAGTGATGGTTTGGTCCAGTTCACTTCCAGCACTCCTGCTGCAGCCGAAGTTTCTAGCCAGATGGGTGAAAAAAGCATAGTTTAGCTGATTTAATATTGTAAAGAGCTGAGACTGGTATTAGCCCAGTGGAAAGTCCCAGAGCTTTGCAGGTACCTGTACCTCCAAAAGCAGTGTGGGGAAGCCTCCTTCAAGATCTACATGGCTTCACCTTCACTGCAGAGGAGAGCAGGCTCCCAGGCTCCTCTTCCCTGAGCTCTTTGTGCTCCCCTACCACTGGAGGTTGGGCTCCAGGCAACGTACTGATCCTCCAGCCCATCCACGCCACAGCAGCCAAGTAGTGACAAACTCATGGTGCTGAGTGGCAGTGGCCTGAGCTCTGCCAGGATAAGTCAGAGTCCTTGCGTCACAGGGTGACGTTAAAGCATGAGACCAGAGTCAGGAGCTGGGACTTTGACTCCCTGCTCTTTCTGTGGCTGCAGACCTCCCATGGGGCTTTACAGCAGAGTCAGATCCAGGGTCTGGCTGACTGGGCGTAGGTAGCTTGGTCACCCTGGTGTTACCTGCAAACTCAGGCTGGGTTTGCCGAAGAACTTTAGCCAGAAGAAAAACTGGAGAGAAATAAACTGGCCTCATGGCACCCCCAGTCAATCCTGTTTGAGCTGTCTGCCTGGAGCAGCCCCTCAGGGGGTGGAGGAAGGGTCTGAAGTGACCTGAGCTGGTGTCTCCAAGCAGCGCTCTGGTGGGGAAAGGCTCTGTTCAGTCTTAAGTTTGGCAGGAACATGGATCTGAGCAGCCTGCCTGTGCTGACCCCTCACTTAGGATGGGGAAGACACCTGTCCCATGGTACTTGTTCCTCATCCTGCATGTCGGAATCCACAGTGCCTGGCATCGGTCACCTCTAAAGACCATGAGGCTGTGTCTGCTCAGTGTGTAGCATCACCTGTGGCTGCCAGCCCCTCCTAGACACAAGTCGGCCCCGTGGCCATGCTCCCAGCCAGCGCTGCTGAGCTTCCACGACGCCGTGGCAGGCCCTCTGAGATGGAGCTGCTGAAGGCAGCTGAGCCCCATGGCAGCTGTGGCAGGCACAGACCGCTCCAGCTCCAGCCCTGGCATCGGTCAAGGGAGCTGCCCTGGGAAAGCACTGGGCTTTCACTGTGGGACCAAAAGACAGAGGGTGGGTGACGTTTCCGCTGGAGCTGGCCCCAGCGGGAGTGTGGCCGCGTGGGATCACCCTTTTCGGTGGAAGGGTGCGTGCTCACCCGCTTCCTCCTGCTGCCCCGGCTGCTGCCAAGGCGAGGCGGTTGGCATCTGCTCTGCTAAGGCACGGGGGTGGCACGTCCCCAGCTGTGCAGGGCTGGCCCACGCCGTGGCAAGGAGATCACCCGCCTGGAAGAGCAGGAGATGGGGCAGGGGGAACCCAGGAACCCCCAGCCCCGCTGTCCCCCGCCCTGTGCCAGCCAGGTGGGAGCAGCAGCTCTTCTCCAGGCCGCTGAGTCATGATGTGTCTCTGCTCTTCTTCACCCCCTGGGGGTGAAGGCGAGCCCGGAGGTTGGCCAGACTCCCTCCTGCACCAGGTGGTGCCACCAGCTGCAGCGGCTTCAGCGTGGCCATTCCTTCCTCAGGAGACAAAGGATGGGGGGAGGAAGCAGGAAGGATTTGGTGTTTGTTAGCACCACTGCCGGCGTGTGGGCCTGCGGTTTCGCAGTGATATCATGTGTGGCGAGAAAGATACGGCTCTACGGCTGGACGCCTCCATCATCCTTGCCTCCTGCCTCCAGCTGGGCCCCTGCTGCACAAGCGGCCGTAGCCCCAGCAGATTGACAGTGCGTTTCTCAGCCCTCCTCTCCTGTCAGCGGCCGGGGGCCTGGAAATCTGGTCTGCTCCATGGGGCAGAGCCTGCATTTGTGCCCGTTGTGCTCTGCCCCATCACTGGCCCAGAGGAAGAAGAGATGCTCCCGGTGCCCCATATGCACGCAGCAGATCCCGTGTGGCTGGGACCAGCCGCATGCCCATCCTTCACACCTTTCAAAAGAGGCCACGTGCAAACATGGCAGCAAGCCGGAGCCTCATGCAGGATCTCACCAAATGCAATCCCTCACAGGGAAGGGCTGGATTGCTTCAGTCTTGCCTTTGGCTCCATCTTCCATCCACACTGTCCTCGTGGCTGCCAAACGGAAAGGAACAGTTGCCTTGCTGCTGCTCCCATGACCCTCCACGGCAACTCATGGGCTTTCTAAAAGGGAGCAGGTCCACAGGAAGATTTTTCCCCTGTGCTTTCGTTTCCTGGGGTCCTGTAGCAGCAAGCCCAGCCCAGTGTCCTGGCTTGCTTTCCCACAGCGCAGGATTATCTCACCCATCTTCCCCCGGGCAGTAACTGGTAGCTGCTCCCCAATGTTGGAGGCTGGAACGTGTTGCAGCACCTCAGCCGAGACGAAAGCACCACATGGCTCCTTGGCCAGGAGCACCCCGCTTACGAAGGCTTTGGCTCCTCTGCTTGTGGTTTCAGCAAGGAGTAAGGGCCCGCCCGGTGCTCGTTTACGTCAGTGTTAATCAGGAGTGACTGGCCAAAGGGCTAGAGCCGCCCCAAGATGACTCAATGAGGGGAACCCTGGATGAGAGCAGAGAGGTTCCTCCAACGCCTTCGTCTGCTTCCCGCAGCCCACCCGGCACGAACTGACACTGCTGGTGGAAACATCGCCCCTGCCAGCCTGCATGTCACCTCTCGTTGATACCGAATATTTCAGGTTGCAGGCTGTGGTGTGGGATGGAGATCAGCGGGGTGCTCTGCCTCTGCCTCCCTGCTGTTGTCCAGAGGCTCAACCCACACAGCACGAGGATATGCTCGAAGGCAGAGTGGGGCCACGGGTTTGCTCTGGAGCCTCTGAGCATCCTTGGAAGCATCTCGATTGCAGCAGCAGCACCCAGAGTTAGGCCAGAACCTCACTCGCTTTGACATTGCTCAGGCACCAGGAGCTGTCTGGGCACTTGACCTGAGGACACAAGCCATGCTCGGGATGAAGAGGGGAGAGAGACAGATTTATTACCATAAATAAGGTAAAAAACATCTTTCTCCACAGTAGATACCCATCTGCTAACTGTGTCACAACACATGTGGTCTTGCCCCACCCGTCCTTCAGCCTCTCCAGTCTTCTCCTGAGCCCTCCATACCTCTGGTTGGGAAACATGCCACCCAAAATCAGGACTGGTGGGTTCCCATCTCCTTCAGACACGGCAGCGCCTGGAGGAATGCCTGCAGCTCCCACCCAAGCGGAGGGAGGTCCGGTTTGACTGTGTCTGCCCGGCAAAGAAAAGGGAGAACCAGACCCCAGCAAAGAGAGACAGGCAGCCAAGAAAGAGGTGAAGGAGGCAGTGGAGGAAAGAGGTGGGGTGCTGGAGTAGAACGTCAAAGCAGCAGGGTTTGTGCCTTGCTCCTGATTTTGCTGGGGTCTCCTGGATTTGTCCCCATGGTACCTTCAAGTCTCTCCCTCCCTAGTTACAGATGGCCAAGTCTCTTTTAAAACCTGGCCCTCGGTTTCCCTGCATCCTTCTGCCCTGCCAGTGGCACGACTGAGCCTCCCAAAGGTGCTCAAAGTGGTTTCAGATGATAAAGCTCTGAGGTCCCCGAGCGCTGGGGCACGCAATGGGACGCAGCTCCACGGGTCCCATCAGGAAACCCAGGCAGCTGCCCTGCACCTACCGAGCTTGTGGGCAGCGTGACCTGGGGACAAGGGGACAGGGTGCATGGGGCAGGGGATGTGCAGTGAGTTCAAGCCCCACCTGATGCCCCCAGGGAGTCAGAAAAGGTACCTTCGAGGCAGGCAGGGACTAACAGACCACGCTGCTCTGCAGTCCCAGGGTTAGGGACTCACCCCACAACCCCCCATCGCTGCCACCCCATCCCCCACCCTGCACACGTAGGACGGGGTCTGAACACCCCCCCACGGGGGCCACGTTGGGGCTGCGGGCCGGGAGGGAACAGCATGCCGAGGGCGAGTGGGGGGCGATGCTCCAGCGGAGACCAAGGGGCTGGCGGGCACATCCCGGCTACTCAGCGAAGGCGAGTGGGGGCCGCTGCTGGCCCCACGGCCGGCTGGCAGGCGGAGCGGTGAATGAGAGCGTAACTTATCAGTATTACCTCATGTGAAAGCCCTGTGCCTTTGTATCTCAAGCAAACACTGGCCATTATACCCCAGCGGGCCGGCATTGTTATTCTGTCTGGTTGCAAGAGGTTAGGGCTGTGGAGCCCCGCACGTCCACACCGGCTGCTCCTGGGGTGGCAGTGGGGCCACCGTGACGCCCCGCAGCCGGCAGCGCTCCCCGGCCACAGGAGCGGCAGCCCCGGCTGTTCCCAGGCACGGCCGAGGCCCGGCCAGGCTGTTATCTGCTCCACGAGGCACCAAAATCTGCCCCTTCCCTCACCAGCCCCTTGCCCTGGCTGGGACCACCCCGTGCTGCTCAGCCTGGCACCCACACAAACTCTCCCATGGGAGACAGCCAGACTCCCTCCCAAAAACAAAAAAAAAAGGTGCAGAAAGCCCAAATTTGGCTTCAGCTGCATCACAGCCCTGGCAGGAGGTCGAGGGCTCGACCACCAGCATCCCCAAGACGAGCACGGATTTGTCTCCCTTCATCCCAGCACTCCCCTGGGTTTCCCACACCTGGGATGCTCTGGGGAAAGGCTCAGGAAGCCCAAAGGTTTTGCCCTGAAGGACTGATGCCATAAGGCACTTCCCACCACCTGGTGCTGGGTTCCCAGGAAGCCAGCTCAGAGGGGCTGGGGGGCATTCAGGGCTGGGGGGGGGCACGAGGGAGCTGCTGATGGCATCTTCAAGGGTGACAGGGTTTTGCCCAGCCAAGCCAGGTGGAAGAGGCTCCTGCCAAGCCAGGGCATGTGCTGCTGCCGGAGCCGCGGGGCTAGTGAGGACCTGCTTGCCTGGCCCGGATGCGCACGTAGCACGTTAGGGCACAGACCCTCCCTGGGGCTGTGTGGGGTGATGTGGTGGCATGCGGCTCCAGCACTGTGATGGGGTCCTCCCTGGGTACAGGCTGGGGGTCCGTCCCCCCTGGCCTGCCGGATCCCTGCCCAGGATCTGACCCATGGGATCAAATGTGGTGACGGTAACTCATCCTTTGGCCTTTCTGGCCCATCATGTCTTTGGGAAATACCTCTTCCCAAAGGGATGCGGGATGCTCAGTACCAAAACCAGCACACCTGCGCTAATATTGGGACCTCCAGGCTGTGGGTGAAATGCTGCCAGATCCCCATTTCTGGGGGGAAGGCATCTGAGAAATGGAGGACAAAGATGACCGTGGTGTTTAGCTTGGAAAATCCCAACAACCTGACCCTATGTTAGCTGTGGAGACGAGGCTGCCGGCAGCTGGAGGCAATGCAATTCATATCCTCCGAGGAGTGACACAGAGGGAGGCTCATGGTGTGGATTCACCCGTGCAATGGAATTGCTTCATTTTCTCAACTATCAACAAAAGTCTGAGACGTTGCGTTCCCACTCCCGCCAGCCCGGCGAGGCAGCTCAGCCCTGGAGCACGGCCATCCCAGTGGAGCCCCAGGGAAAAGAGACACCCAGAAAGTCAGGACGAGACTGGAGCATCCTGGGGAGCCCAGGGAAAATGCCAAACCCCAAAGCAAGCCCCCAGGGGAAAGCACAAAAGCACACCGTGCCTGCCAGGATGCCAGCACTTTACTAGCAAAGACCTGGGAGTCTCTACCTGGCGCTTTCCCTTGTCTCCTCACCCTCTCTGCCCTGGGAGGTTTGGGAAGGGATGGAGATACCCTCTCAGTCTCCATGTCTTTGCTGCATCTGCAGCCCCGTCCCCACCTGCCCCATCAGGGCGGTTCTTGGGGTCTCTGACCATCACGGTCCCGATTTGGGAAGAGGGGATATTGGTCCTGCCTGTGTCTTGGGCCAGAGCCCTCTTCCAGACCCAAAGGAGACAGGGGATAATGTAAAGTCGTGTAGTGTTTCCTGTAATGCCTCATTCTGCAGCAGCATCCAAAATAAACACCAGGGATGTTCAAACAGGTCGAAAGTTCCATCAGCGTTTCAGACACAGAGACCTGGAGGTGAAGCAGGCACCAGTGCTGCTGCAGCGCCCCAGGAGCATCACACCCCGTCCCCATGACTGTCTGGTGGCTGCCCGGGCCCTGGGGCTGTTGATGGCCACATCTGAGCTCCTGGCCAGTGCTCCTGCCCTTGGGGGCTATAGGGTTATTCCCCAGAAAAACTTGCTTCAAAGCACCCTCACGAGGCACATCGCCTGCTGCGTCCTGCCACAGAGGTGGGAGCAGACAGTCCCCTGTCACTGCATGAGCCGGTGTGCGCTCATTCGTCTCTGCAGCCAAAATTGAAATCCACCCCAAAACTGCTTCTTGATGAGCCTGCTATCACCAGACCCCTGGAGAGGTACCGTAAAACCTGTAAAAAAAACCCATAAAATGTAAAAAGCTCCTGTTGTGTCACCTCAAATCCTCGGTGGCAAACACGAGCGCATGTCTTGTTCCTGGGGACTGGTAGTTGGTGGTTGCACTGGAGGGGAATTAGCTCCTCCATCCTTGTACCTCCTCCACCCTCGTACCTGCTCCGCTCCCCTGGCCCTGCCCCAGGTGGGTGCCGAGCAATGTGGGCAGGAGGAGCAGAGAACAGCAATGTTTTGGGGCTTGTTCCAAAGCCACCGAGGGGCTTTGGGGCGGTGCTTGACCAATAGCTCATTGGGATGGCCACTGGTTTCAGGAAAACGTCGGCTGCTCCAGCATCTCCATCACATGTGCGCAGCTTTCTGATGTCTCTTCTTACATACAGACAACCGGCCCTCGCATGGAAATCCTCACACTACGCTTATCCATCGCTCCATCGGGAAATGCTGCCTGGGCCGTGGGAGCAGAAGAGACATAAATCTGGGCAGCCATTTCCCCGAATCACTACAGAAACGCACTCCCTCATGAAGAGTGAGTGGAAGAGAAAGGGGACAGATGGCTGGCTGTTCGCTGCTGCGGTGGCACAGCTTTCTTCAGGCTAGAGTCCACGCTTCTGTCCTGTAAACCTTCTCGGGGTCATCCTCTGGAAGGTGCCTGAAACCTGGCTTCTGACTTCAGCTGCCAGAACCAGGGCCTCAGCGCTGCCCTGCAGGATCCAGCCTCACACGCAGGCATTGCTCACCCCTCCCTGTGATGGGGCCAAAACACCCCGTGCTGCTGTCACACATACCCCCATGACCCATCTCCTCCCACCCTCCAAATCATGCTGGCACCAGTCACACTTTGATGAGTCCCTCCCCATCCTCAGGCACGGGGACCCGTGTGCCTTCTTGCACCCACACCCCCTCCACTCCCCTCCCCACTGCCTACACACCGACAGCCCCAACCCACCTGAGCTCCCCTGCTCAGGGGTCACCCCCGCTTTGGTAAGACTCAGCAGTATCTCCCCATTTTTAGCCCTACAGCAGCAATGTTTTCTGCTTCCAGGCAGTTTCCAGCACATGCAGCTTCCCACCCCACCCCGGGAGCGGGGCTTTCCGGGAGCAGGCAGGATACATCCTGGACCTGGGCGATGCCCAGCAGGACCCAAAGGGACAAGAGGCTCGGATCCGGGCTGGATGGAGCCAGCACCGCTGCCCCTACACAGACACCTCTGAATGGTCCTTAGTCTGCTGTCACACGGGAAAGGGTGCCGGGGACATGATGTGACATGAAGAGCAGTCAAATATGGATTTTCATGCCTTTCTTAGGTCACCCCCGAGCCACCCCCTCACCAAATGCACCTCCACCCCACACTGCCAGCTTCCACACATGCCCCGAGTCTGTCAGTTCTCAGCTCGGGTGAGCATCCTGAGGGGCCGTGGGCTAACAAAGGCACATCCCTTCAAGGGTTAAAAGCTTTCAGGTCCCCATCCCACGAAGCAAAAGGGTTTCCTGCTCTTAACTCCTTCCTGCCCACCCCTTCTCCCTTCTCTGAGTTTTTGCCACCCCGGTGGATCCGATCTGGTTTGAGTTAAGGGAAAGGCTTTGTGTGAGCCGGGCTCTGACTCCAGCGACTTTCAGCAGAAAAGGCAGGGTAATTTGAATAACAAGACTAATTGGATTTATAAAGCACAGCCCCCCCACCCCCTCCCCGCAAACCCAAGGCTCTGCACAGTGTGACAAAGAAAACACGCTAATGAAAACCATGCTGGTGAAAGGCGAGGGCGCAGGACGAGCCTCCTGCGGGCAGGCGCTGGCTGAGACCTGACCGCGGTGTGGCATTTGTGGCAACGCTCTAATACTCCGGGGCGAGGGGCTGGTGGAGAAGCCCCGACAGGGCTCCTGACCCCACGTCCCACAGCGGGTGGGGGGCTGGTGGCAAGCAAGGCGGCCCTTCCTCCGCAGGCTGTGGCAGTCCCCCCCAGCTGCCTGCCTCATCCCTTTCCCCATCCCGGGTCCCCCCAGGGAGAAGTCGCGGGGCAGGGCTGCCTGGAGCATCGGGGCAGGAGCCAGCACAACCGGGATGGTGACGGCAGGACCCTGTGTCGGTGACCTCGGGCACCCTGACAGCCCCAGACTGCAGAGACGCAGGGCTCAGCCCCCGCTGCTCCCCTTTCCCCTGCCCTGCTGAAGGGGGGAGTGCTGCAGAGCCCCAGCCTCGCACCCCACAGAGGCTGGATGTCACATCTTGTGGGGGATGAGAGCTGAACCCCGAGAGAAAGGGCCTCTCTCTTCTCCTCGCCTGCACCCGGGCACTGGGGCCAGCTCGCATCCCGACTCCATGGCCTCTCTGCCTGCACGCAGACAAGTGCCCAAGCACAACTTTACACTCCAAAAAGTCCAAGTTGTCTCCACCTGGCAGGCATGATGGAAAAACCACCGAGACCTTCTCCTTCCAGCTCCCGTTCTCATGGAGCTGAAAAGCCAATCTCTTTGATGTGTCCCGTGCCCAGCAGCCCAGGCTGTGCAGGAGGAAACATCTCCCTGCTCCCGAGCAGGGAAACCACGGACCCCCAAAAAGCCACTGCCCCCCGCCAGGGGCAGCTCCCCAGGGATTTGGGGAGCAGCAGAGCCCAGAAAGAACAAGAAAAGGAGCCAGAGGAAGGGACCAGCCTGGAGCTGACACCGGGGAGAGGGGGAAGAGCAGAGAGTGTTTCCCTGGTCCCAGGGAAGGGATTTGGGGTGCAAATCCAGCCTGGTGCAATCCAGCCCTGCAGGCTTCTGCAAAGGGGGGAGGTCTTTGCTCTGGCCTGATCCCAGTAAGAGCATCCCCCTCAGCTGGGGTGCCAGGGATGATGCCCAGCTCCATTGGCAAAAAGCAACCGGAGCCCCAGAGCTGCCCGGTGCCAGGCACAGCAGCAGCAGCGGCAAAAATCCTGCCCTCCTGGGTGCTGAAGGGGAAGGGTGAGGGCAGGGGGGAGCCCCCACCGTGTCCCCAGAGCCCCTGCGAGCCACGGGGGTTAATCCTGGGATCACATCCTTCTCCCACACCCCCCAGCTCCGGGAGCAGGTTGGAGGAGGCCAGGCTGCACAGCCCTGCAGTGGGTCAGCCCTTGGGGTCCTGTCCCCAGCAGGGACCCTGTAGTGCTGACTGTGTCCTGCAGAGGACATCCCCGGGATGTATGAAAAGCCCCATCTCCAGGGCCAAGGACACCATCCAGCCCCGCCAGGAGAGCGGAGGGAGCAGGTCACCCCCTCCAAGCTGAGGGACCAACCTAGGTACCCTCAAGCAGCACCACTGCCCCTTTCATCCCCCTGTCTCCCCAGCATCCCTGGCAGGGAGGGCAGTGTCCCCTCTCCTGCCTATCAGGGACCTGGGAGAGAAGTTGGGGGACAGACATATTCTGATTTAATCCTGGATGTGAAAAAAAAAAAGTGCTTTTTGTGCTCATTCCTGTCTTTTGGGCTTAACCCCCCACCGGGACACCCCCCCCCACCAGCCTGCAACAGGGACCCCAGGCTGGCCCGTGTTCTTCTGCAGGGGGTCACCGGGGAAGTAGGGAGGGAGCAGAGGGGCTGTGGGGCAGCTGGGCAAGGGGAGGGCAGACAGCTTGCAGGGGGTCTGGGGGTGGTTGGGGGGGCGTGAAGCCAAATGCCCCCCGCTTTCCCTTTCTGATCTCCCAACTCCGGGAGCCGGTTGCCTTGGGCTGATGTGTCATTTATTCCTGCCAGGGAAGAGGGGACACCCCCCCCCCCCTTTAAATTCCTGCTATTGTGGAGTGGGAGGCCGGGTTGGACCTGGTTGTTTAGATGACATCACCGAGCAGGTTGGGTTATAAAATGAATGAAGCAGAAAGCCCAAGTTCACTAGCTCGGCACTTCGCGGGCGGCAGGAGGGACCTCGGGGCTCCGCTCTGAACTTTGACTCCCGTCAGTCCCGGCCTCTCCCCGGGGCCCCCCTTGGCTCCCCAAGCCCCCCAAGCCCCCCTCTCACTCGGCCTCGCAGGATGCAGATCTCACCCTTGCTGGCTGGTGGACTTTTCCTCGCTCTGCTCTCCGTCAGGCTGGAGGCGAAGCCGGCGTCTCAGCTCCCACAGAAGGTACGGCTGGAGCTGCTCCCCGGCTCTCCCTCCTCTCCCCGTCCCACCGAGGGTCCTAAGGGCACAGGGGAGGAGATGTGGGGTGACTTTGGGGTGGCAGAGTCAGTGCAAAGCAGGATCCTCTTTCCCCATGGGCTTTTTGAGTGCTAGGGGACCCCCTGCTTCTCCAGCCTGTCCCAGGCGTGCATGTCCCAGGGACATCAGCCCCAAAACAGGGGCTGCAGGGGGATGCTCTGTGCCCCATACCCTGCGGGATCGGGGCTGGGGAGGGCAGGAGTCTGCTCCTCAGTGTCACCCCAGGGTCCCCCTCTGTGCCAGGCACTGAGGAAGGGGAGCAGACCTGGAACAGGGGGGCAGCAGGTGCATGGCGGGCAGGGTGCGAGGCCAGAGCCCTCCAGGCAGCCCTGCCCAAACAGGCCAGGCAGGGGCACGTGGGGTGTCCCCCGGGGAAGGGGCACCCCAAATGGGGGTGTCCCAGGGAGCTGGGTGTCCCACGATGCTGAGGAGATGGGATGCACTGGAGGCCACCGACACTGGGTGGCACTGCCCTGGGGGCTGGGAACAGAGATGGGGACGTGGACTGAGGGGTGCCCCAGGACAGAGGTGGGACAGGACTGGGGGTGTCCCTGTAAGGAACTGGGGTTCAGGCTGCAGAGAAAGGGGTGATACCTGGGGGGGGGGACGGGGAGATGAACGGGGGTGAGCAACCTCAGGGCTTGGTGGGCAGCAGCCCTGACCAGGGGGTCTGGGAGATGGGGAGGGGCCGTAAGGAAGGGGGTGTGCCCCCCACAATTGTGGGTCAGACTGGGGAATGGGGGGGGGGACCCAGAAAGCATTAACCAGGTGGGGGACAACGGGAAGGGGGAACCATGATCTCCCCACCGCTGGCTGGGGACACTCAGAGTAGTGTGAGACCTCAGAGCTGGGGGGGCATGAACAACCCTCGGGTCACTGTGTCCCCTGCCAGCTTTCGGGCTCCTTCAGATCATTGGGGAGGGGGACACACAGTGACAGCAGCACGGCTGGGGGTGCAGCACCACCAGCCTTTTTTTTTCGGGGGAAGGGGGGATGCAGTGACCCCAATCCCGCGTTGTGCATCACGCGGGGGGGGGGATACACCAACCCCGGTGCGTGTCCCCACGGGGGGGTTGTCCCCAACCCTGATACGGGGCGGGGGGGGGAGGGTGGCAGCGCTCTGACCCTCTCCCCTCTCCCCTCACAGGCCTCCCGCGGCTCGGCAGCGGCGGCGGGTCCGCCCGTGGCGGCGGCGGAGCGGGAGAAGGAGCGGGAGAAGGAGCGGAGCAGCGGCGGCGGCGGCGGCGGCGTGTCGGGCCCGCGGGAGGCGCGGGAGGCCCGGGCCGAAGCGCGGTCGCGGGCGGGTTGGGCACGGCTGTTACAGGACCCGCCGGGCCGCCGCCATAAAGGTCTCCATAAGAAGGGTTTGGGCAAGGGCTGCTTCGGCCTCAAGTTGGACCGTATCGGCGCCATGAGCGGCCTCGGCTGCTGAGGGACCCCTGGCGGTGAGTGCGCGGCGGGGCCGGGCCGGGCCGGGCCGGGCCTGGGGGGGTTCGGGGGGGGTCCGGGGATGTTGTGCTGCCCCTCTCCGTACGCGAGATGCCAGCGGGACGGGTTGCAAGTTGTTAACCCGCTGTGGCATCTGCCACCGCCGGCGCTGCTGGTGGGTAAAGAGGAGGACCCCCAAGCTGGCCTTAATGGCGCACCCACCCTCCTGCCGCCCCTCCTGCTGCCCGGCGGCCCCTGCGGAGGGGTCAGAGCCCGGCCGTAGCTCACGGCTCCCGCAGCAGCTCAGGCTGGATTCCCCCTAGTGTGAGCTAGACCCGTAGGCTTCGGGGGGATGCAGAAGGAGCTCTGGTGCAGCTGTACATTGCCCAGTTGGTCTCTATACTCGACAGACGCAGGTAACCGATGGACACGCGTTAGGAGGGCAGGGTACCCCCTGCGTGGCTGTGGTGGGAGGGTTAGTGAGGCACCTGTCTCAGACGTGCTCCAGTTCTTTTAATTTAAGGAAAAACAATACACAAGTTCCCCAGGTGTCTCCTAGTTGTGGTGACAAGCCAAGGGTAGAGCTTTCCTGACCAAGCAAGTCAGGGGAAGCTGGGAGAAGTTCTTCCCACAGCACGTCACAGCCTCTGTGCTTAGGGACTGATGGGCGAGAGAAGTGTCGCCTCCCTGCAGTGACCAGTTTGGGAGAAAC
Organism: Nyctibius grandis; assembly: GCF_013368605.1. Classification (NCBI taxonomy): domain Eukaryota; kingdom Metazoa; phylum Chordata; class Aves; order Nyctibiiformes; family Nyctibiidae; genus Nyctibius; species Nyctibius grandis. The sequence goes on from NC_090665.1 coordinate 10,868,213, forward strand.
ACGGCAGCTCCCCCCCGCCAGCTCTCCCCGAGGGTGATGGCGGGGAGCAAGGCACCACTCTGGCCTGGTCCCTGCCAGCAGGTCACACACAGATGAACTCACCCCAGGGGAAGCGCTTGCCCACTGCAGCCCAGGCTACTCACTCTTCTTCCCACGGCACGGCCCTGCCCCACTCAAAGGGACGTGCCTTGGCCCTGCAGTAACATAATCGGGCACAAAAGGGACCGGATCCAGGCATCCTGCTGCTCTGCAGAGCAATGGGAAAAGCGGGGCCCAAGGGTGCCTGCAGGACGCCAGTGCTGGTCCACGGCCCTGCCTGGAGGGATGGGTGCTGCTCCTCTGCTCCTTCGTGTAGCAGCTCCTCACTATTCCCAAGGAATCACCCAGCTCAGGGCTCTGAGAAGCAGACACATGCTGTGCAGCCAGCTTGCACCCATCCTCTCTCGTTAAATTCCTATCAGGAAAAAAAAGATTTCTGCTAGTCCCCGGGCCAGGAGGAACAGCACGCTTCCCTCAGCGTTCTCCCCCAGACACCAAATAGCCAGAAAGCAAAGGGTGAGCCGCTTCCTTGCTTTAGCACAAGCAAAAAAGCTCAGAGAGGTTTGCTGTTGACTTCAGCATCCCCCGGCCCTCTGGCAGGATTATTCTCACAGGGGTTTCAGCTTGGGACGGGTAAGGGGTGCTGTATGGCAAGTACTAACAGGCACTTCGTTCTCCTTCCTCACAGGGGTTTGAACCCATAGTCCATTTTCTCCTGCCATGGCCAGGCAGGGCCATCCCCCAGGCAACGCCTAGAAGAGCAGAGACCCCCCCGGAACAGACAAAAGATGTGGCTGTGTTTTTCTTTTTGGTACGAGGAGTCATGGCACCAGCTGTTTTGGTTTTGTTATTTTTTTAAAAAGTGCTCTCTATCTTATATATATTATATATACAAACACTCACCAAGACAAGGGACAGTGCTTTTCCAAGAGACTGATGAAGCCAGCTGTATAACGTTGCTGTTTGTAAATTCATGTCATGCATAAATGTATTTATGTTGTAAAGCTATTTATATATTGTTTATAAAGAGATATTTATAAAAAAAATTATTTATGTAACTAAATGAAAAGTCAAGCATCGTAACATTTTTTGTCCTAAGTAGTTGAAAAACTTAAAACAAAAAAATCATTCCGTGTGGCATTTTGTAACCTGTCTTTATTTATCAAATTCACATACAATTTAAATGTCGGATTGATTGACTTTAAGAGTTAAAGAAGAAATTGTTCAGAGGTTTTAGAAAAGTCAGGAGTGAGAGAAAGGCCAGCTGATACCTTAAGTTTTGATCCCGCATGCAAAAGTAAACTTGTGCCCAATCCTGTGATGCTCTGATGGACCGAATCCTGCCCAGTGCTGCGTGCAGCCACGAGCCTCTGCAGAGCCCAGCTGAGCATCCTGCGAGAGCACGCGGCCTCGGGCAACTCATCTGTCGCCCAGATCCTGAACAGCACCCGTGGAAATAAGCCCATAGTGTTCAACAGCCCAGACCTGGATTGGTGGCAGCTCGACAAGAGCAGTGTTTGGCCTGGATGCGTTTTAACCGCTTCCAGTCTGCAGGTTTGGGTCCAAATTCCATCCCATAACTATAGCTTTGTCACTGGGCGCCGTACGGAGGCGCAGCCCCTGCCCGCAGCAGCACAGACACCACGCTGGATCTGGCCCCCGGCTGCGCTAGTGGGAACGGAGCTTCATGCCGGAGGCTCTGTTATTCTTAGGATCCAGCAGCTCACTAAGTATCTTGTTGATATTCGCGTTCGCCAAACCTTCGCCGCTAAGCTGTAAAGTCCCTTCCGCCAGCAGAGATTTATTTAACTGTGCCTGGGACAATACATAGACAGACCAAAATACACTGAGGGCTGGCTGGTAAGGATTCATGGACACAGCTGTTGCTACAGCTTCTTGCTATGTAAAGTGCATGAAATAAATCGTTAAAATGACTTGGAGCTCTAAAGGAAACAGCAAGCGAGGGGGTGGAGAGCGCATCAAACACGCACACTCCTGCGTGAAGGCTCTTTGGTCTCAAAGAGGCCTTAGGAAAAAAAAAAAAAAAAAAAAAGAGTGGCAGGTGCCCAGCCCAGCCGTGACAAGAGTCACAAATTATGCCCTGACCATTCTAGTGGGCTGGGAAACAAGGAGCATTGTGTTCTGCTGGGCTCTGGTGCCTAGGACAGGGCAAAAAGAAAGTCACCAAGACCTAGAGGCAAAGAGATCCTTTTCCTTGGCAACCACCAGGAAACCATAGAAACCTCCAGCCAGACTCTCCCCAACTATTAGAGAACATTAGGTTTACAGAACACGAGGATTCATCCAAACACCCGACAGCTCAATCAACAGGTTAAGAGCGCGCACGTGATGTTTCTAGCCTCGTACCAGCAATGCCTCTGTCAGAGACAGGTACCCACCTCGCGGTGCCCACAGAGTCCAGCTGGACGGGCAGCAGCAGCTGACGGACCACGTAGGATGTTGCCTATGGGGAACAAAATCAAGACCCTGGGAGGCCTGGCTGGGCAGGAGGCAGGCAGGATGGGCAGCTGGCAGCTCGGTGCCCTGCCTGAGGGTCAGCTAGGGCCCTCCAGAGATGTCGGTAGGTAATGACAACCCACTGTCAGGGCTCTGTAAGGCAAATACAACACCTGTGAAGGTCACCCTACCCACTCCACACATCTTTAAAGGAAAGGAGGAGCGTTCCAGGAGCTCCTAAAGAGATGTCCATCAGAAGGGACTGTCCACTGTCACCTAGCAAACCTAAGGGACAATAAGGAATCACTTACTGTCCAGACCTTGCACACCAGGTCCGAACAGCGGTGTAAAGAGATGGTACTACAGATCCTCCTCAGGGCCCTGGGCCCTTGAGCATGAAGCCAGAGTAGTGACCACAACAGAGTGCCAGGCTGGGACCAAGGTGGGGTCAATTCTCCTTCCAGCTTTGGCTTTTTTGCTGCAAAGCCAGAGATGGAATAAAACCATCTGCCTGGTGACAGAGGGCCTCTCCTCAACAGAGCAGAGGGAACTCGGTCTCAGGAATTCAGTCCCCAAAATTTGACAACTTCTGTGGGGCACAAGCCGCGCTCAGGTTGGGGGAGATCTCGGAGATCACAGCCTGGGGTCACGTACAGCCTGGATCCCCGTTTCTCCTCTGCAGCGTAGTCCGAGGGGAAAAGCGCAGCCCCACAGCACGGGTTCCTTCCATCCACCGGGCTTCCTGGAAAAGAGCAAGCCCAAGGAAAAGGAAAAAGCTGCATTGCAAAAGGACACTAGTTTGGCAGAAGGAGAGCGATGACAGCGAGAGCTCCCTGCGCAGAGGGAGGGGATAACAGCTTGGGTCCTCGCTTTGCTGCTTCCGCTCTGACCAGGGAATAAGTTACCCTGTCCCTCAGCACGCTGGCTTCCCACCTGCAGGATGGGAACATCGTGCCCACGTGTGGGTACGAGCTGATGTGCAAGAGAGAAGGCAGCACCAGGGGGTGAAAGAGCACTTGGGAAAACTTTCAGATCCACTCAACCTCAGCACCCACGTGGCACAGCCAGACTGGTGAGTCTGATGGGCAGAGTGGCCTTGGGAGTAGAGGTCAGTTTTCAGAGCGCTGACAAGCACCTTTCTCTGCTTGGCAGACAGGCCAGAATGGGAAACAGAAACAGCTCATTAGAGCACAGCAAGCACCTGATAAGGCCACAACTGGGTCTCCCTGACAGGGGCTCAGTAGGAAACAAGGCCAGCAGGAAAGAGAGGGGCCACAGGAATCTAATTAAGAGGGGAGGAGGCATCATGTGCAGCATAAACAAATTGATCTCATGTCACTGCCTCCCTTGTGGGACAGCTAGGTCAAATCCTCACGACATGCAGTAAAAGGATGCAGGGCCAGCACTGGAAAACTTCCTCGCCACATCCCAGCCCGGAGACAGCATAACTGAACAGCAAGAGCTGTCCTGGATGCAAGCTGCAGCCTCGGGGGGTGATATCTGACATCCCAACAGCAGACTCGGAGAATGGCATTTAGCAGAGGTGTATCACACACCGGGAAGCGAGGGTGGCAGGAGTCCCAAGCTCCTCTGTCCACACTCAGGTCAAACTAGCACCCAGAGGACCTACACGTTTCCTGCGCTACCAGCTGAAGGAGCAGCAGCCCCATCCAGCTTCCAAGTGGGAGCGCTTGTGACATGACATAGGAACAGCCTCGATTTCCCCTCTCCAGGAGCTACTCCTAGCATGAGACGAGCTGTAGGCCCCCAGTCTGTAAAAGCACACTGCTCTCTAGTGAAAAAGAAGAGTTTTCTCCAGCGCTATCTTACAAGTGCCTTGCAAAGCCCAAACAGGCCGGAGCAGATCTTGGAACTCCCATAACAGGGACACAGTTGCCCTTTAACATGTGGGAAATCAGTTCTGTTCCCCCAGCCCGTATTGCATGTTTTTCCCTGGTACCACTAACACAGCTTTCCTGAGGTATTTATTGCTGAAGGGTTACAAAGCCCCGCTCAGGTGAGAGCAAGTCCCAAACCACTGAAAAAAAAGAAAAGCCCAGAGCCCCAGAGCAGGAGAGCAGTGCCATTTTCCAGCTGGAAAAGGACTCGAGGCATTGAGCAGGGACTGCCGGGGACAGCAGCACACACGCCCCTGCTGCTTGCTCTAGGATTTCTCCAGCATGGGCTGCTTCCCTCAGAACGCAGAAAAACAAAGGGAAGGGATCACAAGGCAGCTTCCAGAGGGAGCCTGCGCTTGACATGAGCGCGAGTCAAAAAAGCAAGAAGGGAATTGAATCCAGGCCCCTTCCTGTCAGTCAGCAACTAACCTTGTCAGAAGGGATGGCAGCACTGACCGAATCAGGCAATTCATTAGGTTGGGGCACACAGCAAAAGCACACGCTCTCTGGAGCAGAACTACAGTGAAAATCCAGGGTAATGAGTTGCAAACTGCCTTTGTAAATGACACTTCTGCTGTGACTCTGGCAGGCTGGGAAAAGAGCTAATAGGAAAATCATTAGGTAGCATCCCTTTGATATTACTGAAAACAGCACAGGCTATTTCTCCTGCCCCCTCCATAATTAACCTGGCATATTACCCACAATCCTCCAGGCCGATATTCCCGCGGTGGACCACCTTATTTGCATCAGGGGAAAAGAAAGGTATGGTACACAGGCGAACGATGACTTCTAGAAAAGCTTAAAAAGCTTTCAGGTTTTCCCCGTCCCATACACACACATCTTCAATTCCATCGGCAACGAACCTTGGCCCAGCCAGGAGACCGAAGCACTTTACAAACCTCTGTCGCAAAGTCAGCATGCAAGAGAGAAGCTGTCCTGGGAAATGCAGTTGCGGAGGAGCTGATTTGCCCAAGGTTGCTTTCTGCAGCTGTAGCAGAGCTAGAACAGGACACAGCTCTGCGCTTTGCCCCTTATTTATAACACTGTCCTTGTCCTTGATTTCCATTGCACTAAACCAGGCAACAGCCTGTGTCTCCCTAGATTCAGAAGAGCTCTGAGGAGCAATGCCGACCCACCTGGCTTGTCTGCCAGCAAGGAGAGGTGTCATCTCACAGTCGTAATGTAAAAGGTATAGCAACACAGCTGGCAGGTGATCCTGTAGGCACTGGTCCTCTCTAACAGCTGCGAAGGTGACAATGAAACACCAAGACATTACTTCTTGCTCAGCCTTAGGACTGTGCTGATCATGAGACAGCAACTGAAACATCAGGGCTGGTGAGAAGAACAGCATCTTCAGGAAGAGTCTGGAATGCTGGACAGCACTACTCCCAAACTTAATACCCATGAAGATACAACCCTACGGTCACAGAATACTCGCAGAAAGGACGATCTCTGACGGAGCGAGGCTACCCTCACCCACCACAATGAGCTCTTCCGGAAATACAGAGGTATCGTGTGTGCACGAGCATTTGAAAAATGCCCTAACGATACTGAGATTCACAAGCTTCTGTGGGAGACCTGGAGCTGTGGAAGGGTGTCCTACCTTCTACTAAAATTGCACCAAGTGAGGACCACTGGCACAAATTCTTTTGCGCTCTGTGGGAAAATACACATTTCAGGACTGTTAAATGACCTTATGGCATCCTATTACTACCCAGAATTTCCAGTGTGCACACTCATTCGCTAGAGCAGGGACATCTTTTCTTCTTGACAAGAAAAAGCCATGGTCACAGCTATCACACTCATGCAATTTGCAACCCATAGCAAATACATCAGGGCATCTCACAAGGTCTACACACTGTGGGAAAAAGCAGCCTGCATGCCTGTGTATTTGGAGACAGGGAGCAAAGCGCTGCTCTGCCTAATCCTTTGCCTGGTTCACTGATCAGAGATGGGGGTACCACCACAGTGCCACTAAGAAGCAGGGTCCAGCCAATCAGGCTAGGGGGTAAATAAACGCTCTCTTTACAGTACACCCTTCTAGCTTCAATCACTTACCTCTGGTAGCTCTGTGGTAGGGCCAAACTTGATGAAATATCAGCAAAATGTCAACGGTCGCTGAGAGACACCAACCTTCACCACGGAGCAGAGTGAAACAATGACATATTTCTAAAAACTCTGCCGAGAAATTCAATCAGACTGTCAGGTTAAAATTACACAATGAAAAATACAAGGTTGAGGTTACAAGTAGGAACCGAGACCACTCTAAACTTTAATTTCCCTTTCTTGATGCCCCTGGGTTATTCCCTCTCAGACTACACAAAATTAAGCTAGACACATTCGGGTTTTGGTTCCCTTGCATTAGATCAGATGCTATAGAGGGCTTGCAGGGGGTGGGGACCAACAGAAAACTTTGTACAGGAGCAGGTGCCAGAGATCTGGCTACCTGGGTCTACCTACTTGTGGGGCAGGTTCTTCAATTTCTCCATTTCCCCATTATTCAGAATAATAAAGAGCAACGTTGTTTCTCTCCACTGCAAAGTTTGCAAGAGGCAATGCTGAAGTAAGAAGTACGTAAGTAACAGGCTTAGGAATGGATAAGCTTTGACTGTTTTACCCCAGCAAGAGTGGGGCTTTATGTGGTTTTCAAAATCAGAGGCTTCTCTAAAGAGCTTAGATGCACTCGTATAAACCTGTACAGAACTGAACGTTTAGAAAAACTGGTTTACCCATGCAATTTGTTATGTTCTAATACAACTATCAAAGTTGATGGTGCTCTCCCTTCTGCCTCCCCTGCAATGAGTAGGCCAACTTCCTTTCTGCGCACACGGACCAATGCATTTTCCCCTCATAGGACAAGAACACTAAAAACAAAACCACCCGCTGGGTTCTGTATCATTTTCCATTCTTCCAGCGGCAGAAAGCCGTTCAGCAAAATTCACTTTGCAGGGCTGGTGGGAGAACGGCCACCTCTTACCACCACTCTCTTCTATGGGAACAAAAGCTTCCCTTTCCCCAGCTCCACTCTGGAGAGCAGCTCTGCAGGCCCTACTCCTGTAGCCGATCCATGAAGAGAGACCTGCAAGCCTGCATGCAGCTCCACCAGCACCCATGGGATTTCAGAAGTCTGCACAAGACTGATTGCAGGATGGGTCTCAAATCTGAACACAGAAGGGTCTGTCAGCATCACTGACTTTCCCTCCTGCTCTCAACAGAAGACTAAGCTAGCATTCAACTTATCTAAGGAGGTGAGGGGGGAAGTAAAAGAACAATAGCTTTCCAGCCAAAACTTTTTTTTCTGTGAAAAGACTGATATCAGCATTGCTTTATCATGTTCCAGAATTGCCTCATGTTAGCTGGTATCAACTGAGTCACAGCAGGAATGCCAGGGACATTTGTTAGCATGAGGCACAGCTTTAGGGCTAGGGCACTCTACCAGCACTGCAATCAGCCGAGATCCTCTCTTCCATTTTCCAGCTCAGTGCTCAATTCCATATTAAACAAGCACTTGTACAAGTGGAACTGCAGCACACGAAGCTAGACAATAAAGCCCTGAAGAGCAGAGGGAAGGCAGCTCCATCTACTTTGTCTCCCTCTGGGTGGAGGAGGCAAACAGAAGTTCAATAGCTCAAACTCTTGTCCTGCTGCAATCTTGAAGTGAGCTGCAGCTGGAGCAGCCCATTGCTGCCATAAAATAAAGTAGGGCAGGATGCTCTCCCACATCAGGGAGCAGTGTCCAGCAGCACTCAGACAAGCCACGTTAGCTGCCTCCAGCAGGCACATGCAATACAGGGGAGTTTGCATCAAATCTACCTCTGCTTCCACCTCCCTCTTGTCCCCACAGCACAATTAAGCTTCACAGGCACTCCCCACTCGAAACCATCTGCAATTCAGCCCCTACCAGCCCCTAATTCACACAACTCCACTCCAAGTTGCTGTCCTCCCTGTAGTCACAGGCAGTCAATGCAGTCTTTATCTGTTGTCCTTCTCAAACAGCATAGCACCTCCTGCATCCTTCCCTGTTAACAACTATGCCTTCTGCTTCATTCCTGGAATAGCTTCTAACTCTTTCCTTCAAGCCAGATTCATTAACCAGCTGCTGCAGAGCTGTTTGCCTCCCCCAGGTACTCTGTGCATGTCATTTGTTAATGACTCATCTCAGACTGGGCTCATTACAAAGACGCCCCCCCTCCTTTTGCGGCACCAAGCACGTCGCTGGCACACCAGGAAAGCCAAACATGCAAACAGCTCAGCTCCCTCCAATACCCCATTCCCTCTCCGTCCTCTCTCACCGTCAGACATGGGACAGCTCTTTATTCAAAGCGCTATTTCCTCCTTTGCTTCTTTGCTGATGAAAGGCAATGTGCACTGAAGCATAAATAAGATCTTCACCCCCAGACACGCTTCGAGAACAGCAAAAACGTAAGAACAAACTCGAAAACTTCCAACACACTAAAGTAGCTTCAGCAAACCAATGTGACTCCTGTAATTGGCAAGGAACAAACACCAACGATGCCAAATTCGCATCTATTTCCCCAGCAGACTGTGGCTTGCCGAGGAGCTAAAACGATTTCCAATGGCATCTGTATTCCTCCTGCCTCTTTGCAGGACTGATGTTAAAAATGGGAAGGAAAGAAAACAGCTAGCAAGGACCACAGAACCTCTCCTCACTAGTCAAATCTAGTGAGGAACTGGATGACCAGTACACTGCAGCTGCCCACACAGGAAGCCAGAAACAGTCTCAGTCCATCTCCATCACACAAATCTATTAGACTTGGGTACACAAAGTCCACCTACACCTCCTGAGAGGCTGTCAGCTAAACACTGGGAGAAGCTAGTACAGAAACTAGTACTGCCACTGCTTGGGAAACAGTTCCCTTGAGATACAGGGGAAGGCTTCGTGCTCTGGGCTTATTCACTTAACATCCTTCCCTGGGAATTTTTTGGCTAGCATTTCCAGAGAGAGAGCGAGCTGGCAAAGAATCAGAAACCAAATTACTTGACCCAGAGGCAACTGGATGGGAGGTATTTAAATCCACCTCTCAAGATTAAAAGCTGGTGTGCCTGCACTGCAGGAGAAGGAAAGAAGAGGAATTTATTTTCACAAGTGTACAGCAAGTCCTGTGACCGAGGACTGAAAACATGCAGACCGCAAAGAACTCTGGTAGCAATAAGAGGAAGGCACGTGCACAGCACAAGCAAGTGCAGGTGACAGCTGGCTGCAGAACTGGAGCATCGTCACAGTCCTCTGCTTAAACAGCTCACGGAAAGCCCTTCTCTTTACAGCATGGAGTGAAGTGAAATGCAGGGGCCAAACTACAGAGCAGTACTCTGCTAGACCCAGAGGAAGGAATCAACTGGCCTAAGACAGAGCACAACCACAAACCTCCCACAATCAGGCATCAAAGGTGTTTAGGCTCAGGACACTGGGCTCAGCTACCAGCTTCGCCACAGATCCTTCTGCACAAATTTGGACAAAGTTGAACTACTGACAAAACAGGAAGAGCACTTCCCTGCCTCCCGGGTGCATCAGGGAGATTAGTCAGATATTCTGATAATGTAACATCAAGAATCAAGTAGATGCTCAAGTGAACAAGTGCTGTTGGACTACAAGCCTAAAGCAGCCTCAAAGCCAAGACTCCAGACTCTGACATTAAATCAGCATTTTTAATTTTTTTTCTAAAATGTGCTTTTTTGTGAATTGCTGTTTCAATGCCAACCCCACCCTCCCCCTTAAAAAAAAACAACCCACACCTTGCCAAACTAGGTGCAAATCACCTGAAGTTAGTCCATAACAAATAAAAAACACAAAACAAAGGCTGAAATGCTTTAGAATCACAACAGTGTACAAAAAAAAATGGAGGAAAATACAACCTGAACATGTTCAAAATTCAGAAAGGCTAGTCAAGTCCATTGCTTCAGCAAGGGGATGCTGCTGCGACCCCTGCCAGTGGGTCCTGGGCCACCAGCCTGCCGCGATGCTAAACAGGCTCTTCTCCCATGCAGACCTCTTTCGCTAGCATCCAAGGAAGAACGAACGCATTACCCTTTGAAGGTATCAAGAGGGGAAACAACTCACAAGCAGCTCTGGGAGGTCACATCACATTCAGAAGGAACAGTTTCTAGTATGCCCCTAACCACCTGCAAGAAGGAAGGCTTGAAAGAGCAACCTGTTTCCTCCTTATCATATTGATGCCTCAGAGATGCAGAACAGTGCTTTAAATCTGTGAGAGATTAAAGGGCTTAGTAAGGGCAGTAAACAGGCAGTTAAGTAAACAGCCCAGCACTGGATCTCATCTTCACAGAGCGAGGTAGTGTGAATTTCACCCCAGTTTAAAATAGACAGGGGTAGCGGAAAGGCTGAAGACTTCCATGTAAAGCAGTTCCTGGCCTAGAAACTTTTCTGCGCTTCCTTTGGGAATGAAAAGATCTGTGTTGCTGGCTTCCTCGCTCCCAGCCTGGCTTTGGTAGCCACACTTCAACCCTGGGATTCAGACACTTGCTATAGAAGTTCTCCCAAGATCCGATTTAGTACAGCAGCTTCCTCAAGGTTAAGCAGCAATGAGACTGGCTGGGAGGGAGCAAAACTGTTGACAGATTTTTTTTTTCCCTGCCCCTTTTGGTTAGTCCCTCTCTTTAGAAGTCCCTCTTTACAGGACCAGAACAGGGACACCCTGGAAATTAATAGGGGCTGCACAGTGTAACTTAGCCAGGTGCTGCTAACTGGGAGCTCTATTCAAACAGGGCTTTTATTTGCCAGCCTGGAAGGGACTGGCCCAGAACCCACTGAAAAAGGAGACACAGGCCCTTTTTTGCTCCTCCTGTCGTCATTCCTAGCTGAATGACATTCAGACGGTATGTTCTAGTGACGGCTGGAGACCAGCCCTTTGACTTTGGACATCTTCTTTGTGGGCTGCCTTTGTTCTGTGTGTGGAGGGCACTCTCGCTCTACCAGCTGCTGTTCCATCTCCTGTGCCGACGACGAGGCTGTAGCTTTTAATGTTTTCTTTATGTTTGTGACCTGGCCAAGAAGAGACAGTGAATCAGCACCTGCTTCTTCGTCCCTTCGCAGTAGAAACTCTGTTCATAAACATATTGAAAAAAAAAACCCCTGGAGTACAGGGTGGAGATTATAAAATAAACTCTCCCACCAGCAACATGCTCTTTACTTGAGTTTATTAACGGTAATGTTTCATCCTCACCTAGAGCCAGGAGTTGTTAATATTTCCAGTCTGTGTCCAATGCGGAATAATTAGAGATTACTTTTTTTTTCCTAAGGGTCAACGGCACAATATTGTACCACCTTTCCAGCTGGCTGGAGGGACGTGCTACTGCCTTGGTGCAGAAGGCAGCCATCCTACCCTTCTGTTGGCCAGAAGCAAGAAGGACAAAGGAGACTATGCAAGAAACAAACTTACACTTAGGACAGCACTTGAAAAGGGAAAACGCCATTTGGCCTAGAAGCAGGAACAGAAATTGGTTTTGTGGGAGGCAGCAGGAGTGCTTCTGCCACTCTGGCTGAAAAGGAGAGATACAGCACCATACTCTGTCCCCTGGAACCCTGTAGGGTTCACCAGAAATACAATGAACAAACCTTAAAAAAAAACCCAAACACACAGGCCAAAACAAGTTTGGGAGTCAGGTGTGCCAACTCCAGGCCAAAGGCACCTGGCAATCCAAATGCGCTACGGATGCCAATCAAGCCGCCAAGCGTATGCTGCTTCAGAAGGCAAATGTAAACCTGCAGGGACGCAGCACTCTGCGAGAAATAAACCCTCAGCAAGCGTCTCGGGAGGACCATTTTCACCTTTACAGCTGTATTAGCCAAGATTTGTTCTCACAAATAAATACACATCAGCAGGGGCTATAATCGCGTGCCCGTGCTGCCATCTACCGCCCAGCTGCAAACGCAAGAGCGGCAGGAGCGCTCCCAGGTCACGCTGCTGAAGAGAGCGTGTCAGAGCCCTGTCTGGGTGCTCAGCTTGACCCCAAGAGAAGGACCCCGAAGGAAGCTGCCAAGGGCACTTCTTGCAAAAGCAGTGAGACTCAAGAGATTTTTGTTAACTACACTTTCAGGTTTAAAAAGAAGTGAACCTTCTTTTTTCCTTCCTTCCTGCCTTGTACAAAAGGAACAGAATTGCATCCAAGCTCTATGTTAAAAGCACACTTTTCCTAACAAATCAATTCAGGAAATCATAGCTAGTGCAGCCACCTAGCCTAAATTTATAAAAATTTATAAAGAAAACTTCCAACCTGCTCAGAGCGGCCAAATTTGATGTTTGTGGTATTACCAGTACATGGAAGCAGATGTGTTTTCTTCCTACCCCAAACCAGCACATCTGATTTGCGTGATTGCTAGCCTACTTCAGAGAAGTCATGACCATTAAGCAGGTGTTACTGGAGTACTTTCTTCAGTAACCAAACATTTCTCAAAAAGCATAGAGTGGTCTGAAGTGACTCTGTACCCACCTCTATCTCCACCTGCTGTTGAGTTCGGTGATGGTTCTCTTTGTATTGGTTCGCTCTAAGTACTTGCTGCTCAATTCCTAAAAGAACCGCTTCACAACCATCGCACCTGCAAGATACAAACAATGTCAAACAGTGTTTAGCAGTTCTCTGTGGAGCAGCTCAATTAGGCAATCTGAAAACTCACGCTCACCTATAAGTTTAGATTATGACATTTATAATTCCTACTTAAAGATTACAGTTACAAAAAGTTGGCAAGAAAAAGCTTTGCTGTTTACCCAATGTATTTCACAGCATTCTTTAGCTAGTCCATGTTTTTCTTACCTGCCCATCAAAAAGGGCAGGTTCAATGCACTTTTAACTTCCTTTTCAATCAGAATTACTGCTTAAAAGGGGATGCAATGCATTTTTAAAGGTAAGTAAAATTCTAAAATTAAACAAAGAAGTCAGACTGAGTGAATCTCCCTGCCTGTTAAGCGTTCAAAAGACAAGAGCGCTCCTCCAACACAGAACTTGTTAACTGGAGAGGACAGAAAGGGAATTGGCAGTGGGTTCACTGTTACCTTCCAAACAATGCTGTAAGGTCCTGGAAGCTGCCAGAGCCCTCCCGCTGAGATGGAATTGAGGGAGTTGGAGTAGAGAAGCAAAAAACCTGCCCCCACCTCAAGACAGCATATTTGCCCAGTAGTTTAATTACTTTTCATGCACTCATTACCATAGCAACTGGGAAGCAATTCCCAGTCAGGTCAGAACCTGATACAGGCTCCACAGTCTACAGGGGAATTTCTTTGGGTGGAAAGGGAATCCTACAATAAGATGAGAAGCAGCTTCCTGGCAAAGGTACAAACAGATAGTACCACAGTCCCAATATGGTTGCATGCAACCTGCGTTTGCAGGAACAAAGAGAAGGCAAACAAAGGCATCTGAAACTTCAAACTTGAAGTGACATCTCCTCCAAAGAACTGTGATTCTCTAGAATTTGCCCATGCAGTTCTCATCACAGTGAAAAAGGCAGAAAAGTAATGGACAATTCTGTTTTCATTATCAAGTGTAACAGCAGAAAGGGGAGTAGTTCCCACCAGAAGACCATGAGTCCAGTCTGGCCTGTCTGTTTGAAAGGGCCCTTGACTCCTTGATAAGGTTCTGCCGTGTAAAATCTACACTGAGAGCAGAAATTCAAGACCTAGTATAGTCTGACTCAATACATAACACAAATTGAATCCTAGATGGGATCTGGGAAAACTTATACAATAGACTTCTCCTCCAAGTGCCTAATTACAGCGTAAGATGACTGATTAATGGAACACAGTGAAATTGAGCCAGCACTTGAAACTTTGAGGAATAAGAAAAAGACAAGCTATGTACAAGGAACAGGGAAGGTGGAGAGACTGCCTCACCATTCCTGGAGTGTTTTGACAATGTTACTGATGTCCTTCTTCTGAATGTCTCTGCCGATACAAAAATCCACCTCTAGCACCTGGTTTCGTTGATCCAGCTTCCCCTGGATAATATCTGTATAAACCGCTTCAATAATTAGGTCTTCCAACTCCCTCAGATTCCTCATATCCAGGTCCTTCAGCAACACAGAATAGGGAATGCACTAAAAACAGCAAGTCCAAGAATAAGTTAACAGTCCTAGAGCCAAAATGAACAGCTAAGTCTCAGAAGGTCAAGACCCAAATGCTTATTGTAACCTACGCTTTAGCCTGCAAGTACAGCAGTGACAGAGCGTGGCAGAACAAACGTCTGCTACCAGGCTACGTAACATTCTGACACAACTTTGATAGTTCCTGAAGCTTTGAAAAAAAAAAGGAAAAAAGGTAATGGCATTGGAGAAGAAATTAAGAGAGCTGATTAGTTTTCTCCAGAACAAGTCATCAGTGTTTTTAAGAATGATTCTCCATCTCCAGCAGTGAAAGAAGCCATACAAAGTTTCCCAGCCTTACTGGCCAATTTGCATGGCAGCTCAGACACCCCCACATCTCATCCATGGAAGTCCACTAAGTTAATGTTCAAATGCACCCTGAGAAAATACTCTACATTACAGGTACTTTCCTAATTGCAGGATTTTTTGCAAGTACTCATGCAGTCCAATACAACTCCAATGCTATGAAATCGATGCCATTTTCAAAACCAAACAAACAAAAAGACAACTGCTGCCATGCAGTGTACTTTACCTTCATCCTGGAAGCCAGGCTTACAATTGTCAAGTGTTTCAGCTTGTTTTTCTGAGTCACTGTTAATTCAGGCAGGTTATCTTTCCTTGCTGTTAATGTTAAAAAGACAAGATTCAGGACTTTCCTTCAAGAATTATGTAATCCAGGCTGCAAAACTTCAGGCTGGTTACACTACACTAAACCCCCAAAGGCTGAACTCCTCCAGCTACAGTGGGTGCTGGTGAGCAGAGAGAGCTGCCACTGATGACAGACTAGCACACCCAGGGAGAGACAGGAGAAGTTAAAAAACAAGTTGGTAATTCCATTCTTCTCTGCTTCTTTAGTAATTCTGGTTTTGGAATTAGAATGTAATTCACATCTACACAAGTGGTGTCCTTCCAAAATGGCTGGTCAACACTTTGTTTCTACCACCAAGTCATTTTTATTTCATTAATGAACTGACAGAATAAAATATTCCACCTTTGCTGATCTGGTTGTAAACGCAGCTGGTTTTATTTTTCTGGAAAGATGCAGAATTTAGGGTTGAAAGTGTAAAGTAGCAGGCTGAGGAAGAGAGGAGAAATTATTAATCTAGATGGCCTCGCTGTCATTGTATTCTATCCATGTGCCTCGTGAATATTTAAAATCAGAAAGGAAACTGGCAGCTTTCCAAAGCAAAGAAACTTTTCAAAACATCTGCTTTAATGGAAATTAGTGTTTTAGGGCCACTCAAGTTCTCCCATCCATCCCACCTCATTCAACACACTATATTTTGACTACTTTTCCCCCTTTCTCTTTCATCACTAGAAAAGGAAGGACAAACTGCGCTGTCACATGCTGGGACACAAGAACCCTGCACAGCAAACACATCCTCTAATCAGTCACAGAATTCATGAGGCTCATGTTGCTCCACAGCCACTGGAATTTCCAGTCCTTGCACTTACGGATGTCACTTCTCACAGGAACTAGACAGCTCATCCACCACAGCGATAGCCAGCACTATGACAGAATTATTTGTCACACTGTAATGGTCTGGATTAGGCTGCTACCCCCAAATGAAGTGTTAAATTGTAGCAGAATGGAAGCATGAGCACCAGAGATAAAAGCACATCCCGACAGATACTAAGATGATTCACACATAGTCCTTCTGAAGCTGTATAAAAGCCATTATTTCCATTTGTATTCTTGCTAAGAAATGCTTCATATTGTTTCAGCAATGCCATCACAGAATAAAAGGTCATCCCATAAACCATACAGGTTTTTATAAATAATGCAGAACAATTTTGTTTAAGTTTTCTGCAGCTTCCATAACCAGTGTCATCTAAATTTCAAAACAGATGTCTGAAATTGCACCCTGCAGAGGTAAGTGGCTCGTGAACGTCAACGAATACTGCTACGGACCAATTCAATCCAGTGCTGCAGTCCAATCCAAACCAGTAAAACACCATAGTGTCTAGCCCTTCCTTCACACTTCAGCAATTAAAAAGCATATACGACCCAGAGACCCGCTACGAACAATTCTCTTCCCAAGCAAATTCTGTTCTTGGACGCTTTCACCCAGACACACGACACCAGGTACCACAGAAAGCAAAGAACTGCCTCTGACAATTCTAAAGGGCAACCCAGTCTCGTACTCTGCAAACAGGCGACAGTCTCTTACCTACATAGTCTGGGTACGTTCCGTATGCAAACAGGTTCAACAACTGGAAATAAGCAGCATTAGACCCTTCAGCAAGCTGGATGGGAAGAAAACAAAAGAAATTCCATGTAACATGGTAACAGCCAATACAACACTGGTAGGTAACTTCTCCAGAGCATGTTTGAAATCTACATAGGACAAGTAGTACCCAGAAAAGCAATTAGTCCAGATCTTAAAAGAGCTGGAGCCTCTTAAGGCCTCACGAGTAGCAGCAAATTTCAGCAGTTTCAGAGTCAAGATGATCCAGCCATTTCTATGCACCAGAACTTAACTACAGTTTGGACTGTAAACTGCTTTGTGCGGCACCTTAGGAGGTAAAAGAAAAAGGCGACTCCTAATTTCAGCTGACAACCTACAGGGCCAGCTCTTCTCATCGTGTGACAAGCAAGCAGGCAATGCTGTGCGTTGGTGAAGCATCCTTGCCACTACTGGGAAAGCTAAGACAGTTTACCTGCAGAGCCACCGAAACTTCAAAGCAAAGCAAGGAAAAACATTTTAAGCTGAGTGCGTTTGAAAGTAACAGCACTCCCCTCACATGCAAACACTTCACTAGAGCAATTGCAGCACCACGCAGTGATTTTTATTGAGTGGGGTTTTTTTAATACCATTTGCTGCACACAGATCCAGGAAAAAAACATACTTGCGACTTGATGCTGAATAACCATAAAGGCATTTTTCGGCATATCTAAGAGCCCGTTTGGAAAGCCAGACTTGCTGTACGCCACATTACCCCAGCTGCAGAGATATTCAACCTAGATTCCCTCATTGTAGTAGAGGGGGGTGCTGGCAAGGCATTCTCAGTAAAAGCTCTGGATCTTACTTTCCTCCTTGGTTTGAAATGGATTGGGTTTGGTTACCACCCAGGCCTGATACACTAGACATCTGTTCACAAAGACTTTTGGAGAGCATTGAAGTTATGCTTTCCAGGACAATGAAGGAGTAGAAAGAGATATTTTCATTGTTGGCTGGCTAGGTGCCTTCTTAAAATTGTTACTGTGCTGCTGCCAGGTTTTGGCTGTATTTGCAATCGCATTAAGGTAGCAAAGCTTTAGATAGGTATTTTTTAACATCTAATACATACAGGCAAAAGCACCATCAATCTCTCATACACAAACATCTCGGAACCAAGATAAGTTGCACCAGGCCCTACCTGGCACAGAAATTTCAGGCACAGGCTGTCTGGAAACTTCTGGAGTTCCCTTACACCGGGAGTGCAGAAGGGGCATTAGGATAGAAGCTCATCTCTTACCTCTTGCACATTTGTTAACTCCAATAGCTCTCCGAAGACATAAACCCCAGGAGCCTCCAGCACTTGATTTATAAGAGCAGTCAGAGCTGAGCCACTTGTACCTTTGGCTAGTAAAATAAACTGCTCTAGAAGATTGCAGGACGGTTTCTGTTCTCCTGCCATTCTAGGTTTTCAATCTGTCAATAAAAGACATGATATTAATACATCCTTTCTCCTCTGCTGAATTCTGTCTGGCAGTGGATCAGAGGGTGTGCTCAGCATAGTAACATTTTGGTGTCAGCAGAGACACATTTTTCTTCAGCATTCAGAGGGCAGCCCAGGAACCCAGCAGGTTCAACTGCTGATTTATCTGGGGAGCAAAAATGATTCACACAATATCTGAGCAAAATTTCTGCAGACTGTCTGGTCAGTTCCCTGCAAAGGATCTACTCCTGCTAGTAGGAAAGGAGTTTAGATTCCATGCTGTTTTCAGACTTTTCCTTCTACTGATGCTGCCAAATAATGCCAACTGCAACGATGCTTATTATTATGTCTATTAGAAGCCAGCTAAGACTTCCTCCTTCCTCATGACGCAGCTTCAAAACAGCAACTAACTTAATTCTCTGTGAAGAATTGATCTACCTTGTAGGCCCACATTCGACATCGGCTACAGATAAAGCTGCCTACATAATTCCTATTGCTTTCTGAGCCTAAAAGGCAAAAAGAGCTGTGGCCTGTAAGTAGCTTACCAGTCTACATTGTACAGTTAAAGTGTTTTGGGTTAACGGGAAACCTTAAGTGATAAAAACACCCTTTCTACAAAGGCTCCATTTAAGTCCCCACCAAGAGAGGTCTTTGTCTTCAGCTGTTGCCTGACATTTCTGGTGTGCATGTTGTCTCCCAGCACCAACATGCTGCTTTTGAAATGTAAAACACTATTTACTAACAAGTCCAACAAAATAAGTTGTTTGTTTACAAACAACTAAGGAAAAACTTCCGAAGCATTAGCGGATAAGAGGGCTTTTGTGTTATGTTTGTATAGGGTCATTACTAAGTATAGCACATAACCTTTACTCTGGTGAAGAAAACCAAACACCAGAGAACATGTCTCATTCTGTGTGACCACTGGGACCACAGCTGCCCTCCTGGGGGTGGTACAGTAACACAGGTGTTTGCACTGTTTTGCCACGCCTAACCAAATTAAGACTTATGAAGGCAATGCAGCCCACTTCCTTTATTTGTCAACTTCTAAAAATATACTTCATTCATTACACCTGCAGGTACAAACGGTCTCAGTCTGAGCAGGCAACCTTTTGCACTCTCCACACAAGGATTTCAAGGCTCTCAGTGTCAAGTCTCTTCGGGATTCTTTCCATCAGAGGCGCACGTGCAGCCCGACTGAACTGGACCCCAGTTATGAGCGAGAAATCCCTGCAATGCAAAATAACGCTCTGTGTGGCTTCCTCGCACACCTGAGGGTACCGCGGCACTACTCTCCCGCTCACAGATAAGGAGCGGACACAGAGGACAGACAATGTTCTCAGGAGGGTTCATGAACTGACTGAGCTGGTAACGAGACCCACACTTCACTGTTCCCAAGCCATCGCCTCCCTCTCGGGTACTCAAAGCCCACGCTGGTGCACGAGCTTACAGACGCCTGCCCGGCTGTACCCGTGCCCCGCTAGCAACGGAACGCCAATTCTTTCCCCCTCGCCAAGTTAACGTTCAGACAACCGCGTTGCTATTGCAACGTGTCAGCACAACCGTGTCACCGGGACCACCTCGCTGCTCTGCCCACAACCCGCTTACCCTGGTGAGAAGCGACTGAAATACAAACGGAAGATGCTTTAACGGACCCAGGCCCCCCGGCCCTCCCGGCCCCACAGACCCCCGGCAGGGCCCTCGGGCCCCGCCGGGCCGGCAGCCGTGCCCCACCGGGCGGGCCGAGCCCATCCGCAGGCGGCGACTGACCCAGGGTCCCGCCACGGGGCCTTCTCGCCCCTCACCGCCGCCCCGGTCCCCGCTCGCCCCTCAGGGTTCGGGGAGCCGCACGCCCGGCAGCGCCGGGACGCGGCGCGGGGAAGGGAAAAGGTCGGTGCGCGGAGGGAGGAGCGGGCGGCTCCTCCCTCTCACCGGCGTTACCTCAGCGCTCACAGCCTCCCCGCCCGGCCTCCCGCCGCGCGGCTCCCAGCGCCGTGTCCGCCGCGCCTCACGCCGCCATGATGGCGGCGCCGGTGTCCCGCGCGCGGCTCCTTCCCCCGGAACGCGCGGGCCGCGGCGCGGAACGTTCCGCTCCCGGGCGGCCCCCAGGCCCGAGCACCGCGACCCGCCACCCCGCGGCACCCGGGGCCGCTGCGGCCGGGGCCGGGCCTGGCCGGGCCCCCCGGAGCAGGGGGCGGCAGGCGGGCTGTGGCTCCCGCAGAGCTGCGGCACAGCAGCCCCCTGAGCACCCGCTGCCCGACCGTGTCCCGAGCAGCGGTTTAATCACAAGCGAGAGAAGTTTCTGCTCCTCTTCGGGGGATGTGAGGTGCCGTGGAAGCCCCGCGGGGTTTCTGCACCCCAAAATGACCCGTGTGAAGGGCCGCCAGCATAAGGACACGCTTTGGCGCGTTCTTGGTTCGGACGGTGGGTCTGCTTCACACGTACAGGTCCTGCTTCTCTGTGGAATCCTTGCACATGCCACAGCCTTCAGAGGGCATTAAATCTTCCATTTTATGGCAAGAACCTGACAATAAGCAAGAAGCCGAAGTGGGGCCATCAACAGCAATAAAGGATTGAACAGTTGCGCCGGGCAGGACGATGGAGGCCGAGCCCCTCGGGCCAGTCCGCCTGGGGTGCGAATGGGAAAATGCCAAGAGATGGGGTGAAATATCACAAGGTGCTAGAAGTGATTTTAAACTCCATAGAAAAATGGTCCATACAAAATGACAAACCAAAGGGCAGAGCTCAGTGCAATGTGGGTGAGCAGGGAGGGAGCTGGAGGGGTTGAGATCCTCTCCAGGACAGAGATCATGAGCCAAAAAACTCTCGAGGGGGTAGAAGAGCAGGGGTGGAAACAAGGGCTTTTGGGGTTGTTGCCCTCCCCAAGGTCTGTACACTCATCTGTGCCACGCTGTGAATAAAGCGTGCTTCTGTCAAAAATCCTTTACCTAAAACCAAAGCGCTCCTGGCTTTCAGTCAGCTAGTCCCTGAGGATCAAACTGTGGACTGGCACCACCAGGAACGGGGGAGCTTTCAGGGAATGAACATCAGAAACTATTAGGAAAACTGATGGGGCTTAGCCTGCACCTCAGAGCCATCCGCAGTGGGTCCCCAGTGTCCCATCTTCCAGAGACGGGGTGTCAGACAAGCGCAGAGATGAAGGTGTTGGGATGCTGTTGTGATACTCTGGGCTTCACAGCAAACTGGATGTGAAAAACTAAGCCCTGCGCAGCAAGGGAGCCCAGCCAGGGCTACAACAAGCCATTAGATCTCATCTGCACAGGGAGGGAGAATTACCTCTTTAATCACATCCTAAACAGGCCCTCCACCACGGTTCGTGTCACCCCACAGACACGCTGGAACAGTTGCCTTGGGCAAGCAGTGCGTGGCCTCATTTGTCTCAAAGAGTCATTAAAGCTGAAATCCCAGGCTGAAATAGAAATGGAAATATATGATTGTGAGCTATTTCCCATGGATCATTTTTGCAACCTCTTGCTGGAGCCTGTGGATAAAAATCAGCTGTGTTAGCCCTGTGCAGGTCAGCCGGGAGGTCTGTTAGTCAGGCTGTCCTGACACCTCCCGACTGCTGACAGCAAGTCTGGCTGACTGACGTGGACTTTGGAAGATGGTGTCAGCTAAGCTCAGCTTTTGGGATGGATTTCTTTTTTTTAAGAGAAAAATAGGAGGATGCCCCAGCTGTCTCGTCCCCTTTAAACAGCTATTGCAACCTCTTGCTCCACCCACACAGCCTTCTGCGTGCAGGGAGATGTTAATCCATTTTATCTTTTAATGTTGGCATTATCTCTTGACTCACCCCATCTCTTCCCTTGTGATTCTGCAGTCCAGGTCCCTTTTAGGCAGCAGATAATTCACCTTATTTCCCTGCATTGCCTGAGAAAAGAAACCATAAATCCAGAGTAATCTCCCCAAGCAGTGGGGTCATGGAGCCTCAGAGAGAGACTTTGAGAACACGGCTTCTCTCAGTCAGAAGCCAAGGCATGAGGCTGCAAAGTCCCCTGCAAGGGACAGAGAGCAGGAAGGATGTGATTAATGCACAGTGACACCCCTCTGTCCTGCAGCTTCCATCACACTGAGTTGGGTGTCTGGTTCTTCAGGCTCTTCAGCACCCTGTGCCTCTGGCTGCTCATCCTGCCGGCGCCTGCCTTCTGCATGCCAGGCTGCTGGCACCAGCTTCATCCCTTGTAGGTGTGCACCTCCCGGTGCCCCAGGACACGATTCTGGAGCTGGTTCTTCCCCTCCTAAAGTCCCAATTCCGATAAGACATTGGCAAGAAAATTACCACCCAGCCTCACCAAGGAGAAGGCTGACAGTGAAAGCGGATAATTCCATGTTTCTTATCTTTTTCCTGACCTTTCATAAATAAGGTGGTTTAAATCAGAAACTTGTGAAAAGAGGTATGCTAAGACACCACAGGACCTTACCAATAACTCACATAATACATATTATATTCTGAAATCATACACTAGGCTAGATTTAGCCGCCAGGATTAGGATCTGGTTCCTAAAATGTCTGCAATAATTTTACTTCCCAACAACTTAAAGCAAAATAAAACCAACTGTTGGCACCATGGCCATGTTAGAGCAGGAGTAGATGCATCTGCACATGACTGAATGGCCAGTAGCTCTAGGGGTAAGCTGGGCTGTGTAAATGCTAACACGGTCCTGGATGCAGTTTCATTCCTCTTCTGTGTATGCTGTCACTGTGCTTCATCCATTCATTCTCTCTCCTTCCAGGCTTCTGACCCCCCAGCTTCCAGCACACATCTCTAGAGCACGGGGTGATGGAAGCTCCCACCTCCTGCTGAAGAAGCTGTCAAGCTCTCTGCACTTCCCAGGATCCAGAGACTAAGCTGCTCGCTGCACTCTCATCTCGCACCTTGGCCAGGCCAGCAGAGATGTGTGTCTGGGTGGTTGCAGATACACAGCTGTACAACCCCTTCCATCAAGTGTGGGGTGGGATGAAGCCCCAGCTTATGAAACCATCTCCCAATCACATTGATCTACAGAAACACCAGCTCATTTATCTGCACCTTGAGAGAACAGCTTCTGGGGAAGCAGAAAGCAGGCTGGAGGCGTCTTCTCTCCTGCAATGGCAGCTCAGAAACTGTCACACCTGCCAGAGATGTGAAAGCAAAGGCGAAGTTTTTAGTACAAAGTGGCACAAAGGGATAGGGAGACTTGCAGCAGCTTTCTTCAAGTAGATTGGAAAGGCGATATGCTCAAGTGTGTCATTTATGTTAACGCAGCCAAAGGATTTTTAGAGGAGAGATCCCAGGGTTTCTGTCACTCTCTCAGCTATGGTGTCATGTCTTCCACTGCTGCTCATGCCCAGAGTTGTCACAAGACCTTCACATTTCAGCCATGAGCCTTTTTGTGATTTTCAGGAGCTCAAAAATGAGATATAGCAGGCCTGTGCTTCCCTGCACAGCAAGGTGAATTTGGGAATTCTGGGATTTGGCTAGAAAATGCAAGGACCCACACACTAAATTCTGGAAACACTCCTACTGCTGTGCTAGAGAA
The DNA here is from genome assembly GCF_013368605.1 of Nyctibius grandis. Lineage (NCBI taxonomy): Eukaryota > Metazoa > Chordata > Aves > Nyctibiiformes > Nyctibiidae > Nyctibius > Nyctibius grandis. The sequence continues at coordinate 10,891,897 of NC_090665.1, forward strand.
GCCCTTCAATGCTGCAAGAGCTCCTTGCTGTGAGATCCATTTGGTCTTTGGCTCTTTCATCTCTGAAGAGCCTGAAAAGAGGCAGGACTGAGTTCCTTATGTCTTGTGTAAACCGGCGTGTCATACTTCCACCTGGCAGGCTCTTCCCCCACACATGACCATTTGTTTCTGCCTTCTTCAGCCTTGCTTTTTTTCTTGCTCGCCTTTTCTCCCTGCCAGTCTTGTCTCCTCAGTGATCTTTAGTCCCCCTTCCTTAGATAGCATGCAATTACACAGCCTATCTAAAACCCAGGAAGGACTCTTAATAAAAGATATCTATTAGCATAGCGTACCTGGCGCTCTGCCCACATTCAAAATGATCTGTTCATACACTTTTAAACTGATGGTGTGGAACTGAGCGTGAATCACATACATCAGGGAAATAAATGCTACCTATTTTTATTATTAAGATCTCTTACTGGTTATACCAGCAGTGGCCTTGTCCTTATGCATTAAACGTGACCTTAATTAGCGTTCATGTTCTCCTCATTTGTACAGTGGCTGATTTGGAGGCAAGCGGAGCCATGTATGTATTGATGGCACCCTGCTTGTTCGCTGGTCCTGTTCTGAGCCTGGATTACAAGTGCAGCCTTTATTTTTCTCATGACTTATTAAAGCTTTGTATTAGCTGTGCTCAGATTGTTAATGGATGAGTTAATCTGCCGTGCTTGTATTAAAGAATAGCCTGGCTTCTGGGACATGCTAATGAACCAGAGGCTTTCCCCCACAATCTACTTTGTTACACAAAGGCCAAATTTCTGCAGTACAAAGAAGGACACTTTTCTTCCAGAGAAAACACACTATTTATTTTAAACTTCCTCCATAATGCCGGTCCTGTTAGCTCCGGCCTTGGCACGCACAAGTTGCTCTGGGCCTGAACGCAGCGAGCACCCAGGTCCCCAGCACTGCCCAAATTCACGGCTGGAGCTCGGCTGAGCTGCCATCGAGCCGCCCGAGGGATGAACTCGCTGACAAACCTGCCCACCGTGCTCGGGCACAGCCCAGGCGCCGCTCGCCCGCTCGGGCTGGCATCGGGCGGGTGCTGACCAGGCCTGTGGTGGCTTCTCCCCGCCTCGACTACACCCCCCCAGGCCTCCCCTCGCCCGGGCCGCCGTCACCGCCGGTCCCAGCCCGCGCCCCCCCGCGGCCCTGCCTCACAAAGGCGGATCGGAGCGGCGGGGAAAGGTTTGTCCCGTGGCGACTCCCGTCCCCCGGCGACGCCAGGCTGGGCCGGGGCGTACGCCTTAACGACCGCTGCGCAGCCGCCCTTGAATGAGGGAGGGGAGCGGCAGGGCGGACGCGCCGTCTGATTGGTCAGCCGCGCCGTCCTTCCTGCGCCAGAAGGCGGGGCGGCGGGGTGGTGACGGAGGATGATTGGCCAGAGCGGCGCGCCGGGGGGGCGGGGCGGTGAGAGGCCGCCGGGGTTGGTTGCGCCGGCCCGTGGCGGGTGCGAGGGAGTGAGGGGGGAGGGGTGGGGGGTCCTGAGGCGCCGCTGTCACCGCCGCCTTCCCGCCCAGGCCCGCGCAGCCAGGCCAGCCCGGCCCAGCCCCGTCCGCCCGCGGCGCGGCAGGACCATGTCGGCCACGGACGAGCGGGCCAAGGAGATCCTCCGGGGCTTCAAGCTGTATCCTCCCGACGGGGACCGTGAGGCGGGTGGGACGGAGTGGGGGCGGGGGGTACGGGGCTTGTCGCCCCCCTGTGGCGAGGGCGGGTGCGAGGCCCCCGGGGCGGGAAGGGGGTTGTCATGGAAACGCCTCCGCGGCTGGGCTGTTCCCAATGGCGTCCTCCCCCCTCCGGTGGCGGGGGGGGGGGGGTGTCCCTCCCCCGGGGCGCGGCTGAACCCCCGCGGGGCTGGGGACGGGGACACGGGGAAGGAGCCCCCGTAGCGCTGGGCCCGGCTCCCGCCCCCGCTCCCGGGGGGGCTGCTGTCAGGTGTGTGGGGAGTGTCCCCCATCGGGGCGGTGGCACATGGCCAAAGCCCCCAGGGCGGCGGCCGCCCCCCCGGAGCTGTCCGCCGGTCTGGGCTGGAAGGCGGCGGCCCCGGAGCAGCGGGAGAGCTTACGGGCGGCCGCGCCTCGGCGGCGAGGACAGCTTACAGAGGGCAGGTGAAGTAGCCCGGTGCCCTCGGTCCCAGGAGGATCTGATCCCTTCCCCTCCGGCCTGCGCTCAGGCACCGCTGCTTGGAAAGGAAATACCTGGTCTGCAGGTCCAGAAGCAACTAAGTATCTTGCTCCTTTTCGTACTGTGAGGTACTGGCACACGTTGTGTTGGTCATGGTTGGTCGTACGATGTGTGTTATTGCTAACGCTGACATGCTCTAGGTGTTAGTGCCTTTCTGTGCAGCTCATTTTGAAACTTCTCATGTTGTGGCTTTTAAAAAGCGTTCTCATTTCGTGTCTGTGTTATGTGAATACGAATTTAATGCCGATGACATGAGAGAGATCTGAGATGGGAATAGAAGTGAGAGCCTGTGTGCACCCTTCCAACCCAGGATCTCAGTGGAGAAAGGCTTAACCTGAAGACCCATGTGCAAACTAAGTGTGTGGGGGAGAAATATGCCACATATAAAGTAAAGCTACTAGATTTTACTATAGCAGATTCTTCTAAGCTTAGAAGACAACTGCAAGCTTGCTAGCTTGACCTTTAGACACCAGAAAATTGTTGTGGGTTTGTTGGTTTTTTTCTTTTTTGCAATGAAAAGGACAGAAGTGAACAGAATGCCCTCTTGATCTAATACTATTATTTCTAAATGGTTTTTTTTTGTCCAGTGAGATGTTCATAATCTCTGTGCCAGCTGTAGCAGGATCTAATTTTCTAGGTTGGATTTAGACAGATAGCTGCTATCAAACTATAAGCAGATGCTTTTCTAAACTTTTGAATCATTGTCCTCTCCGCCAGCTTTTAGTACTGCATCTGATTCCTTTGCTTCTGCACTAGCACTATTGACAGTTCTTTTTATTTATGAAGATGTAATATTTCAGCTGTCAAAACATGATTTAACAGCCTTTTGTGCCAGCAATTAGAAAAAGAATAAGCTTCTGACAAGACAAGACTAAGCTGTTGGGAGAAGTGAAGAGTGCTTGGAAAGTTAAGCGTAGGGAACAGACTTTTAAGTGCTTTTTGCATGTGTTTGTATATAGTCTTTCCTGGATAGCAGAATTTACATGAAGGCCTTTGTCCAACTTTGGATGAAATAACCCAATTTGTTGTTTGTTGGCTTGAGTAGAAAATGCTTTTTGCCCTTTGAGAGGAAGGATGTTATACAAACCTAAAGTAAACTTCTATTATCTATCTCAAGCAGTCATAACATGGACAAGAAGCTTTAGTAGAAATACTCTGCAGTTCCATGTTGAAGTACCTCAAGTTTAGTCTTCCTTTGCTTGTCCTTGCAAAAAAAACCCCCTGATATCAGTTTTACTTCTGACAGGACAGTTTTAGACAAAACCTTGACTGTGCTTCTCCAAAAACATGCTGGAGTACTTCAATAGCTGCCATAGGGGCCAGGTAGTATAAAGTCTGGGAAACAGGAAAGTTTGTGCACACACTTCATAAGTGGAACTTTTAGCAAGTTAAAATAGTTGAAAAACCATCTACATATGCCTTTAGTAAACCAGACAAGTGGCTGATCAGACACATTCCTCATTTATGAGAGGAAGCCTTGAGAGACGGTGCCATCCACACAGGAAACTACTCATGCCCAGATGTGACTGCACTCCCTGTAAGGCAGCCATGAGCTCAGGCTTCCTTTTCCAAGAGCGAGCATGTATTCTACAGAGCATTACATTTTAAAGAGGTGCTTTATCTTCCACCCACTCCACTGCTGTGTGTGCTCATTTAATTTACTTAACAGAAGAGAGAGAAGTGTTCTGAAAAGCTGTTAAGTTTTTACTTTGAGTACTTGAAAACTTTTTCCTCTGCTGCCAGGAGGGAGGGAGTTCAACTCCATCAGCTTAAGCACATCCTGCAGACTTGGCACTTCAAACTGAATTTGTATTTAGCAGAAGAAACTAGCACAGTATTACACCTAGGGTCTCTATGTATTAGATTCCTTGTGTGCCAAGAACAGTTGGTAGGGCAGAAAGCATCACTGAGGAAGCAGACTTCCAAAATACTGCCTTACTTTAACACAGGAACAGGCACTCTGGCTGGAAATCCAGTTCACATTGAGCAATCAAAGTTTCCTCAAACAAATTCTGTTTATTTGTGGTTCCTGCAAAGAGGTTAATTACAAGCTTTCCAACTGATTGGGACATGCTGCTGTGGAAATCAAATTACAGCCCAAATCCACCCTCTAACTTTAATGCAGAGGCATGTTTTCCTTCCTCTATGACACTAGTGCAGAAGCATGTTGTGGTTAGTGTCCTGAAATTCAAGCCAGAAACATTTAGTTGCTCTTCTCATGGATTTTGCTATTTTAAAAAGATTAAAGCCAAAGTAGAAATATTTGATGCTTGCAGGCAAATGAGGATATTCACTATCCTTTATTACACTTGTCGTAAGAATTTTTATGGCACCAGTTAAAAATTGAACACTGACAGTCCAGTAAGTATGGTGCAGTAAAAGATTGAAAGCAGCCAGCAAAAAATTTTATAGCTTGTCACTTCTTCAGAGACAATATTTGTTAACAGAGCTTGTAAATATGTTCATCAACTCCCTGTTTTGAAGGCACTCTCCTGAATAGCAGTTGTTACACTTAATATCTACAGGTAGTCTAGTACCATGAAAATTCAGACTCATTGTTTGACTATAAGCAGTATCAGTTCAGTTGGTAACTGAAGATTCATTCCTCTGGAATATTAGCCAAGTCTTATTTCTGCAAGTATTTGTGCACAGCTATTCCTATAATCTGAAATGCATGAAATTTGCTTATGCCTTTTTTCTCCAGAAGATGGGACAGTTCCTCTGTCAAGCTACAGAACAGCATTTTACTTGACCCTCACCCTTTCAACACATTCTTCAGGTTTCATTCTGTCATTTTATCTTTAGAGTTAGTGTGTACTATTGAATGTATGTATTTAGCATCCTTTTTCATAAAAAAAAAAAAAGTAACACTGATAATGTATTTCCCTAACAGTCAAAACCCAGGGGCTTTTTTTATAGCTTCCCCCCTCACCAGCCCCCCTTGATAATTTGTGGGTTGCCTATTTATCTTTGTTCTGATATGAACTAGCACAGGGTTCTATTTTTTTAGTGCGCTATGTTCACTAGAATGAGGACACTGTAGACAGTTATCCTATTTAATTTGGTTTGCCAACATTTGGAAGCACACATGCTTTGCTTTCTATATAGCATCCATGCTGTAGATTAGAAATATCCAGATCATGATTTGCAACAACAGATTCACATCCAACTCTTGAGGGACCACAGTTCAGCTTCTTTATGCACTTCCTCCTGTAATGTTTCAGCCAGAACAGCAAGGAAGAGAAAACCCAAACAAGTCAATTGGGTCTCATAGCATAGTTAAGGTGCTAAGTCTAGCCTCTCAACATATGAGTAAGCACATCTGTTTTCTATTTTAAATCTCACACATCAAACAAGTTATCACCTATTTTATTTGCTTCTGTACAGAGAAGTATCATCAAAATTGGATCTCTATAGTGTTAATTGCCCTGTAGATATTTATCAGCTTAGGATAAGTTTCTCCATGAACTTCCATTTAAGGCTATGAAGTATGTCTTACTGTACTTCAGAAGTCCCTTGAAACAAATTAATATGGTGAACATAAGCATGAAGAGACAATATTAACTGTAGGTCAGAATAATTATGGAGTTACAAACTACTATTTGTGTCAGTATAAACATATACCTGAGCTCAGGCACTCCAGCATTTGTAGGCAAAACTTTGTATGTCAAAGGCCATCCTACATTCCTAAATCCCTGAAGTTCCCTGTGCAACACCCTCCTAGTCCCCAGAGCTTCTCTCAGTCCTCCTCACTATTGTTTTTCTGTCTAAGTCATTCTAGCAGAGTATTAACTTCTTAGAAGGATGGATAGAGCTGTAATGAAAATGTAGTTATACCAGAAACCATTAAGAGCTTCTGTGAACTTTATAATATTCTGCAGAGACACTTCTATTTCCAACTTCTACCTTGTTTCTGCTGTACACACAGAAACTGTAGTCGATGACAGTCTTGCTTATCAATTCCTAGAATAGTCACTGAAGTTTTTAACTAGCTTGATGCAGCATTCAAAAGTTGAGAAATCCAAACAGAAGCTCCATCAAATCAAGTTTCCAATTTATTTGTTAGGCCAGTAGATCTTTAGCTCTTTATTCACTTGAAATGCTTATCTGTTGTAGTATTTACAAAACCAACAAGGTAGCAGCTTTAATTGGCTTAAAAATTCCCCTTTGTTTTGAGGTTTCCTCTGCGTGCTTCCTCAGATCTTGGTTTGTTTAGGCTTCTCGCAATTGAACAAAGATGAATCACCAAATTCATGGGTTAAAAAGAGACACTGGCCTGCTAAAAGAGGGAACAGGGTTGCCCAGCTGCTGGGCTGTGTACTCTGTGGAGAGCCAAAGGAGAACTTGCATGTAGCTTGCACCAATGCTGTTTTAAAACATTCTAGAAAACATGACTTTGTGCTCCCCCATCCATGTTTCTGATTTCTAACAATTGGAATATTCTTCCATCTAATGCATAGAGTTCATCATTTATATGATCTGAAAAATTGCTCTTCTGTTGTTCTTGAACTTTCGTTACCACTTTCCTGTCTACAAGCCTTAGAGCACTTTAAAAGCAAGAGTTGTCCAAATTCCCAGTTAGTCTGACTGCAGAACAAGTTCCCACCCTGGCAGCATCAAGAGAACTTTGTTTCAAAGAGGCCAGGGTTTCACATAGAAGCTTTAGCCAGGTTGTACTTGGTGTTTAAGTAAGTGTCACTGTGGTTGAGGTATCTTTACCGTATCAGGATTGTTTCCAGCATTGATAGAAGTTCTGCAGTATGTGCTAATCTGTAGTTCTGGCATGCTAAACACAGACTCCTCATGTTTCTTACGCATAAGTCATGAGGCATATCTACAAATAATGCAGGAGCAATTTTACCAGGTTTGGGTTTACCTGCCTGGTTCCTCAATGGACACCAAAAACTTCACGCCCTGCCCCCTTGTTCACTTTCATTGAAAAAAGTTTAAATATTTAATGATGTTTAAACAGTGATTTGCATTAAGATTACTGTTCCTTCCATAGAAAGGCTATCTGAATGAGCTACAGTCAGTTTTCTGCATTTCAGGTTTAATGCAGTCCACTCGTAGTGTTGAAGTGGTGCTTTGTGCCCTTGACAGCAGAAGGGCCATTGAGAGCTCCACCACCACAGGAAACAGATGAGTTGCCAGATGCTACAGACAACACACCTTAACTAACACTGATTTGAAAGTGTAAGTTGGCACTGAAGTTTGGGGTTTTCTTTTTAGTCAGCAATATTACTTTAGCACCTTGTTGTTAGAATTTTATTTGTAAGATTTGTCCTTTCATCTCTTCAAAGTTTACCTATCCAGCATTTCACTGGAATGATGGTTTCAGTTTTTTTAATTGCTTGTTTAATGCTGACCTAATAAGATACCTAAAATAATGCAGTTGTCATTAGCAAAGTTATCTTAATAGGATATGAAGGAAATAAGGGAAAATAATCTCAGTTACTCTGTGCATCCTTGGCAGAGATCAAAATCCTTTGAAGTCATTGGTGCCTTATGCTGCAGCCATTGTTACAGAATTTCCACACAGCAGAAGACAGTAATTTAATCCATTAAGTGAGAATTGATAAAGCTTCTTCCCCACCCCTATGCATCTTCACAGCCAACATGTGTAGAAAAATCTAAGCTTACACAGATGTAGACAGGCAGGGAAAGGCATCTAAAAATCCTCAAATTAAACAGATGCTGCTCAGAGTAGTTTTTTTTATACAGACATCTGATGGGTCTCCTGCATCTCTGAAAAAGTGGTTTTCTCTTAGCTAAAGCAGTCTTAGCGTGGAAGCTGATTCAGCTTGCTCTTACACATATTTCTCTCTGAATTTAAGTTGATCTGGAAAAAAAATTGAGTCAAAATTTTACATGAAGTTCCTAAGATAGCAGGCCACTATACTCCAACTCTGCCTTTGACTTCCACAATCTGTGTAATATAAGCCTCTTCTATTTCCCTCTCTCTAAACTGGGAAATTAAGGCAGCTTCAAATTTGAGCTCAGACCCTGCATTAAAGATAAACCAATGCTTTGTTTACATTTAGCTGGTCAAAGTTTGTATAGAAGCATGAGGTATGCCAAGTTCCCAGATACAGGTAACAAGCAGAAGACATCATCATCTATCAAAGTCCACCTGGCAATATTGAATTTTGTCTTTTTCTGCATATTAGTGTAGCAAAATTTATCAGAAGTTAGTTCTGTAAGCACGTGAAAGGTGACTTTCGCACATCTGTTGCTCACGCATTTTAAGGAGCAGATCATGTATTTACACTTGATGTGCAAGAAACTACAGTAGCAAGCACTGAATACTAAAACCCACTCTCAGGGGCTGCCTTTTGTATCTTGAGACTGCAGCAGGAGCTCCCACAGAAACAAGAGGTTTGATATTTGTGTAGCATCACTCCCAGAGCAGCGTTAAAGAACAGATGACAGTTTTTGAAGAAACACCCCTATACGCTCATGGGGCATTACTATGATGTTTCTAAAGCCATTTGACATTGTGTCCAAGTAGACACAGTAGGACTGTTGGGGGGGCTCTGTCCAGAAGACACCTGACAGTAACTGAGGTTCTCGTGAACAGTAGGAACCACAACTCAGCTGCATATTGCTAAATCCTGATTGACAACCAGGATTTTCAGTTGTGATTATGAACTCAAGATTCCATTGTCAGATTTCTTGTGAACAGAGTTCTCACTGTGACAGAAGTGTTAGGTATGGAAGAGACTTAAGGGGAACAATATCAGATTAATTCAGCCATGAGTGAACCTTTGAGTTGATTATGTTCACAACTAAGACTATCAGGCAACATTGTTCTGGAAGAATGGCAGGCTTAGGTAAGAAGCAAGGAAAATAATTTTTTTATTTTCAGTCAGCCTGTGGGATAACAGTGCACAAAAGCATCATGTTATTAAATTTATCCACTCCTGTATTGAAAGGATTGCTTAACTAACTAGGAGCAGTATTGTCTTCTATTAGAGAGAATGAGTGTGCAGGGGATTTTACTTCTTAGTAATTCTATAGAGGAGTATTTATATGGGTCAATCTGTATGCTACACTGTGTGCATAAGCTTCACCTACTCTGCAGTGAGTCAGAAGCTCATCTGGTCCTTGGGACAGCTGATTATATCCATCTTTTCCTATTTGTTGTATCAAGAAAATGGGGGGGGAATCTTACACTTCAATCAGCAATTAATGTGTACCCCACCTAAGCAGACTGCCTGCCTGCCTCTTTCCTCCTCCCTTCAGATAACTTGATTTAAGCCTTTCCAAAAGGAAGGTTACACATGCCTGGAACCAAGAAATCCATCTGAGGTTTTATTAAGAGTGTCAGAAAATTCTCATCAGGGACACCCTTTGGGGCAAGCAGAGAGTTAACATCAAGTCACTTAGGTTTGGAATGTCAAAGGACATTCTGTTTTGGGACACAGTGAAAAACTGGCTATTTGCATTGCTTTAAATAAAAATTCTTTCTGTGTATAGAAAAATGCTTAGAGACCCTCCTAAGAGGAACCCATTTTCTGTTCATCTGTTAGCATGGACTGTTGCTAGCTCTGTGCTTAAAGGGAGTTCTGCAACACCCTCAGCTCCTCTTGAAGGAAGAGGTTTGCAGAGGGAGAGGGTAGAAGAACCATTGTCCCCATTAGTGTACCATCATGTGGTGGAATAGACCAACCCATCTGGAAACTGGACACAAAGAAGTACCTGCTGACCTTTAATACCGGGGGATCTTCTGGAGATACTTTAGACATTTGACTAAGTCTTCAGGGTAGACTCTTTAATGCATTAGAATACTTGCTGTCAGTCACAGTCCAACTTAAGACTTTATTGTTTTTCTAGTAAAGTTACTTTCTTTCCTAGAAGCTGAGATAAGGAGGAAAAAGTCCTTCTGATTGTTATTTCACTTGAACCTTATTAGCCTTTAAGTGACATTTAGGAAGTGGTATGAGTTTGTTGCTTCTGAGGGAAGAGGACATCTGAAAAAAATATCTGCCCTTACGTTCTTCTTGATGTGTGCTTCTGTCACAGCAGCTGTGCAGAGCACAGATTACCATCCCCAGCTGCTTGTTACCTCATTTTCAGATTTACCAGCTGAGCTGCTCAGATGAGCGCTGCAACCTCCTGTTTCAGTCAGAATGAGGCATGCTATGCTTAAACAGCTTAAGCAATAGGTTAAGGAGCTGTGCTGGTGAAGTTGATCAGGTTAGCAGTTTTACAAACAGCCCAGCTGTTAGATTTCAGGGAGAAAGTAAGAAGCAGCCGGGGAGGGCTGTAAACAGCAGTCCTCTCCAACCACTGCTGCTGTCAGATGTCATGCCCACAGCCTCAGTCTTACATCAGATGAACTTGTTCTCAGGGCAGCCTCATGCTGTCTTCTCCAGCAGTCAGCACCAACTCACCTGAGGAAGTTTCTCACATCACTATGCTTAGTGACCCTTGCAGCACCAATTCTAAAGTCCTAGCTTAGCATAATTAGTTTAGCATTTTGACTTCACATGGCTAAGTTTGTGGTCACATAACTTCTCTTAAGAGAAATGCATTTGAGAGTACACTGGTAAGGCAGTCATCTTCTCTTTCCCCCCGTTCTGTGCAAGAAGTCTTTAGCATTACTGTGCTGTGTGGCAAGTTACAGCCCAGCAGCCAGGCAAAGTCACAAACAGGGTCTGAGACCACATAGCAAGTGCCCTTAGAGGCTCAGTTCTCCTGCAACTCTTATAATGAGCCAGACATAGGAAATCGTTGGCTGAAAATCACATGCAGCCTTGGAGAGCAAATGCATGTTATTTTTAATGCTTTTTCCAGAAAGAGGAAGAGAAGCCAATAAGTTTGTCAGTCCAGTTTGGGCTGTTCGTTTATGGCACCCTCATTAATCCACAAGGAATCATTACAGTTACACTGTTGCTATAAAAATGCAGTATTTAAACAGCCCCAGGAAGGAATTGTTTTATGTGCTTCCCCCTGTAATTCCTTCAAAGGGAACTACATTATATTAGTGTAACACCAACCTTAAGGTCAGCTTCTGCAAAAAGAAACATTTAACTTCACAGAAAGAAAGAAAAAGCTGGTTCCCTGGTTCTCCTAGCATCTTCCATTCTACCATTAGTATAAGTTCCTTAGAGTTTTAAACAAAAAACCCCACAAACCTATAGATGTACTTTAAAGTAGCCTGAACTGAAGTACTACTTGCAAAATAAAAAACAAAGATTCCCCAAGGAAGGTTATAAACTTACCTCTTCAAGGCTCTGGTCTGTTCCTCAGAGAAGATGATCAAAGCTCTCTTCTCGCCACTGGCTGTCGCACCATGACCTCCTTCTCCCTGTCTATACAAAGTAGAGGTAAAGACATTAACCAGGCAGCTGCAGAGCAAGCCACTGCTCCAAGACCTCTAGCCATGCTGCCCTCATCAAGGCCCTGTTCTGCATTTAAATACAGCCCTGCCAGAGGCCAGGTGAAAATGTTTTATGCTTCATGATGGTCTCGTGTATTTGTTTCACTGATAAAACAGTAGTTCCTTGTTTTCTTGCTTAATAATGTTGTTTGCACAAGTCCCAGTTTTGCCAGTACTGAAATAGTAAATGCAGTGAATGAGGCAGAGACATGTTTGAAAAGCTGGTACAAACTGAAATAAATAAAGACTATGTTTTAATGTAGGCACGCCTGTAAAGGGTCCAGAAAATGCTAATTATGGCATTTTTTGAGCTTTGTGTGTATAACTTCACATTAGCATTCACCTTAACGTAAATGCTTATGAAGTTCACACTTTGAAACACCAACATATAATTTTAAAAACATAATATTTTTATCAGCTGTAAGTCTATCTTTTTAATAACTACTTTTCTTATTTTATTAGTAATAGCTAAATTGAAAGAATCCACTTGTGAACTACAGTTGATTGTATTATTTATACACGTTGCTCTTTTGCACAGCAGAAATAAGATATTCCATTGCTTCAGCTGAAAAATATGTTAGTAGATTTTGATTAAAATTATATAAATCAGATTTTGAATACTCTGAAAATTTAACATACAGCTACAAGCTTGTTAAAATAATAAAATTAAGAACTTAGTACAAACATAACTGTAGTTTTTATTGACAATGAAACCTATAGGAGGTGCCTGGAAGTAATAGAGGTCATTGCTTTTTTGTCATTTCAGTGGAGTTTGCATTATTGTATCCCCACAGTGATGTTCTTCTGAATTTCAGTGCATGCTAAGCAGAGAGATGCTGGTTTGGGCACAGACCCTCCATCTTTGAGAGGTTCCCTAGTGACATGCTCAGAGGTTCACATCAGTATAGTTCACATTAGTATATCTGTAAAGGCTGACTGAAGTGCAGCATTCAGGACCAAATATTAGTATTTTACCTATTCTAAACTAGTTTGGAACTGATTTGTTTAGTTGTAATTTCTGTGTTTTGCTGTAGTGCTTTTCCAGACAGCTTACTCTCTTTTCAGACTGCCATACTGTCTAACACTGTGTAAAATGTTGGGATAGTTAAATTGTCACATCACTAATCCACACTGCAAATTTAAGCACTTCTCATATTCTAATAGGTTCCTAAAAAAAGCACACTAATTCTGATATGGAGACCTTGTTTTTTGAGGGTTCTGCCTCAATCTGCGTAAATCCCCCTTTATTCCTCTGCCTCTGCTTTCAGCAGCCTCTGGTCCATTTGCAAGATTAGTTTCCTCATGCAACTGCCAATCATTCCCTCCTGACCGTGTTTTCAATTTTGTTTTGATTCTCCACTTGGTCTCTATGCTCTAAGTTTTCCTTCCTTCCCCAGAAGAGACAAGATAATGAACTTGTCTTCCTTGAATAATCTTAGTCCTGTCAGTTGTAAGTGGAAAACCAAAAATTGATTGATATATTGCAGCATGTGGTCCTGCCATTAAGGTAATTTACTGTTTTCACTTTGTTAAATACCTTCTCATGTCCCATGTAGCAGCTATTGATTTTTATATACTATGTTTTTAATACCACATATCCTAAAACGAGTTGTCAACTTCTTGTTTGTATAGCAGCCTCCTGTCACGTCAGTGGAAATTGTTCACGGCTCTCAAAAATAACAGTGCTGTGTCAGCAGAAGACAGACAGATTTTTAAAAGATACTATAAAATGATTCTTTCAATGACTTGCATAGTGCTCCAGAGATGTAACTACTTTATAGTGGCTCAAATACATGACCTGTTTTTCTCTTGTCCCTTGGAGAACCACCTCTGATACTCACTGTGGTCTTGTCCTGTGAGTTTAGAGGGCCACTCACATTCACCTAATTAATCACATCTTTACTTACTCCCTTGGCTTGGTGTCAAGAGTGTTCATAATCATTTTTTGCCAGTTTGTTCCTGGAAAAATAGGGTAGCTGGCAGTGAAGATACTCTTCATGTTTTGTCATGGAGGCCCTGTTGGTAAGGCTAAAGTGTGCCCATTCCTCATGCACACGTAGCCCAACTGTCTTCATTTAGCCCGCACCCAAGGCTAAACAATAACAGTTTTTCTCTCACCCAATATCCCTTTCCCAACTGAGGAAGGAAATTGGGAAAAAGAGGAAGACTTGTGGGTTAAAATTAAACAGATCTAATAAAATAAAGAAACCAATATAAATGCTAACACAAAACACACAAAAGTATATACTTAGCTACAGGTTGCAGCAGGTTGTCCAGGAATAGCAATTGTCAGCAATGGGAAGGAGTGAGGAACAAAGCCAAAAGAGAGGAGAGCAAAACCAGCCTCACCTCTCCCCCCAAGCCCTCCCTTTTATAGTGAACTTGATTGTTAACGATACAGAATACACCTGTGGGCCAGCCTGGGGCAGCTGCCCTGCATTTAACTGCTAATGGCCCTGATCACCATGGCTGGCCACAAACTGAAACAAAATCCCGATGAAACGAGGACACCAACTTAAAACAAAAAAACACAAAACTGATGTGTTTGTAGCTCCAGTGAAGTTCAGGCCAGTACTGTCCACATGGATTGTATATCCGAGGAACCATTTAAGCTCATGCCAGGAAAAGGATGGCTTGTTCCCCTGCTGTGCCACGTCAGCAAAAGGAGATTGGCATTTATCATTGTGGACTTCATGAAAGTGCTTGTCGTAGCTGTTTCTCTGTCTGATTTGAATTTTTATGTTGTTTATAAGGTGAAGAGTTTTAGTGCCAGGGCTAAATACTGTTTTACTATAAAATCTCAATAAGATTAAATCCTCTTGTGATTCTCTAATTCCGTTTCAAGGATACTGAGTTGCTTTCCCAGAGAACCTGTGGTGATCTCCAGAAGTATCCCTGGTTACAGAACAAGGCTGGATTGAAACAGCAAGGGATACAGTGTGTGTGAGATATTTCGGGGCAGTGTTAAAGGTGCAGAAGGTCAAAAAAGCCTGAAGTCCTTTGAGTAAACCACCTTTAGTAGAACTGAGTGACTTCTGCCCTACAAACTCCAGTGTCGCCTTCATACCAGTGCAGATATGCTGAGTCTTGCTATGAGATTGAACAAAACAGCAGAACTGTGTTCAGCTGATATTACTTCTGTTGCAATAGTTAGTTTTCACTCTTGTCGTAAACACAAATCCTTATAGACTAATTAACAGATGCACTGCAGCAACAGCACTTGTTTCACCTTTTCCCTGAAGGCTGCAATTGGTATTTGCTTTGAAAGCAGTGTGAAGAGTATCTTTTCAGGATTTCATTCATTTTTGTCTTTTTTTAGCATTACTTGTGAGAGAGGGCATATGAGCACACCTGGAAGAGGAAGTTCAATTGTCTGGCCTGTTTTCCTGAATAGCATGCGGAGCTGTAATCCCACCCTGAGGGAATACAC
This sequence comes from Nyctibius grandis, assembly GCF_013368605.1. Classification (NCBI taxonomy): domain Eukaryota; kingdom Metazoa; phylum Chordata; class Aves; order Nyctibiiformes; family Nyctibiidae; genus Nyctibius; species Nyctibius grandis. Next base: position 10,906,929 of record NC_090665.1, read on the forward strand.
ACCATCTTTATGCCAACTGGCTTGGGCAATATGGAGCTTGTCGGTGCCAGGAGTTTTTGAATTGATGTAGCTGCCTTATGTAAATGTACTGCACTGAGATAAAGCAGTGTCTATACTTTTCTTCCCCAGTGTCAAAGAAGAGGTGGCTATGCTGCTGCAAAAACCTCTAATGCAGATAAAACCATAGGGTTTATATGCTTAAAATTTCCTCCATCTTAACTATTTCTGCTTGATTTCCCCACTGTGCATACCTTTATCCTAGGATGAGCGTGTCCAGTTCTGAATCACAGAACGCACTTCAAAGCTTTGGAGTTGAACTCTCTTGATGCAGAATAAGAGCATCCAGGCAAAGGTTAAATAAGGGATAGTTAGCTCAACTCTAAATTCACTCCATGCCTTTAATCTGGATTGGCTCCTATGCATTGACAAACTCCTAATTAATTCAATTTCTGGTGAAAGGTGCTGTTCAAAAATTAACATTGTGTTGATAAGGTATTGAGGAACAAATTCTCTTTTAGTTGAGCAAGGGGAGTTTAGACAGAATCAATGTGTGAATGCAAGAGAAGTTCAGTGCTTGACCTTTTATTCTTACCTTCTCTGAGACTGCCAGCAAGAATCTCTAAGTGCTCTGGTTACTGTTGATTTTGGTGGTGTGAACACCTGCCTATTAACAACTAGAATAAAACTCACAGGCTCATTTCCTGGAAGGCAGGAGCTATCAGACGTAATGACTGCAGGCTTTATTGGTCTGATAGGGATTTGGAGTGCTAACAGACAGCCTAAAGGTTCCATGGCCAAATAAAAATCCCTGAGTCCCTGAAGTCCTTTGCGTGAATGAATTCTTCCTCTTTTACAGGCCTCTCTGAAATCAAGACATGTCTCTGTGAAGACTGAACTACAGCTTTTCCCTAAAAGGAGTTTTTACAAACAGTCTGTTTCAACGGTGATTTTTTTTGCTTTGCTCTGTATAGGTGGATACCTCACTTGACAGGAGCTCTGAAATCTCCCCTGGCCTAGTTTCTGTTCTCAGCAGCACAAGTTAAAGTATGCTCTTGAAGACAGTTTTATTTCTGCTCTTTCCTGATTCCCTGGAAGAGCAAGAGGCTAAGGACCATCAGCTTTACCAGAAATATAAAAGGCCAAGGGCAGGACTTTCTCTCTAGGGACAGTTCCCTGTCCCTCATGTGAAAGAGGTGGATGAACAGCTCTTGATACGCAAGATGCCTACTTTCACATACCAAACATTCACCAAATATATAAGACTGCTAGAGAATAACAAACTACCACCTAAGAGTTCTTCAAACCTAGGCTCTTGAAGACTTTTGTGGTAGCTGCTGTCGCTTGGATGTCCAGAGGTAAGGATATCTGCCCTCCTGTGCACGAAGGAGTGTTTTAAGGGCCAGCTCAGAACAGGATCTCTCCCCAGTAATAACGCAGTGTGCTAGTAGCCTCTTCCAGTCTTTGGAACTTCCAGTCTGCTGAACTTCAGAAGAAAATGTATCCCAATAGTCTTTGTAGATGTGCATAAGTGATCTAGTTTTTCTCATAGATCTGAAGCAGTGCTTTAATTTTAGTCCAGAGAGGATGACTGAAGAAAGCTTTATTTATAACATGTGACACAGAATAACCTTACTATGGAAGCTGTGAGATTCTGGAGTTTACATTTAAGGAACTCTGGAATCTCAGGAGTTCTGCGGGAGGCTGCTTAGATTGCTTTCAAAATCTGTTATTTTTCTTCATAGGTGGAAGCATTGCTTCTTGTTAAGACTTTATTGTTTCAGTTATAGCTCCAACAAGTAGAGTCCTTTTCTTACCATTTTAATGGGGTGAATCAATTTACTGTGCTACACCAAAAATTTAACAGGAAGCAATGTTCCCACTGATACCTTAAGTATAAAATTTAATCTGAAATTTATAGGTAATACTAGGTAACAGTTATCCTGGAAACTAAGAGGGTTTCAGACTTAAAGTGTAGCTAACTCAACTAGGGTTGAAAAAGATGTGTTCTGTTTTCAAGATTCATCTCCTTTAGGACATGTTCAATGTGTAAGTATGTTGACAAATGATGTGAGTCTGTCACTTGACATACTTGCTGCACCTTTTTCATCATTGAACTAAAGGAGGCTTGTAAAGAGATTTGGTCTTGAAATGATTTAGAGTTAGAATGGCCAGGTTGTTTAGTTCAACTGAAAAGAATACTGGACCTAAACTGTTGCAGACAACTGCTGATTTTCCCATGCAGATTTCCACTATCATCTCACATGTTAATGTGTTCCTTTGTTCTCTGTTCTATATGAATAGAGGTATATGAAATGAGTAGAGAGGAGGGAGATGGCTGCTTATGTAGTAAATAACCTGTTTCTTCTCTCTTCTTTTAGTATGTGCATCTGTGTGAGAACATTTTAATGCAAGGCACCTTACTTCTCTTACCAATAGTTCCCAACAGAACAGGGTTTCTCGGAGGGATATTTAAGGGGCATACAGTTCAGTCTAGGAGGACTCGCATGTATGGCTCCCTTACTTTGCAGAATTTGCGGGTCTGCAGCTGCTACAAGTTTTTCGTTTTGTTTTTTTGTTTTGGTTTGGTTTTAATGAAGGCTGAGAAAAAGGATTCCACTAAAAGATGGATTATATATTTGTTCTGTGTGGAATATTTTTTGCCAACAGAGATTACAGTAAAATCCTACAGTAAGCAGTATCCATCTGAGAGAGGTAACTAAGCTAGCAGGACTGTTTCCTTTGTGAACTCTCTAATCACCTACTTAATGTTAATTTATGGCAGTACAGGAATGATTAATAGGAGGCTTTACAAACATAGATGTCTAGGTAGTATGTGCATCCTGTATGTATGAACTATGTGGTGCTGATCTTTGGCGTGGGCAGCAGTCCAAAGGAATGGTAGTATGAAGAACCAGATGTTGTTGAACTGCTAGACATTCAGTGGTGCTACCATACCGTGCCTTTTTTATCCTTGGAAATGGAATAAATGAAGGTTCTTTAAAGAGAGGAAGCCCAGTTGACCATCTTTGAGTACAGGCACAAAGAATCCAGAAGAATTTTTGCACTGTTGAGGGTGGCAGCATAGTAAAATGATGTTTTTTGAAATTAGAGCTTTTTTGCATTAATAAATATAGGGGAAGCCTTTATGCAAAATATTACTGTAATTGCAGACTGATGTTCTGATTGCCTTATTAGGGGAGATGCATCCTTAATGGCATCTTTGTTTGTCTTACAATGGACAAAGATAGAAAATAAGCAATTAAAGCAGACTTATTTAAATGAAAGGCTGTCCGGATGCCACACATCTGAGCATTCAGCTATCCAGTTCTAGCTAAGATTGTTGGTTAGGTTTTCTATTAAAAAAACCCTAATTTATTGCCGCTGTATGTACTTGCTTTGTAGTATGGCCAGACTGCAGACAAGAGATAAATTCTTTTTTTGTTTCAGCTGTGATCTTCTTTTCTCTCTTCCTGCTTCTCACCCTAAAGCGGTCTCCTATGAATGTGAACATGGAAATGAGAGGTTAATTACTTCCATTATGTTCTTGGGATCCTTGTTATACCAATGAATCTTGTAAAGAAATACTACAAAATCTGTTCCTAGTCAGTTCAAAAATAGATGGACGTCACTCTGATTGTATATCAGTTGACATTCTAGTAGGGAATAGTGTGTTTATTGAGCTTTATGAAAACAGAAAACAAACCCCTTGTTCCCTATCTTGTGGTCTAAGTGCCAGCTAGGCATGGGCAAATCCACCGTTAAATTCAAATCTCCCAGGAACATAAGATAAGAAAATCAGCAGACGTCTTTTATATAGTGATAAAGAAATACATTTTCAAACGGAAACGGTTTGTCTTTATCCTGTAATACCTACTCATAGCAACAGTCTAATATTAGTGGAAGATTAACATTATTCAGTCATTTAAATGTCAAATCTTTATGGCAAACCGGCATAGATTTTGAGTTAAATCTCAAAGATTCTTGCTTTCTTGTTTTGTGTGTGTGTTGCTTAATCTTCCTGGCTGGTATAGAGGATGTTGTGATCTCCTCGTTAAAGACGTCACACTGAGAAGATTGTAGTAGAGGAGGAATAAATAGAACAAGTGTTAGGAAGCCAAGCAGCTCATCTTGAACTAAAATGCTTTCCACACAAACTGGCTTCCCCATAGGTTTGTTTCTTTTAACTTTAAGATTGTTACCATTTTGCAAAGTATCTAGCTAGCTCGTCTAAGGCTTTTCTAAGTGCATTTGTATCCTTTTCTGAAAATTTCTGTTGTTTTACCTATTTGTGCAACAAAGTAGCCAATATTTTTTACAAGAAGCTATTCCTCTGGTAGAGAAAGCAGACAAGGGCAGCGACTCCCAAAGTGCAAATAGGCTCAAAATTTTACAGGTGAGGTTCGGTAGGGAGCTTGAGCACTTAAAGATCTGCCATATCTGGGCTGGCTGTGTGCAGGCCCATCTCGTTATCATTAGTGTATATTCCTGGCCTATGGTGCTGAGGTGTGCAGTGCTAAAACACCAAAGTCATCCTGGTTAGGAGCTGCCAGACCTGTTCAGGGTGATTATCTTTGTCTGGGTGCCAGCTGTATGGTCACAGTGTGCATCTTTACTAACAGATCTGCTTTTTCTCCTTACAATTGGCCTATGTGGAGCAATCTGATCAGATAGGGCTAGCAAATGTTCAGACATACTTCACAAAGAGAGGAGATCCATCAAAACAAATATACATGTCTCTGAATAGGAGTTTGTGAAAGGAAAAATGGCAGCCCTATATTTAGGAGTTCAACTACAGGTAGTTATCTAAGATTTGAAAGATTTCCCACTAAAATGTTAAACTGTATGTGTTTCCAGATTGCATAAAAACAACAGAAGAATGAGTGAAAAACGAGTCCTTGCCCATTCTCAGCAGGATCTGGTGAGGCTGGAACTACTGGAAATTTTTTCAAGCAAAGTTAAGTTAGGAAAAGCTTTCTGCTGAAACTTACTGCTTTTTTCCAGAAGTTTTTTATTCTGATTGTGCTCAGACCTTCTTCTGCTCTGATCCCAACAGATCCTGAAAGAATGTAATGAAAAAAGGAAACAAGGCAAGATGCAACAGGATGGACACTTCCCCATAGTGGCTGCCTGCTTGCAATCTAGCTCTGGGAAGCTTCCATGGATATGGAAACAGCTAGTCCCAAAATACAGTCCATTACAGTACAGTGCAGGGGAATATCTCAGTGTTACAAGTCGATTTGTGGATACTTTTAATAGAGCTGGTCAGGTGGCATTCATTTTGGAAGCACAACTCTGCCTAGCATGGGGAGTTTATTTTTAGTATTTTAACCAAACAGCTTCAAGACTTGGCATTTTCTCTGAAATTTAGACTAATGGCTCGACCACTGACTGCCTGTGTCCAAGGATTCTGACTCTCAGGGTGCTGCTGGAGTGAAGGTGGTATCAGGCTGTTCGGACTTAAATTATGTTTATATCGGTTCAGCTCTTAAGAGCCCTTTAGATGGTAATCTCTGAATGTCATTCTGTACAAAATGGTGTCTGCCTGTCCCTGCCAGCAAGGAACAGCCGTAGCATTTGTCCCAAGACTTTGTCCTTTCAGATTAACTGCTGACTACATTTTGCAAACGTATTGCTGCAGTTCCCAGAGCTGGCAATTTTGAGGACAATTTGAATACATGAAAAAGTGCCGCGTTTCCGCTCATTCATTGGGTTCCCTTTTACACCTAAGGAAATTTTGTGGAAGGAAGCCTTGTATACAAAAGCATGTTAGAAAGTACATATCAGAGGCATCTCTAGTTTTTTGTGAGGAAGATTTTTAACTTAGCTGACTATTTGTCTTAAAGGAACAAAGAAACCACCTGTGATATTAAGCATGACCCATATAGGGACTTCACTGAAGCACTTTGGGCTCAAAATATGCTTGAGCATCCAGAGTTAAAAATGAAAAAGAAAAGGAAATGAAGCATTTTCATGGGAACTTTGTTTGAATTAAAATTAACCAAGAAGGGAAAAAATGTGGCATTTTGCCCTGTCACTCTCCTATTTTATATCTCTGATGTTTTTAAGTTGTCTTAATGAACAAGTATATTATTGATAAGTTTCAGAGATCTACTCATTTTTCTAGCTAGAAGCATTTTGCTTCTGTTGTCAGAGCTCATACATCTATTTTTTGTCCTGCTTTAAGATGCCGTTTTAGACACTAAAAGTACTTTTAATTCTGCAACCAGTCATCTTTCTTTCCTTCCTGCCCCCCACTTCCATTAGTAATGCTTGGCAGTGGTTCAGAACCACCCTGCTTTCTAGTTAGGATGAATGAGAAACCACCAAATGCGAGAAAAACACAAGGAAGGGAACCACTGGCACCCGCTCCATAGCATGATTGCGGCAATCTGTGCTACTGCAAAGTCACTCCAAGTTAGAGTAAGAGTTTCCATTAGCCAGAAAGCACAGTTCCTGGCTGTGTAACGAGAGAGGCAGTATTGTCTGTTGAAGCACGAGATTTGAAGCCAAACACCTCCCGAGATCTCTTTCCTCTTCTCTTACTGATTCGTTGTGTGGCTGTGGGCAAGTCTTCATGCTTGTTTCCCAGTCTCTCCAATATGCAGTTATTTAAAAGCTACTTTAAGAACGTTATTTGAAGTTTTTGAAGCACAGCGTAGTACTAGGCATTAAGTTATTAGTCACTGAGCTGTAGCGTATTGCCTATTCAGCGGGACATCTTGTCTTTCTACTTAAATTATAGGATTCGTCTCCTGTCTGGAGTAGCCCAAGGTAGATAATAGCGACAGCGTGAAGCTGTGCAAACTAGTAGCGCAGTGAATGAGTTTGTGCCAAAGCCCTGTCTCCCATCAATTTCCAATCTGCAGACCTGTTCTTAGAAGTACATGATATATTAATACCTCCAGTAAATTACATATTCTTCTAAAATACATGAATCCAATAAATCTGTGGATTATCGGAAGTAGTCTTTGGAGCTCAATAGCCTGGTGTGCTAGAGAGCTCCCTAAAAAGAGACATGAAGTGAAGGAGAAAAAAAAAGAAATTAAACACTAATGGGGGGAAAAGCACATAGTCACAACATAAGTACTAGCAGTTGGAAGTCATCAAGGCTTTTTGTGTTGTCAGTTACTTGTTTTACCAGGGGGACACTTTCAGACCGAGATGTTGCTTGGAGTTCAGAGGATAGATAAACCGAACAGCAGGGGAACCTGCTGATGCTCAGCTATGCCATTTTCAATAAACATCACTTCGCTCAATAGAGAAATTATTGCAGAGGCCTTCAAGGAACAAAGGCATCAACTGGCCACAAACAGTGCTATATAAAACTGCCTTTTTGAAGCCTTTTAGGGTTTTCTTTTCCACACTTCATGCAAGGCTACAGGTCATTCAAGTGAAACTATATGAGAACACCAGCTAGCAGGCCATGTTTATTCCATTTAAAATTTGGTCAAAGAGTCTTTGTTCCTTTGCTCAGGTCTGTGCCCTGTCAGTATGGGGAAGTGTGAAGATCCTTTTAGACATGTAAAAAAAAAATCCACTCCTACAGTGTTGCAAAATGATATGAAAATCAAGCCAAGCTTTCCTTTATAAGCAAGCCAATATAATGCATATTTTAAAACAATTGAATAATGGTATAAAATAAAGAGGCACATCAAAGTTCAAAATACCTCATTTCATTAAAGCTAATTTTGTTGCATGACTGTTGTGACATCCTGCATTTGAACTCTGTAAAGAACAATAGGCCATGATTTACAGGGAGGTAAATTCCTCTGAGGGCTTCTGGTTACAACCTCATCTATGAAAATGAAGTTACTCACCAGAACCCTTGATAGATTATTTCCATGGAACTCCCTCTAGTTCACTTATTGCTGAGAACCTTGATATATTATCATAATAGTTCAGCTGTGTTGAAATGATTGAATGTTCTGAAGTAGTTAAGACAAAATGAAGTTGTTTCAATGGCTGAATCACTTTCAGCATTCACTTGCAGAAAGGAAAATTGTTTGATGTGCTAAAATTAAGAAGTGGGCAAACTGAATTGCACACTCTTCTTATTCCAAATTGTTTTGGGGTTTAAAGCATTTAACTGAATTTTAAGCATTCTGGATAAAAAAAAGTCTATCCAGCCAGATTTGAATTGCAGAATGTGCTGCTTTTAATTGCCTCTCCCTTGTCATAGTGTTCCTTGGAGTGGCTTCTCAAGCTGTCCTGTGAGCTGCCTCACCTTTCGATACAGGTGGGGCATCTTCTGTAAGGAGGTCAGAGTGTTTTATGTTTCAGTTATATTTTTTGTTTCCCTTGTGTATGTGGTGTCTTTATTAGCTATTTCCTTAGTTAAATTCAGTTTTGTTCTTTCCACTGAGCTACAAGCAACCCACTTTAAAATTGCATTCTGATAAAGCCCTATGGATTTTAAAGGTCACATTCTTTTCTCAGATGAATACGTCATTCCCATTGATTCACCTGCTGTTTCTGCAAACTCAGAGTATTACTGATGACATTAATTATGTTAATATTCAAAGGGTTCTTAGCATGAGCTCAAGCTTTTCTAACACGCTAATTTTTGAGATCCATTTGAAATGCAGGGAAGATGGGGAGGAGTTGAGCGTTATCGCACTGTAAATGAGAAAATAATTTTCTTTGTGCGATTCATTCTTCTGAGATGGTCCTGCAAGCAATGATGAGTTTTTTTAAGTTATTGATTGTTTTACTACCTAGGATGTAAAGCAATCTTCAGATGTGATCGCATGTTGTTTTTCCTGCTGAGGCATTGGTATAAAGGAATTCTGTCAAGCCTATTCAGAGAAGCCAAAGAAAAGCCTAAAAAACATAGGCAGTAGAAAGCAGCATAAAACCACTACATTGCTTCAGCTTTCTTCTATTTTTGGCACTGTTGTCTGATTCTAGGAACCATTTTAACATCTGTTTCTAGAGGAAAGAAAACACATTTCTAATAGTAGCAAACAAAGCACTTCCACAGATCTGGCACAGAAGGCAGTTTGCTCCCTCTGACAGGAGACCCTGCCCCATAAGCTGGTGATTTGTGTGTGTAGATTTGATTTGGAGCTTATTCCCACTTTAAACAACATTGTATTCTATGTACCACAAGGGCATTTTGGTTTTTGCTTTAACTTTCATTGTTAAGGTTCACAAATCTTAGATATTTTCTTTTGGACCTTAGAAGTGGTTAGTGTTTTTAGGTTGGGCTTAGTTCCTACAGAAGTTCCTAGCACGCGCTCTGGAAGCTTTGTCTACGTGGCCTTTGCTGGTACGTCAGGGTTACAAGGCAGAGTTCTCATCTGCCGCAGGCAGGAACTGCTGGGGAGCGTCACATACTCTTGCTTTTGCCTGAAGAAGTCAAAGGTTGCTTGCAAATGCCTAAATTGGTTCCTATTGCTCAGCAGTGACAAAAATTGCTAGAATTTGTAAGAGAGTTAAGCTTCTACAAGATCAGACTCATCCAGACAGAGAGGTAAATCTTGAAACAGTAGTGTCTACATCTGTCCCTAGTTCAGCTCTTTCCAAACCACTGTAATTTGTTCTTTTTTACCTTTTTCCCTCCTGATAACCCTTAGCTTCATCTCAGTAGGTCTGTAACTCTTTCCTTCAAAACATACATCCATTTGTTTCTTGCTCCTTTGGTTTAAGGAAGAGAGGAAAAGTCAGGGAAATGGAAGCCTGGCTTAGATTGCAATATTGCTGCATATTACTGAAGAAACAAAACACACTCTCCTCCTGTCTTCGTTTAGCCCACCCCCAGGGCTAAACAATACCCAGTGGTTCTATCACCCAATGTCCCCTCCCCAACCAAGAAAAAGGAATTTGGAAAAGGAGGGAGACTCATGGGTTGAAATTTAAACAGATTTAATAAAGTAACAAAACCAATGTCAATACTAATACAAAACACACAAAATTATACTTAGCTCAGAGAGTGCTGGCAAGTGGCTCCAGAGATAGCAATTGTTGAGAAGGGTGAGAAGAGAGCAGAGCAAGAAAAGCCCCCCATCCCCAGCAAGTTTTCCCATTTATAGTGAACATGACATTAATGCTATAGAACACACCTGTGGGCCAGCCTGGGGCAGCTGCCCTGGATTCAACTGCTAATGGCCTTGATCACCATCCCACAGCTGGCCACAGACTGAAACAAAATGTAACAGAAAAGTGATTCTATACATTTTATCCCCACGAAACCAGGACACCCACCCTGCCTGCCAGTGCTGGACACTTCTCTTTCCAGAGTCTAGGAGCTCACCATCTTCATTGTTTTTGTACAAGTACCTGCTTTTGTTAAGCCCAGTACAGGTGTCACCAATTCTGATTTAAATATTTAAGATTTGTAGTGATTACACCCTGAATATTCTCAGACAGTAAATTGACAAGAGTTGAAAATTAAATGTAAACTAACTGAAAGCAAACTGTGTGCCTTATTCTGCTACGTGACGTCACTAGGATGCTATGGAGCAGAGATGTATGTTAATTGTCCATTTTGGTGAAGATAGTGGATAATAATTGTATTATTCAACCTAAACTGCTTGAAAGGCACAGATGTTAAACTGGATAGTCTGCATAAATTTTTTATTAGCAAATGTTGGACGTGGTTTTACTGCATTTCCAAAGTATGCCAAGTTAAACAGCTTTGTATCTCTAGTTTGATTGGCATCTCTTTGCAGCTGATCTGACTACGAGTTGACCTATGCTGCATTTTTGTTGTAGACTTTTGCGGTGTGCCCCAACAGGAGCCCTGCTAAGATAATATATATTAAGAAGTTCAAACAGGATATACTTTCATGGTGGGAACATAGCCATCTTCAAAACGGTTACCCAAGGTGCAGAGAGTGTCTTTGTTAATTTCTTACAGGGAGAATGTGATACGTAGCAATGATTACTGTAGCTTAACAATAGGACCAACCTTGCTCCATAACAGAAATTATCTGAGGTGTACTTACTATAATACCGTGTAGCAATATTAGCTTCTGCCCTATTAGCATAAACTTCTATTACAATCAAGGTAAGGTTCACATGGTATTCAGTAATATGTGTGACTGTCTTTCCAAGTACAGGCCAAGAACAGCTTAATCCAGGACTGTCTGATGTTAGATGAAAATATGTGGCGATATAAGATCTGTATAGATGGCATCTGCAAGCAAAGATGGAAGGGGGAAAGTAAAAAGGGAAGTACAAAGTATACAAGTATATATTATTGTGTTGCTTTTTTGGTGTGATGCTATAGCTGTTACATATATCCCTCTGATTACATAGTTTGCTGTGAAATTACTTTGTTGGTTGCTGAGGACTTTTGCTGCATTTTGTCATGTGGTTCACATTAACCTGTGGATCTCCCTGGCTTCTGTTGCACAGCAATTTGTTCTGTGCAGGAGACTGTAAAAGCTGGCTCTTTTACAGTGAGCACAGGAGTGTCAGGAGTGCTTTGAAGGGATAATTGGCTTCCTTCCATTTGAGGATTTAATAGAGCACCTTTCCAGTACCCAGCACCTCCCGTCATTTGGAGAAGCACAGTAACCCATATCTTGTGCGTCACTCCAGGAAAGCTGGTTTATAATAGCAGAGTTTTAAAAGATACCTGCTCCTGTAAGAGCTGTCGTAGCACGCTTTCCAACTAATCTGGAACCCAAGAGAGTGTGCTGCTGTCTGAAAGCAGAAGTTGACAGTACTATACCCAAAGGCTCCAGTGATGTTTGAGGAATAGCTTCCGTTTTATGTGTTTGTTTTGGTACTTCTGTTACTAGACAGAATGAATGGACGCTCATTCAGTTCCTTCAGATATGGTTTTGCACTGAGTTTCAGCCTTAGGCTAAGAGGAAAGACTCCTTTTCTCTTAACACACTGCCAACATGTGTACTTGTGGTTTATTAAACACCAAAGACAGCAGCATTTCTCTGGACTGTGCACAGAGTGAGCTCAAGGACCTGATTCAGCAGAATGTGCATGTGCTTAAATTTAAACACACAATTAAGAGTTCTGTGAAGTAGGGATTTGGGAGTTGCAATAAAAAGTGAGACTAGAGATTGGAAAGATTAGAGGACGAACGGCATGAGTGGAGTAGAAGCATAAGGCCGTTCGGGTGGTCTACTTTGTAATCCCGTAGTTTGGTAGTTATTTCTTGTAACTTATTTTGGTCCTTACTCCTCAGACTGGAATGAACCAACAGGGATGCAAATATTCTTCTGGGAAAATATGTGTAATAAAAATATAATCCCTAAAGGTTGATCTTTACTTACCGGTAACATTCTTTAAAGTAACATGCTCGCCCATGTCATGAGTCTGGTTGTGTCTGCTTTTCATGATAGACAATGTAAAATCAGGAGTGAAAGTTGGGCAGTCCAGATCAGAAGCTTTTCTGGGTCTGCAACAGAGATGTAAGTCTGAATTGTTCAGGGCTTTCTCGCTTTCTCCACCTTCTCTCTGTCATTTATCCCATAGGACAATTCTTGTTAACATGTAATTGTTGAGATCCTGTTTGCATCTGGCATGTAGTGAACTGTTCTTAATGTTGCATTCATGTACAAAAAAAAAAGCTGGCAAAGATGACGAAACACCTTCCCTTCCAGGAGTGGTTATGAACATTAGGCTTGCCTTTATTATGAAAGATAAGAGTGCAGCAGTTCCTAAGGTTTTAGAATGGTGTAGACAGCAAGGAGTAAAATGAAAAATGGATCATTTTAATGGAAGATATAACACCTACTGTTTGCTGCAGCCTTTGAGATATTCAAAAACTGCATTACAACATACAAATAATAGTCAGGGAGACGGGGGCAGAACTTCTTTAACTCCATACTAATGATTAATTTTGTTTGTACTCATTTTCTTCCTTCAAGGTTATTCTTAATTACCAGTGTGGTAACACCTGGGAATCTTTTGCAATGCTAAAGCACTTAAAGATCACAGAATTGCAGAATGGTTGAGGTTGGAAGAGACCTCTGAAGATGATCTAGTCCAACCCCCTGCTAAAGCAGGTTCCCCTAGAGCATGTTGCACAAGGTCGCATGTAGGTAGGTTTTGAATATCTCCAGAGAAGGAGACTCCACAGCCTCCCTGGGCAGCCTGATCCCGTGCTCTGTCACCCTCAAAGTAAAGAAGTTTTTCCTTATATTCAGATGGAACTTCCCATGTTTTAGTTTGTGCCTGTTGCCCCTTGTCTTGTTGCTGGGCATGACTGAGAAGAGTCTGGCCCCATCCTCTTGACACCCGCCCCTAAGGTATTTGTAAGCATTGATAAGATCCCCCCTCAGTCTTCTCTTCTCCAGGCTAAACAGACGCAGCTCCCTCAGCCTCTCCTCATAGGAGAGATGCTCCAGTCCTCTAATCATCTTCGTAGCCCTCCGCTGGACTCTCTCCAGTAGTTCCTTGTCTTTCTTGAACTGGGGGGCCCAGAACTGCACACAGTACTCCAGGTGCGGCCTCACTAGGGCAGTGTAGAGGGGGACGATAACCTCCCTTGACCTGCTGGCCGCACTCTTCCCAATTCACCCCAGGATACCTTTGGCCTTCCTGGCCCCAAGGCACATTGTTGGCTCATGGTGAACTTGTCTGCCACAACTCCCAGGTCCTTCTCCGCAGAGCTGCTTTCCAGCAGGTCAACCCCCAGCCTGTACTGGTGCATGGGGTTATTCCTCCCAAGGTGCAGGACCCTGCACTTGCCTTTGTTGAACTTCATGAGGTTCCTCTCCGCCCAGCCCTCCAGCCTGTCCAGGTCTCGCTGAATGGCAGCACAGCCTTCTGGTGTATGAACCACTCCTCCCAGTTTTGTGTCATCAGCAAACTTGCTGAGGGTACACTCTGTCCCTTCATCCAGGTCACTGATGAATAAGTTGAACAAGACTGGTCTCAGGACTGACCCCTGGGGAGCACCGCTAGCTACAGGCTTCCAACTAGACTCAGCGCCGCTGATGACAACCCTCTGAGCTCTGCCATTCAGCCAGTTCTCAATCCACCTCACTGTCCACTCATCTAAGCCACACTTCCTGAGCTTTCCTATGAGGGTGTTATGGGGACAGTGTCAGAAGCCTTGCTGAAGTCAAGGCAGACAACATCCACTGCACTCCCCTCATCTACCCAGCCAGTCATGCCATCATAGAAGGCTATCAGATTGGTCAAGCATGATTTCCCCTTGGTGAATCCATGATGACTACTCCTGATAACCTTCTTTTCCTCTACATTCTTACATAAGTATATATATTTTGATTTGTTTGAAAGAAGTGGTGTCTATGACAGATACAAAAAAGAAAGAATTTCTGTTCTGAGATCAGAGGTATTCAAGACAACAAAACATGGATTTAGAAATGCACAAATCATTTCCCTTCATCAGGCTAAGCAAAGTAGTTCTGTGAGGAAGCTAATTCATGTCATGTATATAAAGCAAGTCAAATTCCAGCTACTACAAAGCTTTTATGTAAGACTTTGCTGACCCAATAGGTGGTGGAATATAAATAGATCAACAGTACACCCTTCCTTCAGCTGTTCTACCTAATCCTTCCTTGCCTTCAGGACTGAAGAGTATTTGATCTATTGAGTCTTAAATCAGACATTGTTTCCTACAAAAAAAAAAACAAAATCCAGGAGAATGAAAATTTAATGGTGTAAGAGTGTTCTTGTGATTTTAGAACGAGAAGCTGAATTAGGAATATACTATTGTTCTTCCTCTCTTTTTTTCATATTTATTAACTTCACAAAGCTGTAACTGCCTGGCTCTCTACTTGCTCTCCTTAGCTCCCCCTGCCAGGTGGCTTGACATGAGCCTCTTCAAAAAGAGTAATTGTGTTAAACCTATATTAATTTACTTTCTCCTTTTCAGTAGTACTTAAAATGCCCTCTTCATCCTGCCAGCAGGTCTCCACTGCTGCTCAGAAGATGGAGCACTTTTTATTTTTAGTAACAATATCTCTCATGCTGGGATGGAAGAATCTTAAACCAATTAAACACATTAGAAGATAGCAGTGTGTGTGGGTTTGGTTCAAGATCTCCATTTTCTTCACTCTGGGGTATGTCCTAATACCAGCCTTTCTATTCAAGATGACAGAAATAGTGTGATAAACTGCTAACTAGGTAAGCAGTACAGCTGCTGCTTTGTCAGGTATTCCCTTGCCAAAAAGTCACTTGTGTTGGGTTTTGCCTTTTTTTTTTTTAATTCTATTACAGTTAAGTTTTATACATGATCTCAATTTTAACTTAGGAAATTTTTTTCACATGCCTGTTTCTTTTTAAACGTTTATTTTTTTAAAAGAATGAATCTCTTGAACGTGAAGTGTTTTTTCCAATAGAAGAGGATTGTGTGTGTGTGCACTTTTAAGATTCGATGATTTGTTCTTCCCTTTTAATAATGCTTAGTTACTGGGAAAAAACTTACGAACTGGCTAGAGTATTCTGATCCCTTAAAATATGTCTGGATCCACATATTTTAACTCTGTGTATACACTCTGAATAGCAGGTTGATTTCATTTTTTTATTTGCAGAAGTTGGAAAAGCATGACCTGAACCTGCATAAGCATTTGTCTAGGCCAGCAAGCCTTTGGCTACACTGACACTAAACCTTTATTCATTTGATATGGAATTTACATGGGTTAGCGATGTCCAGATTGTTTAAATTCAAGATACTTTCTAGGCATGCATTGCTGACCTACATGCCCTCATCAGCAGGGATATAGTCTTGAGCTTTTTATTTATTCCTCATCTTTAATTTCACAGTCAGAATACAAAGCATGGGGCAGGCTGTCCTGCATGGATTTACTCTTACAGTGGAACATCAATACAGAATAAAATCTGACAGCACTTTATAGTAGTCTTAACACCCCAAATGTTAACACCTAGCATTGTTCAGCATGGCAACGTAACTTGTATCATCTCTCTTGGACTGGCTTGAGAGGTAAATCCTTATGGGGAGAAGCGACAGAGGTCAGTAGTCTACAGTAGTGTTTTCTCTCACCAGACATGGTAGGTCACTATCACTCTGTAACTATGTATTTCTAGTAAGGACAATAATTAAACTGTGAGGCTACATATACTCTTTGAGGTGCACTTCTAATGTTACACTTTTGAAAATGGCAAATGTGATTTCTGAGTACTCCAAAAATTGATAAAGGAAGAGGAATGGAGAGGTAAGGCATGGCAAGGAAAAGGAAGATAGTCCATGAGTTAGAGTACTGGTATAGCACGTAGGAGGCTGGATCAGTTCCTGAACAGTGCTGCGTTTGCTGTTCTGGATAGTGTTTCCAGTTCAGAGGAACTTGTCTTCTGCTCAGTTTGGCACTACACAGCCTATGGCCAGACCTGTGAGCTCATAAATCCCACTGGTATCGATAGTGGACAAATAGCAAGTAAATACTTCTGAAGGGGATTCATTTTTTAAAGGTATTATAGGTTTTTGGTAATCAAATGCCCAATTTACTGAATCACTGTACTGCTAATAGTCAAGAGTGTTTGCATCACAAGGTGTTGTGAAGATAAATGAATTTGTCAGATGCTCACATTGTCTCATTTGTTATTTTTCCCTCATACACGGCATTTGATAGATTGCACACTGCTTTCTATGCAAATAGCTTCACCCTGGCTAGTTTCTATGTTTATCTGTGGGAAGATGTATCTAAAAATGGTGGATTTTTTTTGACATTTTAAATTACAGTTGGGGTGGTTGCATCCTGCGGGTTGCATTGGCTGGGGACTTTGAGTTTCCTAGCCAGCACCACGTGAAGCGCCCAGCCCTGCTGCAGGTTCTTCTTGCCATGCTGCTGCTCGTTTTCTCTCTCGAATTTGCCTGCCTACAGCCCCCATCTCCCTTCATTTGCTAGCTGGGGAGACATCTTCACTTCCCAGCTTTCTGCCAGGATATGGAGGTGGCGTATGGGGCCCTCCAAGGATAACGCTTTCCATCTTCTTCCCCTTTTACGTTTGCCTTAATCCCACAACAAGTGGTAGATATTATGTGTTTTAGAACAAGTCTAGAAGAACATGAGCAGGCTGCCCCTTGCTCCCTCTTCTCATGCACCAAGTTGTTGCTAAGTTTTGGAAGCTGTAAGGCTGTGCGCTGTGTAAACAGACCCTGTGCATGCATTCCCACCTTTCTCCTCCCCCTTGCCCTTTCAGTGGAACATGGTAGGTCTGGCCAGCCTTCAGGAAGGGAAACGCTCCTCACATCAGCGCTGAAGCAGCCATCTTCCCTTCCCTCCTCCACACCCATAATTTTAAAACAAACGTTACCCTGTAATGCAAAATTTGCTAAAGCATCTGTTCCTTCCCTGAAGCTCTGGAAAATTGATGAGTTTGTGTGAGTCTGCCTGGAAACTGTGTACATTAAGAGGATGGATTCAATATGCGCATCACTGACAGCTCCTATTTATACCTACGTCAAGGTCCATATTGTCCCTGTTCTGTTACTTTACCTCCCCAGTCAGTTCCTTGAGCAGTTGCTCTCTCCTCCCAGATAGCTTCCAGTATCTTGTCTAGTAAGTACTGAGTACGAAGTGTGTACTGCCATAAACCAGCACAAGGAAACACCTGGAAAGGCATTGGTTTGCGTGGCTTTATCACACAGATCCTGCTCTATTTAGGCTACTTACATTTACGCCGGTGACTCCTCAGAGCCACTCTGATGAGCTGTGGAGCAGGAGGCTACTGCGGGGCCTCAGGCTCACTGCTGGCCATATCCCAGTTCAAAATGGCATCGGGCAGGTGTGCAGGCTCCTTGTTCTGATATGTCAATGTCTGAGTTATGTTATGGGAGAGATTTTTCAAAGGTGCGCTTAAGATTGTTACTAATTGTCCCCTTGAAAATGTATTTCATACTTGCCTATAACTTTAATGACTAATTCACTGATCTGGGCTTTTTGAAAGCTAGCACAGCCTCACTGGCTGAGACTGAAAGAGAGGATCTCTGCTTAGTGCTCAGCAGCTGAAGAATTCCCATGAGTGGCAGTTACCAGGTCAACAGCAATAGAACAACCCTTGATATTAATATTTTGTAAACTAGGGAAAAAAGCTTGATTGGGTGTTTTTCTAATGTTATATAGGAAGCACTTGTAGCATTTTTCAAATGCTGGAGATCAGCAATTGTTTGTGTAGAATTATCTGATATTGTTAGTAATGTTCTTGCTTCTCTGCAGCGCAGTAGCATTGCCTTTATCCTTTAGAAGCAATGGAAAATGATAAATGAGGTTAACAAGCTTCACGTCTAAAGTGAAAACTAAATCTGTGACTATACAACTCTGGTTGCATTCATTCTGGTCAAGGGCTGGTTTGTTCATTTATTTTCTGGGAAAAAGTGTCTCTTCTCCTTGGCCTCCTGAGAATCAGAAAATATGATTGAAACTCACCAGGAGCAGCCTATTTCAGGGCTTAACAAAGAATAGTAGGAGCAGCATTTAGGGGTGTAGATAGCTTGTTTTCCTTAATTGCTTCCCAATCAGAAATTGGATGAACCTTCGGGATGCAGAAACAGGGAAAATCCTCTGGCAAGGAACAGAAGATCTGTCTGTACCTGGAGTGGAGCATGAAGGTACTGTGCAGCCTTACTGTGCATTTTGGGGCTGGGGGGTGCTGTATGTCTGGGTCACCAGAGCTGCGAGCGTACCCCTGCTTTGAAGGACAGATGTCCTGGCTGTGACTTCACACCTTCAGAGGCTTCCACCACAATAACCTGGGGACACATGGAGAAGGGTGTGAGTGGATCAGTGGCTGGCAAAGGGGACAATTAAACAATGCTAAGCAGGGAGCACAGCTGGGTAAGGAATGAGTGGCCAACCTTTGCTAGGTCAAGTGTTGGTTCCAAAATGAAAAGTATAAAAATATATTGACTTCTCTCAGTATAACAACAAGGCTTAGTCAAACTAGAGGTCAAATGGAAAACCAGTGGGGAAGAAACATACACAGTTATTACCTTGCCTGGCTATAACTGTCCTAATATTCTCCTGCCCTAAATTTGACCTCTGCTGTAAAATGGCATACACAGCACCTTTGCTTTGCTCTGCTCTTCTGTCACTCTACCATTGCTAGGAAGTCTTTTGCCCTTCCACTTCTGTCCTTGCTCGGTAGCAGAGGACTTCACTGTCCCTTACTCTTCCTCATTTGTGACAAAGCACTGTGATAGGTAACGTCCCTTGCCAAGAGCTTTGCTTTGGCCCTATGAAGAATCTGACCTCACTGAATTAATTTTGAAGGCTTTTCTATTATGTGAGTAACATAGCTGATCTCCAGTAAGTGGAGTGAATGTGATCATTTAATTATGCTGGTGACATTGATGTATTTTTGGTTAAACATCAAAGACCGAGTTCTGCCTGGCACTACTAGGACTTTCCTCTCCCATAAATTGGAAAATCTGTTGTGCCTGAAGGAGGCAACCGGCATATAAAGATCCTTCTCTGCCCAGAGAGCGTACAGAAGATCTGTGGCAAAACACTGTGAGTCCAGTAGCCTTCCAGCAATATACCTGGTTTCAAAACCAGCTTAAGGTGCAGGAGAAATGAGTTGCCTTCTCCTTATTTGGTCCTCAGTCAACATTCATCTGCTTTATGACAAGAGTTCATTGTTAGGACCAGTAGTAGGCTGTCTCAGCTTAAGAGGGGCCTGATGCCTGGAATAGAGGTTACAGGTCAGAGCTAGAGGAAGGCAAAGCTGTGACTCAGGGATTACTGAGAGCATTTTCCAAGGTTTGTCTCCTTCAGCCTTGCTAAAACCTGTACTCCCATTCTCATACCAGTGGTAACAGGCAACAGTTCTGCCGATAGGCCTTAATAGATATTTACTCATGCTTACCATACAAGATACCTACACTAAGGAAAAGCATTCCAGCACTTTCAAATACACCTGTAGGAAAGCAATTGAAATACAGCTCTAGAAATGTAGTAATTCATCAGTTCAATACTAAATTTCTTAAATTGCAGGTTAGTGATGCTTTGCCTCTGTGTTATAACTCCAATATTTGGCATGCCCACAGCAGCTAACAGGACACCTAGAAGAAATGAGGAATCAGGCTTTAGAAAGCAGAAGAAAATCAGCCAAAAGTATTCTCAGTCTTCCCAGATTTTGTGCTGCAAAAGCTTCTCCTTGGAGGCATGGCTAGTCTTTGAATCCTCTTCACTCTGTCTCAACAGACTGTTGCACTGCCTTGGTTCAGTGCAACTACAGAAAGGCATCCTTTGGGGCAGAGAGGACAGCTTAACTGTGTCCTGTGAGGGTTCGTTGTGTTGCCCCCTTTCCCTCCTGCCATCTTTGTCACTTCGGCAAGTCATGTCACCTCACTGAGATTTTCTTCACATATAAAACAGGAACCCTCACCTCCATCAGAGGAGCTTGGGGAATTAATTAAAGCATACTCTGGCATGAGATTAATGCCCATTGTACAAGGAATTGTTAAAACCTTATCTGGTGTGCAGTTCAGTCATCCATCTAGAAGACTGATGACTGCAAACTGGAACAGGTGCAGAGAAGAGCTATTAGGAGAAGCCACTGAAAAGATTACGGATGGGAGGATGGTCTTCCTTAGGAGAATAGAGGAAAAAAGCCATTCTTGTATGGCTGAGCAAGAAAAGAAGGCTGAGATGGATAGATTATTCTCAATAAATAGGCTAAGAAAGGGGAGAGGTGTCCAACAAAGGAAGATAATCTGACTATTAATTAAAAGAAGGTGCGGGGAAATGCGATTCTGGTACAGTCCTGCAACAGAAACAGTGAGGGCAAACAGAATAATTGTTTTAAAGTGAAGGCCATGTGTGTCTCAGAGTCATTATATAGTACCTGTGTGCACGTCTTCTGTGGCCTTTCAGGGCAAATCACTGCCTAAACATAGCAGACAAAGAGTCAAATATATAGCAGAGTGAATAAAATATATTTCCTTTAAACAAGACTTCTATTTGATTTAAGTACAGGCTTCTTCAAAAAATGAACTCATGACATATCAATCATGATACTGTATGACTACCTAAACTTACTATTACCACTTACAGTAAATAAAACTAATATTGATGTGGTATTGGATTGTTGCCAAGTCTTAACATTAAACCTCTGGAAGTGGTGAAAATCACCACCTGAAGCACCTGTCTTCATTTAGCCTACACCCAGGGTGAAACAATAAACAGTTTTTCTCTCTCCCAATGTCCCTTCCCCAACCAAGGAAGGAAATCAGGGAAAAAGAGGAAGACTCGTGGGTTAAAATGAAACAGATTTAATAAAATCAAGAAACCAATATCAACAATAACACAAAACACACAAAAGTATACTTAGCTACAGAGTTGCACATGGTTGTTCCAGGAATTCCAGTTATTGAGAATGAGAAAAAGGAAGGCTAGAAGAAAGAGCAAAAACACCTCTCCCCACCCAGCCCTCCCTTTTATAGTGAACTTGATGTTAAGGATACAGAATACACCTGTGGGCCAGCCTGGGGCAGCTGCCCTGCATTTAACTGCTAAGGGCCCTGATCACCATGGCTGGCCACAAACTGAAACAAAATCCCAATGAAACCAGGACAGCACCTGAAACTGGAATTAACCATCTAAACCAGCTTTTGACAGCAGGAGCTTTTCCATGTACCCAGTTAGCTCGATTCAGTGACAGTGCATTCAAAACTGGGAGGCAGTGTGGGAGATGCAAATCCATAAGGTTTGGTTTCTCCCAATGTATGGGCAAAGCTGGGAGTAAGCTGCTGAGGTCTAGCACTTGCAGAATCCACAGGGTTGTTCCCAGTCACCACAGCCAGCTTTCATTGAGGAAATACAAATAATCCTTTCATTGTCTAAGAAAAGATGTAGTTTGAAACATAAAATAAGTTTGGCTAAGGTAACCTTTTTCCTTAAATGTCCCAAATATTTAAGGTAGTTTTATTAAACTATATGAAAACATAATGATATGGATATTTTAATTTAATTTCAGTTTCTCACTAAACACAGTTGGGCCCAAAATGACTTGATTAGTAAATAAGAAATGTGTCATTCATCATTTTCTAATCTAATCAGAATTAAGTATCTGACTAAATGTGTGCTAGCTATGTAAGTGCTTAAATAAATGTGCACGTAGAGTATATCAGGTTAGCAAAAAGCAGTGCTAGATTTAGGATAAAGTCTACGCTTAACTGCATTGCAGCATGTTTTAATGGCCCTAACTGATGAGAATCAAACTTCTTTCTCTTCTGTCTTTTGAATGGAAGAAAAAAGAGGTATAAAAGTAAAATAAGTTTAAAATAAATAATTTCAATTAAAATTTTCTGCTTGATGGTATAAATTAAAATCTCTTAGATCAGGGGTTTAAAGACTACACAGTCCTACTTTTATTAAAAGTAACCTTTTATTTTGTAGTCTTACAATATGAAAGCAAACCTTCTCAGCAGTCTGTCTTGGGGATGAAAGAAATGTAATTACTAAATTGCAGAATAGTTTTAACAAGTCATTTTACACTTAACTGCAAAGGGATGTTTATTCACAACAGGCTGTAGTCTGTACTTGTGAGGGCAGTAAAGGATGGTGCCATGCAGATTTCTAGCTGAGAAAAAAAAAAAGACTAAAAGTAATTAGAGAGCTTTTAAATTTAAAACTCTTCCCTTACACTTTTAACTTTCTTTTTTAACTTTTTTTTTTTTAAACAAGCCATGGGCTGTGTCCTTCTCCATGGGATAGGAGGGTAGCTTACATTCCCTAACCCGCCAGCTCCCTAGATTGGTTTCATATCAAGGTCCTACTCGATTTGCCTGGGGTTTGGTAGGCTCTTTCTTTTATTAAACAGCAGCCTGCTGTCTGCTCCTGGATGTTTTGATACGCTTTCCATTTAGGAGCAGTTTGGCTCATAAAGCACATGCCAGCTGTATTCCCTCCCCTCTTTATTTCTAATAAATTTACATGAAACATTATCTAATAGGCAGGAAGGATTATGTACAATCACTCCACTGAAGTATGATGGGCTTGGGAGATTTTTGGTATATTGACTCCCTCCATGTTCTCCTGATTAGGACCTTTCAGCATATTAATCAGTGCTCCCAAACTGTCCCTTCTCTTACTCCTCCACCTCTAAAAAAGGCCTTATGAAATATCTACCAGGTACAGTTTGCCACTTGCTGCTGGTGTCTCACCCGTTGCAAGAGCCCAGATACCTTGGATTGCCAAATTACTCTCTCTCTTCAGCTCTCTAGTTTGGTACTGACTTTACTGCCTGTGTGGGTTTCAGTGTTTGAGGAACAGACGTTTTGCATACTTTTACAGGACTTCCCAGCTCTGTAGGAGATGCTGAAACAGTGCTGCTGGGCTGAGAAATAGCCGTTGGTGGTTTGCCGGGGATGCACGGCCTGAAGGGGAAGGAGAAGTGAGAAGGGCTGACACTCTTGGTGTACTAAGCAGCCCTTCAGCTGCTTGTGATCTTCAGCACACTTCCCTAAAGTAAAAATTTAAGTTGCATCTCATATTTCAACTTGAAGAATTGTAGTTTTTAGTAATAAACAGCTAAGAACCAGGAGTCTGAGAGATCATTGTTGTGTCCTGGGTTCTGTCACAAGTTTCATTCCTGGCTCTGGGCAAGGTACTTAAGCTATTTGCATCTTGGATTTCAATCCTGCAAATGTAAAAACAAAATCCTTTGTGTTTGCATTTCTCCTGCTACTATGATCTTGTACTAGCTCTAATCATTATTTCAAAGTATATTATAATAGCACCCGAAGCAGCTGGGTTCATTTTATTGTGTCTAAATAATGCTTCTTTATCTTTTTCACAGCTCGAGTTCCTAAAAAAATCCTGAAATGCAAAGCAGTGTCTCGGGAGTTAAACTTTTCCTCAGCAGAACAAATGGAAAAATTCCGACTGGAACAGAAAGTTTATTTCAAAGGACAGTGTCTAGAAGGTATGCATCTGCTCTGTGTGCAGTGCTGCTGCGGCGCGGGGAGTGACCCCCCAGCACAGCAGGGATTAGAGAAACTAAAATGGGTTGAACGTGGTGATTTTAATTTTTCAGAGCAGCACTGAAGCACTCATCTTGTCAGGACTAATGGGCCACAGTATTAGGGATAGCATTTCATAAGTGTATTAACACTTCGTTATGTAAGCAAAAAATCTGGGTAATCATGCTTCAGGGCATAAATCCACCGCAGGCTGCCTGAGGCAAAGAAACAGGTTATTTTAGAGTCACCCATTATGGGGATTCATGCATCTTCCTCAGAAGCACCTAGTGCTGACCACCGGCAGACTGGAGGCCGGGCTAAAGGAGCCTCCGGTTTACTTTGGTTACAGCAGTGCCACTGAGTAGTGTTCGTGTGACTCCATAGCTGCACATGTGATCTCCCTCACTGCAATATTACTCTTAATCTGGGGTGGAGGAGGGGGAGATAAAACATTGAACTCCTTGTCTTTTGGGCAACCAGTTGTACACTTAGTGTCAACTGGATCTGGGGAGATGTCTGCAAGAGGGGGAGTATGGTTTCCCTGTTCCCAATTAGGTGTGATGGAATTTCCCCCAAATGTTAAGGAAGTGATGTGACTTTATCATCACCATCAGCTATTTTAGAAAGGGAGTATCTGCTCTAAGAGGAGGGCAGGGTTCAGTGCAGTTTAAGCTGTACAAAGTAATTTAAATGTAAAATGTTGGCAGCACAGCAGGACAGTTTAGGGAGTTCCCCAGCCTGTCAGGTGAAAAGCAGAAGGACCATTTGTGGATTTTATCTTCTTTCACATGCCCGTGGATCTTCTTTTTACTTTGCAGAATGGTTCTTTGAATTTGGTTTTGTGATTCCTAACTCCACAAACACTTGGCAGTCCTTGATAGAGGCAGCACCTGAATCACAGATGATGCCAGCTAACGTTTTAACGTGAGTACCTCGGGCTTACAGAATCTGAGAGTGGGCAAAGAAAAAGCAATGTGTGGCATTTCCTTGGGGGCCACAGTGGGAATGAAGAGAGGGAGCTGCTACCGACTCTGAATCACGCTCACTACTGCTAGCTGCTGAGAGATAAAAGGGGCTAAGCCAACCTCATTACCTTCTTTCCCATAGGTCCAATTTGCATTAATATAGCAATAAAAGTTTGGAGAAAGTGGAACTGATCCTTTATTAGAATTGCTTAATTTTTTTGAAAGGTGAACTGTGAAAGGTTTTTAAAATGCTTTGCAGCTTAATACCCTTACATCCAGGAAAAAAAAAGGGTGTTTGGGCCATTTTCAAATCCAGCTATTGATCACGGACTCTTGTCCAAGGCAGTTGTTTTTCACGCAATACATCACCCACAGGAGCTGCTCTAGCGTTTGTTTCATCACTGTACCATTTTGTCAAGTTTTTTGTCTTTTCCATTGGATTTTAAACTATGCATTTAGTCATATGGAGTTGTATGTGGGGATAAAATACCCTTAACAGGTAGGAAACAGTCATTTTACAGTCACCTGTAACAGGATTCACACACCTTCCTCAGAAACATCTAGTCTCGGCTGCTGTTTGCACATGGACTTCTGAGTAGGTCAGCAATCCCTAGGACTTGTGTCAGGATGATGCATGCTGGGCATTGCTCTGAGCGTGGACAGCAAGGCACAAGCTGTGGTGGGATGATGGAAAAGGCCCCTGGGAAGCTGTAATCACTGACAAAAAGCCACCCTCCCTGCAGTGCTAGATGGGCGCTGGCAAGCACATGAGGAGCGTGTTGCCAGCAGAGACAGAAGGGTACGGGAATCCTCCTGCCAACCAGAGGCAGACAGGGAGCAGCCAGTCTCACCACAAGGTCACTGTGTCCTCTGGAAGACCTTCCTCTCCAGCGTTTTCCCTCTCGTGCACTGTCTGGAGGAGAGCCAGTCGCATAGAGAAGGCACCGGGATGGGAACTGCTGTCACTGATTTCTATTCACAGCAGGTTTCAAAGAGAGAGCGGACTCAAAAGGGAGCATCAGTGTTCGAATAGTGCTTGGCACAATCTGCTCAGAACCTCACAGATGCTACACACATCCTTGGCTCCCAGAGCTGGTGACTTTCGGTCAGTACAGGAGGAGCCAGATTTGGGAATCAGAGTAAAGGAACAAAGACATCTGGTTTTGGCCATCTCAGGAAATCAAGGCATTTTCAGGACTGGGAGTCGTGAGAGTCCAGTTCTCAAGTGACATTGAGGATTTTCCAGTGTCCCATTCTTTCCCTCGAGTCTGTCTACTTGTAGTGAGCAGCCCAGATCTCTGTCCTATTCATGGAGGTGTCCTAAAGAAATCCAAAAGGGTTTTTGTGACCCCAAGAACTCAGCTTTTTTCAGCTGCCAAGACTTGGAGAGCCCCTCACTTTCTGATATTCCCAAAGACTTCATGTTGTTTCGGTGTTTCCATAGCAAGAGAGAAAGGAGATGTGGTATTTGGTGCTTACCAAGGCACTTTGCGCAAAGAATTCCTGGGATGACTGAACATCAGACTGAGAACATTCCCTGACATTTGAATTCAAGCATTGTCCAAGCAAAAACCTTATGCTCTGGCCAGGTTTAGCTTTGCCAGTGTTACAGATACCAAGAGCCACAGTGGAGGTGGAACTGCTGCTTTGATTTGCAAGAGCCAGATTATTTAGACATGGTCAGATCACACTGCTCAGGTGTGCTGGTGTTATAGTGACCCTGAAGTTCTTACCTTTGTCTCCCGAAATCTCAAAGTCAGCAGCTTTTGTCACACCCAAATCTACATTTCCATTGCAGTTTGTATAAAATATGCTTGTGCGTTTGCATTGAGGCACTTCTTGAGGGAAATGACATGTTAAGTTGGTTGAAGTAGCTTGCTCAGCCCTAGAGGACAGAGATGGGGAATAAAAAAAGAATTCCCATTGCTTTTCACAATTCGCTGCAAGAGAGAGGGGCCTGAAGGTGCTGGGACTGCTGGTTGGTTTTTAGCAACAGAAGGTAGCAGAAGTTTGCTGTTTGTGAGCACTCTCTGCAGCCTGTGTGGTACTGAGCCCAGAACAGGGGCGGCAAGGGAGGGACGGGGAACTGCTCCATGTAGGAATGCGGTGGAGAGATCCTTCAGCCCTGGTGGCCCCTGGATCAGGACACGGTGCTCACTGCATGTGGCTCCAAACCAAAGCTCGTGTTGTGGGAGGGTAAGATGTCAGCCCAGGCTTGTGAGAGCATTGAGAGGAGCAGTTGTTTTCTACTGTTCACATACTCTTCTAATACCTCTTCTTTCTCCTCTTTTCCTCCCACAGTGGTAATGTTATTATAGAAACCAAATTCTATGATGACGACCTTCTCGTAAGCACTTCCAGAGTCAGACTTTTCTACGTTTGAGATGGGGCTTTTTGGAGCTGTTTTAGTTTTCCTCCATACAGTTCTCGGTGCAGAACCCCCCGACTATTCAGTGGAAGACACTCCTGTAGGCGGTGACCCTGGGGACCAGCTCAACGTGGGTTGCGACCTTTGCCCATCAATTATTTTGCTTTCTCCTCTGACAAGACCAGATCAAACCCTCAGAGACAGGACCATCTGCTCAGCGATGCTCTGGGGAATAGAGGCTGTCTCTGAACATGGGCAACCGATGGTCATGCAGAACCAATACTGTAAATTACGTTAGTCTCATCCTTTGTACTTCTCTGGATCCCGGTACACTCCCATTTCCACTCACACCAAACTCTCAATGCGTTTCATTTTTGGAGGATTAAGTTAACCTTTTCATTTTTCTCATGTTGTAGGTTTTTATCCTTTCACTGGATTTCTGTGTAACTGGTCCACGCATCCTTTTACCCTGAACTTGTAAAATAGACTGTGATATCACCTAATGTAATTAAAACAAATTTCTCAATTAAAACATTCCTACCGTCCAAAGAAGGGAAGAAATGTTAGTTCTGTGCCTTTTCCTTTCTGTTACAAAAATGCCTCGCAGCAGGCACACACTCCTGTCACTCAAGCCAGCAGCAGAACAGGGCTTCCCACAGCCCTGCTTCTTCCACAGCCCCCATACCCTTGCTAAATTTCTTCCACCAGCTGACCACGTAGGAAAGGTTTCCTAACTGCTTGGAGCAGGGTTTCTCCTTGGCCTCATTTCTGTCCGTTAATCCCTCGGGGCAGTTTGTCCTGTTTGCCCAGTCACCGGTTTCTTGAGCAGCACTGCACGCTGTTCTGCTTTTCTAAATTCCTGGGGATGTTCAAACCCCTCTGGAAAAACCTGTGTTCCCCTGAGCCCACCAGCATCAATCCTGTGCTGGGCTGAGCTCCCTGAAGCACAGCTGTGGCTGTGCCTGCTGATACCAACAATCCCCACGCGTGCCCGGCTTTAATGACACACGGCAGCAATTTTGCTACGACAGGCTTCTCGAGCCCTCCTGCTACTCTTTCCCCTTGTTTATAATTAGCTCTAGCACATGTGAATCTTGGGAAGGGGGCATCTCCAGCTTATGCTCTTAAACATCATGGGCAGCTTTATGATCACTCAGCCTGTCCTGTGCCTGAGCTTGAGAGTCTCAGAAGAGTCACAGGGAAATGAAACGCATCATTTCAGATCCTGAATTCAGCCACTGGGCGTTTGTAGGAAGGATACAGCATAGGGGTTTTTTCAGGTGCATTGAATTCGGACCGTTAATCCCACGAGAAGAGCATTAGCTGTTGTAGCAGCTTTCTGAGGAGACCTCGCTGATGGGTTTCAGCCTGCCGGATTCGCAGGGCAGAGTCTGCTCAGCAGCACGGCCCATCCGAGGCCAGCCTTTGTACAACGAGATCAGCCGAAGCTGCCTTCTGCACCCAGCGTGAGTGACACCCAGTGATGGTCATCTCTGTCAAAGAGGAGAGACAAAAAAGAAAAATATAAAAGGTCGAGGGTCTCGAGAGCGGGTACGTCTGTGTTCTAGGACAGATGCTCTGCCAGGCACACACAGCATGGGTCTGGCAGAGTCAGGGAGAAGGTGTCTCCTCCTGCCAAGCTGAGCTACCACCAAGTGCTGGGGAGCCCCTGCCCCGTAGCAGAGGGGTGCTCCCAGCGGAGCTGAATCTGACCCAGATGCCTTCTTCCTTAATGGCAAACGAGCTCTGAACGCCCGCACCCCCCTCAGCTCACCTGGCCGGCGGGGCTGCCCGCCCCGGGGAGCCACACACCTGCGGGTCTCCGTGGGGTTAGGCGGGGTGAGCTGCCCTGGGAGAGGGCCCCGGAGGGCCGCGGGTCCCGAGATGGCTCGGGAAGGCCTCAGGAACCCCTTCCCTCCCCGCCCGCCTGTCTCCGGCTGTCCCAGTTCGCCCAGTTCACCCAGTTGGAGCTGGCCGGCCCCTCGGCTGCGGCTCTGCGGTGGGTCATTGCCGCCCTCAAGTGGCTCCGTGGGAAATAGCTGCAGCTCGCTCCTGTCCCTGGACCAGCCTCTCCCAGTCCCCCCCAGCATCCCCCAGTGCGGGGCTCAGCCTCCCTTAAAGAACCGATGGAGCAAACGCCGGGGCCGGGGGAGAGCAGGGGCCGGAGCCAGCCGGCAGAAAGGCCCCGGTAGGGCAGGGGGACAGCGGGGGACAGTGTGGTCTGACCAGCCACCACCCAAAGTCCAGGTTAAGGGCCCCCCGGTGCTCAGAGCAGGACCCCGTGCTTGGCCCAGGCAGGTGCGGGTCCCCTCCCCGTGGGGCTGGTGGGGATTTGGGAGCCCTGGGAGAAGGGGCAGGAGACACGGCCGATGCGCTGCCCTCAGCATGCCCCATCCCCAGGGCCCGAGCATGGGCAGCTCTGGGCTCCCCTGCATGGGACTGTTGGCACTGGGGAAGCAAAGGCACCAGCAAGGGGAAAAGTGGGGCTGGAAGGGTCAAGAGCGGAGCAGGAGGTCCTGGGCATGTGCGTCACCACTGCCAGCACCCGTCCATGTGCCAAGTATCCAAGGGCAGCCCCATGCCACCCTCTGTGCAAAGTGGGTTGGGGCCGGGGGGGCAAGCGGGAACAAGGAGCAACACAGCGATTCTCCCTTTCATTCACCAAATAAGTTCCCACCTGGAAGCTCACAGCCTTGCAGGTGTCTCTGGGGCAGGGAAACATCCCCCAGCCTGGTCCACACGCCAGGCTCTGCACAAGGGGCAGGCTCCATCGTGGTGAGGGGGACAGTTTTGGGGGGGGTAAGACCTGGCTAGGCCAGGCAAGGAGCCTCTCGCCATGCAGGGCCCTCCCAGAGCCCAGCTGCTTGCAGAAACTCTGGCTCACCTGGAGCTGCTGCCTCCTGGCGCCATCGGCATCTGACCAGCCAAGGGGTGCTCAGGAGAGGGACTCAGACGGAGTCAGCAGCAGCCGCCGCCGCAGGTGAATCCCAGCCGACAGCCGCGGCTTTCCCCGGCTCACTGTTCACAGCCGACGTGGTTTGGCCTCAGCAGCTCCCGTGATGGGCACGTGCCTTCCAGCTGCCAGCATGCAGAGGGTATTTGTTTCTGCAAGCGCCTCGGGGCAGGGGACGTGCTCAGAAGGCTGCTCCCCGCCAGCCGGACGGCTGCCACGCGGGTCTCACCCCCGTGTTGGGAGGGCTGCGAGCCGCCCCGCCAGCCTGTGGAAACCTGGCATCGAGGGCAGGTGGCCCTGGAGCATGCAGACATGCAGCCAGAGGCTGCAGAGGCACATGGGGAAGTGAAGGAAGGAGAGAAGGAGAAGCAGGCTAGGGCTGGGGCTGTGCATAGCCCCAGAGGCTGGCACAGAGGGATTTGGGGGGAAGCTTGCAAAAAAACAAGCTTCATCCTCACCGCCCTTCAGCTGTGTCTTCGCCTGGGAGCCCTCCAAGCTGGGGCAAAAGCAGCAAGGCAGCACGGGAGGAGCGTGATGCACAACATGCTTTTGGCTTTAGGGGAGCTCTCTGCATGGTTTTGGGGTCCATCACACCACAGAGGCTCCCAGAAGCACGGGCACAGCTTATGGCAATGAAAAACACCCATCGCTGGGATGCAGGGCTGGCTGCGAAGCGGGACCCTGACCCTGGGCGCCTTGGGCTCTTGCCTGCACGCTGCGATGAGGGTGATGTGGGGACAGGGCCAGCTCCTCCCTACCACACAGCAAGCACCAGGCTCTCTCACCCTCACTGCCCATCGCCAGCACCCCTTCAGGGTGTCACCTACCCCGGCTGCCACCCGGGTGCCTTCCCCGGCCGCCGCGCGGGCTCTCCAGTGCCTGACGGCCTGGCAAAGCCGACTGGGGCTGGGGCTGGCGCGCTGCCCCAGATCTGCCCTGCCCAATAACGCTCAGGCGGGGAAGCAGAGCCGTCCTAATGCGGTTAATGAGCTGATACACGAAGGTTACCGGCGAACAAAAGGCGCACAAACAGCCCAGGGCCACGTTACGTTCGGTGCCTGCTTTGCTACTCTTACCTTCCTGCGGGCGCCGGCAGCGCGTGGCAGCGGGCAGAGCATGGCAGCGGCGGGCAGCCTGCGGGGTCAGCGCCGTCCTGCCCCACCTTACCCAGCTCCATCTTTCCCTGATGACACTGGGAGGGGGCCAGGAGGGCTGGGAAGGTTTGGGTCCCTCTGTGCCCTTTTAGGGGCAAAGATCCTGCTCCTGGGTCACTGGGACAGTGTGAGCAGAGCTCAAGCCAGGTGTCAAGCCACTGGGACTTTGGGACTGCCAGGTGACTTGGGCATAGCCCCTTCTGTTCCCAAAGACAGGAAGGCAGCCAGGGCAGAGGCAGGACCCAAAGGGCCACTTTTCAGTTCAAGGTGCCCAACTCCAGGGAGCCCCTGGCCACCAGCCCTCAGTGTTGTGGGACCTGGGGACGATCCCACTTGGGGCTCAGAACCCGCCTCAAGCCACTTCACACGTGACATTCACATCCATGGTGACTTTTCCCCACCGTCATCTCCCACCACGGGAGGGGAGTGGGGCCAGCCATTGCCATGGCCCTTCTTGCAGAGCATCCCGTTCCTACAGGATCCAGCTCTGTGCCAAAATCCTGCCTGCTCTCCCAGCGCCCAGGGGCTGGGCAGGGTGGGGAACGTGGCAGGCACCCAGGAGGGATGATGAGCTGAGAGAGGATGAGTTGGGGATGTGGAGCAAGGGGAGGAGTAGATGGCAGGATGGCGCTGTGGAAAGCTCTCCCAGTGTCCAAAAAGCTGGGCTGGAAAGGGCTCACGTTGCTCCGGGTGTGCAAATGGGGAACAGTGACAAGTTGTGGGAAGGGATCACACTCGTACTGGCTATGGAAGATGGACACCAAGAAACCACCGGGGATGCAGGAGGAAGCCGCAGGAGGAAGCCACAGGAGTAGACGTGAAGACCCTGATGGCGAGGGACTTGAGGAGCCAAGGTCATGTGGCCGACAGAGAAGCAAAAGTGGTCAGAGGAGAGAGCAGACACCTGATTTCCATGAGAGGAGGTGGCAAAACTGGCAGCTGAGGCCAGACACATTTGGCTCAGGAACTGGGAACGTCCGCACCCCTTGATGCATCTCAGGATCCTTGCAGGAAACTCCCTGGCACAGAGCAGGGGCACGGGGGGGGGTTAGTTCTGGCTGCCCCAGGCCAGCGGACACGCTGTGCTGCCCCTCCACCCCCATCCCCAACAGCCCGGTCGGGTTTCCTGGCAGGGTGGCCTTGGTGGCACAACCCACGGCCACGGGCTGTCCCCACGGTGCTGCCGCAGCTCCCGGGGGGTGCCGGGCTCCCCCGTCCCGCGGCACTAGATGGTGCTGCAATACAGCGATACGGCCCCGCACCGCGCCGTGCCGGGAGGACGCTGGCGGGGGCCACCGCGGCGGCCGGGGACCCCGGGAGAGCCACCGAGGGCCAGCTCGGGCCGGCCAGCCCCACGCCGGGTAGGCTGGTGGGTCACCCGGGACGGGACGTGCCCCCTGGTCCGCCCCAAGAGAGGAGCAGCCCTTGCGCTGGGCTGGACACACCGAGCCCCGCACCAGCCCGGGACACCGAGGGGCACCCAGTGAGGACCGGGGCTGCTCCCACCGCCCGCTGAGGTGTCCCCGCACCTCCGCAGGCACCGGCACCTGCGTCCCTCACCGCTGCCTTCAGCCCTCTCTCAGCCCTACCCCTGCCAAGCTGGGGGATGCAGGAGAAGCCTCGAGAGCCCAAGGCCACGGCTAACAGCCCTGTGGGGCTCCCCGCAGCCAAACGCAGCCCCCAGCCGTCGCTGGGGACCAGCCTGCTCCGAGGGGTGCCCCATGGCCACCCCATGGCGCAGCACACGGGCAGGGAGCAGCAGCTCCAGTGCCTGCTTGAGGGCAGGAGCCCCCATGCTTGCCCCTTCCCACGGCAGAGCCCCACAGCCCCGCTCCTGCCCACCACTCACCCCCGGGACATGGCCCCGGCCCTGCAGCCTTGCTCCCACCCTCTGTCCTGGGGACAGGCCTTTGCGCTGGGGGGTGTCCCCAGGGAAGCAGCACATCCTCACCTCGGAGGGGATAAGCAGGGCTAGGTGGGGTTTGCCCCAGGATGGGGAGCCAGCCCCTGCGCTGGCCAGGAGCCTGGGCTGCTGGACCTGCACCCATCCCTGCGGGGTGGGCGCACCCCACGGCAGCCGCTCTGAGCCCTCGCGCTGCCTTTGGGGCCTCGCGTGGTGGTGGAGCCAACCCCAGGCAGGCTCAGCCAGCTCCCCGGCCCCACGCAGGACCACACTGTCTGCCCCCCAGCCAGGCAATTTGGAGCCACATCCCTTCCCTCCAGCAGATCCGGGTGCTGGCAGTGCCCAGGCTGCTGGCTGGGGAGCGGGTGGCTCACACTTGCTACGGGTTGTCCTCAGCGTTGCCCATAGGTCATGCACCAGCCGAGCATCCAGGTCTCCAGCTTTGGGCACAAGCTGCATCAACCCTTGCACCCCCCCATCTCCAACTCATGAAAGAGGGGTGCTGAAAGACCGGGGCTGGGAGCTTGCTCTGCCTGCAGCAAAGGAGAGGGGGGCCAAGAGGTGCCCACAGAGCCTGGGGCACCCCCATGCCCAAAGCGAGCGGGAGGACGCACATCCCTGCCCAACACCTGGCTGGCACACAGGGAGAGGCAGAGCCCCTCACCTTCAGCCCCCTCCTGGGCAGGAACGGACACGTGCAAAGACCCCGTCCCTGTGGATTTACAGTCTCTCTCCATCTCTGTGGACTTTCCAGGGGCTAATAGGGTTGAATTTCCATGTCCCCCAGCTGCCCCACTTACACCACATTCTTCGGAAAGGGACACAAGAGCCTCTCCAGGTCCCCATCTGCTCCACAGCACGGTGCTCACTGCTTCCTCCCAGGTCTCCTCCTGGATCACACGCAGTGAGGCGCTACAGGGAGGCCCTCCAAGCCCCACCACCTCCAGCCATCCCCCGCTGCTCCCTCTGGGGCTCCCCACCAGCACAGGGGGTCTCCAGCCAGCCATGAACAGGAGCCATGGCCCTCCTTGGGGCATGCAAGGCCAATGGTCCCCTGGAGCCCTGCTCTCCGGAGAGGATCAGGTCAGCTGGACAAGAGGGAGCAGCCATGGGCACAGAGAAGGATGGAGGATTCCCGGTGACTGCAGGAGGAGCCACAAGCACCCCAGCCCTGCTCCCTCTCCAAGGCTGCCACCCTGGAGCAGATAAGGAAAAGGGTGGTGGCCCCAAGGAGAGCTGGCAGCAGGGATTAGCATCTAGCTGGGTTTCAGATCTCAAGGACCTCCACTGGACTGGGGACTGCCAGGTCCGGTTCCAGGACCAGAGCTGCCACAGCTCACCGAGGGGGACAGGCTGTGGGGCACATGGCAGCCAGGGATGAGACAGGAACCAGTTCTCCCACATCTGCTCTTCAGCTAGGTTTTCCTGCCTGTGCCAGACAGCTCCTGGGGCAAGCACACCACTTAGGAATCACTTCTTTGCTATGTAGGATGGGCCAAGACCAGCCAAGGACTTCCCCAACCCACTCTCAAGGGTCTGCTCCCCCAGGACACCTCACACCCCAAGTTGGATGGCAATTACTCTGCCAAAGGAAGAGCTCTTCGTGCATTATTATCAACAGCAACATCCTTTCTGTGTTTGTGGTCTTGAGGAGTCATGCCTAGAAGGCAGTTTCACTCGTCAGGCTCTTAAGTAGATGCCAATTATTTGCCCAAACACAAACTGCACCAGTAGTCCAAGTCCTGAGTTGCCCACAGGCATGTTCTCCACCAAGCCCTCATGGTGCTCCAAATTTCATGAAGGTTGTCAAGATACAAGAGTTTTGGATGAGGCTGACTGAAAGCTACAGCTGGTACAGGACAAGCTTGAGCTGATGAAACAGGTCCTAACCTTCTACAGGCAGGAGGTCAGGACAGGAGATAGGTCTGCTGGTCCATACCCAGTCCAGTTGCCCACAGGGCACAGGCTCAGCCCCACTGGTTACACTGGCTGTGACCTTCGGTAGGAGCGCTCCACCAGTGCATTGCACTTCAGGCCGACCACATGGAAGTTGCTCTCAGTTCACCTGGTTGTTCAGCCACACACAGGACATCGTCCTGCCAGCTGAGGCCCAGCCAGAGCAGAGTCCTTGGGGAGGGCTGCCCTTGATCCAAGTGACCACCTGTGCACAGTGACACAGCTGAAGTCCTTCCAGGCTTGTACGAGGCACCTTGCAGCTCTCCTGATGGCTACGTTTAAGAGCTACCTGGGCTTTGGTGGCTAGCAGCCAGCTAGTGCACCCCAGAACAGCTTCAGACATTCACCTCTGTGTTCTCCATGACCAGTACGATCAGCAGTCCAACCAGGAATCAAGTTGCCCATGAGGTCACATCTGCAGGCAAGGGGCAGCATAAGCAGTACTTCTGCTCTGCAGGTTGCAGCTGAACACGTGACCCAGGAAGCCCTGGGTGAGTGACCCAGCACCAGAGTGTCCAATGGCCACGTGCTCACTTCCAGTCCTGTGGCATCAGCCCCCCACGGAGCCTGGCTCAGGTCACCAGGCAGTGGTGAGATCATCTTCTGTGCACCAGAGGCAGGTGGGACTCCCCACGTCCCACCAGGCAGCCCCTGGCACAAGGCTGGGTCACCAGGGAGATCATTTCTAAGACATCCTCAGATGTGCCTTCAGCTGGCATGACTCCCGCAAGCCCTTTCCTACTGAGATGGACTTGCTGCTCCCGGTCCCCATCCCAAGACATCATCCAGGTGACCAATCCCTGTAGCAGTTTGGATTCATCCAGAAGGCCCTGGGTGGCATCTGGCACCAAATGAGATGAAGAACCACCTTCAAGCCTCCAGCCCCTCTGGAACATTACAGGTAGGAGACTTGTTCAAAGGACCATCATTCCTCCACCCTAGTGCAGCCCCAGACACAGGCAGAGCCCCAGCACTGAGGGGCCTTTATATGCCTCGGTGGGGTGTGGCTGCCCCTGATTGGCTGGGACAGCTGACAGGTGGCAGCTCCAGACTGGCTCAGAGCAGTCTCCCTCACCCTGTGATTGGTGAGCTGCTGCTGCAAAGGGCAAGACAGCAGCAGACACAGGTGGCAGCACGTGGTTGGCTGGGGGGAAGCGCCAGGTGGCGAACTGGGATTGGTCAGGCCTGGGTGTTGCTTGATTGTGGTTGGTGGAGGCAGCTTGAGGGCGGGAGGGAGGCAGGGGGGGAGGGAGGGACAGGTGGCAGTGTGGGATTGGCTAGTAGGCTGTGCTGGTGTGTGGGGATTGGTTGGGGCTGGATGGCTGGGCAGTGGGGCTGGGGAGGGGCTCCCTGCAGTGGCCCATGCACTGAGCTGTGACCGGTCTCAGCCCCCAGAGCCAGGACCAGCCTGTCCCTGCCCACTCCGTGCCCGGGGCAGCATCTGCCCTCTCTGCACTGAAGACACGGGAGCACATCCAGGGGGCATGGGGTGGTGGTGGGGGCTGCCAGAGCTGCTGCGACCCAGCCATGGCTGCAGGTTGGTACCCAGAGCAGGTAGAAATGGGATGCAGAAACACCGGGGCTGCCCTGCGCAGCTGGAGGCAAGGGAGCAGGGCTTGGGCTCTCCATCACCAGTGGCCACGAGGCTCATGGCAGCCAGGCAAGGACGAGGAGCTGTGGGCTCCCCCCCGGCCTGCCCTCTCCTCACCCCCAGCTGCTCCATGCCCTACCCATCACCAGCCTGGCTGGCTGGGAGTTTTACCCCACACTCTCATCCCAGTCTGAGGACCCCCCTACCCACGACCCCCAGGTTTCGGGGGGCTGCAGGCTGTAGGACAGGTTGGGGTCTGCAATGGGGTGACTCAAGGCTGCTGCTCTCCCCAAAATCTCCCCCCATGGGTACGAAGCCAGGCCCTGGGGTCCTCGCACCTGGGTGACACGCAGAGCCTGCTCCCACCAGCTCCTCAGCTGCAGGAACTTCTTTGAATAATTTGCCTCGCAAATCCACAAGCACCAGCTCGCATCGCACATCATCGGAGCCCATCGTGGTGCACGAGCCGTGCGCGGGGCAGCCGCGGCGGGGACACAGGCACGGCTCCCGACGCTGCACGACAGAGCAGCACGCAGCAGGACGGTGACACTGGGTGACACTCAGCAGCGCTGTTTTCCGCTCCTGTTGTCCAGTCCCCTTGGGGACATCAGAGCACCCGCTAGTCCAACCCAGCGCTGGCCTCCAGCCCTGCCGCGAGCACCCCAGCACCCAGGCAGGTGAGCAGCAGGGCTGGGTATGGCCCATGGATCGAGGCAGCAAATCTGCTAAGCTATCAGCCAGCACCACGATTAATTGGATAATTAAGGACAAGGAGCCAGACTTTGAGCTTATTTGCCACGGGTGTAAATACAGGGCGAGTGACCTGGCTGCTCCTGAGGAGCAGGAGGAGCTGTGACCCTCACAGCCAGCGCATCAAACGCACGATGGTTCCTCTTTAAAAAAATAAAAAAATAAAAATCACCGCCCAGCACCTCACCACTAACTTCTGGGATTGCAGCGTGAGAGGAGGAAATGGGACCACGTGGCAAGGCTCCAGCACAGCCCAGGTCAGCGGGGAAAAGGGGACTCACCAGAGCCGGGGCGAGGGATTGGCAGGTGCAGCCATAAGGCAGGTTCTTGCAACAGTCTCCGCAGCCCTGGCAGAGCAAGGCTGAGCTGTGCAGAGCTCCAAGGCCCTGGAGGAGGAGAAGTGAGCTGGACTGTTAGGAGCAAAGCAGCAGAGCTCTAGGCTGAGGTACAGCAGTTTTGGTTTGGCTGAAGCAGACAAACCCCAGCCTGCCTCTCGGGGTCCCACCACCAAACCTCTGCTAACTTGGCACCCCAGAAATTGCTGGGTGGCTGGTCCATCCCTCAGGGACCAACTCTGGCCACATTCAATCCCTGCTGACCCCCACCTCCTGCAGCACACATGTCCTACCTGCTCCCAGCCATGCTGTAAACAAGCCCCGGGCTGCCTCACACAGCTGCTCCCCAAAGGATGGGCAGGCATTTGCTGGCATCAGCCCCCGCTGCCCCGCAGCCGGAGGGTCACCCACCCACAGCAGACACTGCAAGGAAAGGTTTTTGGGGTCGGTTACTCACCCCCATTGCACCAGCCAAACACAATCTCCCCCAACTCCGATGTCAGGACAGCAGGACTGCTGAGCACCCCATGCCCCCACACCCCAGCTCGCTTTCATTTAGCCTGTATCTCCAAGGGTTTCCCAGTCTAACCTGTCCCTACCGTTCCCCAACAGCGGCCGGAGCATGTGGGATCATGCAGGGACCATGCTTGGGGCATGGTTGCAGCTGTCCATGGAGCACAGCCCTGAGAAGGGGCTGCCCTACCTGCCCCAACAGCAGGAGGATGGCAGAGCCCTGTGCTGCACCCCTCTACCCTCTCTCCAACTCTTTTCCCAGCCCAAGTCCAAAGCAAAGAAAGGAAGGAAGGAGAGAAAAGGGGAGAAAGAAATAAAAAATTAAAACAAACAAAAACTAAAACAAAAAGCAGCAGCTGGGAGTCAGCCTTGTTAGGACAACTCAGCAAAATAAAATTCCGGTTTATTGTTGGACAACATTGTTTCACACATACATCAAACAGGCCAAAAAAAAAGAAAAAAATAAAAATAAACAGCAACTTCATAGACAGGAAAAAAAAAAAAAAGAAAACCTTTTTATCTTTGGCCTTGCCACCTCATACAAACCACGATCTATGGTACAGCTAAAGTACATACACAAAAAAAAGTTACTGGAATGCTCAGAATAAGATTGTAAATTTTTTTTTTTTTTGCATTTTTGTCTTTTTTTTTTTTAATTTTTTTACAAGGTTTTGTTTTATTCTCCTTTGAGATAATGGTTTGGGCCTGGTCACACCACAAGTAAAGTCAGAGATAGGTAACAAGAGAGATATACACTTCAAAGCCCCCCTTTTGGTCAATCCGAGATCACTTAAAAATGGTGGACCTCCTAACAATATGTACAAAAATATAAAATGTAAATAAAAAATACAAACAAATTCTCCTTTAAAGTACTTTTAAGAAAGAAAGTAGGGCCTTGAAGTTTTGGTGCTTGGGGGGAGGGAGTCTGGGGGGGAAATGGGGGGTTTCTCTCCCCGCTAACGGGCGAATCGTTTTGTACGTTCGTTGAGTGGCAGCGCCGCGCCGGGGGGCCGGGGACGGGGTTCACTCTACTTAGTGAGGATGACCACGGCGGAGGGGGGAGGAAGGGAGGTGTGTGTGTGTGGGGGGGGGGGGAGGGGGTTGCAACGGGAGGGAAGGGGAGTCCCAAGGGTGAAGAGGACGCGCTGGCCTTTTTTGTTGGTTTGTTTTTCTCCTTATTTAAAAAAAAAAATAATAATAATTTGCTGCCTAGTCATCTTCATCGGTTTTCTGCTTCTTGGGATCGACGTCGTCATCCTGGGGGGAAAGCAAAGCTGTCAGGAGAGAGGATGGGGAGCAGGGCTGCGGGGAGCCACAACAAACCAGGCAGAGAGGTGGGAGAAGGTTTTGGGTCCCTCTCCTGCCCCAGGGACAAGGACAGAGCAACACAAGTGTTTCCCTCATTGTGCAAAGTCCTCTCTCGCAGCCGGCACGGGGAGCCCCCGAGCACCCCCACCCTGGCCTGCCACAAGCATCCCGGGGCTCCCCAACCCAGGGCCAGCAGCTCCACGCAGCCGGAGCAGACACCCCGCTGTAACCAGGCCAGTGTATAAATGGAACTGGGCTGCATCCCCAGAGAGGCACAGGAGCGCACGGAGGGGCGTTCCAGCCCCAGAGCCCAGCCCAGCCCCTCCAGCCCCACTGATGCTCCCCCCAAGCCCTCAGGGGATACAGGTGGCTCCAAGGGGCTGGTCGCTCTTCCTACCTCATCATCCTCAGCTGCTCGTTTGCCTGTGGCTCCCTCAGCTTCGTCGTCTTCATCGCCGTCCTCCTCCTCACCTACATAGAGGAGGGGAGGAATGTGAGACCTTCTCAGAGGGTTACAGCACCATGCAGTTCCCCTCTGCGTTTGTTCCCGGCTCAGCCCCACACTGCAGTGCCCAGTGTCCCATCTTCCCAGTCAGCACAGCCCCTGCTCAGGACAGCAGGTGCCTGAGGACATGGAAGCTTTTGGGGCACCCCCAACTGACTTGACCCACCAAAGGGGAAGTAAGGATTGGCAGCATCGAGCCTGGCTCACACCGTGTGTGTAGCACGGGCAACAGGATGGCAAAACCAGCACCTACCGCGAGCGCCGAAATTGCAGCAAAAAGGGGAAGAAAAAAAAAAAAGGGGGAGAGGAAAAAACCTCTTTCTAGAGGCCGCTCCGCCTAACCGCTCCAGATTACTTCTGCTTCCCTTCGCAGCTATTAGTCTATCTTTAATGAGTTAAGAGAGACAGAACGCATTAGTTCTGAGTCAGAACACTTTCTAATTATCAGAACGGCAAACAAATGCTACCAACCTATCTTACAGCCAGGGAGGAGCATGAGCAGAGCTCTGGGCTTTGACCCACTTTGAGCTCAAATAGGCCAGTGGATCAGAACAACCGAGTCTATCGCCTTCGGCCAGTTTTGGGGGGTCGGGGGCAAGACCGGAGGCCCCAAGAGGAGGAACAACCACTCAGCCGCCGAGACGAGTCTCTTGTGTAACAGGAGACCCTACTAAAACTTAGAGCGTTAAGGCCAGTAAGCTGGCTTTAAACCACCGCCACGAGCCACACGTATAGACACAGCCGGGGGGATTGAGGTCATCCCATCCTCCCTTCCCCTCTCCTCTCCCCGGCGTGCCCAGTTGCTGCGTGGCCCATGCGGTGGGAAGGGCCCAGATTAGCTCCCAGCAATGGATCAACACCCTGGCAGCCATCAGATGCACCGGGCTGGTCGGGGCATCAGGTGACAGTGCCAAGCTGATTGGGAGCATTTTTAGTTCTTTGAGCTGCTTTAAGTAAAGCAAATAATGAGATGGGATGGGAAGAAGGGTACGAAAAATATACCCTCGAGCTCCCCTCTGCTGTCAAACTCTGCGATGGAGTCTGGCTGCAAGTGTTGGGGAAAAAAAAAAAAAAAAAAAGAGAGCTGATGCAAGCTACACTCGCTGCCTTGAAATCTCTCTCCTGCAGCGTTCAGCTGCTCAGGTGCAGCTTTCGGGCAGGGATCACCCGAGGGCAGCAGGCACAGAACGGACGGAGCTGTGCGGGATCGCGGCAAGGTGTTCAACGCCTCCAAGCACTGCGTGCCAAACCGTGCCTGCGCTCGGTGAGCGGTGAGGAGCAGGGCTGGCACTGCGGGACCAAGGCTCCCTGGGCTTGTCACAGCAGTATCCAAGCAACACTTCCACCCCACACACACACATGCCTGCAGCACACGCACACCCCTCCTGCCCGAGGGGAGCAGGGAGAGGCATGTATTCCCCCCTCTTCCACCCCGAAGCAGGGCTGGAGGTAGATGTGCTCAGGACAGGCCATGGCAGCACTATGCTCTGTCCCCCAAGGGTTAAAATCCCAAGGATGTAAAGGGCCACGATTCCCAGTTTCTCCGAATGAACCAGTTCCTACCGAAGGGCACAGCAGACAGCAGGCTGCTGAGAGCAGAGTGCTACCCCAAAGCCGGCAGCTTTCCCTGCTCCCACTGTCTGAACAGGCACTGGCCTAATGGTCATTAAATTTCCAGCCCTGTCTCCATCTCCCAAAACTAACCAACAGGTTAGTAGGTCAGCACGTAAACTGAAAATTCACAGGGGATTAACCTAATAACAGCTAATCAAGCCCCAATTCATTTCAGTATAACAAGAATGGTTTTCTCCCAGCCTTAATGAGTGATAAAAATAAACAATGTTATTCATCCAAGCAGATCTTGGGAAAAAAAAAAAAACAGTGGGGAGGGTGAGAAGTGATTCGGCAAGTCACTGCTGGATTTCTGGTCTCTGCTGCCAAAACCCACTTCCAGGCTGGGTCAGGTCAGGAAGCAGGCAAGGGCAGGGAGACGTGGGACGCTGCAGACAGGGAAGGTTCAAAGCAAGCACATCCCCTTCCGTTGGAGGAGCAGGTGTTCAAGCTACAGGTTCCTCTGCCTGCTTCCATGTGGCAATCAGACCAGGAAAGGGCTGGGAGAGGGGACTACATCAGCCCCTCGGCACACTGCTCCATGAACAAAGCTGGTGGCCTTTTCTCCGTGTCACGGGCCAAGGCACAGCCATCCAGGGCTGTCCTCATCCCATCCCACCAGCCGGCACTTGTGTCTGCGGCGGCCATTGCGATCACAACAGTCAAGGGCAGGTTTTCCTACTCGCACGGAAGGGCT
The DNA here is from genome assembly GCF_013368605.1 of Nyctibius grandis. Classification (NCBI taxonomy): domain Eukaryota; kingdom Metazoa; phylum Chordata; class Aves; order Nyctibiiformes; family Nyctibiidae; genus Nyctibius; species Nyctibius grandis. The sequence goes on from NC_090665.1 coordinate 10,949,398, forward strand.
AATGCGCTTATTCAGCGCCGCCGTACGGTGCCGTCTGGCCAGAGGAGGGAGGAAGGAAAGAATCTGCCCTCAACCTGCTGGAAGGGATTCAAGGCTGACTTCACTCCCAGCGCCGGTGGCCTGGGTGAGCGAGGAAGGACTAAGCCCGGCTGGCAAGAGCCACCCAGCCACAGCCACGAGGGGGAGATGCTGCTCTTGGCTCTCCTCTGCTCCCCGGGAGTCTGCTGTCCCAGGCAGGGCACAGCCGTGGGGCAGGGGGAACAAAGAAAGTTACCATCACCCTCTTCCTCCTCGTCCTCTTCCTCACCACCTTCTTCTTCCTCTTCGTCTACTTCGTTGTCAGCCTCCTGCTCTCCGTTCTCCTCGTTCTCCTTGGCAAGACAAAACATCACTTAAAAAAAAACGCACTGGGGAAGGGAGAAGGGGGAAGAGATGTTCAGCAGAAGTGCGTGCACGTCCCCACCTTTCCTGTCTAAAGCAAAGCACCAGCCCACCGGAGCCCCGGGCGCACGCCCCGCTTCCTGCCTGCCTCCACACGACGCCAGCAGCCCAGGCACGAAGGATCGAGTCTGGAGTAACTCAGGGCTGCAGCTTCGAGGCCAAGACAAAGACTGCAAAGGCTCTCACGACACATTGAAACGCAGCAGAGTGAATTTCCCCCAGCATGTTAAAAATAGGAAACCAACCGGTTTACTTGTAACACAATGTGTTTCCCCGCTCGATTGTAACACTGTAAATCCAGGGTTTGTGGTTTGTTCCCCCCCCCCCGCTTTTCCAGGGCCTAGGAAGGAGGTGGCACTGGACACACCTCACACAGCTTTCACGGAAGGGATATCCAAGTCCAACCCTTCCTTCCCACACAGGCACGAACTGCCCAGAGGCACGGGAGCATCTGTTGAACCTGAAGCCCCAAAGGCTCGAGTGCTCTGCACAGCGCAGCGCTGCTGGTTGCAGGGGTCCCCTCACAGGCAGGGCTGGGGATGAGGTCACAGCAAAAGCAAGAAGGGAGAGGAAAATAAAAAGGCACTGGCGTAAGGGCTGCCTCTCCCTGCAGGATTGTAGCCATACTCACAGCGTTGCCGTTGGCCGGTGCATCTCTGCCATTTTCTGTTTCTTCAACAACTTCCTTCTTCTCTTTTAGATCCTGGAAGGAGCAGAAAAAGCAGAGAAGTCACCCCGATTCCAGGTGCCTGGGTCAGAGATGCTGCAGATCAGGCACGAAAAACACAGTCCAAGAGAGCGCGGGAGCTGGTTTCTCTTCACACCAATTTGCTCTGCAATTTGGTCGCCACATTCTGGCTCCTCCTTGGGAATGAGCGGCGCGGTGGGCGAATCTCAATCCAAGACAGCCTTGCCGGAGAGCAGCTATCTAAAAAGAGACTGCTCCGTTTCACCTCCGAGCTCCCAAACACACAGGGCTGGCCGCCTGCACACGCTCAACAGAGGCAGAGCTGGCTGATTGCCCATCTTAGCACAGTCCACGCAAGCTCCTGCAACGCCACCGAGAGCCGGCAGCCCCGTCCAACGTACGGGCTCTGCCGCCCCAGGGCTGCAGACGTCCACGGCTGCTCAGTACCTTCGCAGCAGGAACAAATCCCAGGGACTCGTTAGCAGGGACTGTGGTCTCTGCCCCACCTCAGGAAAATCATACGGTAAATATTACATGCCTGGTCTTTCTCGTCAGCAGCAGAGAGGAGACTCCAGGATCCAGCTCGCAGCTTTAAGCGTAACAGGATGGGGTGGGGGAAGAAGTCTATTTTTACACTGCTCCCAGAGCCGTGCCTGGCTAGTTCGGTTCAAATCCCCACCACGAGCAGAGCGAGAGGAGAGCGGGAGCTTGTATGTTTTTGCTATTGATCACTGTCAAAATGTCATGCCAAGTCGCTCGGCAAACAGGCTGAGAGGATCCAACTTTATGTTCCTGCATAAAGAACACTTGGATTTAACACTGGCATCTTTGCTCACATCCTCCTCCCCTTCTGTTCCTCCATCAGCTGGAGCGAGATCCTTCAGCGCGAGGAGCGTTATCCCAGCCAAGGAAAGCAGAGAGGCCCTTCCCCGGGGCCAGCAGCACAGCCACGCAGCCGGCCTCAGCAGCCACCACGAGGTCTTTACAAGTCGCTGGCAGCTCCCTACCTCGCTGCAGCAGTGGGCAGCTTCGCCCCCCTCCCGCCTGCCCTTCGCGGCCGCGGCGAGCGGGCACTTTCACTCCCGCTGAGCCACTATCACTTCCTCGTGGGAACTAAAAGCACAGCCCTGGCCCTGCTAGCGTGACCGTCACTCCGTTTTGGGAGGGTTTCTACTATCCCACGGACTGCTTCGGCAAGACAGCGCAGGGGGTTTAGACCCCCAGGTTATTTAAACCACTCAGGACCCACGCGGGCACGCGCAGATGCTTTTACCAGCAGCACTCATGCTGCCAGGGCACCGAGGAAAGACTCTCTTCGGAAGCGAGCTTTGGGGTGACTACACCTGTTGCTCAAAGCTCACCCAATCCAACCGGCACCCCAGGAGTCTGGGGCAGAACAAAAACACAACCTCCCTCCTCCTCTTACCACTCACACAGGAATCCCAGGGTATCTCCTCCACGCTGCCCCATTCCACCAGTTTCACACCGTCAGCGGCTCCCGTTCCGCTATTCCCCAGTGGCTGCTCACAGCCATTTAACCTCTCGTGCACCACCGCGCTGCTGCATTCCGCAGCTGCTGCCTCCCATCAGGCACGCAGGCGACAAAGCATTTCCTAAGTTAAACACGGAGCAAACCAAGCAGTCAGAGTTTCCACATCTCGCTATGCCCGGTGGTTCTTTTCAAAAGGAGCCGTTCGCACAACGTAAGCAGTTCTCCCGGTGAAGGAACAACTCATTCCTGGGGATTTTTGCTGGACAGATCTCCAGCCCCGACCTTTCCCGCACCGCCGAGGACGCTCTCAGTTTAATGACCATCGGGCCGCCAGGTCACGAAGCCTGCGCTCACAGCAGAGCTACGGAGAGGACCGCAGCTTCTCCCTGTCCCCCAGGCCCTGTCCAACACAAACAACTGTGCGCAGTGGCTGCCTAGCGAGGCCTCCGTGCAGCAGGGCTGCTTCAGCTCCGTGGCTCTGACGGAGCCTCTAATTATAGGTGTGGCGAGGCTGTTTGTCCATGAAATAGCGATGGTGGTTAGTCACACACCGGCTGCCCGGGAAGCTCTACCTTCGCTCCCGCTCTGCTCCCGGCGGGTAAGCACCGGGAGCTGCGGCTGCACCGGCAGCGCTGGCGGGGACGGGCCGCGGCAGAGGGGGCCGGGAGTGCCCTGCCCCGGCGAGGAGCCGCGTCCACCACCCGGCTCCGGGGCGGCGGAGACGCCGCCGCTATGGCCCTGCCTCCCGCCGGCAGGGGGCCCCCCGCGCCGCCACGCGCCCGGCCGCCGTTCAAACCGCGCGCCACTCTCCGCGCCCCTCTCATTGGCCGCCCGCCAGCGCGCCGGCCCGGCGCCCTGCGGGCTGCCGGGAAATGTAGTCCCGGCGGGGGCGGCGGCTGGCGGCGCGGCGGACTCCGGCTCCCAGGGGGCGGCGCGGGCAGGGCCGCACGCGGTGGGAGCCCCACGGCACAGCAGCGGCGGCCGGGGGCGGTGCTCGGCGCGGAGCCACCGCCCGGGCGGGGCGGGACACCCCCCCTCTCTCCTCCCCTCCCCGTCTCCCGGGAGCGCGCGCCGGACGGCAAGGCAGGCGGGACGAGGGCGAACGGCCACCGGGTGCGTGTGTGTGGAGGGGGGTCACCTTGCCGCCGTGCGCGTCTTCGCCCGCCCCACAGCACAGACCCCCGTCCCTCCCGCTCCGAGAGGCCGAACCGGGGACGAGGCCCCCTTCCCCCACGCTGTTAAAGGGCAGGGGAAGGTTAACGACAAACTTGGCCCCGTTCCCCCGGGGAGGGATGGGGACCGACCCGCCTCGCCGCTTCCCGGCTCCGGGAGGACCAGAGGCAGCGGGGAGCGAGCGGCGGCCCCGGAGCGGAGGCAGGGCGGGCGGGGGGGAGGGGGGGATACGGCTGCGGGAGTGGGAAACAGAAGTGAAATCGAAATCTGCCAGAAACGGCGTTTTGTTGGTTGTTTTTGTAAACCCTCCTCCCTGACGGGTTTTTTTTTTTCGCCTTCAGCCCCGCTGTCCCCGGGAGCGGCACGACCCGGTGCCGGTCAGGGCGCAGGGTGAGGAGGCCCCTGGGCACGGCCACCCCATCCCCCGCTGCCTTCCCACGCACCCACCCGGCTCAGGTCTCCCCACAACTTTCCCGGCAGCGGCGGGAGGACCCGGTCGCGGCCCCGGGCTCGATGGGGCGCATCGCCGCCCACGGCCCGGCGGGGAGCGCAGCCTGCCCAGGTGCCCGGCGCCCCCGGGGACGCTCCGCCGCGGCTCGCAGACAAAGGCGGGCGCCGGGAGGCGCAGCGGGGACTCCCGGGAGAGCCTCTCACGGCCGGTACCGGCGCTCCCCAACCGCTTCCCCATGACCCCCGGCACCGACTCGCAAAGTTATCCCGCTGCAAGGAGCTCGGCCCGGAGCCCCCAGCCCCGCCGCGCCAGCACATCCGGGGCAGCTCCGCCATGGGGGCTGCCCCCGGCGGGGCAACTCCGAAAATAGCAACTGCCCCCCCCCCGCCTCCGGGGGCAGCTCCGGCGCAGCCCTCACTCCCCCGACCGCCTCCGGGGGCAGCTCCGAAATAGCAACCCCCCCATCCGCGGCAGCTCCGACACAGCAACTGCCCCCCCAACCCTTCCGGGGGGGCAACTCCGAAATAGTAACTACCCCCCCCCTTTCTCCGGGGGTAACACCGACACAGCAATTGCCCCCCCCCCCCCCCCCCCCCCGCATCAAGCGGGTGCAACACCGAAACAGCAACCACCACCCCCGCTTTTCGGGAGCAACTCCACAACAGTCACTGCCCCCTCCCCACCCGACCCTCCGGTGTATGTTCCGGAGCGCTCCCCCCCGCACCTCCCCCCGCAGGGATGGGGCCAAGCGGGACCCAAGTTTGACGGGTCTGTCAAGCTCCCGCAGCGGATTGAATGAGGCGACCGCTGCCCGCCGCCGCCATCCCCCGCCGGAGACGAGTGCCGAGGCGCAATCGTGCTCCCCTCCGCCCCACTCCCCGAGCACCTCCGCGGCGGGACGGCCCCGCAGCCGCCGCTACCGTCCCCGGGAAGGCGGGAGGGAGCGGGCCGCGGAGCCCGGCGCAGCACGGCGGGGCTCGTAGCACCGGCGAGGGCGGCGAGCACGTTTCCCGCATGCTGTAGACAAAGAAACGGCGGAGGTTGCTCCACACGGCGAGCGCGGTGGTGGCCCCGCTCCGAGCCCCACCGCGAACTTCAGCGGTGGGGGGGGACACGGTGGGGGGAGGGCAGGAGGAGTAAAAAAAAAAAAAAAAAAAAAAAAAAAAAAATTAAAAAGGAAAAAAGATAAAAAATGCAAAAAAATCGCTTGGAAAACAAAAAATACAGCAGAAAAAAAGGGGGTAGCGGGGTGCGCGGCGGCTCACCTTAGCGGAGATCTCGGCGCTGGTGTCCACGGCCGTGTCGGACATGGCGGGGGCGCGCGGGGCTGTGGCGGGGCTGTGACGGCGCGGGCAGAACAATGCCAAGATGGCTTTGCGCGAGCCAGTGGGGACTCACGCGGCGCCACGGGCCCTCTTATAGAGCCGGGGGAGGCGCGCGCGCTGCCCCGCGCCGCGCCCATTGGCCCCGCGCGCCGCGGTCGCCGCCTCCCATTGGCCGCGCCGCAAACAATGGGCACGGCCGCTTAAAGCGGCAGGAGCCGACGGCGCCGACACTGCGGCGATGAGTTCGGGCCCGGCCTCAGCGTGGGTGAGGCGCGGGGGCGGGGGCGGCAAAAGCCCCGCCCCCTTTCCCTTCCCCTCCCGCCCCGCTGCCTCCGCCCCCGCCGCCTCCGCCCCGCCCCGCCGTGTGAGGCGGCGGGGTGGGGGCAGTTCACTTACCCGGTCCCCCGCCGCCTCCGTCCCCCCGCCGCATGCCTGCGGAGGGGGCGGGAGGCGTGCGCGCGCCCGCCCGCGGAGGGGCGGAAAAGTAATAAGAGTTAAAAATAATAATAAGGGTAGTGCGGGAGAACCGGCGCTGCCCGAACCCCCGGGGGCTCCCCGCGCCCGGGGAACGCTGCCCGTGCCGGAGCAGGCTGGTGGTACCGGGGAGCCCCGTCCCCTCGGTGGCCGCCGGGGTAAGCCGCCCCCCTCCCCTCCTCCGCGCAACCTGCACCGTGTTTTCAGCCCCGCGGAAACTTCTGCCACAACAACAACAACAACAACCGGTGGCCCCGGGGGGAGCGGGGAAGGGGCGGCCAGCCGAGCCCGCCGGGGGTACCGGCCGCCGCCGCGCAGAAATGCGGGATTCCACCCGTTGCTTATTTTACAATTTAAAAAAAAAAAAATAAACAAAAACAACCCCCGGGCCGCCTCACCGCCCCTCTCCCCACACACACCTTTCGTGAGCTCAAGGCTTGGCACGCACCGGGGCTTTCCCGCACTCCCCTCGCCGCAGCCCGCCGTTACACCGGGCCTCCCCCCCTCCCCCGCCCGCGGGCACCGGGGTCACCCCTGCCCCCCCTCCCCGCCCTTCTGGGGGGTAACGGGGCACCGACGCGGCGAGTGAGGGGGCTCTGCCACACTCAAGATGGCGCCGAGAGCGCTTCGTGGGGCAACCACACGGTTTTGGTCACCCCACGGAAGCCGCTCCACGGCCCGCAACGGCCCCGAGGGCGAGGCAGCGCCGCGCCTGAGCGTGCCCCGGTGCGGACGGCGCGAAGGAAGGGGCGAGGGGGGTGAGGAAAAGCACCCCGGGACGGGGCAGCGCCTCTGCCACCCTCAATATGGCCGCCGGGCCGAGGCAATAGTCGGCAGAGCTTGTCCTCGGAGGGCGGGATATAGGGACTGAGCGATGCGGATTGGCCGAGAACGCCGAGCGAACGCTGTGCTGACGCTTTGCGGCTTCCTATTGGCTGAAGTGCCTCTCTGTCTAAAGCGGAGTGGTTTTGAAAACCCGGAGCGGATGTCGGGCGGTAGGTTGGAGCGGAGTCGGGGCTACCCGGCTGGGGGTACGGGGCACCCTGCAGGGGCGCGACCCCCCGGGGGGTGCCGCGGGCAGAGGGTGCGTTTCTTCTCCCGGCTGCCGGGAGCCAGGGGCTGCCCCCCGGGCTCCCCCCCGTAGCTCCAGGAAAGCTGAAGAGAAGCCATAGCAGCCCCCACACCGCCTGGCACCAGGTGTTACAGCACAGAGCGTCATGGCGCCGGCCTCCCTCGCCCCATCCTCACACGCGCCCAGCGGCTGCACACCGAGGCCACAGGGTTTCCAGAACAAAACGTCCCCCTACAAAACACATGGTGTGCCTGGTCACACCATGAAGGGTTTTTCTCCTCAGCCTCCATGTCCTGCCCCTGATGGGAGCAGCCCTGAGGTGAAACCAGCAGGGTCAGAGCCTCAGGGCAGTGGTGGGAACCGGAAGCACCGTGGTGGCTGTGGCCTCGTGTCGGCCTCTGACCCTCTGTCCGACCTTGTACCAGGGCTGGCTGTGCCTTGCCCTATCTGTCCCCTGGCCCAGGGGCCGCCTCGCCGGCTGTGAGCCCACGAGCCGAGCACTGCCACTGGAAGCTCTTGCTTTGCATTGGAGCCACTCTCAGCACAACGGTGCCCCGCTCGTGCCTTTCGGGTGCCGCCGGCGAGACGGTGTTTAGTCAGGAGGGGCCTTTTGGGGACAACTAATTGCTCAGGTTGGATGTCCTGCTCTGACCTGGTGGCAGGGCTGGGCGGGAGCAGGGCGAGAGCCTCTCCACGCATTTGGGGGAAGGAGAGGGCTGTGGAGACCCAGATTTCTGGTCGCTGCTGGCTACGCCTCTGGTTTGGTGTGTTCGAGACAAGGGTGGCTGCTGTCTGTTCCTGGAGACGGCACTCAACAGCGGCCGTGGGTTTGGGGCAGGTTGCTAACCGGGCTGGAGGCAGGAGCACCCTCTGCCACAGCCAAGCTAGGGGCTGGCAGAAGGTGAGTCTCTAAATGCGTCCGAAAGAGGAAAGAAAAAAAACCGCCCAAGCCCAGCCCTTAAATAAAGCATTTCTGCTATAACTTGGCTTTAATGTATGCCTTCTCCTCCAACCAGGGACGTTCCTTTGGGCTAGGGGTTCCCACATTTTATGAACAGTTAAAAAAAGAAAAAGAGACGTGGGGTATTTGCAGAAGAAAATTAGGAATCCTCAAGGGATGGCCACACTGGGATCCCACAGAAGACAGAGAGAGAGGAGGGGGAGAAAAAACAAACAACTGAGCCTGGAGTGGAAGGAAACCTGCCTTAAACCACTCTGCATCGGAAATCCATGTATAGCCCTTGCTGTTGTCCCTCTGTGCAGCGGCATAACCTGGCGCGTAAGGCAGAGAGAAACAGGCTCTGCTCGGCATTTTATGCCTCAGCAGTCCAAAAAGAAACAACAACAAGAAAACTGTTGCCTGTAAAAGGCGGCTGCTGCTTCGTTACCTCTTCTCCACCCCTCCTGCCAGCCGGGGCTGGGGAGCGGCTCCGCAGGGAGTAGCAAGAGGAGGAGGGTGGAAGGGGACTTTGCAAAAGTGCCGGAGCATCAGGGACAGAAGTTTCCAGGGCTTAGCTCTGCCTGGGACCTGGCTGCATCTGTGGCAGGCAATGGCTTTGGCAAAGGAGTTGAGGTGCTGGAGGAGGCGGTAGGACTTTTCCCTCCTCGTCGGTCGTTTCCCTAGCTCAGCAAGTAGCAGCCTCTCTAATCCCCAGCGAAGATCCTGCAGCTCGGGCGATTATTTCATCGCGGCAAGCTGCTCCTCGGAGGAAATTCTCATTACGCTCTTTGGAGAGGCAGGGGAGGGGCGACTGTCACTCAGCCGCGCTGGAAAAAACAGAGGGATGAGCCTGCAGCATCCCTGGGCTCCGGTGCACGAGACATGGTAGTGTTTCTAGGTCAGGCTGGTGATGTGGGACGTGAAGCTGGCAGAGGTGACATGTTGGCTTTGTCACCTCTTCCTCGATGGGCAAGGGTTGCGCGCGGGGGGCAGTGGCTTCGTGGACGTTTGCTCTGCGGGGCCTAGAGAAGCACTGCTGGGGGGGCTGGAGGGCAATGGGGAGGTGGGAAGGAGCTTCGTGTGTGCTCGCAGAGGGGAACGGAGGTGTGTAGAGCACTGGGGCTGGCTCACGGGTCCAAAAAGCATCTTCGTGAGACTGTGGGGCCAAGGCTGAGACCTCGCCGCAGGAGGCAGAGCCTGCGTTCGGAGAGCACCCACCACCGCAGCCCAGGGAAGGGCCAATGAGGCCGCCTTCCTCCCCACGTCCTGGGCTGCTGCTCCTCCGGCCGTCCCCATGAACCATGTAAGCAGGAGGGAGCAGGTTCCCTGTGGCACGCTTTAATTAAGGGATGGAGACATCAACTTTGCCTTTCCCCAGAGGATTGCAAAAGGCCCAGGCGGGCCCCACACTTCGGCTCTTGGCCATCCCTGCTCCGACACGCGCTCTGCCCCTGCGTTACAAAACAGGGCTCTGACTCACCAGCCTTTCCCGGCCCGCCGAGCCCAAAGACATTTGCAGGGATCCCTCAGAGGGATGTAGGCAGTCTGGCTGCTCCGCACCCCGCTGACGGCACCCAGAGTGGGACGTGGTGGGCAGGACATGGGACCATCCTGCCAGCGTCCCCCTTGGGCCTCTGCATGGAGCCCCAGGGTGAGGACAGCTTTCTAGGGGGGTTATCCCCCATGACTGGAGGATATGGGAAAGCGAGTGTGACCTCTTCAGGTCTCCTGACCCCAGCAGGCAATGACACCATGGTCCCTTGATGTCCAAGATGCTCACTGGCTTCTCCACTGCCCCGGCTGGCTGAGAGGTGGTGGCAAGGGAGCACCGGTTTGTGCCTCCCTCGGCTGGGTGCTGGAAGGAGCCAGGGCCGGGCTGAGGGCAGCAATACACCCCAGCGCTGCTGCTAATCCTGCTCCTTCCCCCGGGCAGGGTGGGGATGTGACAGGGGGACGAGGGAAGCCTCTGTTTTGGGACACTGGCTTTTCCAGGGAGCCCACAACAGCGGGAGGGGACCCAGCATCACCTCCCTGGCTGCTGAGGGCTGGCACCGGTGATGCCATGGCCCGGCAGCTGGCACTCAAATCCCTGTCCTTCCCTGCCTGCGTGCCAGGACGACCCCGGCTCTCCCCTGGCAGGCTGCCGGGGCCCCATGGCCAGGTTTAAAGGCAGCAAAGCTGATTATTGCCTTTCTTTCAAGCGAAGGGTGAGGAGGGCATTGGGACAACCTGCGGCAGAGCCAGGGGGAAAAGAGCGGTGCTCCAGGGCATGGGCTTGGTGAACTTGGAAAACAGTTGTTCCTCTCTTATTTAATGAGTTTTCTGTTTTTTTCCCCAGTTTTGGAGGATGGTTGTGACTACAAGTGAACAACGCTATGGATCAGACTCGGGACAAGGGCCTATCACACGAAGATTACACACCCACACGCCCTGCCCCGGACCTGGGCCGTGGGCCAGAGACGTGGTTTCGCTCCTCGGGGCCCCTGTCCCACTGCTCAAAGTGATGCACGGAAGAGATTTAAAAGGAGAGCAAGAGAGGAAGGTGGGAGGGAGGAGGCGAGGCCAGATTCTCTTCCCTCCCTGCCTCTCCCAGCGCTTTGCAAACACGAGGTCTTTGCAGTGTCCGCAGGAGGAGGGAAAACACCCCCCTGCACGTGCCCAGGGCTGGATGCGTGTTGGGGCAAGGATTGCTGTGCAGTGTGGCCAGCCCTGGGCAGACAACCTCGATCGTGTCCTGCTCTCTGTCCCCTTTCCTCCTGCTGTCCCCAGCAGGACGCACCCCAGAGCCACACCATGGGGCTCCCCACCCAACTGGGGCCACCCTCCTGCCCCAGCCTGGCCACGGGACACCGATGGCCATCATCCTGCAGGGACAACTGCGTGGAGAACTGCCGCTCCTTCGTCTCGTCCCTCCTTGCCACGTTGGCACACCTGGGAGAAGACAGGCACACAATGCGCACGCACACACTCACAAAACCAACCCCGAATCTGGATCGGTATCAGAGAGAATTAATTACTGGCTCATGCATATGCAGATGAGAAACTCAGCTGAACCTGGCGGCAGTTCGGCGCCTGGGGCGGCCCTGGAAAGGAGAATTCCTCTGGAGAGATATAAATCACTGCTCCCCTCTATCGCTTCCCCCATGGAGCGCTACCTCCTGGGGAAGACTGAACCTTGATTTCCTTTTTTTTTCTCCTCCTTCGTTTTCAATCTGCGCGGGGCCCCTGTAATTACAATGAGCTGCTTTAGGGCTTGAGTTATTTATTGGGTAACAGCGACACACCTAGCCGGCTCCAGCCGCCTGCCTGCCCGCATGTCACGGCTTGTCCTCTCTACCCGGCAGTGCCCGCCATGCCATGCCGTGCCGTGCCGTGCTGCTTTAGCTCGAGACAGCACAGGCAGTGGCAGCAAACACAGACCACCAGCCTTAAGCCATCCATTAAAGAGACATCCGTGGTGGTGTAGCCCCTGCGAGCATGGGCAAGAGCCACGCTCTTGTTTTATTGCAAAACTCCATCTCACACACATGTTTGAGTGCTGCTGTGGCGGGCGGTGGATGCCACTGAAGCTCCCACCGGTTGTGAAATCTTTGGCCCCATTTTACAGGTGGGGAAAGAGAGGCACGGAGCGGGGAGGTGACTTGCCCGGGGTCATCTAGGGAGATCGGAAGAAGAACCCACGCCTCCAGTTGATGTGCGGCTGGGGGAGAAGGTGCCGGCCAAAGTGCTCCGCTCAATGCTTTGGCTGGCAGGACCTGTCCCCTGTGCCTTCATGTTGCTTCCCAGCGGGGGTCCTCTGCCCAGCCCTGGCACCGCATCCCCCTGCCCAGCCCTGCTCCCCTCACATGCAGGCTTGTGCCTTTGGAGGAGACGAGCACTCGGGGCTGAAGACCACGTGGCTGGAGGGAATTAAATAATTGATGGACCAGAAGTCTCGAGCAGCTACCGAATCTCCAGGGGCAGCACTCGAGAGGCAAAGCAGAGCCCTGGACAAGCCCCTTCTCTCTTAATGTGATGCCAATCTATCTCACTCCTTCCTGGGGCTTCTGGTGGGCTGAAGATGTGGGGTGCCGGTGATGGGAGTGCTCCTCCACTTGCCTCCCGTGCTGCCAGAGCACTGGAGGGACTGGCCACCTGCCAGCCAGGTGGGGAGGAGCCGGGGGGAAGGAGACCACCGCTTCCAGGCTGAAACCCTCCCACATGGGATGATTCCCACTGAGCAGCACCCTCGGGAAAAGTGGGCTGAGCAGGGAGGAGGAAAAAGCCTGCAAAATCAAGGCGAGTACCCAGCTCTTCCCTGTACAAGAGCGTGGGGCCACCAGAAAGCAGCAAGCTCCACGCCAGCGAAAGGGACAGCTCTTCTGCCATAGCCAAGCTGCAGCCTCTTTGCTGTGGGAGCATGGAGAATGGCTTCAAAATTTACGGGAGAAAAGCAACTGGATAAATTCAGCATAGAAATCGGAAGGAATTAAATCCAACAGACCCGCTCCCTGCTCTGGAGGTCCCTTGGCTCCAAAGCCTCGGCAGCTGGGAGAGGGTCGCTGCCCCACGGCCCCGTTCCTGTTCCCTGCCCTGAGCATCCGGACAGAGGGGCCAGTCACTCACTGCTGGCACAGCCACGCCAAGCATCGGGGGGTCCCAAGGCGAGAGGGGCAGTCCCCATGCAATGGCCGTGGCTGTGTGGATCCCAGGCATCAGCCTCATGGGGTCTCAGCGGTGGGAGGAAGAGGTTTTCCCACCCAAAGCACTGATGCAGAGCTGCCATGGGATTTGTCAGGCTGCAGCGTGAAGCATCTCCCTGCATGAGATATATTTGTCGATATTTAATCCACCAATAAAAACAGTGCATGTCTGAATTTAATATTTAATTTGATATACACTAACCAGGAGCTGGTTGGCATTTCACCCAATGGAAAATGTTTGCAGCCCTCTCCCTCTTTTTAACTGAATTTTCATGAAAAGTTGTTGATTCTTTTGTTCTTGGGGTTTATTCACATCTTTTTTTCCTTTTAGGTGATAACGTTATGATCTGAAAATGACCATTTTCATTTACCAGCTCAGGAGTTTAATGAACAAGCTATTTGAATAACCATTTGGACAAGTATTTAAAAAAAAGAAAAGAAGAGAGAAGAAGAATCCATTGCAAATCCTCAGAAATAGCGCCCCCCCCCCCCCCCCCCCCCAAATTCAGTAATTTGCAGAAGAGCAGTTTCTTCTTTTTTTTTTTTTTCCAGCATACTAGATGAAAAAGTTGAAAGTGTTTGAAGCTGGCAAGAAACGCATTTCTAGCTACTGATGTCATGAAAATATAAATTGGCAGATTTTTCACGCTGGGTCAACGTGTAACGATAAGCATAACGCCATACCTTTAGGAGCAGCATTTGTTGGTAAACAGATGGGAAGTAGCCTATAAAGTCCGTAGTCAATGATACCAGCCAATGCGCTTTGGCGGGGTTGCAGTCGGAGCAATAAACCGCACATCTTCCTGGCGGAGCTGGGACCATCCTGTGCGCAGGCACCGTTGAGCCTGTTGAGGGCAAAACACACAGCGTGGAGAATCGCAATGAATAATTTAGAGAGCATCCTTGTTCGTTTCTCTTAAACTGCCCATTGAGTCATTCCTGCTGCTCTCATTTCAAGCGTCCGGCAGAATCCTTCCTATTTTCCATGCCAAATATAGCAGTTTTTCCAGAAATGCTCGAACACACAAGCCAGGAAGTTTCCCTTCTCTGGGTGAGTCACTGGAAGTTCAGGCTGCAGTTTCACGATTGCTTCAAGCCGATCCAAATCTGTGCCGCTGCCAGAAGGAGCCATCCAGCCCTGCCCGGTGAGCGGCTTCACTCCCTCCCTCTGCAGCGAGGGTCAGATTAGGGGACAGATCGGGCTGGAAACAAATCCTCCAGGGTTTGTTTTTTTTTTTTTAGGGGAGGGATTGATTTTCAACCAAATTATTTGTCTGACTCGTCTCATGGCTGCGTGGACTCGAGAGGAGAGGAGGCTTGTCTGATCTGAGAGATGTGTTATAAGGATGGTCCTTATACCACAGTGACCAAAGGCAGAGGCAGAGGGGACATGGGGGGAAATGCCATGCCTGTGGGGTCACAGGTGGGTGCGTGTCCCCTGTGTCACACAGCCCAGCTGCAGAGCTGACAGGGGCTGTGTTCATACCTCTAACCCCAGGATGGGAGCACAGGGAAGATCCCTGCCTGGAAGGGATTTTCTTGGGTGCCATTTCTCAGATCCAAGACAAGGATGTGATTGGGGACATCAGGACCAATCTGTATCTCAGGACTGTCCGCCGCTAGCCAGGATGCTCAGGCATCCTTCAGTGGAGACACCTGTGATACACAGGATTTCGGAGAAGAGGAATATTTCAACCTTCTCTTTTAGGAGCAGGACCACTCTCTTCCTACTTCTTCTCTCCTTTCCACCCTCCCACATCCCCCAGCATTTTTTCTACCTACTTTCCACATCGGTTTCCAAAGTAAGGGAGCCTTCCTCTTGTTTTTGCTGCCCATTCCCTTCTAATTGTTGCAAACATGGGACTAATTTTAAACAAATTTGATGGGGAGATGAGAGGGAGATCCTAGACCTTCTTGCAAGTGTCATGGAAACAAGTGGCTAAGCAGCGGGAGGATGCTCACTGGCACCCCCCCAGAGAGACTGGCCACTGCAAACCCAGGCCTTTTTTTGGTCACCAGAGGATCCACCCCAAGCACCACGGCTGAAGCATGGTTTTGAAACTGCAGGTTCCCCAGCGCTGCTCATCCCTAGGGCTGCACCTCAGCTTCTCCCAGCTTCACCACTTGCCTTCTTGCCCCTTCCTTAGTGGATGCGGGGCAAGCGTCGCTCTTGTGAAGGCCATGCCCTGGCAGGCCCGGGGTTTTGGGGCTGTAATGTGCTCCACGGGGCTCCCACATGGGTACACCAGCCTGGTTTGTTATGCATTTCCAGCGCTCTCAAGAGCTGCAGCTTTGGTGGCTGGGGGATCCCCGTGGCTCTGTGGAGTGCTTTTAAGGAAGGATAACTGAGACCAGCAAGCGCCGGTTTGCTGCAAAGGAACTCGCATCTCTGGTGGGATATTTCTGGAGATCAGCAAAGCAGAACAGGTTGAAATCCCTGCTCTAGAAACCTGCATTACTTTTTCCTCCTCCCAACGTTCGTTCCGTTGTTTCTCAGAGACGGTGCTCGCCTCTTTGTGGAGAAGCCTTGCTGACGGGCAGTTTCTCTGCCTGCTTTGGAAAGGCATCCCCGCTTGCCTCCGGTCTCCCCCTCCCTCCTCCGAGGGACTCTCATGGCCAGAGTTTGCTCCCGCTGGCCCCAATCCAGGCAGGCACTTACGCAGGTCACTGCTCCAACTCGGAAGCCAGTGGATCACTCCCAGGCTGCCCCGGGGACTACCAGGTTTTCCTGCTCCATCTCCTGGAGAAGCTGGGGAAGGGATGGGGGGTCTGAGCTTGGGACAGAGCTGGCTCCCGTGCCTGTCTCTGGGTGAGCTATCGGAGGCGCTGGGGTAGTTCTTCCCTACCCTATGTGACACTGCTGTCCCCAGGTGCTGGCACTGCAGGGTGGCAAAGCCACTGGGGTGGGACATGGCACCTCCTGGGCAGTCTGGGCTGGAAGGGTGACTGCAGGCAGCAGCAGGCAGCTGGGCAGCCCCAGCGCCGGGTGGGACAGCCCGTCACGGACTGCTGGCTGCCACCAAGGAAAGTTCCTCCTTCCAAGGGCTCTGCTTCCTGTCTCCAGCATTTTCCATCTGCCAGGTGACATCAGCGCCAGGACTTGCCTGCTATGAAAGCCTCCAGCCATGAGGTGCCACCATCCCTGCCTGCCCTCCTTCTCCCTGGTGTCCCTAGGAGATATGGCAAGGAGCAGCCACCTTCAAACTGCGACTCTCTTGGGTCCCTACAGCTCCTGCCCCGCCATGGGGATGGCTCCCTGTGCAGGGAGCCAGGTGGGCGTTGGGACACTGATGGTCCCTCCCCAGATCCGGGTGACTCAGGGTATGGGGACATGGTTTGGTCACCCCGCAGTGCTCCCCTGTCCACTACTCGCCTGCAGTGGGACCCAGTAGCTTAGCTTGAGCAGGCACCTCGGCTGCCCTGGTGCAATGGGGACCAGAACCTCCTTGTCCCCCTGCGATGGGGGCCTGGGTGGGACACACAAATCGCTCAGGCTGGACACCTTGTGACAGCCAAAATCCACAGCTGAGAGCTGTGATGGGTGTCTGCTTCAAAAGGACATGGGGGGAGCCAGGAGCAAGCAGGAACAAAGGGCACTGCTGGGGGACGAGGCCGCTTGGCAAGTGCTGAACCCGGTGCAGCCCTCTCCCTGCCACCTCTCACCTCTGACGTGTGCCATGTTCCCCAGGGGACAAACCTTCCCAGGGCCACAGCAGCAGAGATCAGCACCCCGCACACACAATGCTCTGAAAACTCATCAGGAGGAGGGGATCGGGGGAGGCAGGAGAGCAGGATGGTTCTGAGCGCTTGGAGGTCAGCCCGTACGGATTAATTCAAGGGATGCTCAGCCCTTCCACTGCACCCTTGTGCCAGATGCCCCTGGGTCGAACAGGCTCTGCCCGTGCCGGGGGTAGCAGGGTCCCCGTGCGGCCCCGCCGCTGAGCTGCCTCCTCCCCTCCACGGCCGCCCCGGCAGATCGGTCACGGGCTGGGCAGTGGGCGCCGCAGGACGGGGCGGAAATCAGGCAGCCGAGGCCCTGCGGATCTGCTGTTTATCTCCACGCTGCTCACACGCCCTCGGTCGGGCTCCGGAAGAGTAAATCACCCCGGCCTTCCCCAGCCATGCCGTTTCCACCCCAGCTGGGACAACGGAGTCCCCACCAGTGCTTCCCGCAACCCACGCATCCCGCAGCCGGCAAGCCCGGGCTGAGATCTGCTCCCGTAGCACGGCCAGGACTCCGCTCCCATTCCCCTGCTGAGCTGCGCGGGCTTTGCCCCAGGATGTGAATTTGGGTGCTGGAATTTATCCGTGACTGTTTTGGCTGTGGCTGAACTCCACCTCCGGGCAATGACATGTTGTTTCCATAGTAGCTAATGGACTGGAGGTGGAAGGGGGGAAACACATACCCGCGCTAAAAAGGGACTCGTGAGTAATGGTAGTTGCTCCCAGCGCGGAGTAGGAACAACTTTCTAGCACTCGACGGAGCCCCTCCTTCGCCCGGCGCCTGCAGAGTGTCAAGAGGAGAGTGTGTGTGTGTGCAGAGCTGTGCGGGAGCAGGCACGGGGCAGGAGGACAAAGGGGTCTGTGTGGGTGCTGGGGGGTTTGGGGGTGCATGGCGCTGGGGAGGGGGCTTGTGGAGGCTGTGCAGGGGCAGCCTGTGCAAGGAGAGGGGGGACATGGCGAGCATGAGAGCCTGTGGGGAGGGTGCAGCGCAGGTGGTGGGGACACACGTGGGTGTCATGTGTCTGCAGGGGTGTCCACACCCGTGCAGAGGGCAGTTCCCGGAAGGCGGAGGGAGCAGCCCTGGGCGGACTGGCACTGTGGTGGTCTCCCGGAGCAGAGGCTGTCACAGGCAGTAGTGTGGCTGGGACAAGGCAGGCCGTGGGTGTCTGAGGGCTGTGCTCACCCATGGGACAATAAAGGGTGACAAGGACAAAGTCTGGAAGGTGCAAAGAGGCAACAAGGAGGGGTCAGGGCTCTTCGTCCCTGCTGGACCCCCTGTGCAGGCACTGGATGAGTCTGGGGGTGAGAGCAGGGGCAGCCCTGGCTGCGCTGCCGACCCGCTCGCAGCCTCCTGACCATCCCCGAGTCCCTCCAGGAGCAGGGAGGAGTGGGTTGTCCTCCCATGCTGCAGCCCTGGGCTCCCTCCTGGCCAGCGGGGCATGGCACCGCAGGGCCACCACCCTTTGACATTTCCATCGCACTCAGCTACACCACGGACCAAATCTGTCCTCAGGGGAGAACAGCTCCGTTACTCCACGTGCAAATGGAGGGCAGCTCCTGGGGACATCCTCATGCCCATCTCTGGCCGGCAGCCCTGGCCGGGTCCCTGCACCCCAGCTGTTGTTAGTGCATTTTTCCTCCACTTGCACGTTCCCCAGCTTGCTCGGTTGTGTAGCTCCTGCCATGTCCGGCTCTTTGTGTTGTTTGCTGTTAAGTAAATCACTGGCAGCTCCCCAGAGCGCTGGCTAATGGCAGGATAATTCCCAGCAAGACCCTGGTAATTCACTTGAAGGAAAGCAGAGCAGAGGAAAACAGCACTATTAGCCATTATCCCGGGCTCTCAAAGGCCTCCTCGCCTGCAGAAACGCCGCGCGGTGCAGCAGACATGCCTGCCACGGCTCCCAGACGCTGCGGGCCATGGGAGGGCTGCAAGCATGAGAGGAGGCCAGACTTTAGCCTTCTCTTGCCAGCCTGGACCAGCAGATGAAATGCAGGCGAGTGCCTCTGCCTCCCACAGACACGAGCAGGTTGGTGTCAGTCCCGGGAAAAGCACCCCGAGGACGGGAGTCGGGCGACGCAGAAGTGCCCACGAGGCAGCGCAGAGCCACGGGATGCTTCCTGGCTTTGGATCTCCTACTGAGCACACGGGACGCATGGCAGGGCTGAGGGCTTGAGCTGCAGGAGTGACCCTTCGGCCAAGAGCTGCCGGGCACCTGCCCTGCTGCTGGTGGAGAGCTGACAGCCAGAGCGGGGAGGACAGTGATGATGCTGCTGGCAGCTCTCCTGAACCTGGGGGAGCTTTGCTGCCTTCATCAGCAAAGATAATGTCCCTTCCAGACAGGGTCAGCACCTTACACATCTCCCCGTTGTTGGGACACCCCAATGCTGGCTGGGGCACACCGGAGACTGAGAGCAGGGTTTCGGCTGGGGGTTTGCCGGGGGCAGCTCAAGCCCCGACCCTGCCACACAGAGACACTCTGCCCACCAGACCTGCATCCATATGTGGATATCAACACCAAACAGCTTCACCCGAGCTCTCTGAAGAGCTCCCAGCTGCGTTTCTGAGTTGCACGGGTGCGTGGCATGGCAGAGGGACACTGGGAGGGCAGACCCACCAAAGAGCTCGGTGGGGGGCTCGAGGCGACGGGCTCGCCTGCTTCCTTCCAGCTCTGCAACCGGGCATGAGCTCCTTCGCAAACCTGCCCGTGAAGTGGCTGCTGGCGTTTCTGAGAGAGGCCTCTGTTTGCAGGAGTGCCGAAATTACCCCCATGAGCCTCCCAGCAGCGGGAGGGAGCACGCAGCCGCCAGCAGCAGCCCCCCACCTGGCTGTCTCACCCCGCAGCCCCCCGCCTACCTCCCCACTCCCCACAGCCCCCCACCTGCCTCCCCTCACCCTGCAGGCCCCCACCTCCTCCCCTCACCCCACAGCCCCCCGCCTGGCTCCCTCACCCCACAGCCCCCCACCTGCCTCCCCTCACCCTGCAGGCCCCCACCTCCTCCCCTCACCCCACAGCCCCCCACCTGCCTCCCCTCACCCCGCAGCCCCCCACCTCCTCCCCTCACCCCGGGAGGGCGAGGTGCACCCCGCTCCACCCAAACCCACGCTCACACACACACGCACGGGCACCCACACGCGGAGGAATGCATACATAAAGGTGCTTATATATGTAGGCGCAGGTTTTCTGTTGCTTCTCGTTGGTTGACTTCAGAGCAAAGTCCTGGCTTTGTTGGGAGCAATAAAGGCTTCCAGGCCAGGCTAGTAGTAAAAGTAGTAAACTTTAAGGAGAAAAGGGTTCTCTGGCTGTTTCCGCAGTGGCGGCTGCTGTTGCCTGACAAAGACTTTCCCTCTGTTCACTTTATGCACATGCACATTTGGTGCTGATTAATGGTGTGGGACTGCAGCTCCAAGTGCGTGGGGCAGCTCTGCTCCCAAGTGCTCGCAGATGCACCCACACCTGCCCCACACACCCTCTCCCATCCGGGTTCTCCTTCCCAGCAGCCAAGCAGTGTCTGGGAGACCCTCCCCAAAGTGACACGGCTTTGGTTGCTCTCCCATGTGCTCCTTGGGAGTGGTTAGTCCATGGAAGAGAGTCGTGTTTTGATAGTCAATGCCTGCACGTGTTTCACAGCAATGCCCCTTGCTCTGACCTCACGCAGCAATAAATTAATGGCCCAGGAAACAGAGGGGGTTGCAGGGAGATTAGAAGCAGCCTGTTCCTCTTGGAGAAGTCAGTTCCACTGTTTTGGGCCCCTGAGGAGGTCCTAGCCCCCACCCCAGTTGAGCATTGTGGTTGCCCTCGAATGTTTTGTGTCAGAGGAACAGATAATGGCCCTGACCTTGGCTTTCAGGCTCTACCACAGGCTCGCAGCATGGAGCACCCAAAGACAAGGAGAGCTTGAGCTCATCTCAGTAAAAATGTCACAAGTCCGTCCTTTTGGAAACCAAGGGCTTGCTTCCATTTCAAAGCTGCAACGATCATTTCCATAACAGCCTCGAGGACAAAACATTCACCCTCATCAGCCCGTGTGGCCTCCGACCCTGAGATGCTGGCATGGAAAGCATAGGATAGGTTTGACGTACTTCGCGTGAGTTGCTGGAGATAAATGTGGCAACGCTGCGTGCTCACTGCTGTCTCCTCAGGGCGAAAGTCCTCGTGTCCAGGGTACCGTGCTGCTGTGAAGCAGCCAGAAATGGTGGTGAGAAAGGGGGGAGATGGCAGAGATGTGGTCATGTCCAGAAGGACAAGATGAAGTCTGCCAGCTGGAGTAAAGCTTTGCTGAGGGAAGCTTCAAGGTGATAACTGAAGCTGAGATTTTACCACCCCTAATATAACCATCTAAGACTGGGATGCCTGCTGTCAGCAAGCAGGACAGAGAAGCACCTTCAGTGCACAGTTCATCCTCCTCTTCCTCCCAGCTTTCACCCATCCCTTCCACCAAGGAGGCAAGGAAAATACTTCTCCAGTTCTCCCAAGACTGAGGGATGTGTCCTCACGTCATGGCTTGACTGCTCCCTCTAGGAAGCAGCCTTTCACTACCATCTGCAAACACAACACAAGGCCAACCAGTCTGACTCTCATCTCCCTTATATCTCTTTTCCTTTGACTGCTCTGACTTCAGCAGAGTCCTTCCTTCCACTATCACAAAACAACATGTTGGGTCACTTGTGAGAAAACAATCCTGGCATAGCTTCCTGTCCTGGTTTCCTAGGGATAAAATTTATAGAATCAAGTTTCTGTTAGATTTTGTTTCAGTTTGTGGCCAGCCATGGTCATCAGGGCCATTAGCAGTTAAATCCAGGGCAGCTGCCCCAGGCTGGCCCACAGGTGTATTCTGTAACATTAACATCACGTTCACTATAAATGGGAAAGTGTGATGGGGTTTCTTTTGGTCTCCTTGTATCTCTCTTTTGTATTCCTAATGACTGCTGTTCCTGGAGCATCTTGCTAGCACTCTATAGCTAAGTATATTTTTTGTTGTTTTGTATTGTCATTGATATTGGTTTCTTTATTTCATTCAATCTGTTTAACTTTAACCCATGACTCTCCCTTCTTTTTCCCAGTTCCCTTTCTTGGTTGGGGAAGGGACATTGCGTGAGTAGAACAACTGTTTATTGTTTAGGCCTGGGTGAGGGCTGAATGAAGACACTGCTGTGAAGCACGTGAGCAGCTCTGATTTAATGGGACTTCCCTTGAGCACTGTGATCTGGTGGCTCAGTCTCAGGCTGGGGGCTAAGATTTTGAGAAAGAACAAGTTCCCCAAGTTGACACCTCCAAGGAAGGCCCTGTTCAGTCTTTTGGGTTGGTGGCAGTTCCAGATACGTGCCAAAGATTTGCATATCAGAGAGGCTCTGAGGCTTTTGCTGACTCTGAGCTGGGATTAGCCATGTTTTGACTCTCCACCCTTGACTT
This sequence comes from Nyctibius grandis, assembly GCF_013368605.1. Classification (NCBI taxonomy): domain Eukaryota; kingdom Metazoa; phylum Chordata; class Aves; order Nyctibiiformes; family Nyctibiidae; genus Nyctibius; species Nyctibius grandis. The sequence continues at coordinate 10,971,270 of NC_090665.1, forward strand.
TTTACACTGCATATTAAGGGATACCTTGAAGGTAGAGAGGAGGGCAGGCTGGATGAACTGTCTCCACAGCCTTGATTTCAGGGAGCTCATTTGCTCACCTCTGGGTCTTGCTGAAGCAGATGGAGGTGCAGTGCATTTGGGAGGATCAGACCAGAAAGAATGACCACCCTTCCCATGTGGCTTCTTTTACACCACAGGCCATTGTATTTTGCCCACTTAATCCTACAATGGATGCCAAATCGAACACCTCTTCCAGAAGGGAACCAAGTCTTGATCTGGAGATAAACCCATAGAGTCTCAGTCTATCATTAGCTGGTTGGTTCTGATGGTTAATCATGTTGCTTGTTGAGGAAGCCTGATCATTTCTCATGTGGGTTTAGCCTGGCTTTGGAATTTAGCCATTGGTTTGTTGCCTATATTAAAGCATTTAGCATTGAAATGGAGACAATTAGGCTCCTGAGAGAGTTTTAACTTTAATAACTTTAACTACTAGTTAAGGTTTTTGTCAGTAAGTGTGAAGAAAAGAGTTGTAGGACCTCAGATGAAGACCAAGGCGGATGGTTTTGTTAATGGAGCAATAAAACAATAAATCTCTTGATGTGTAAAGGTGCTAGATTAAAATGAGTGTAGATGGAGCTAAAATAAGGATATTTTAGCGTCAGCTATCCTTGTAAGACATTAACAAAGTCAGGCTGTATGAACACCACCTTCTTCAAGACACTTGTGAGATCAAGCACCGATAATGATACATTAAGTGGCCATAATGCTGCGACTAATGCGGAACTGATACGAATGTGATGTTAGCCAGCAGAGGTAGGCATTCCAGGTATGTGCTGTGGTATACCTGCTTGGGGTACGTTGAGATGAATATGTATGTTTGGATTGCTGTAGGGGATCGAAGGGCGTGTCTGAGGGTTCTGTTTCCCAGGGTGAGGTCTCCGACACCTGTGGTGCATCTTCCTTCTGCCAAGCCAGAGAGACTGGGAACATGATGAGAAAGGGCTCAAGATTTACTGTGTTAGAACGTGTCCTTCATGGCAGCAGCGGGCTATAGAGTTTGTCGTGTTGGTTTCTCCTCTGCGAATATTCGATGTTACCTCCAACAACTGAAATTAGCTTTCCTGTGGCCTTAGGAAAACTCATACACCTCTTAATTTCCGCTTCATTTAGATAACTAAAACTAGGCGTGTGTGCTCTGCTTCTCTCCCATGCTCAGGCTTCACTGCAGTGGTTCTTTTCTACATCTCCTCCCGTGTTCCGTCCCCATAAAAACAAACAAAAAACAAAACAAAACGCAGAAGGATGGGCAGAACTTCTGCCTCAGCCATGCCATTGCTCTCTATTTAGACACCCAAAAAATTACACTACTCCTTTTAGTCCCATATTGCAGTAGGTGTTCTAGCTGAGTTGGTTGTGTGCTCTGAACCTTTCCTTCTTCCCACTCAGTATGTGAAGTCCACAATCCGCTCCTTTCATTTGACTTGCTAAGATGTTTGGTTTGAATGGGTTGAGTTCACTGAAGGAGCAAACCACCGAGCAGGACTGTGATGCCCTTATCTACTTACCTGTCTTTCTGCCATGTGCCAGCATTATCAGTGGTGAGAAGGATTCAGGAGCATCCACCTTTCAGGGGAAGCCTGTGGGGAAGACTCCTGTGTGTGAACAGAGGTCAGCTGTTTCTGAGGCCCACCTGTAGCTGGCTCCTGTAGGAAATACTTTATCATGTTGTATCACAGAGTCCTCGGTCAAAATGTTCACAAGAACAATGTTGGGATCCTGCAGTGACCTCCACTTACCAAACCCTGGATCATTTTTGTCTACCAAGCCTTGTTGTAACAAAACCAGGGCAATTCATTATTTATATTCTTGCCTGTTAGTTCGGTGTTGGTTGAAGCTCAGATTCTCTTCCACTCTTTTGCATGGTGCCAGGTTAACAGGTCTGATTTATCCAGTGATCTCATTTGCCTTTTTTAGAAATTCTGGCAAAACATTAGCATTTCTCTGATCTTCTTGCAAATAAAGATTAGTAAGGCAGGACACCTCTGCCAGGTCTCTAAGGACTCTTCTGGGCTTGTGAGTTTACTCTTGTATGTGCTCTAATATCTTTCCAAGATTCCAGTGGTCTATGCGATATCTCATCTGATATGAGTATATCCCCCTCCTGCTCTCCAAATGGAATTACTTACCAAGCACAACCACTTTTACATGTCACTGTTAGTTTTATCATCTACATGGTGTTAGATGGAGACTGTATCAATGCTTGGAAACTGTATCAATGCTGTTGCTTCTTTTGTTCTCCATCTACCTGTGAGTCTCTCCTGTCATCCTTGCCCCTGCCCAACATGTTTTTTTTCCTTATTCTTTTTTAGCGTTCCTAATCAATATCTTAAGTTTCCATTTTATTGATTGATTTTTACTGTCCTCCCTCCCCTCCAGTTGTGACGTGTAGCTCTTTGCTTTCCAATTCGCCACTGAGTCAGAATGGGCTTGTAGCCAAACCCGTTTCCTCTCCATTTGCCCTGTGACCTGCCAGCTATCAAAAACTCTTTCTGAAGAGCTCACAAAATTTTCTCACATTTTTTCTAAATTATTCCTCACAACCAGTTTCTCTCCTACTTTCTTCCATATTTGGAGAAATTAACCCTATGGAGCATCACCCGTAAATGAGCCAGAACTGCCCTTTTTTTGCTCAGAACGAGCAGAATCAGGTCATGCTGACTAGTCCCCAGGCAACCACTGCCTTCCAGCCCAGCGATTAATCATCTGTATCTGTCACAACAAGGTCTGGAGTCACGTTATTTTGTGTCCTGCATGGTTCCTTTCGTGTCAGATCATTACCTACAGTTTCAGCAACCTTCCTTCTTTGTTTTTTACTAGTGGACGTGTAAGACCTTCAGGATGGTCTTCACCGAGGTGTAATTTCTCTGAACAACCCAATGTGTTTTATCCCGGTTCCTCCGGTGGCAGGTGAAGGAGTGATGGGCTGCTACTGCTCTCCAGTTCAGCTGCCTGGTGCAGAGCTTGGCAGGCAGGACCGCTCTCGGGGGCTGGCGTTAGCACGTTGCTCCATGTGCAATCCAGATCTCGCACTTCACAGTTATCAATAATTCTAAACCGAGGAATCAGCCCATTCATAAAGCGCTCCCTCCCACGCAGCTTGCATGCAGAGTGTCCTTCTGAAACAGTTCCCCTCATGTGAACCATACCAGTGGCTTTCATTCCTACCAATGGCATCAAGTTTTCCCTCATCAGGGAGGGCTTCCCGTTCCTTTGGCTTGGTAAGCACACATCTAACCCTGGTGTATATGTGACCAAGATCTCTCCCAGCCATGTCCTCTGCCACATGGGCTCATTCTGTTGATAACACATTGTGTTTCAACTGCTTTTATCTCCTCAGCATCTTTGCCTTGCACTGTCAGCCCAATCCTTCCCCAGACTGTCACCAGCTCGTCTCAAAGCCACGGCAGTCACCAGCAGAGCCCCGATCTGTGTAGCTCTGCCTCCTGCACAGCCCAGGGCTTCATCTGACAAAGCCAACGCAGCTGGTCACGTCTGACACCTTCTTCCTTTTCTTTTGGGACTGCAAGAGTCTCTACAAATCCCCCTTGGACTGTCTTCCATGGACACTATACTGATGTGTGTTAACACCAACTAACACTTGTCAGATGACTTCAAAATCCCATCCGGCCTCACCGCTACATCTCCCATCCTTTCTTCCAGGACAAAGCACAGCATGTCCTATAGCTCCTGGGCTATTTAAACATCTCTCTTTTCACCTCTCAGCCCCAGACTTTAATTCTCCTTCTCCAGTGTATAATCCTTCTCCTCCAAATGTCTGTGGCATCACTTGTCCAGGTTCCAAGAAGGTCTCTGTGGTGGCTCCAGCCTCTCCCCAAAGCTGTATCTGCTGGGCTGGGGCAGCACTGGGGCACAGGTACCTCCCAGTCTGGAGTTTCTCCACCTTTCCCCAGGCTGTTTGGGGGATCCTCAAATTCATGATCTCCCCGGGGTGTCTCAGCACTGGACTAGACACCATGGGCACCTCGTAGCCCAGCAAGCGTGGGGTGTGTGTGCTATTTAACTGCCACCTGGCCAGACTGTGGGGCGAGAAATGGGGCAATAAAAAGGGCAGGGGGTCCTTTCCAGCCAAATCACACAGCCCCAGGCTGACCAAGGATGTGTGGGAACCTCCCAGCCTGGAGCTGCAAGCAGTCAGATGTGGGGGGTGAAGACAAGAGAGAGGAAAAGCCCAGAGCATCTCCTGGCAGCTCGGGGAGCCCAGAGGAGAGCAAAGCAGTGTCCTCTGCTCTCCCCATGCATGCAGGCAGCCAGGAGGCTGTTGTGATTCAGATCACAGCCCAGCTGGGCTCAGTGTGCCTTGGCCTGCCGGGAGAGGCCAGCGGGCCCGGGACGGTGGGCCGTCTTCTACAAACAGGAGACGGCAGCCAGGGGCACTGGGGCCCACACATGGGGTGGTCTGCTTGGCCTTCTGCGGGCTCCTTCCTCTTCGGGGCCAAACAGTCCCTGGGGGGGACATCCCTCACCCCTCCCTGCCCCCTCTGGTGTGTCCCTGTGGGCTGTTGCAAAGTTTCCTGCTGGGCAAAATTTTCTGCCAACAATCCTGCAAAGAAAACTGCAACAAACCTTCTCTGTGTCCCAGCCCTGGAGGGGGGCAGGAGGATGGAGGGGATCTCAGAGCAGAGAGGACACACAGCCCATGTACAAGCCTGCCTGCTCCCTCGCTGTGATGCCAGCCGTTGTCCTCCCAAGAGCTGCCTTCTGCAAAGTGGCTTTTCCCATGGCGTCCTCTGTCACCCCAGTCCTGTCCCCAGGGGACCTTTCTCACTCCTGAGCCGTGCTGGCTGGCTTTCTTACTCCTCGCCTCCAAGCTAATGGCCGAAGGCTTGCCAGGGTGCCTGAGCAGCACAGGCTGGCAGGGGAGGGTGGCTTAGCATGAAGCTTTCTCGCTCCCTGCCCTGTGCACTTCATCACCAGGAAAGGTGAGAAACACAACGCACAGCCAGCAAAGCCAAGGTGGATACAACTGCATCCATGCAAGCAGGCAGCCAGGTACAGCCGGCTCCCCCCGGGCAGCCCTCTGCGGGCACCAGGCTGTGGCGTTAAAGGAAAGATCAAGCTGCTGGTGACCAGCTCAGGGCCTGGGCCGCCAGGATCAGGACAGACGCTGAGGGCATGGTGCTGGTTCCTTGTGGTTCCTTGCCTGCTTGTTTCGGTTGCTTCCCCAACTTTTCCTTCCCTTAGGCAGGGACCAACCGCATCATGTAGCACCAGCTACAACGGGCTGCCGGAGGGTACCGTGCCAGGACGCTGATCCATCTCACTACAGTCTGGAGCTAATTCTTAATCTGGCGATGAGCTTCGGGGATTTCCCAGTGCTGACACACTCTGCAATTGCAAGAGCATCTGAACTACAGCACCGATCTTCTCTCTGCACAAATGCCGGCCTCCCTTCCTGCAGTGGAAGGAGGTGGTTTGTAGTCTAGAGCCTATGACACCAGCTTCCCCTAAAGCCACCTTCTTGTGTATCCCAGCTTCCCAGAGAGGTTCAGCTGCAGACAGCTATTTTTATGGTCTGTTTCTTGGTCCTTTGCTCATGCAATGGAAACGAGCAACCCAGAAGCCAGATGGGGCAGGTATTCCCGTATGGAGCAACTGGCTTCTTTTAGGGTCAAAAAATAAGCCCAGAAAATCACATTAGCTTTTAGTGTGGAGAGAGGCTTGGTAGGACATAGTGCAGCATGAAATCCAGACTGCATGAGAAGGGAAGAGAGGTAGAGTGGGGCAGCACAGAGGTCCATCCCACCCCTGCCCCATGGTAGCCAGCCTGGATGTCTCCCAGGTGTGCAGGGAGCAGTGCAGGAGCAGGACCTGCAGGGTGGGATTGACCAGGTGGTCCTCTAGCATCTGTCCACTGGCAGCACAGGGACATGGGAGCTTTTGTATCTAACAGACTTCCATGGATTTTTCTTCCATGACTTTGTCCACTTGTTTATCGGCCATGTGCAAACCTCCGAGCAACCGGGGCCTCCTGCAGTGGGGAGTCCTGTGGGGAGCCCTTGAGTCCCCTGTGCCGCCCGTTTCGCATCTCCACCTTCAGTCTCTATTTGCTGCCCCAATCGCTCTTCTGTTGGAGGTGGCAGGAACAGTCACCCCTTCTCACCCTTTCCTTGCCACTTGAGATATTTTAACCTTCTGTCATCTTCCCTTGGTGTTTCTTCATCCATGTGGGCATCGCAGCCATCCCCTGCACAGAACATCCTTGAAGCACCACTCTGAGCCTCACCCAGCTCTAGGGAATCCTTAGGAAACAGGAGGACCAGAGTGGCAGGGGCAGGACTTGCCATGGGCAGGGATGCAGGCTGCAAATCACCTCACCCTCTGTGGGGCAGGGATGCCAGGATGCAGGGCTGCAGAAATGCAGGCTGCAAACCACCCCTCCTCAGGGGTGCAGGGCTGCAGGGATGGAAGGATGCAGAGCTGCAGGCTGCAAACCACCTTGCCCTCCGCGGAGCATGGGCTGAGGTCCGGCCAGGGTCCCTGTTTCGGGAGGCAATGGGGTTTGCTCGGGGCTTTGGGAAGGGGCCAGCCCCCCCCCGCCCCGCCGCCGCTCGAACGCGTGCAGCAGGGCGCCCTCTGCTGCGTCTCAGCGTGGCACCTGGGACCCGGGCGAGCGGTTTTGGGGCGGCGGTGGGGGGGTACCACTCGCCACCTTCCCAACAGCCCCTTTACAAGAGGATGGTGGGCAAAGAAGCAAACCCCCCCCCTCCTCTGCCGCAGCAACCGCTTGGAGAGGCTGGATCCCACTGAGCCCCCTCTTGCTCACCCCCAGTCCCCCATTCCCTACCAAGGATGCTGTGACAAGCCTCCCACGAGTGTCCTCCTCCGCGTGGGATGCAGCACCCTGCCGTAGAGCGGGACCTTCCCCCAGGGGAAGAAGGAAAAATGTGTTCATGCTCCCCAGCTTTTCCTCACAGGCTCTTTTCCAGCCGCAGCACCCAGTGAGGTGCTTTGCAGCGTGTCTGGGCGAGTGAGTTTGGCTGCTGAGGACTCTTCCGAGTGCTTTTTGTCTCGTGTGGCTCCTTCCCTCGAGCCCCACCACCTCCCGACCCTCCACGCACACCCCATCTCGCTCGGGTCCCTCCTCAGATGGAGCCGCGCATCCTCCCGAGCGTCCCCAAGCCGCTTTATGCCCCCTGCTTTGGCAAACCTGCTCCAGCAAAGCTGGCAGCACTGAGCTGAGACATCCCAGTGTCCAGCTGGCTCCTCTCCCCTGCTGCCGGAGGGCCCTGCGTGTCCCTCGGGTGTCCCTGATCCCTTTTTTTGAACCTGAACGTGGCCGTGGATTTGTACTCAGGCCCCGAGCTGCAAACTCGGGCTTGAAGAAACATCCCCTGCAGCTGCCTCCGCTTCCCCAGGGGAACGTCTGGCAGAGCCCAACACCAGCCACGGGCTGATTTATGCCGCTGCCTGAAATCGAGCGTTGCCCGTCCTGCTCTTCATGCTGGGCGAGCCGAGCCCGTTCAAAAACCAGTTTCGGGAGGAAACTTCTGTGATCCCTTGGTGTGAACTAGGCCTACGCAGACAGGTACGGGGGCGCGCTGCACCCCCCGGGCAGGGCATGGGAGGGGTGTTCACAGCAGGGGCACAGCAGGGATGCAGGCAGCAGCCGGGGCAGATGCCCTGATTCTGCAAGGGGCCACAGGCAGGGGCTCCCGTGGCTGGCTTAGAAGAAAGGGAGCGAAAGGACTTTTACTAAGTCCCCAAGTCCCCTCCATTGAGGCAGATCTGGGTGTCACTGCTCTGGGGGCAGAGTATCCCATGGCACCCAGTGGGAAGCAGCACGAGACATGGGGCAGCACCTACCCTGGTCCTGTCAGTGCTCGGGGCAGGGACCCGTCTGACCCCAAATTGCAGCCGGGACCTGTGTGACTGTCTCCTTCACGCTCACATCATCAAAGTGATGTCTGCTGCCCCCCCAGCAATGTCCTGCCCTCTTCCCCCCACCCCCAGCTCCAAAACTGCCCTTTGGGGAAGGAGGCGATGGTCTCTGTACGCCTTTAAGACGCAACGATGCTTTGCCAACGCCAGCTGCTCCCCAGCCACACACGCTCCCCTACAATGCCCTTTTCATGCGCAGCGGCCATCTGAGCAGTGAAATGCCCCTTCAGAGCAGCGCCGTGCCCATGCCAGCTGTGCCTCTCGCGAGGCGGGTGCTCTCTCAGCATGGCACAGCGGCCCTGCCAGCTCCAGCGTGAGCGATGCCAGTGAATACCCCCGGACCGCGGGAGCCCGCTCTCGCTCGGTGCAAACACGGCATCGGCAAAGGTCGCTGGGTATCGCAGCTGCCCACTCCTCCCGGCATCCCCGGGGATGTGGGATGCGGGATGCTGGTCCCTTTTCCCCCTCCACTAAATGCCCATCTCTACACCAGGTCACCCGGCAGCACTGCAATCATAAATCCCGGCCTCCTGCCCCCAAGGGCTGGCACAAACGCTGCCTCGTTAGGTTTAGCTAATAAAGCAACAACCACCACAAAAAAAAGAGCTAATCCCCCAGCACTGGCGCTGGGCAGCGAGGTACCATATTGTTCCAGTGAGGAGCCATGGGGCCATGGGGCCGGGCAGGCTGTGAGCAGGGCGGAGGGGGGCCCACAGCCATATGGAGCTGACCTCGGCTCTGCTGGGAATTACAGCAGGGATGTTTCCAAGGAGGAAGCAGGTGTCCCAGGCCTGGTGGGTTTATTTGCAGCCTCCAGAGAGGCAGCGCATCCCCGGGTGTGGGGAAGGGGAGGAAATGGGTTCAGGAAGAGAAGCAGCATCATGGAGGATGCTCACAGGGTCAGAGGGGGGTGTGAGCACTCCCCAGCCCCGTGGGGCTGCTGCTGGGGGCAGAGGGGTATAAAACCCAGAGCCAGGCATCTCTAAGAGCCCCCCGCGAAATGTAGAGTGTTGCTGTCCTTGATGCCTCTCTCAGCACAGTTTTGCCCCCATTAGGACCCCCCTCAGCCCCAACATCAGAGCACTTCCAGCCTGACACGCCCCAGCCCAGCGTCTCTTCCCAGCCCTGGTCCCTCTGCACTGTGGTAGCATCATGCCAAGCGCCACAGCGAGCAGATGTCCCATGGGTCACCTAACTGCCTCCTGTCCCAAGGGATGCCTGCAGCAGTGGGGAGCAGGTCCCACGGGTGTTGCTGCTGTCACACCACTGCCCCTTGCTGCGCTGACTGCAGCTCCCCTGGACAGCTGGGCTGAAGTTGGTGTGAATGTCACACCCCACTGGAAGGGGACCTGGCTCTCGGAGAAAGCCCAGCTGCCCAGGGATGGGCTCCCCAGGTGCTTTGGCTGCTTGGACATTTTGGGAGGAAGGTCCCTTTCTTAGTATCCTCCCCAAAGTCTTCCAGAAGCGATCAGCCCTGGGGTACTGCACCCATCTCAGGCTGTGACTCCTACACTGAATCATGCCTGATGTGAAGCCATGCAGATGTCCTCATCATATGCCCCTGCCTTCCTTTCTTCCACCCTTCCCTTCTCTTGGGAAAGTCCAACATGGCCCACATCCCTTGCTGCTGAGCGTTGTGCTTGTGTCCAGGCTGGGAAGCAGAGCATCCATAACTTGCTGGTCAAGGTGGAGCATCACTTTCAAATGAGTCACATGTGCTTGTGACAAGGACTGGGATGTCCCAGCAAGGAGAAGCTGCTCTGCCCTAAGAGAGAACAACATTGGATAGAAACACTCCCTACTGTGATGCACCATTGGGTGCTGGGACTCACCAGCCAGTCTCAGGTGTCACAAGCATCAGTGGATTCGGGCACAAGAAGCCAAAAGGAATCTGGTACGTCATGACTGCCTCCCAGGGGGTTTGGTGAGCTGGAGCCCATTTGGCTGCAATGCTTTGCAGCACTGAGACTGTCTCCTCTTCCTTGCCATGGACAGACCCTGCCACCACGCTCCATGCCCGGCTCGCCACGGGCAGCCAGCCTGAGGAGGTGTTGTAGAAGAGTGAGACATTCAGCATCTTGGCTTCTCCCTCAAAATGCCACCAGCCGCAGACGGGGGCTCTTCAGCTCTCGCAGACGTATTTCCCCAGGAGAAGTGCATGCTCACCACTTTCTCCTGAGCTGCAGCCCAGGTTGGTCATGAATAATGTATCGGATGCCTCCAATCAATGCGTCTCACCCAGACGGACTCGCCTCCTCTCCGCCAGCCTTCCCCCAGCGCCTTTCTCATTCTGCATGGCTGGACCCACCACCACTTGTCACTTGTTTGCTGGTGGCATCATGCAAGGACGGTTGGGACTCATACTCAGTGGATGAGCGGAGTCAGAAGCGCCAGTGGCCATGGCCAAGCAGGGGTCCGGCTCCGTGGATCATTTCAGAACCTTTTCCAGTGGGAAATTTGGCAGATCCAGGATCTTCCACCCCACCAGGGGTTTCCCTGCGAGGCAGAGCTCAGCAGCAGCAATAGGTAACTCTCCACAGCAGCAGGGATGAGAGGGAGGTTCATATCCAGCGGCCTCAGCCAGAGGAGAACACAGACCTGGGGATGCAGGACTAGCTCCATCAGGAAACAGAGAAGGCAGGATCAACCCCTGAGGAGCTGCGTGTGCTTCATGGATGGGAGAGCAGCCTCTTGCCACTGCCAGGTCATTTGCTATGGGGACAAATGGGTGATTTTTATCACACGCCCACCTTGGATGCTATGTCACCAGGCAGAGCTCACCGGGTGAGGGGGAACGGGGCACAACCCTTCTGAAAAGCCCTCTGAGAGGACGTCACTGAAGCCTAACGGGATTTGAAGCTAAGGGAGCTGAGCCAGGAGCAGGAGCAAGGGTTGAGACAACCTTGAGCGAAGGGGGATCAGCAGAGGTGGATGCGGATAAGGAACTGCCTCTCCTAGGGGTGTGTGTCTGAGCACATGCACAGCCACTTGCCTGGGGTTTGCAAATCCAGATGGATTTATCCTGCCTCCAGGACTTTGGCCAAATAACGTCTTGGCAGGAATTTCATGGCCAGACTCAGAGACAGCTCTGGCCTTGGCAAGGCCACTGCTGAACCTTTCAGAGAGGCCAGGACCAAGAAAGTCTCCGATTGCCTTAGACTTCCAGTGGGATGATGGTACCAGGGCTCCAGTCATCCCATTAACTGCCCAAGCATCCTCCTCCTCTGCAGCAGCCCGTTCACAGGCTCCCACAGCACCTCTCGGGTAGCTCCCAGCCAGCGAGGAGAGCAGAGGGATGCCCCAAGCCTTGGACTGCTGTGCTTTAGCTGGTTCCCATTGCATTTCCAGGATGCTGTGTGTCAGGGTCATCTCTGTCTGTGACCCACACAGTCACCACCTTCCCCGGCTGAATCGCAGCCTCCAGCCTCACCTGGATGCAGTCAGACCCCCGTCCCCCACTGTCTTCTCCAGGAGCTCAGCGTCTGGCTCAGCATCTCAAGTTCTCTGTTCCCAAGATATTTTGGGATCACACCATTACCAGCAAGGCCAAGACCTGATCTCCTGAAAACGCTGGAGATTAGCTCCAAGGGCTTGAGCTGGCAACAGAAAGGGAGGCAGAGGCGGCTTGGGGCTGTTTCCAACTGGGCCAGGCACACAGTCAGTGGTGGAGGTAATCCCTCCCTAGGGATGCCACTGACCCTGCGGCCATGGGGAAGGCGATCGCTGATGATCACAAAACAGTTATGAATGGGCAAGCCTCACAACCTGCTAGGATGAGAGCCCAGTGGTCTCTGGACATCACACCCACGTGAGCTGGCCGTGCCAGTGGGCAGGGACCGCAGAGCCAAGCTTGGGCAGCTGTGCTGGCCTGTCACTTCTGAGTGGTTCCCAGGGTATGGATGTTGCGTGAGGATGTTCCTCCATCCAGATGATGCTGTCCGATGACGGTCCCATAGCCCTGGTGTTTCAGAGCCAGGAGCAAACCCCGCGGGCTCACCCCTTCCCAAGGATTTAACCTACCTTGTCCCACCGTGCCTGCACAATTTAACCCACTGCCTGCTTTTCCCACCTGACGCTGCTTCGCTCCATCGTTCCAAGAGCCTTGCCTTCCTCCCTCTCCTCCTCCTGTCTCAAGGGAAAGTGGTTCCCAAGGTGCTCAGAGCAGCGAGGCCAGGAAACGAGGGCACTTCTCCAGCTCACCTAATTGTTGGTTACTGTCCCTCTCCCTTGATGCCTGATTAAATAGAGCAAGAGGAAAGCCCAGGAGAAGCTGCTGAAGGCACAGGAACACATGTGCATGTTACGGAGAGGCTGGTAAGGGGCCTCATCCAGACAGGCTGCAAGTGATGCCAGGGGAGAAGCAGGAGTAGAGACCAGAACTAGCATCCACACCTGGACACACGCTTCACACACGCTTGCTCCTAAGTGATCTGCAAGGCAGCTGTTAGGTTAACAAGAGCAGAGAAGAGAGCTCAGCCCGGAGGCGATGCGGTGGGGGTGAGCATGTTCAGGGCTGGTGGTCAGGCTCGCTCCCAGGCTCCCAGCTCCTGGCTGGACCATCACCTTGCTTGTCTCCCACCCCAAAATTCAAGCCAACCCTTTCTATTGAATTTTCGTCATGGCTGGCTTGAACCCAGTCCCAGGAGCACATGGGACATGAAAGACCATCTCCAAACTGATCTCCTGGCTGCCTCAGCCCTGTAATCCCTCAGAACCATGGGTGGACATGGGCGCTGGCCCAGGGTCTGGCTGAAAAGCCCTGAGCAGACCTGCCTCCTTCCCCCACTGCTTTAAGAGGATTTCAAAAGACCCATTTCAGCTTTGAATCTTGACTCAGATTTGCTGCAAGCCAGGGCTGCCTGGCCCAGCTGCCAGCTGCGGCGTGTTGAAGGGGAGGAATCCCTCTCCATCAGTGCAGTAACCGGGAAGCTGCAGTCCTTGGGCGGAGGAAGAGCAGAGCCAAGGGTCTGTCCCAAACACGATGCCTGTCCCAGCTCCTCACTGGGTCACCGCATTCCCATGGCCAAACCAGCTCTGGTTTAGTTCCCGCTCCCGGCTGGATGAAGATAAGCAGCCAGACTGCCACATTCACCCACGGTGAGCGCCGGACTGGCCACCTTGTGCTTTTCTGCAGCCTTTGGCCCTCCTCCTGCCTCCTGCCAGTGACACCACGTGCATTTTTCCTAATGACAAATGGTCCCTCGATGTCACCAAGGGTCGCAATGCTCTTACACTTCTTGCTGAAGGAAGCACTAAGGTCCTGGGTGGGGTCAGGCCTTTCTGGCTCCGCATCTCCCTCCCGCAGCCAGCCTGGCCCCGCAGGGGTGCTCCCATGGGCGGCGAAGCAAACGCGCCAGGACCCCGTTTAATAAAAAAGGGGCTTCGCACGCAAGCTGGAACAAACGCTAGCGGGAGCGTTGGCTTTGGCAGGATGCTGCATTTCCATGCACCGTATTTGTGTTTGTTTTCACCCCGTTGCCCGGGCTATTGCGGGAGATTAATCTTCAGGAGAGAAAAGGCAGCTGAGTCTGGTGGTATCCCTCTCCTTCAGGCTCCAGCACATTTTGGGCCATGCACGGATGAGGGTGAACTTAATGTGCGTGGCCTGGGCTGGGCAGTGACTTCCGTCAGCCTCGGGAGGGTTTAAGCAGCGAGGTGGGTCCCGGGGATGGACGGGACATCCCGAAGCACCATCCTGCCCTTCCCTGCCTGCATCCCTACCCAAGCAGAGCCCAGGACCCTTCAAGCCCTCAGTACCCACCTTGCCTTGTCCCGCTTGTGCCAGTGCCAGCAGCCTGGAGACCTGCCATAGCCACCGAGGAGGTTTTTAGACGCGCTTCCGAGCAGGTCTGGTTTCACACGTGGGTGCGAACAGGGCTGTGTGGTTTTATATACACGGCAATCTCGTTAAAGTCTGGGTTTTAACGAGTCTTGAGGGCGATGCTGTGTCATCATTAGTGCTGTCTGTCGGGGAGCCCCGAGCACTGCTAACCCAGACAGTTCAGCTCCGGGGTTAATTCCCGTCCCTGAGAAGCCAGCCTGATCAAAATCCCTCCATGGTTTTACCTACCTGCAAAGGAGCAGCAGAAATCAAGAGCTGGGTCAGGTTCTCTTTAGGAAAAGAAAAAAAAAAATCAAAGAAACAGAGCCTGGAGACAGCCTGTGTATGATGCAGCCTTATCTTTTTTTCTGTGTACTTGCTGATCTTCAAGGTGGACTCGCCACAGATGGGTCTGTCCCTCCATCAGCAGGTGCAGGAGCCAGCTTGCCCTTAATGTGGGTCCCTTGCGGCGTGGGGATGAGCCCTGCTTTGGGAACCGGTACAGGGGCTGGAGGGGAAGAGCAGAGGTGAGGGCTCCTGGGTCACTGCTTTGAATTCAAATCTGCTTTTTTTTTGGTAGGTGAGCAGGCTCAACACAGGTTGGCTGGTGCCAGCCTGGCTTCTGTGCCTCAGTTTCCCCACTGGAGGACACCAGCTGCTCAGGCAGAGCTACCCACGAGTCTGACAGAAGATCCACAGAGAGCGAGAGAGGGCACAGCATCCAACTCCATCTCCATTGGCATTGCCAGGGGAAATTCTTGAGGACAAGAGACAACGGCCACACAGCACAGTATCAAGAGAGGAGTCACTGAGTTAATTTGGCTGCCCAGTTAACAACAAGGGGAGTTGTTGCTGAACAGCTTGTGGGTCTCTGTCCTGGGCCCAGGCAGGTGATCAAACCTCAGCAGCAGAGCAAAGAGGATGGGTGAGGGGCCCCAGCGAGGCATTCGCCCCCTGCCCTGTTGTCACGGTTTAAAGTTTGTTCACCTGTGAACAAAGCCCAGTGCAAGCGTTGCCATTGCAGAAATTCAAAGAAAAAGAGGCGCTTGGGATTGGCATTCCGGGTGGCACCTGCCCTCCTGCCCGCACCAGGACCCCTCGCTTCCCTGGCGAGCCCACCCCATGCCCGGTGCCCTTCGCAGCAGCTCTGGTGGGGTCAGAGGCACCTTCCCAGGGGTGGCAGGGTGTGAGCAGGACTGCTCTGCTCGCCCACCACCCCACGGGGTGCACCCAGGGGCAGCCCAGCTCTGCCTTGCCGGTGCTGGTGTCAGCAAGGGCAGGTTCCCCACGGGCCCCGGGGTCTGGCAGCTCGCAGGAGCGGGACAGGGATGGGGACCGGGACAGGGATGGGGACGTGGACCGGGACGGGGGCCAGCATCCTGGACAAAAGGGATGGATTATTCGGTACAAGCATACCCCCTGCCGACGAGCTGGGAAAACACAGCTCCCCGGACAGCCCCCCCCAAAAAAACCTCTAAAACCGTGGGATAAAACCGGGGCGGGGGGGAAGGCCCCCGGCTGGAGAGAGGCCGGGCGCAGGCAAGGGGCTGGAGCCGGGCACCGCCGGCAGCAGGCGTGACCAGCCGCCCATCCCCGTCTCGTCAGGCCCGGCATTAGCAAGTTTTTTCCACAACAGATTTGCGGTTTCCAGCCTTTCCCAGCCGGTCCCTCCGCTCAACACACGGGGCCCCCTGCGAGCTCTCCCCCCTCAACCCCGCAGGCAGGGGGGTGCCCGGCGTGCCCTGCCCGGGGCATCCCCGGGGTTGGTTTTTCCGGTGCTTGGGGTTGCTTTGCACTTTCCCCTCCGGTGCTGGCTTTTTTGTTTCTTTTTTATTGTTATTATTTTATTTTTAAATTCTTCTCCCCCCTCATCCCTCCCCGGCATTGGGGGGGGCCCCGCCGGCAGCGCTGCCCCGGCCCCGACCAATCAGGGCCCGGTGGGGTTGGGGGAACGGGGCCGGGGGCTTTAAAAGCGGAGCCCTTTGTGCGCCGGAGCCCGGCGGGGCCCCCGCAGCGGCAGCCGCCGGGGCCGGGGATGCGGGGCCGCCCGCAGCCGCCGCCGGGAGGAGCCCTGGACCACGCTGCACCGGCAGCCTCAGGACCCCAGCTGCACCCTCAGCAGGTATTTCTTCCCCCTCCCCTGCACCCAAATAAACGTGCGGCAGCCGGGCTCGCCCCGCTCGCCTTTTTGCCGGGTCTGGGGTGTTTTGGGGTTTTTGGTTTGTTTTTGTTTTTTTTTTCCTTTTCTTTAACCATCTTGTTTCCTTCCTCCTTTGCACCTGCCGGTTTGTTATGGTAGGGTCTGCCGGGTGGGACCAGGTGTGTTGTGCTGGTGGCACGGGGAGTGCTGAGCAGGCTGGGGTGGTGGGGGCTGCTGGTGGAGGTGTCGGGGCCCATTGGGGACAGCTTGGTGTCACCGGCTGTTTGTGGGGATGGAGTGAGTGTAGAGCTGCTCCCCAGGGCCTGTCTGTTATTGTAGGGTCGTTCAAGGGGGTGGGATCAGCACTGCCCATTGCTGCTGCCCCAGGCCGGGTGCTGTAGGTGCACCTACAAGCTCTCATCCCAGTGCCCATGGCCAGACCCCTCCAACCCCTTTGAAATTTGGCCCTGAACAGACCTGCAGCCCACCTCAGCCTCTTCCCACGTACCAGCTTTGAGGGGGCTCGAACCTGACCCGGGGTGTCCCTGCAGCTGCCTTGTCACCAGGTAGTGCCATGAGTGGTGGCCCTGGGCAGCAGCCACAGGCTTGCTCTGTCCCCAGCCAGCCCTGGTGCAGTGGGACCTGCCTGCATCCCCCCTGGCCCTCCCCCTGCATTTTGGCCAAAGCCGTGCTCCATCCCAGGGCTGTGCTGTGTCCTTGAAAGTGGAAAAGCTCCCTCCTGGGCTGAGCAGTGATGGCTGGAGCTGGCCGACATCACCATGGGCACTGGATCTGACCTATGTTACTCTTTCCTTCATGTCCCTGACCCCCGCACTGGGCTGGGAGGGGACAGGCTGGTGGCCCAGGCTGGGGCTGGGAGACAGGAGAGGGGTCGGATATGTGGTGTTTAGCCATTCTACCTGGGTCTGCTTTTTGTTCCTGAGGGAGCCCCAATCCTGGTGGGGACCCAGGAGTGGTGGGGAAGCAGTAGGCTCGGCTGGGAAGCACGAGAGGCCCCAACCTTCGCACCGTGGGAAGTCACCCAGCGAACTGTGCAGTGAACTTTGATGCCAGAGCGGTCCTTCTGTGCCAAAGCCACCGGCCTTGCATGAGCAGACAATGGAGGAAGCATCAGTCACAGCCACCCCACAGAGCCACCTCTCCTCACCCCTGTTGTTACAGGGATGCGACCGCCCTGATTGCTGGCTGGAGTGTGGCTGAGCACCCACACAGTTCAGTGCACCCCAGTGGGGCTTGCAGACTCCCCTGTGGCACTTGGGATGGGGACGAGCCCTGGCTGGGGACCAAGGGCAGGCGTTTGCAAACCACGACGTGCAGGCAGCCGTTGGTGCGGCCGTTTGCATGCACAAGAGAGAGAGCCGGGGCTCACCGCAGGAGCCTGCGGTGGCTGTGGGGGGTCCAGTGGCCCCAGGGAACAGCTCAGGGGCTGTTACGCAAATCAAGAGGAGCCAGGAAACCAGTTAAAGGGCCGTGAAGGGCAGAGGAGTGAGTCTGAATTTCCCTTCTTGCCTCTGAGTCACTGGGGCTGACTTCTCTGGCTCCAACATGCTGCGGTGGTGCCTGTTGAGAGCCTTGGCTGGGCTCCTTCCAGCACGGCATTGCTCCTGCACCTGGGCACCGGCTCATCCTTGTCCCTGGGGCTGGGCAGGGCTGGGCACCGAGGGTCCCCCTGCTCTCAGCTCGGTCCCCATGTACTGCACAGCCCCATGGTTCCACACTGTCTCTGCAGCTGCTGCAACCATGGCCAGGACCTACAGCTCTTTTGGGAAGGGGCTGGGAGCGTTGTGGGGTGGTGACTGGCTGGGGGGCTGGTAGTGGGACAGAGTGGGGGCAGTTTTGGGAAAAGGACCAGTTCTGGCTGTTCTCAGCTCAGTCTTTGTTCCTGGGGTCCTTCCACACATGGCTCCATGACAGCCTCTGGGGACAGCGGGACCGCTGCAGGGCCCTGATGGAGGGGACCCTCTTGTGGCACTTCTACCATGGGATGCAGATGGGCAGAGAAGCTCTTTGGGAACAGAGAGGCTGGAAAAGGGGCACTGGTGGCTGCAAGCATGAAATGTCCAAGGATTCAGCCCTGGTATGGTCTCCTGAAAGTCACCCTGCTTGCTTCCTTGTGGCAAGTCCCTGGGGGTACCAGGGGTTAGCAGTGGGTTTGGGGAGGCTGCCATCCCCCAGGAGGGCAGGGGCTGGTTTCCCTCTGCTCTGTCCCAGGACAGTCCTCTTGCAGTGTGTCCTTTGTCACAGCCCCCTTGGTAACAGCAGGGGACGATGTCCTTGCCTGCCCAGGCTTGCCAGAGAAACCCCACAGCCCTGCACATCCCCAGGTACCATCACAGCAGCGTTGCCGTGCTTTGCCCTGCTGTTTGCACTCTGGTGGCCCAAGCAATGGGCACAGGCAGTGGCCGTCCTCTGGGAGTCAGATACTGGGGACCTTGTGATTTCACATGCAAATGGTGGCTGGGCTGGAGGCAGCTGCCAGATACAAAAGGCATCACTTTGCCTGCTGCAAAGGAGGAAGAGTGTGTGTGCATGTAAACAAGAGCAGCCAGCACCCACGGCAGAGCAGACCCAGGCTCCTGCTGCTTCCTTGCCCCACAGGAGGGACACAGTGGCCCAGCTCCGAGTGACAGCCACCACCAAGCACGCCACCCTGGTGTGGCCAGCTCAGCAGCATCCCTTCTCCTTGCAGACCAAGCCACAGGTGAGCACATGGGACATCACCTGCCTTGCACGGAGGAGCAGAGCCCAGACCTTGGAGCAGCCCCTGGTATGTTGGAAGGGACAAGCTCACCCAGAGCCTGGCCTGGCATGGGGAAGAGAATTAATTCATGGCAGCTGAAGGTCCTGATCACCACACACTCTGCCCCAGTGACTGCTGGAAGTGCCCTGGCAGGCAGATTTCCTCTGGCACAAGCAAAACACCCATGGGTAAATGCCCTTGTGCCAGGGAAGATGGGCATCCTAGCAGGATGGAGCCCGCATAGCCCCTGGGCTGTTCTCTGCAGGAGAAATGCTCCACAATGGTCCTGAAAGCACCTTTGGGTGACAGAGGCCAGGCACCGTGTGGCCCTGTGACACTGCCCGCAGACTGGCACTGTTGCTCCAGTGGGACGTGGTGACAGCGTTTGCTGCCCCAAGGCGGGGTGCGCCCCATGACCCCCATGGTGCTCTCTGGGCTCTGGCTTCTGCTGCAGCCGGCTGCCCCTGTGCCCCCCTCCCCAGACTGCAGGGAGGCAGAGCACGGCTGAAAATACACCCGTCAGGTCCCCCCCTTCCTCCCTGTTTGCTTCCTCTCCTCCTGGCCTTGCTTTTCAGCATGGCTTCCCAAGAAAACAAAGGTCGCGCCGTCACGCTTTGCCTATACACACACAAACACACACGTAGTGTGGCTGGCGGCCTTCTAATAAACTTTGACCACGTTTCCAGCCCGGTGGACAGAGGGGTGGCAATCTGCAAACATGCTTAGGTCAATGGGGCTGGCAGAAGTGAGCAGCTGGGGGAGGGAGGGAGGGGCTTTCCTTCCCTTTAGCACAGAGGCTGGCTGCTCTGCAGCTCAGCCCCTTAGCAGACAGCGGAGAAACCACACGTGGGGCACCCAGCACACTCCGCCTGCAGAAAGGACTCTGATCCGGGTTCACACCTGAGCTGTGCTGCTGTGGGAGCTCCCTGGGCACCGATGCCGTGACTGCCAGCCTGCTCACCTCGGCTGAGCCCCGACAGACTCATTCCACAGCTGGGGAGGAACTGAGGTGCTGGCTATAGGTATAAAAAGCAGGCTTTTTTCCTATGAGGGGCATCTGCTGGTATCTAAACATGCTGGTTTTTGTTTCATGCAGAAGGGGAATGTGTCCCTCTCCACTCCCTGGCTGCCGCCTGTGCCCTCCCCACCTGACCCAAGAGCCTGTGCTGGCCCCACATCGCCTTGGATGTGTTTCAAGCGCTGGCAGGGCAGGAGTGCCGGGGGGCTGTGCCCATGCCCAGCCTCATTCAGAACATCCCCACACTGAACTCTGGCTGGCAATGGGGCACAGGCTCCGGCTCTGAGCCTGGTGCCAATGCTGCAGCCTGGCTCCGAACGCCCTGGCAGCCCCATCCTGCACCCCACGCACCCTGGAGATGCTGCTGGGGGAAGCCAAGCTCCACCATCCCAGAGGCAGCAAGCTGCCACCGAACGCGCTCATTCCACAGCTCCCCACTCCATCTTCCCTCCGAAAAAGCCCCAACTGCCCCAAATCCACCCGTCGGTATCCAGGTTGAGAGCACAGGGGTTGCCGTGACTTCTCTGCTGTAGTTTTCCAGAAACTTCCGCTCTGGACTTGGCGTACTGCGGTGTTTCCGTGCTGTCTCGGCAGCGGGGTGCCAGCAGGGACAGTGGCTTCAGCCCGCACCAGGCTCGGCAGAGCTCAGGGCAGCACCGGAGATGCCCGCGGGCTGGGGACAACGAGCGGGTAACCTGCGATGCCCCATGGGCCGTGCTTGCTTTGCCCCGTTCAGTCTAAAAAAATAGTTTATTTATTAAAATACACTTTGGGAAGAGCTTTAGGTTGAGCAGACAAGGACGAAACCCTCCCAGGCTGCATGGCGATGGCAGGTCTGGAGGATCAAAGCACCCTTGCTGCTCAGTGGAGGTGTGACTCCTGGGCACGGCTGGGGACAAGTGTCCCTTTCTGTCCCCAGGCTGCAGCCGGTGCTCGGGGGGAGGCACTCGACGGGGACCAGGCTCCTCTTCCTGGGACGCAGCTGTGACCCTGCTCCTGGGTGAGTGAGGGCTGCCGGGCACAGGGAAACAGGGCAGGCGTGTGCCAAGCCCTGGCCCCCGGCCCCCCCAAACCCACCACTCCACGCTGCAGGCAGCTGCCGCACTGCCCCACGCCTCCCTCCGCGGCATGCGTGCTGCCCGCAGCTCGGCGTGCAGCCGCCGGGCGCGAGCCAGCCGTCCCTCCGCCCTTCCCCGCCGTCACACGGGCTCCAAATGGGATTTTATTGCATCCTGTTTTGCAGCGGCGGTGGAGCCGTGCCCATCGTGGGGCTCCGGTGGGTCTTGTCCCCCCAAGCCCGGCAGGATGGGGCAGGAGGGGAGGCTGCAGCTCTGCCGCCTGCCGGCTTTGGCCGCTGACCGTTAACGCTGGGGTTTTTATGCTCAGTGTCACCAGGACGTGGTTTATTCCCAGGAAGGAAGCCAGGCAAAACCACGCTCTGAAATCGCTCCGGCAGCCTTTGCAGCGGGAAGCCCGAGGGCTTCGCCAAGCAGCCGCCTGAAATTAGGGTAAGGGGTGTGCAAGGAATTGGCCTTTGAGCACGGTGAGGCTGCCCCAGTGCCCCCCATCACCCCCCTCCCTGCTCACCCTGGCCTGGGGGGTTCCCTGGGCTGAGCAGGGGGGTGCTCAGTGCCCCCCCATTGCATGGAGGCGACGGGGGCAGATGGAGTTGTCTCCTCTGCGGGGGGAGCTGCAGACGGGTGCTGCTCTGGCACCCAGCCCAGAGGCCATGGCTCCGGCGGCACCGCGCGCAGCGATGATGCCACGCTGCAGGAATGGCAGGGGTGGCTCGCCTCTGCTCCTGGGACGGGGCTCAGCCTGCCATGCCCCACGTCGGGTCCTCCCAGCCCTTGTGGGGGGGTCCCGAATCTTCCCAGCCCTTGTGGGGGGTCCCTAATCTTCCCAGCTATGACCCCCCCCAGCCTGGCGCTGCCCTGGATGTTTCCCCTTCCAACTGCAAATGGGGAACTTCTGCCTTGCAGTAAGTGCGTACGTGGGGCGTACCCCATGGGGAGATTCCCATGACCTGGTGTCCTGGTCCCCTGCATGCTTTGGGCCCGTGAGCAGGATTTGGGCTCTCATATTGACCACACACGGCACGTTCCTGGTCTTTGCGGTCACAAAGGGAAGCTTGAAAATGGACCTGAGGGCAAAAAGAAAAGGAACCCCTCGGGCTGGTGCTTTCTCCCAGGGGTTTAAAGACAACCGTGGTGGTGGGACCTGGCATGGTGCTTTCCAGCCTGTCCTCAACCAGAATTCACTTCTCTTTCCCCAGCTATACCATCTGTTTCACTCTGAAAACCACCCCTGCTGCTATTGTTACCCTTGGCCCCTCCGTGCACTCAGGCGGCAGGACGTGGTCCCTGCCCCACCACAACAGCTCCTTCTTCCCACTGCCCTCCTGTCCCTGCTCAGCACTGATGCTCTGGGCTCCCAGTTGCACTGCTGGGTACTGGGATTGTGGCTCTTGGCCAGCTTCCCTCCCTCGCAGCCCGGGGTGCTGGCTTGGGCTCCTCACACCCCATCTCCCTCCATCCATGGGCACCCACTCCTCATTCCTCTCTCCAGCCTTGGCTCTGGGTCAGGATTTGCTGCTGCTCTCCCCCAGAGAAGGGACCCCCAAGCCCCAGCGCTTGTCCAGCACTCAGGGCTGATTCCACAATAATATTTCTCTCCTTGCAGACCCCCATTAGCTCTGCTCCCCGCGCCTGCTGGCCATCCCTCGGGATCTCAGCAGGGGGACAGCCACCCACCACCCAGCCCGCTCCTGCTGCGGCACACAGGGAGCCCCCACCCCACCCTGTGTGACCTTGTTTGGGGCCTGATGGTTATTAATCCGAGCTCAACAGGCGACTCCTCTCGGCAAGCAGGCCAGCTGGTACTTGAGGGGTGAAGGGGAATGAGGGTAGGGAAGAGGGAGCAGCTCCTGGCTGGATCCAAACCTGGGGGAGAGATGTTGGAAGAGCTGAACCCCGCGTTGCAGCAGACGGATGCACAGGAGAGCAGCTGGCGGGGGTTAAGGTGACCCTGGTCCCCAGGGCCATAGCTCGGCTGTGTGCTGGGGGATGTGGCTCTCCTCTCCTCTGCTCCCGGCCGCTGCTGCAGGAGACTGGCACGCAGCATCCTCCCAGACGCATCCCGCCAGCGCCAGGCACGGGCAGGCCAGAGGGTTCATTGGGATGCTGAACTCCTTCACAGGGAGGGGATGGAGAAGGGAACGGAATATTTAATGCCGGCAAAATGCCTTGACGCTGGTGGCTGGAAGGCACCAGGGAGGGGACAGGAGCCATGATCAGAGTACTGCTCACCGTGGGCAGCTCGCGTTGGGCAGGGTGGCACCAGTGCACCCACCATGTCCTCTGCCCTGGCTTTTTGGCCCCTCTGCTGATGAAGGCATGGGTCGCTGGCCCCGCTTGGCACCCGGCAAGAGCACTGTGGGGGTAGAGGAGGGGGGACACAACAGGGGCTGGGGACTCGTGCATGCAAAAGCGGGGGCTGTGGGGCTGAGGATGGCACCAGGCTCTGGCCCCAGCCCGTTTGCAGGTGAGCTGCACCCCTGCATGGCCACTTGGCTTGATTCCTCCTTGCGGGGCTACGGGGGGCAATGCAAGCCCTTGGCGGGGGGGAAGTTTTGGTTGCATGCAGCTTAAACGTTGGGTGGTGCTGAAAGCCAGGGAGAGCTGGGAAAGCTCCTGTGCAGTGGGAGGCAGAAGAGACGGGGCTGTCATTGCCAGGGCAAGATAAACCTGAGTGGGGGAACAGAATAAAAAGTGGGTGGAAGACGAGCGAAGGAGCTGGGAACAGCGCCTGCAGCGGGGTTTCGGGGGGCAGGATGAGACCCCCGCAGGCGGGTCCCAGGGCCGTGGCAGGGAGGATTGGGCAGGGGCTGGGAGCAGCATCCCACTCACCTCCCCTCATTCCACTCCCCCCTCCCCTCCACGGAATGGGGGACACAGCCCGGACACACAGAGCAGGTGCCACGTGTGTGTGTGACCCCACAGGCACACTCACACCCCCTGTGCCACACGGATGCATGCTCACACGCACTTTTGCTGTCACCCCCCACAGCCTGGCACACGCGTGTGTACGCAGCCATGTGAGCACACAAAGTGCCATGTGTGCAGTGTCACATATCAGCAGTGTCCCATGTGCAGAATGGGTACATACAGTGTCACGCGCGTGCACACACAGTGTTACATGTGCAGACTGCCATGTGTGCACACACACGTGCACAGCCACACATGAGCACATGGCCGTGTGTGCTGTCACGTTACCACACACCTGTATGTGCAACTTATGTGCAGGCGCTCTCCCGTGTGCACCACATGTGCACGGTCACATGAGTGCCCAACTCTCGTGCGCACACGGTCACGCGTGCACACATCCCCTGTGCACCTCTCCCATGCACACGCAGCATCTCTCTGTGCCTCCCTTGCCCGTGTGCCACGTCCCTCAGGGGCCATCACGGCCCTGCGGCAGCGCCCCACGCAGGACTGCGGTGCCGGGGCAGGATGTGACCCGGGGGAGGAGGGCTGGTGGGGAGGACTGGCAGCACGGCCCCAGCGTCACTTCCACCAGGCTGAGGCCGGAAAAAACTCATCACAATTGGGCGTGAGCCAGCCCTGAAATAATGCACCTCCTCAAATACAGCTCGGGCATGGCGGGGGGTGGCCGTGGCGCGGGTGGGGCCGGGGGGACACGCGTGTCCCCGGCCGCGGGGCACGGGGCGGGTGGCGGCTCTTTGTTCCTCGCGTCGCCGGTCCTCCATGATGTGCAGAGGGCGCGGGCGAGGCCAGCGCTGCGAAATGGCGGCCGGGGGGGCGGAGATGGGGCGGAGGAGGAGGAGGAGGAAGAGGAGAAGAAGGAGGAGGCCGGCGCCCTCCCCGCGCACGCCGCCGCGCACACAAAAGGCTGCAGGGAAAACACGGAAGGCAGCGGGGCGCCGTGCGGAGCGGCCTCCCCGGGTCCCCCCGGGACGGGGCTGCCCCCCCCCGCCCCGCTCCGAGCCCGCACCCGGGGGCGCGCCCCGGTCCCGCGGAGGGGTCGGCCCTGCCCGCACAGGTGTGTGACCCCCCCCGCGGCACGCACACGCGTGGGGGGGGTGAGCTCCGGCCCGGGACAGCCCCGAGTGAGGGATGGGGCGGTGAATTGGGGCGGGGGGTGGTGTGTGAATCCGGGCTGGGACAAGGAGGCTCGTTGCGGGGGGCGAGCTGGGAGCGGAGGGAGAGAGGGAGGGATGGGGGGTTGCTCCATCGCCCCGGCCGGTGCTGGCAGAGTGCCCCCACGGCCCCCATCTCCGGGCACACCCCGTGCCCCGCCACGGGGGAAGGAGGGATGCCCGCCTGGCTGGCGTCCCGCGCCCGGTGCGGCGGCCGGGTGAGCGCCACCGGGAGCAGGATCTGGCCACCAGTGCCGGTCCTGCGCCCCCTCCCGTGGGCACCGCGGCTCCCGTGCCCGGCACTGCATCGCCGTGCCCACGGGTCCGTCCCGCGGGGAAGGGCTGCGGGCCCAGCACCGGCGCGTCGTGGCGGCACAGCCGTCGAGCGAGCGCCAACGGGCACCGGGACACGCTCGTGCCCGTACATGTCCCGGCCTCTCCCGGGACAAAGCCGTGCTCCAACAGGCAGGAAAAACATTGGCAAGTCCGGGCACAAAGCGGCTTTGTGCCGGGCTCTTTGTCTGAAGGGGCACGATGGCTTATTCCCAGGTGACCAAAAAAAGGCCCCACGGCTGGCACCCCACAGCTGGCACCCCGGCAGCGTGCCCCCCCCCAGCCCGGGGTAAGGAGGACGCATGTTGCTGCAGAGGCTGGTCCCTTTGCTTTTTGGGATGGGGCCCTTCCTGGGGAAGAGATTGGCAGAGGGGAGGGAGGGGACCCGCCGAGCAGGACAGGTCTGGCCTCCTCGGCAGGTTGGGCGGGTTTGGAGGAGCTGCGGGGCCGGGGTGGCTCCCAGGCAGCCCCGAGCCTCCTGCCTGGCCTGATGGCAGCTTCCTGGGGCCTGTGACACCCACAGCAGGCAGTGGGGTTGAGACTGATCCACACGTGGGGCAGGCTAGCAGGGGCTGTGGGCACTGAAGCCCATAGAGCTGGGAGGAGGCATGGACCTGAAATCACCCCTCCATTCCCCTTGCTCCTAGTCATCTCCTCATCTCTGATGTGCCCATGTGATGAGTTTGTTCAGGTCTCAGCCTCATGGAAATGAGGACGGGGGCCAGGCCATAGCCCTTGCGCTACGCGCTCAGGTGTGAGTGGAGCATCTCCACCTCTGGGCAGGTTTGGAGTTGCTGCCCACCCACTCAAACCACGTATGGACCCTGCAGCTTCCACAAGATGTGCTTGTTTCCCTGCAATGAGGACACTCCCTGCAGCAAAGCCCCGTCCTCCAGTGCCACCAAGGGGTTGATCCACCACCCTCACCATCTCAGTAGACAGCATTGGCACTGGCAGGTGTCACTGTGGCTGTCACCCTCTCCTGGCTGGGGGGGACCTGGTGGGGGGGGGACTCTGCCTGGCTGGAGAAGCCAAACACCCATGGGCCAGCACCAGGCAATGCCATCACCCCACAGAGGGCAATGTCCCCCCACCACGCACCCCCATGTCCCTCCACAGGGTGCAGATTTGGGTCCCCGAGAGGTGACATGGAGGCAGGGCACCATCTGGTGGTGCCAGGGCTCAGCACACGCCAGCCCACACACACGCTGCCACCCACACGCTCCCGCACCCACTCACGCAGTGGGGCCCCCGCGCACGTGTGCACACACACATGTGTACCCCACCGCCCACACACTCGTGTGCATACACACACAGAACCCCACGTGTAAACACGCATCTCCGTGTGTCCACCCCCAGTTGCACACACCCAGTTGCACGCGCGTTCACCTGTGCGTGGGCACACGCAGCCGCAGGCACACGCGGGTGGGTGCACAGGCGAGCCCACGGCGGCACACACGGGCATGGTGAGTGCGAGGCTCAGCGGGACGCCTGGACCTATGCGTGGGCCTTGGGCGTGAGCACACACAAACACGCGGGGTGATGGTGTGTGCACGCAGGGGAACGGTGCCGCGCTCTGATTTTCAGGCAGACGGGCAGCGACGATGGGATTGGCACGCATGCCTGCCGAATTCCCTGCTCCTCCAGGGCAGCTGAGCTGGACGGGGCTTTTATTTCTTGTGCTCAGCAGGGATTTCCCTCCTTTCCTCAAGCCTGCGATCATTTTCAGCTCTGCCACAGTTTCCCTGGGGGGACCCTGGGCATGTCACTTAACCCTTTCTATCCCCTCCCGCTTGCCCAGGGTGAGAGCTGGGGCTGGGGTGGCTGCAGGCGCTGGGCATCGTGGTGCTGGGGGGGCAGACATGGGGAGCAAGGACAGGGCACGGGTCCGTCCCGGGACCCCACAGCATTGCGGGGCGGGCAGCTTCTCTCCGAGGAGTGTGTACAGCAGCAGAGGTTTTGGCTGCCGGCCTGGCTCGCACAACTGGAGACGGAAGAAGAGCTAAATTTAAAGGTGTCTGGGGGGGGTCAGCTGGCACAGGGCTCCTCTCCGGCCGCCTGTGCAGGAGGCGTGGGGCGCGGGCATGTTTTCGGCTGCCGCACCCTCTTTCTCGCTGGGAAGTTACAGGCCTGGCAGGGAGAAGCGCCTGTTTCATCAGCGGGAAATGATGCCGGGGGCCGAGCTCGAGCGGTGCCGCGCGTCCCAGCAGGGACGTCCCTTGCCCTGCACAGCCTGACCTGTTCACAGGATGCACCCACAGACACCCGCACCCTCCAGCAGCCCTGCTGCGCGCACCCAGCCGTGCTCACGCACAGCCAGATGGGTGCACACACACATCTGGACACGCACACATCTGGACACACGCTCACACTGCCCAGACCCTCTCACCCGGGGCCAGCCCCCCTCCCATCGCAGGCGCTGGGTGCACACGCACCCCCCTATGCGCCCCACAACCGTGGTCCTTCACACCCCCACAGCGTTTTGGGGTCATAAAAGTACCATTTGAGGGTGCATACAACTTTTATTTTAAAATCCCTTTCCAAGATAATTTTCAGGGCTGCGAGCCAGGCACGAAGCGTGTGTGTGAGCCTCTCACGGCCGCAGAGGAGGGGGTAAAAAAAAAACACAGCCAAAAAGAGGGGGGCACATTGAGTCCCCGAAGCTGCCTTTGGCCACACTGGCCTGTAAAGCCAGGAAGCCCCGGGGTCAGCAGGAGCACCCACGTTTTGGAGAGCAGGGAGGCACCGAGGCAGTGGGGTGCCTGTGATGCCACCCCAGCACCCACATGCACTGGGGCAGCTACACGGGTGCTCCCACCCCACCAGACCCAGGACACGGCAGACGCCAGCAGGCTCAGAGTTGGCTAAAATGAAAATAGAAAAGAAAAAGCCTGGGCCGCCATCCAAAACTGCTTAGTGTTAATTAATTCGTACCCGCAACGTGATCTGCCCTCAGCCCCAGAACATCCTAACGTAGTCACGGCTGCGGCCGCCTGCCCCAGCCCGCCTGCTGGCCCAGGCCTTATTTTAGGGAGGAGACGGTGCAGTGGCTCTCCCGGCCCTTGAACACAAACTGCTGCTGCCCACTGGGCACGTTTTGGGTGGGTGCAGGGGGCTTTGGGATATGGGTGGTGGAGGGAGGGCAACTGCCCCGGTGTGCATGGCCTCGGCTATGGGGCTACAGCCCTGCTTATGGGGCTACAGCCCTGCTTGCCCTACAGCAGCCTGTCAGCTCCCCAAAAACCACCCCAAACACCCTGCAGGGGCTGGGGCAGCACAGCGGTGGTGCTGCAGTGGGGCACCCCGTCACCCCTGGGAGGTGGGATGGGGTCCTGCTCATCCCTTGTACCCCCGTGAGGAGGGATCAGGGCACCGATGTGCTGGGTCTGGCAGACGCCTGGCGCTGACACCTCCCTCAAGGGCAGAGCAGAGCTGACTTTGTTCCCCAGGTCCCACCACTGCTGTTACCCCAAAACCCCCTTCCCCTGCTCATACACCCTGTTCCCTTTCAATGGGATGAGGGGCCAGGCACAGCACCCCAGCCTGGCCCTCGCCAAGGGATGTGAAGCGGCTCTTTCTGCCTCTGCCTGCTCCTGCCTGGCTATTTTTATCCCTGGCAGCGAGCAGGGGCTGTGCCGGAGCCGCAGCCGCCGGCGGGTCTGGGGGTGAGGGCTGGGGCTGTGCTGGCAAGCTGGGCACTGCTCAGGGTCTGGCTCTCTGCAGTGGGGAAGTAAGGGGACGTCCCGGTGTCATGGGGTTGGGGACAGCGATATCTCCCTGCAGTTTGCTCCATAAATCCCCAGCTACCGGAGTCCTGGGATGGGGGAAAGTGAAGCCAACCCCGAGCCTGGCCCTGGGAGAGGCGATCCCCCATAAGCGGGATTGGGGCTGGCTCGGGGGACACCAGCTACCGCTTTTGGGGCTGGGGGTGGGAGGGAGGGAGGCAGGGGCGAGGGGAGCAGGCAGCGCCGTGAGTCAGCTGGGGGTGGCAGCGGGTGAGGTGTTTGTGTTTAGTTTCTAACGTTACGGTTGCCACAGCACCGGGAAGCAGCCCCGGGGGGCCCGGCGGCACCGAGGGCGGGATGGGGCAGCAGCGGGACCGGAGGAGCCGCTCTGCTGGTAACGCCACAACAGCTAAAAATACTGCGGGCTATTGTGGCCGATAACAAAGCAGCTGGCATATTTTTAGCGTTATCTTCGCCGCCATCGGCCCCGCCACCCTCCCGGGAAGCGCTGTGCCCTCTCCACCCGGGCGCTGCCCTCCAGGGAGTCAGGCAGAGCCTCCCACCCGCCCCCAGGCGCAGCCCTTGCAGCCGCCGTGCCTCAGTTTCCCTCCTGCGCACTGTGCTATAGTGCCATTCCCCGTCCCACCACTGTCATCCAACTCCCTCCACACCATAAATGGCCCAGAGCTGTCGCACTCATCCCCTGCATGTCCATGGTGTCCCCTGTATGTCCACAGTGTCACCTGCATGTCCACCCACGGTGTCCCCTGCCCCTAACGAGTGCCTGGGAACGCGTGGCTCGCGGAGCAGCCATCTCCGTCCGGGCAGCTCCAGTCCAACCCAGGCAGCGGGAAGGGGACGGCAGAGGCCGGATGTAATGAGTTGGCCAAGCGTCACTAGGAGACCAATGACAGTCCCTCCTCCCTGCCAGGTCACCAGCCCTCCTCCTCCGCTCAATCCCGCAGGCAAAGCCAAGCGAGGCTGCGAAGACACCCTGTCCAGTCCAGCCCAGCTCAGCAGGGAGCTGTCATTGCTCGCCCTGGGTGAAATGAGTTGGCGTGGTCTCAGCGCAGCGGCCGGGCGGCCAGGGAGGCAGCAGCGAGGGCTGTGCCAGGCTGTGTGGGCTCTGCCAGCAGCTGGGCACGGCCCCAGCCCCAAAGCACCAGGATAACACTGGATTTGTGCAGATTTCCCCATGAAAACAGGGAGGGAGGGAGGTTGGTTTAACTTGCCTTTTCCCTGCCAGAGCAGCTCGGCTTTCCGTCCTTCTGGCGAGTCTTTCTCCACCACGCAGAGAGCAGATCGGAGTGGCTCATCCTCAGCAGCCTTGGGGCAGGGACGGGGTGGCGGCGATGACCCAGAGTGGGGCTCGGGAGGTGGGTGGCCGGAGACAGGTTGGATCCGCGGGTGTGCTGGGGCTGCCAGCACGGCCGCCCGCGGGCGCTTTGCCGGGCAGGGGACACGGCCAAGGGAAGCAATGAGCCCGTCTGGTCGCGCTTGGATTTCACAGCACAGCCCCAAGCCGGGGCTGCTGCGGCCCCGCTGTGGTCCCTCCCCAACCGGCCGGCTGCACCCCCCCGCGCCCGTGGGGGAAGCTCGGGCCCGGGGGGCTGCTCGCACGGCAGCACAGGGCGGTTAATAACTCACCCAAGCAAGAGGGACTGGTCACTCCTTCCCTCTGCTCCTCACGTACCTGCTGCCCCCCCCCCCCGTCCTCGGGACAGTCCCAGCATGTCCCTTACCGCACACTGGGAGACCTTGCTGGTTTGCACAGGGGGGGGTGGCTCTGTGCCCCTCTCCCCTGCCCCATGCTCCCTTGGCATCCTGCCCCACTCTCAGCTTGGGATCCTTCTTGGGGTCCTGCTTGCTCCAGCGGCAGAGCCCCGGGCAAAGCAACCTCTCCCCACAGCACAGATGGTCGGGGGGGTCCTTATTGCAAGGGGGGAGGGGGGTGAAACCTGCTTCGGAGGGGCTGGGAGCCCCCCTTCCCCGGGGAGGGGTGGATGGGGTTGTGTCTGCAGTGGGATTGAGTGCTCCTGACAGGGCATCCGTGGCGGGGGGGGGGGCGTCTGCACCCCGGAGAGGGGAGAGCTGGGGGGGGGCACCCTGCCAGCAGCACCCCTGGAAGCAGAGATTGAGGGGCGGGTGGAAGAAAGGGGTCTGGTAAGAGCAGAGGGGGTGCTGGGGAGCGGAGACAAGGGATACAGGAGACAGCAGCGCCCAGGGGAGAAAAGATGGGGGGGGGCAGACCTTGCAGGAGCAGAGATTTGGGGCGGGTAGGGGAGGACTGCAGCGAGGGGGGGATGAGACCGCATCCCCCACTGCAGCAGGGATTGGGGGGTCGGGGGGGGGATCGGGGTCCTTCCCCAGCCGCAGTCTCGGTCCCCGTCCCCTCGGCGGCGGGGCGGGGAGCATGCAGCCCCCCCCGGCCGGGGCCCGCGGTGGCGGCCCGGGGGAGCGGGAGGCAGCGGCGCAGGGCGGGGAGGAGAGGAGAGCGGCGGCGCCGAGACCGGCTCCGGCGGCCCCGGCACCCGGCCGCCTCCGGTACGGCGGTGGGTCGGTGCCCGCCGGCGGCTCCCGCACCGCGGCGGCTCCGGTACCTCCGGGCGGCTCCGCACCCGGGCAGCTCGGTACCTCCGGTAACCCGGGATGCTCCGGTACCGCGGCGGCTCCGGCGGCCCCGGCGCAGGGCAGCGGCGAAGGAGGCAGCGGCCGCGTTCAGGCAAGCGGGCGGGGGCGGCGGGGCCGGGGCTCAGTTCCCCCCCCGACACCCCCCGCCCGCGCCCCCCCCGAGGGCAGCGGGGCACCCCGGAGGGATTCGCCGGGGGGGGGGGTGTAAATCCCCGGGGGGCCGGGGGGTGCATGCAGCCCCCTTGCCGGGTGGGGGCCGGATCCGGGATTTGCAAAGAACAAAGGACCAAGGCGGGGGGGGGTGTGGAAAAATACCGGCTGGCGGGGAGGGTTGTTCGGCTGCAAACCTGGCTGGGGGAGACGGTGCATCGTGCGAGGGCTGGGGGGTGTCAGGGCACCCTGCCTGCAGCACCCCACCGGACCGGGGGGCTGCTCGGGGCTGGGGACTCTGCAGGGGACAGGACAGGGGATGCAGCCATCCCGACGGGTGGAGGTGAGCGGGCTCTGCCCCCCCCAGCCATCCTATTGCAGGTTTTGGGGTACAGTGGGGCTGCAGGTTTTGCACATGGATTAGGGGGTGCAGAGTGCCCAGAGTGCGGCAGAGGGGGTGAATATATATGTGGGCATGGGGATGCCCTGCAGGGGCTTTGCGGCTCTGTACAAGGTGGTTTTAGGGGTGCTGTGCTTGTAAAGAGAAGTGGGGGTGGCAGTGGCGAAAAAGGGTGGCTGGGGGGGGCAGGTGGGGGATTCATGGGGCTGGCATTGCCCTCTCTCTGTGCTGATGGCACAAAAGCCACCTGTGCTTGCCCGCACGATCCACCCACTGCTCTGCCAGCCACCTCTCCGCTCCACACCCCAGTGCCCTCGCCGTGAACCTGGAGATGGGGGGACTCGGGGAGAGCGGGCTGTGCTGCGCAGGCAGCAAGGCTGCGGGGGACTTGCACGAGGGCAGCCTTCCCCTTACGTGATCTCAGCTGCGTGACCGAGTCTCGCCAAGGAAGATATTTATAGTGCTACTCCACTAGCCCGAGGTTTGCACGGCCTGGAACGGGGCTGGCAGCTGCCGCCCTTCCACCCAGAAGCCTCTGGATGCAGCCGAGCCGTTTCCCCGGCGGGGTGGGGTGGGTGGGAGCCTGCAGGGTTAAACACGCTGGGGCTTGCTGCCAGACTACAGGTCCCGGCGTGCTCTGCTGCCTGCTCTGCTGCCTGGGTGCTGGAGAGGCCTCGCATGGAGGGTGGGGAGCAGCTTGTCCTTTGGCCGGGGCCAGGGAGGCTCTGGCAAAGGAGGATGGCACCGTGCAAGGATGGGGACAGGAGGGAGAAGCCATGTTTTGGCTTTGCCGTGAGATACAGATTGGCCAGAGCTATCGCAGCCTGCAGGAGGGGGTGAGAGGCTGTACTACGTGTTTGGGAGTGATTGCCACATGCTTTGTCCATGTGGCTCCAAGAAAGGGAAATGGGAGGTCTGGGAACTGCCTTGAGTCGATCGTGCTGCTACACGCTCCATGTTTGGAGCAGCCTTCTCTTGGGTCCTCCCGGAGCCACCAGCACATGGGGATGGCCAGAGCCACAGCCATGCTCCCTCTTTGTGTCAGATGGTCCTACCAGACATGGTGCTTTTCTGACCAGGCGTCTGCTCTGCTGCTGTCCTCGGGCTCTTCCTCCCCTGGCACGATGCCCCGCAGCACACTGCAACGCCCCTCTGCATGCCTGGCTCCTCTCCCAGCCCCCCGATCTGCACGGTTTGCACGTGCCAGCCAGATGCCGTCGCTGTGCTGCCATCACTGCCACATCCCAGACGCCCCCTCCCTCTTTTTTACCTCCTCCACCCTAGAAACACTGGGGCCAGGCTGGCAGCTGTTTTCCAGCCTCCTGCCGCGCTCGCCGGGTGGGTGGCATCTGCTCACCCTTGGGTCAGGGGGAGGAACAGGGCAGGGTGAGGCAGGAGCGGGAGATCAGGGCGAGGGATAAAGCCAGGCCTATTTTTATACTGCAAAGTAATTACCAGAGCTTTCCAATCCTTAATCTGCTGAAAGCAGCCCAGTATGATTGGATCCCTCCTCGAGCCTGGCAGCAATTCTCCCATCACACGTCTTCTGCGTCAAAGCCCCATAAACTCCCACACTTGGGCTCGCACTGGGATACATGTGCTGTGGAGCTGCCAGCACATCTGCCCTGCCTGGCACGGCAGCCCCCGGCCCAGGAATGGGGATGGGGACCCCATTTGGGACCCTGGTTTGCCGCTGGGAGGGGGATCTCACTGCCGACCCCAGCGAGGTGGGCTGCAGCCTTGCACCCTTGGCCACCTTGCTCAGCTGCTGTGAACATCTCTGTCCCAGCCCCTTGGCTGGAGCTGGTGGGTAGATTTGTGCTGCAACCCTGTGAGCACACTAAATCCATGTTTTCCCCTACAACTGCTTCCCGGGGGTTTTTGGCGGAGGTTAGTGGCCCACATGGCACCCTCCAGCACCCATCGGGCTTGGCTTCCCACCAGCATGGCCGGAGTCCGCGGGGCCCCTCTCCCGGCGGCCCATGGGGCGGCTCTGGCTGGCGATGCCAAGTCTCTGCTGGCGCCTTTCCCGGCCTCTCCCCATCCTGTCACTGTGCCAGGGGGTTGCTGAAGAACCTGTTCCATAGCTCCCACCACGGAGGAGGAAATGACAGGCGCTGTTTGCGGCAGCACCTTTCATCCCAGGGCTGGGGGATCGCTTCGCCTCTGCCTGCGTGCAGCCGGCTCTGGGGTGAAGCGTGGGAACTCATCAGCTTGGGGATGGAGGTGAGGGCTTGGGATGGCTCTCACCTCCCGCCGCCCACCCTGACCCTGGTGCTCACTGCCTCCCTGGCACCTCACCCCAAAGCTGGACTGGGGTGTTCAGCCCTGTTCCATGGAGGGGGCCTCTTTATGCCACAATTCCCCCATTTGGGACCCCGTGGAGTTCACAACACTCTTGTCGAATGTTTGGGAGCGTCCCTCGCTCCATCCATCCCAGTGCACAAAGTAAACTTGGCAGTGTGCTGGGTGTGGTGCCCCTAAAATGCTGGTGTTCCACGGCAGGACCCAATGCCTGGGGCTGCAGAGGGTGAGGGAGGGTGAGCCGCCTTCAGGGCATCCCTGGGTGACCCCACCAGTGTCCCTTCCCCCTGCCTGGCAAGGACCGGGCGGGCTGGGAAGCCACCCCGGGTGCCGCCCTGCCGAAGCCGATGGCCATAAAAGGCCCTGAAATGGAGGAGCCGGACGGGGGGCTGGGCTGCTCCTCGCACCCGAGCAGGATCGTCTGGTCTGCCCACGCAGGCCAGGCTTGCCAGGACGTGGGAATGGGGGGCTGAGGGGGGGACAGCAGTCCCGGCAGCCCGGAGTGGGTTCAGGGGGCTTGAAGGCACACTGTGCTCCCCTCCGCCTTCCTCTGCTTCCCTGGGGGGTGCGTTGGAGCCTTGCCCCGAGGTGCCGGGGATCTGCATCACCTCCCACGGAGGGCTCGGGGTGGGGATAAAGCTGCCTTTTCATCAGGCACCTGAGCTGTGGGTCGGTGGGGGCCAGGGGGGCCGAGGGGCATGCAACGGGCTCCCCCGCCGCCTCTTCCCAGACAATGGCCGCCCTTTGTTAGGCTTTTACGCGCCCGGCCCCCTTCCCCGCAGCCCAGCTGGTGACATTTTACCACCTCCACATTCACATGGGGATTCAAAGGGCACAGATGCACCGTGAAACCACAAAGTGCAGCCTCCCCCCACTCCCCCTCCCCAGTGCCTCAGCATCCCCAGGGAGGCAGGGCCGGGATGCGTGTACCAGGAACCTCCCTTGGGGGCTATTTCAAGGGCGACCCACCAGCTCTTGGGCCCCCCTCCACCTTCCTGCCCTTCCCCTGCCATCAGCCCTCCCATCCCTTTGCGACCCTCTTGGGGTCCTTCTCCCCCCCATCCCTGGCCCAAGGGGCCTTGGCATGCTGGACACCCACTGATGGGAGATGAAGGGAGGCAGCACGGGGACCATTTCCAGGCTGGTGACGCTTGACCTTTTGGAGATGGAGCCGTGTGGGTGGTACCCACCCCTGCTCCGCAAGCGCCCGACTGCCAGGGCAATGCCAGGCAGGCTGGCGGTGCCAGCCCCAGCATCGCCCCAGGCTCCTGGGTGTATCCAGTCTGTGGGTGTAGCTGGTCTGTGGGGTGCACAGTGGCCTCCATCCCTTCAGAGAGGTCCCAGTGTGCAGGCATCTGATTCCTGCCCCTTCCCTCCCACTCCCAGACCTCCGGGGGCTTTCCCTCGAGGACCGGGGCGAGCAGTCCAGTTCCTCCCAACCGGTCATTGCCTCCGCAGGGACCTTGGGAAAACAGCCTGTAAACAGGCAGCTGGAGAGCATGAGTCACAGCGACCGAGAGGGAAATAAATGCACGAGGGGAATTTGCAGCGTTCATTGGGTCATTGGGATGAGCCCAGCCTCTCCCAGAGATGGTGAGTGCCTCGCATGTAGGTTGTCCCCTGCGGAGCCAGCCGTCCTAGGAAGCAGTCACGATCCTGCTGATGGGACTGTGTCCAGTGAGCTGCAAAATGGAGATCCAGCCTTCTCCCCCACCAAAAGCATCCTCTGATCCTTGCCGCTTTCATCCTGAGGGATGAGCAGTCCCTGACCCGGAGGCAGCTGCGTTTCAGCGCGCAGCACCCTGCCCGTACAGCCGTGCAGCTCGCTTCCCCGCTGAAAGTCACCCCGCCATGGTTATTTTTGGCCAGCGGCAGGGCCGGAGGAGCTGGCTCTCTCCCATCCACTGCAGCACACCCTGGTTGGGATTACGTCTTGAGTGGTGGGTAGCGCCTGGGTGAACAGGCTGCCTTCAGCATCCCCTCTCCCTCCTGCCAAATACCTGCCAGCTCCCTCACTTGTGTATAAAGCAAGAGTGCTATCTAGTGGCTAATCCCACTGGGGACACCAGTGACACCAGGTATTAATTTCTGCAAAGGCCTCTGGTGACACCGGTCACATCTATGAGCGTAGCCTTACCACCCCAGTTTGGGGACGGGTAGCCCAAGGTGGTTAAGAGGTTTATCTAAGGTCCAAAAAGCTGCTCTATCCCCGGCCTCATTTGAGGCCAGAGGGACATCCAGGGCTCGGAGCCATGGGAGAGGGTGCACAGGGCCTGGGAGCATGTTTGCCAGGGTGAGGGGTGCCCACGTTAGGTGGGGGCAAGGATGCTCGTTACGGGGGATGACGGTGTTTGCTTGGGGGGCAGGAAGCATCTCACGCCAGATGCTTTGTCCAGGACACGCTCTCAACGCGGCTGCACCCCAAGGAGCACCTGGCCAAAGACTTTTTGTGCTTCTCCCTCAAGAGCCGCCGCCGCTGTGTCCCCCATGGCGCATCAACCCCCCCCCCGCTTCGTCCCCTGTCCCATCAGGGCGGGGAGAGCCGTGTCGGGGTTAGTGCCCCCCGCCCAGGCAGGGCTGGGGGTACGGCTGGGGGTTTGGGGGCGGGTAAAAAGGGGCAGAGCACCCTCCGAACCCCTGTGAGGGCCGGCCGGGGCTCATTTCCTTATCCGACCCCCCCGGGCTTGGCTGCAGTGGGGCCCCGCGGCTGACGTCACTAAGATATGCTGATTTATGCGCCTTATCCCCTTTCCCGCGGGGCTGGGGGGCTCCTGGGGAGGCGGCGGCTGCGGGGTGGGGGGAGCCCGCCGCTGCCCCGGCCCCCCCGGCCTGGGGTCCCCCGCGAACGGCCGGGTTGCCGTGGGAACCGGACCGGCCTTCTGATGTCACCGGGCCGGTTGCTACGCGACCGCTCCGCTCGCCCGTCCCCGCGTGAGGTCACTGTCGCCATGGCGACAGCCCGGTGCGGGGGGGTGCGGGGGGGTGCGGGGCCTCCCGCGGGGCCGGGGGGGCGGCCGGGGGCCGGGCGGGGCGGGAGGGCGGTCCCCGGGGCCGCTCCCCCCGGCCCGGGGGGGTCCTGCCGGGGGAACAGCAAAAGCTTCGCATTAAAACAGTGATAAAAAGGACAATAAAGCTTTTTTGTTGGCTCGACCCGAGTGGTTATTTTTAGAAATCCCGGCGGAAAAGCTGCCGGCGCCGGGAACGTTCTCTCATTCCACGGAAACGCGGTTCCCCGTGGAAACGGGCAGCGGCGGGGCTGGGCTCCGTGGGGAGCAGGGCACGGGTGGGCCGGGGGCGATGGGGCCTGCCAGGGTGGCATTGGCCACGCAGCGGTGATAAAGCAGCGGCCCAGTTCCCGCTCTGGTCCCAGTCCCCGCGGCTGCTGGGAGCCCGTGGGTTCGACGTGTCCCCCATCGCATCCCTGCTGGAGGCGATCTGCTCCTAAGCCCTGACATCTGCTTCGTGGGAAGCGCCGGAGCTGCTGCTCCCGAGGCACAAATCCCGGCTCCCCTCCTGCCGCCGGCTCTGGGGTCTGCCCGGGCCGGGCAGGGTCACGGCTGGGTGGCTTTGCTCCAGCGGTGGGCCCGCGGGCATGGCCGCTCGCTGCCCCTTTTCCGTAGGGACCTGCCCTGCCCCTCCGCCGCGCCAGCCCTGAAGCTGCCCGCTCCGGCGATGCCACGAAGCTACAGGGATTAGCGGCTGCCTCCAGCCAGGGATTTAGCCAAAGCTACTTAGTGAGAGCGGCGCAGGGTGGGCAGCGGCCAGCTGGGCTGAATGGAGGGAGACGGGGAAAGCCGGGATTTGCGGCCTGAGCCCTCCTAAGGATGCTGAGTGGGAAAGGGGTTGCCCACGGTTAATAGCTCAGCATCTCTTGGTGAAACCCTGGGTTCGGCCAAACCGGGTGTCCTGCAGTGTCTGTCTTCGCTCCAGTGAGCCGCCAGCTTCCGTGCCATTTCCAGAGCCTTTTAGAGACCTTCGAGGCAAATCTCTGTCCTGCACAGGCGGGACAGAGGGTGGGATCGATGGGGAAATGGCAGACCCCGCTCGCAGGGCGCTGCCAGTCGAGATGTAGGACAAGAGCTGGCAGATGGAGGCAGGCAGACGAAGGAGCGTGAGGCTGCGCCGAGACGCTGTTTGCTGTGACGGGATCTTGGCTCGCTGCTGGTTAAACAGCTGCTGAGCTTATTGGGGCTGGGGGGGCTGCGGGGCTCCTGCAGGAGGAAGGGGATGGGGATGGGAATGGGGACAGCACTGGAGCATCGTGGGCAGCTGGGGAGAGAGCAGGGAAGGGCTTATCTGCTAAAATCGTGGAGATGAGGGGTCTGGCTGGAGCTGTGGCTGGGGGATGGAGCAGGGGATGAGGGAGGCTCGCAGCCCCGACCAGGACACGTGTCTGTCCTGCTGATGGCACAGGGAGCACTGCGTGCATCGCTGCTCTGTTGGACCCCCTGGACCCCTGCAGAGGAGAACAAGGAAAACTCCCCGCCGAGCCTACGCAAACTGCAGCAGGTGAAGCTGTGAGTAGCAGAAAGCCCCCACCCTGCTGAAGCACATGGGCGAAGGGGGAGCTCCTTCAGAGGGACCCCAAAAGTGCTCTGGGCTCCCTGAAGTCCCTTCTAGAGGCCTCATCCTCTACTAATGCACGTTGCCTTATGGGGAGAGGCTCAGGGGAAAATCTGGTTGCAGTGGGGGGAGAGGAAGGACCCCATACCCTGCGGGAAGAGTTCAGCAGGTGGGGGAGCAGGGGTATCCTGGCCCACAGCCGCCAGCACAGGGCTGCACTGGGGATGGAGGAGAGCCTGGCTGCCTGCTGAGAGGTTTGGGCTCTAATCCTGCTGGTGCTGAGCCTGCACAGGATCAGCTGGGACCCTTGCACAGCATGTGCTTTAACCCAGGTGATTTGTAAGGATGCCAGTATAGCAGTCATTATTTTCCCAAGCCCTCTGTGGTGGCCCTACAGCCCCTCCTCGCCCAGGCCACTGTGGGATGGGACAGGATGGTCAAAGCCTTCGTCTGCCAGACCCCAAGCAACAGATCCTGGTCCCCGCTGAGCAGCCCCTGTGTGCCCTGCCAGCTGCTCGAGGGCAAGGCAGGATCCATCCCACTGTCCCCCCCTCCCTTGCATCTGCCTCCCACACCCACTGCTTCCCTCCGTCCCAGGGGAGGGGGCTCTGGTTTGCCTGGTAGGGTGGGGAGGTGGGAGGCCCTGGCCCTGCTGCGGTGAGGTGTGTGCCAAGCAGGGTGTAGAGAGAGGGGACAGCAGATGAGACCAGTGGACGGAGCAGAGAAACAAGGAGCAGGTTTTAGACACCTCTGTCCTTTTTCACACCTGCAGCGAAAGTGGGAGCCCCCAAAGCTGGAGGGATGCTGAGAGGAGCTGCTGGCAGGGAGCTGTTGCACAGCCCTTGCCTTAAACCTCCTCCACGAGCGGGACAATGCCAAAAAAGCCGTTGTCTGCCCCAGGTGCGCGGTCACACTGCCCTGAGGCCCAGCGACACGGTCCTGCCGTGCCACCCCGGCTGGGGACACCACTCCGGGTCTGGTGCCATCGTGTGGACACACGACACTTCCACAAACCCCTCGTCCTCGTCCCTGTGCTCCGCAGCCTTCCCCGGCCGGAGGGACGGGGCTTGGCAGCGCTGCTTTCCGAGGCTGTCCTGAACACTGCGGGGGTTTATGTCCCCCTCCCACCACCCCATGTCCCCCAAAACCTTGCCCACTGCCCGCCTTTCCCCCTCAGCCACTGGTGTCGTGCCTTCCCTCACCACCCCATCACCCCCACTGCTGTACCCTGTCTGCTCTGGGCACTCCCAAACCGTGACTGTATTAAGGGGTCAAGCTCCTGCTGATCTGTTGAGGATCCCTCAGGTCACCCGGGCAAGGGAAAGGGGGACAATAAATGACCACAAGTGGCTAGACATGGAAGGATGTGATGGGGCTGGGGGGACTGGCTCTGCACCCCCCAGCCCTGAGAGAGGCCCTGCCCTGCATGTGAACCTTCTCCCCCCCATTTCACACCCCTTCTCCCCCTGTTTCACACCCCATTTTCCACCAAGCCCCACACATCCCTCCATGGCCAAGCCCAGACCTCCTCCAGGCCCCCCTTTCCCAGGGGGCCACTGTGCCAGCATGTCCCCAGCGTGTCCCCATCACCGCTGCACCCGTGCCCAGCCGTGTGGGCATTGCGACCCCAGGGGGCTGCAATGCGCGGCCACAGCGGGACCCCCCCAGCCCAGCGCGGAGGTGCAGCGGGGGTGCAGGCAAATGCCTGCCCTGCCAGGGAGGCTCACAGTAGCTGGTGGCCCGTGGCCACAGGACACGCCGGAGCTTCCACGTGTTTCCACCAGAGGGAGCCAAAATGCCACGGATCGTGGCCACGGCACGGTCACGACCGCCCATCATTGCGGCGTCGGGGCGCCGGGCCACGCCACAGCCCTGGGAGGCCAAACGGGGACTGTCACCCCTCCATGTGGCTTGCAAACCCAACCTGTCGGGAAACCCCCTTCCAGCTGCCACACACCTCGGGGAGAAAACCCCTCCGTGGGCCAGCCGGGGGGCTTGCAGCCCCTGTCCCGGGGGGCCGTATCCCGCTGCCAGCGCTCTCCCCCAGCCCAGCTGCCAGTGCGGCGAATCTGAAGTCAGTCGTGTCTGGAAACAGCCACGGCAGCAGCAAACAGGGGGTTCCCCATACCATGATGCGGCCCTGAATCACCTGACAAGTGGGTTTCTCCCAGTTCAAATCATCACCCAGCACTGTGTCCAAACCCAGAGCAGGGAAGAAGAAACTCTGCTCTGAACACTTCATAGTGGATGTAATTAGTCTAAATTAATGCAGATATAAAGCACCAGAAAGAGAGGGTTTGAAACGATGCTCCTGGTGCTCTTGGGAAGGCAGCTCGTGGCGTCTCACCAGAAGCTCTTTCCCATTCACACCTCGCTGTTCCCTGGGTTTGGGACGGACACATTATTGGTGGGAAAAGGGAAATAACCTGCCAGATGGGGATGGGAGGTGGGCGGAGGGAGAGTTGGAGAAGAAATATTGCAGGCGATGCCGCATGGTGCCGGAGGAAAATCCCTCTCATTTGCCCAGCATTTGCTCGTTTATTTAATGCCTGTCATTAGCAGCATCCATGTGAGAAGGGATTCACACCGGTCTTCAGTGAATTAGGTGCCGTGTTTTGGCCGTGTGTCTAATCCACCAAAGTCCTCTCCAGATTCCTG
Organism: Nyctibius grandis; assembly: GCF_013368605.1. Classification (NCBI taxonomy): domain Eukaryota; kingdom Metazoa; phylum Chordata; class Aves; order Nyctibiiformes; family Nyctibiidae; genus Nyctibius; species Nyctibius grandis. The sequence continues at coordinate 11,012,891 of NC_090665.1, forward strand.
CTTTCCACTGAAAACTGCCACTTTCTGCAGCTGTCGGGATGTCTGGGGGTCCCAGCCTCTCACTTATGTGTGGGAGATTTTTGGCACATCAGAAGCTGGGGCTGAGAGCAGGGAGCTGCCATGGTGTTGGCAAGAAGGAGAGAGGCCATGGGCCAGGGAAAAGCGTGGGGAAAATGGGATCTGGGCCAAATCCAGGCAGGCAGCACCAGGCTGCTGCTCAGCACTGCTGCCAGAGCAGCCTGGCAAAACCCAGGCAAGGAAATCCCAGCCAGCTCCGGCATTTAATCCTGTCTTCTTGGTGGAGCGGCTGGATATGCCCAGCTCCTGGGGACTCCGGGGCATGGGAAGTGACCAGAAGCCAAGATGCTTCTGGGAGGCCACCAAGCCTGGCTGGGAAGCCCCATCCCAGAGCTGTAGGGCCAGCGGGAGGGAAAATCTTTTCGGGGCTGAGTTTGTGCCCCAGACCCTTCCCACCAGTCCCAGAGAGGCTGGAAGCAGGGTGGGCATGCCCCAAGTCTTGTGGCAGGCTTTTCCTACACCCTTGGGGCAGCTGGGATGGGGAAAGATGCCTCCCTGCCTGGGAAACACCTCAAAGAGGGAAAAGAGGAGAAAATATGAATTTCCTTAGAACTTCAGTGGCAGGCGAGGACACAGAGGGACACTGAGGCACAGGAGAGTGGACTGATGGGATGAGGTGAGACAGGGCAGTTGAAACATGTGTGCCAAATATACGGATGCACAACTGCCCCCAGCCCTCTCCTGTAGAGCTGCTGGTGAGGGCGGCGTTAGGCTGGTGGCTGGCGAGCAGAGGGTTAACCGAGCCCATCCCTTCACCCAGGTGCTTCCCTGCCTGGCCCAGCTGTGGGTGCTTCCCAGGGCTATAAAGGGGCTGAGGGTGGTGGGGGGCTGGCTGTAGGAAGGGCTAATAGTGTAGAAGGGAATGCTGCTGCCTCCAGGCTTGAAAAGGGGGTGGCAGCAGGTCCAGGCAGGAGTGGGGTGTGTGCAGTCACCGCAGAGCCTGTTGCCCAGTTTGGGAGCATGTTGTACTGGACAGCACTGGGAGTTTTCCTGTGGTGAGGCTGTGCCAGCCTGATGGCTTTCACCCACTGACTGCTGTCCTGCCGGAGAGGGGAACTGGACCAGTTGGATCTGCTGTGCTTGTGAGATGGGGGTTTGGCCTTCTCCTCAGTGCTTGCAGGTGGGATGTTTAATTATTCATTATGGTTTCTTTCTGAGTGTGGAAATCAGGCTGAGTCTCTCATCTCTATCCCTCCACTTAAAGAGAATTATCATCCCTAATCTTCTTTCATCCCCTGGGTGTCCCCAAGGTCTTAGCTAATGGTCAGGTGACTTTGGTGTCTTGCTGTGCTCCCCCAGGGTGGGTGTCACCCAGACCTGCCACCCTGTATGTGTCCACTTTCCTGTTAGTGTCTGTGTCCCCACCTCTGGCTTCACTCCGTCACTGTACATGTCACGCCATAATTAAGCTGCTGTGACTTGGCCCTGTGGTTTCTCGTTTAGCCCCTCCTGTGCCACACTGAGTGGGTGGGTTTGCCAGCATCCCCAGGTATAGTTGCTCTGTGTTTTATGGTGATGGTAGGCACAGGCTGGATCTGTTCCTTGTGCCCCACTCTGTACAAATGTGGCTGAAGAGGGGCTGGGTGAGGGTTACACAGGTGGAGGCAGGGAGGCGGAGGTGGGTGGTGGGGTTGTGGCTTTGGGCTGAGGGATGTGTGTTGCAGCACTGATGGCTTTGGTGGGGTGGGCAAGCCATGTAAAGCAGCGTTGGCCAAAGGCAATCTTGTCTCAGAGGGGTGATAAGCTGGCCTGAGATGTGGTGGGCTGTCACCCTTGGAGGCCATCAACAGAGGCACCTCCTGCCTGCCCACCTCAGTGACTTCCACTTGCTGCTGGAGGGGGGTGAGGTGATGCTAACAGCACTGGGAAGTGCAGGTGAGCCCTCTGCAAAGCCCAGGCCATGGCATTTCTCCTCTTGCCCGTGCTGGTGCGATATATCTGATCCACCCCAGAGCAGAAATCAGATTTCCTGGATTCTTCAGGTTCCCTGGCTTCCACAATGGTTCCTTCTCCCTGAATAAGGGACAGTCAGGCAGGTTACACAAGGAGCTGGGAGCTTGCCCTGGAGCTCTCCTTGTACCCAGCTCCAATTTACTGGCAGCAAAACGCTACAAGTTTCTGAAGCGGCTGGATGCACAGTCCTCCCCTGTGGAGCTTGAGCATCCCCTGCTCTCCAGCATGGCAGCACTGCTGGCAGCCACCTTGCAAACTTGGGTGCTGTTTTCTGCTGGTGCTCAGAGGTGAACCCTGCCAGCTCCCCTAATTTGCTGGATTTCTTCTTCTCAGCAGGCAGGAGTATTTCAGGCTGTTTGGTCATATTTGTGTTTTTTTTATCTCCTGGGGGCTCAGGCCACTTTCATTCATGCTAAAGTTACTGTGTTGGCATCCCAAGAGATGGGATGATGAGATGTGGAGAGCTCGTGGTGTGCCTTGAGTTTTGATTCTCTCTCGCTGAAGCACAAACATTCTGCTGGGAAAAATGAAAGTGTGTGCATGTGTACCACTCTTTGGAGTTCAATTTATCTTTTGGATGCAGAACAAGCCTGGAAAAGTTCAGCCCTGAAGTTTATCAGTGCCTGGAAAGTGAAGTTTAGGGTAAAAATCTGTCCCAGGTCCTGGAGCAGAGCCTGGTACTTCTTGCATAGGGAAGATGCAGGGAGAGCATCTTGTCCCATGCCTGGCAGTCAGGCTCTGTGGCTGGGTGAAAAGGGCTTTGAATGGGGCATGTGAGACAGGCAGATCTCTATGAGAGACTGGCAGTATGATTGGCTGTGTAGGGAGGTGCTGGGGCCTCACCGGGCACCCCGAGCCCAGCTCTGCTGGGAGATCCCCCCCTTTACCATCAGTGTCAGGCTCTATACTTGGTTGAAATGCTGTGTCTGGGACTGCTGTGATGTTTCAGGTGACAGGGTGACCACCAAGTCAGTATGACCCTCTCCAAAGCCTTCTCACCTCTCCCTCTTGCCCCATACAACTTTTCCCGCGCCTTGCAAGAGGATGCTGCAGCTATGGGGAAGGCTCCCTGCCCTTCTCCCCGAAGCAGCCACCCTCTTACCCCCAGCCCTTTTTTCTCCTAGTGAACCAGTAAAGGTGCCAGCAACCAGTGTAAGATACTCCCACTGCAGACCCCATGATGAGTTTCCCTCTTTCTAGCCTACATCTCTATTTGCTGCCATACTTGTGTTTCAATCAGATGATGTTGTAGCTAGTTGTTTTTTTTTATGACTGGAAGGTTTGAACTTGACTTGGAGAGTGAGTCACTACATGGCAAATGGGATCCCATCACAGAGACTTTATTTCCTTGCCCAGTGTTCTTTGCAAGTGAGGTTTTGCAGAGCTTGAGCAGCTGCTTTTCCTTCTAGCTGAAACCTTCTTCCCAGTCCCATTTAAAGGCCTATGAATCAGGTGCTGAGAGCAATGTGCAGGCAGGGAATGTATATCTACCATGGGTCGGGTGGGAGAGCTAATAAAAGTCACGGCAATCAATCCTGGGAGACCCAGCAGGCACCTTAAATCAACTTGCAAGTGCAAAGCAGCTCTGAGCCAAAGGATGGGGAGAGAGGTTGTCCATGTGCTGTGCCATGTAGTTATCTGTCTTTGATAACTCCTGAAGGAGGAAGTTTGAAAGGGAATAAATAGAGACCATAAAATGACTCCTTCATGAGTGGAAAGGTGCCCTGGATCTGTGCTCCATTTAAACGTGCTCCAGAGAAGGTCTTGCTGTAGCTGAAGTGATCCCAAGCTCATTATGGGTTGGCTGGGATAATTTCAGCTGGTGAAATGCTCCTTTGGGTGTCCCCTGGCTTGGTTGCAGGTCTGGTTTGTCCAGGTGCCCAGACCCTCCTGCCCACCGAGTGTGTCGCAGCCTTTGCCATGGAGCAGCTTTCAGCCAGAACAAGGGATTTCCATCATGGCTTGTTTGCTCCTTGGGCCCGCAGAGCACCCTGCCACAGCCCTGGGACCCACCATGGGCTGCCTCTCATCCTCCCCAAGCTGGGATTTTCCAGGTTAAAGAAAATGTGGCAGTAGCTGTGCCCTCAGCATGGGGCTGGGGGCTGTGAGACCTCCCTCCTTGCAGCTGCAGCTCTTCTCCCCAGGGATGCTGGAAAGGGCTGCAAAATGCCATCTCCATTGCGGCTCCTGGTGCCAGCATCTGCTCCTCCACCTCTGCTGACCCTGCATGGAGCCGCGGGGCAGCGTCAGACAGGAGCTGAAGGAGGTGGTGAGGGGGAGGTAGGAAAACAGTGTGTTATTAGCAAAGCCCTGGCTGGCAGACACATCTGCAGCTCGGGGAGAAATAACCTGATGCTTTTTTTTTGATCTTGGGTGATTCATCCTGGCCTTGGTAAAAAAAATGGTCTCCAGCCTTGTGCTGGATGGGGGACACAGCACTGGGGCTGTGTGGCTTCTTGTCGGGGTGCCCTGGCTACAGCCAGCCCTCATCCTGCTCCATCACTGCGCAGGGGGCATGGCCAAGGCAGCACCTCCGGGCAGCTCTGCCTGATGGGGAACTGCAAAATCCCAGTGCTCCCATCAGGTGAAAAAGCATTTCAAGTCTGTGCTGGCCCTGATTAGCGAAATTATGGTTGCCATGGAGCCCGAATACCTGCTCTGAGAATGCCTGCCTTCCCTGTCCCCCCAGCAGACCTGGGGGACACATGCTGTGGAGCAGAGGCCAATTTTGCTGTTCCTTAGAAAGCTGATTGCTTTTATCCCAGTAAACATAAAAATGTTCTTTTTTTCCACACACACCCCCCCAACACTTCTTTCTCCTTTCAGCCCAGTTTGGGGTGGAGGAGAAATGCCCTTTCCCAGCAATTTCTCAGATGAGCTGTGGGGCTTCAGGTGCAGCGGTTGCTGCAGGGAGAAGCCCTGGGCTGTGAGCAGGGTACCCAGGGTACCAGCCCTGCATCCCACAGGGATGTGGTCAGCCATCCAACAGGAGCAAGGGCTCCTTGCTGGCTCCTTTGTCAGGTGCCTGTGCCCTGGAAAGGGTGCTGGCAAGTTATGACCAGCTCAGAAAAGGGGACTTGGAGATGTAGACAGAGCTGCAACTACTGGGAGAGGTTAAGATGTCACCTGCTTGGGCTGTGTGAGAGGGGATAAGGAGGTAACTATGCTGAGATGAGGTTTTTGGGAGTGGGTTCTGCTTTTACAAGGTGGAAAAAAGCCTCTGGAGAGTTAGTGACTGGAAATGCACTGGGCAGTGATGGCTAAAAAATTACTAGAGGAGGATGCCCCACACCAGGCAAGGCTGCATGGGTGGGCTCTGCTGGGTAAATGACAGCAGCACTGCTTTGGAAAGGCCACCCCACTCACCTGTGTTAACCTCCAGCTATGTTACTGCAAAATTACCCAGATCCAGGTCTGTTTGGTGCCTTGCGGGTCTGAGTGGCCCTTCCTGGCCTTGGGGACTGAATCCTCCTGCTCTGGGAGATGCATCCTCTGGACACGTCACCTCCAGGTGACCAAGGAGGAGCACCTTTGAGTAAGCAGCTCCCAGCACGCGAGAAGCCCCTTTTACATCCCTGTGGTCAAGAGATTTGCTTGTTCTCCAAGGGGAGAGGGTTCATTCTTGTCCCAAAGCTTCATAACCCTGTTCTATCTCTGCTGGCTATCCCTGCCCGAGAAGATTTTCTGCAGCAATACCGTGCGAAGGGGCTGTTCATCCGCTTGTCAGTGGCAGTGAGCAATGCACCCAAGGGGCTTTTGTCTGGTGCAGGATGGCTCGGAGGGGACAAGTGACTGTCCGTGCCTCTGTTTCCCTCTCAGATGCAGTGTTACTCTGTGGCTTGGTGGCTTTTTTGTGCTCAGGACCAGAGGGTGGTAATTAAAACTGCAAAGCAGGGGAAGAAATGGGGGGACAGAGTGCAGACAGCTCTGTAAAAGGCTGTGCTGGTCTGCCCTGCAATTACCATGAGTGATGTGCCCTTGAAGAGCCGGGAGTGGATGCAGTTGGTGATTAGGGCTGCAGCTCTCAAGTTTCGAAGCTGCTGTTTGTCTTCTCTTTCGGCCTTTTAATTCTCCCAGCAATGCTGCAGAGCTGGCCTTGCCCAGCCTCGGTGTGCCAGCCTTAACCTGCATGTGGAGGCACCCTGCTATGGGCAGGGACAACCTCCACACTGGCTGGCTCACTGGGAAGGATGCGTGCATGGCAGGGAGTGGGAGGAAGACTGGAGAGATCCCTCAGGCTGGAGTTACGTAGGGAGCCTCGTGGGTGCCTCTGGCTTGCCTACTTGCTGCTGAAATTTCCAGCCCAGCCCAGAGATGCTCTGGCCATGGAGGCGGCCAGGCTGTGGCCGATGGGTTGTGGCGAGGAGTGGGTTTTGGTGTGCTGCTGGGCAGGGTTAATATAATAAAGCACCCGATAAGGGGAGCAGGCTGAAGGGTTGTGCTCCCATGTGCAGTTCACCCTCTTCAAGCAGTGGGGGAGCAGTAGTGGAAGAGGGGTTGCCACCTCCTGGTTATTTGGTTTATCAGAAAATTGAAAACCAGAATGGGACACCCTGAAGCACTGTCAGGCATGTGGGGACTCAGGGACGGAGGGGTGTAGCAAGAAACAGAGCTGCCAAGGGAAAGAAGTGATGTGCAGTCCCTGAGAGCTACCAACTCTTCCCAAAGAGGTACGACAGCAGGTAGGGTGGGAGCAGCTGTTGAAGCCCCAGTTACGGGGGATGCTCCAGCAGGCTGATATGAACAGTGGAGGAAAAGGGGAGGCAAAGGGAGAAGGACCCCCGGTCCAGTGGTTCTGGTGTCCCAGCAAAACTGGGGCTGGGAGAGCTGGACTGTGGGAGAGCAGGACAGAGGTCTGTCACCACCTGGAAGCCAGGATCTGGCAACCTGGAGGGGATGGATGGACCCATGGTTCAGCTCTGAGTGAATCAGGCTCTGTCTGGTCCTTGCTCCTTGCAGACCATCCTTACTGTGTGCCTGTTGTCTTCAGCTGGGAAAGGAGACTTCAGGGAAACAGATGTTGAGGTTTGATAAGAGCTCAGCAGCATCTCCATTGCTTTGCTCCAACCCAAGCAACCTCCAAACACCCCAATCCCAGCAGACATCCCCTCATCCCCATGTGGGTACAGACAAATGAGCCATGGGAGTCCCTGCAGGGACAAGGACACAGGTGCAGCACTCGGGGCTCCCAGGGGCTGCCCAGCAGCAAAGCGTGGGCAGGGGCGAGGAACACGACAGGGGTGGGAGGCATCATGGCTGCATGCAGGGAACAGCCTCTGTCCCAAGGATGGGGAGATGGCTGTGCACCGAGCCTGGGGAGCAGCTGGGACTGTGTTGAGAGCCGGCTGTGTGTGTGTGCTCAGCAGGGTGGCCAGAAAATGGGGAGGCAGATGAGGGACAGAAGGGAGAGAGAAAGGATGGAGAATGAGAGAGAAATTTCCAGGAATACTTCAACCCCTGATGGGATCTCTCAGGTGGGCTTTTGCTCAGGCTCCTGGTGCCCCAGTGGTACAGCACAACCTACCTCTGCACCAGCATGGATCTGTCCCATGCCTTGGGCATCCCCTGGGGAAAAGGCAGCCTGTGCTCCATCTGGAGGCAGGGACAGAAATCTGTGCCCATCAGCTACTGTTTCTGGCTCTGCCACCCAGGAGCTGTGGCCTGCGATGTGCCAGCTCCCAGACACTGTTGCCCACCCCAGCACCTGCCAGCATTGCCCTGCTGCTGTCCCTGCTGTCACCAGCCCTGGGACACAAACCCCTGGGTTTTAGCACTGTAGGAGTGGGCAGCATCTCTTCTCCCTCCCAGTTTCAGACACTGTTTCCAGCTTGTTTTTTTCCCTTGCATAATGTCTTGTTTACACCCATTTACCCTCCAGCTCTTTGGCTTCAGTAGCTCCTCTCCTCTGCTGCGAGAGATGATGTTTTGAGGGAAGTCACATCTCGGGGCAGCCCTGGACCCCCTCCCTGCCCTCTGCATGTTTCCTCTGCCAGCTCCTCTATGTTTGCAGCCTGTTTGTTGCTGGGAGCAGAGGCAGGGCCAGCTTAGGGCCACCAAACCAGCCCAGAGCTTTGCTGGCCTTGCCCTATCATCCCTCACCTGCTCTGAAATCTCTTTGAGCATCGAGCTCTGCTCAGACAGACACACAGCCCTTTGGGGCTGGCACCGGCATGCCGTGCTGCACCAATGGCTCTGTTGGTGTCCCTGTGGCCTTTCCCCCCCCCAGTCATTGTCACCCGATGGGGACAGAGCTGGGCACAGATCCATCGCTGCAGCACAACGGGCCGCAGGCCAGGGAGACCATGGGCTAACTTTGCCTTTGCTGCCAGCCCATGCGGAGGGGCAGGGTGTTCAGGGGCCAGGCCAGGCACTCTCAAGGCTTTCAGCATCTTTGTGTCTTATTAAAATGGGGAGAAAGAATGTCCCTAGGGCTTTGGGGGATCAGTTCCCACTGTGTGCATCACCCCCTTGGGCTGGTCTGAGCACACTGTCCCCACCTGCCACTCCCTTCCCCTCCGGGTGCCATCCCCTGCTGCTCTCCTTTAGCTTTATTTCACCAGCCAGTGGGGAAATGGGGTACTGTGTCCCCTCAGCACGCAACTGGCACCTTGCAGCCCAAGGGTGCTCTGGAGCACCTTGGGGTGCGTGGTCAATGTGGGTGGCTCCCGAGAAGGGGCTGTGCTGGGTGCTCTGCGCCAGTGCCAGGCTGTGACCGGTAGCCCTGGGGACATTTGTGCCCACCTGTGTGCTGCCAACCATCTCTGGTTACAACCAGGCTCTATTTGCTTCCCTCCGCAACAGCAGTGAGGCAGAGTGCTCCTGCAGTCACCGAGCCTCCCGGGAAGGAGGGCACCAGTGGGAACTGGTGCCTCAGTTTCCCCCTTAGGCCATGGGAGGGAAGAGGGGTGAGCAGTGCTGCTCCTGTCTGCTGTGTGCTCTGGTGTCAGGAGGGGGATTTGGGGGTGCAGGACCCCAGGGTCAGTGTCCTGGTGCTGGAGGCCGCTGGATCCAGGCAGCTCCTCACAGCCCAGCTGCAGGCGCTGGGCTCAGCAGTGCAGTGAGCTGTGCTGGGGCTCAGCCTGGGTGGGAGCAGGGGGTGCAGGGCTGGAGGCAGGTCTCTCCCCGCAGGTCTCTCCAGGCTCCTTCTCCAAGATCCCTGTCCCGCCGGCTCGAATCCAGCCCCTCCGGAGGCTCTTCCAGCTCCATCCCACCCAGCTCAGCCGAACACTCTGTGCACAGTGAGGATGGTGCTGGGACAGGTTAAATCCAGGAGGGTCCCTGCGATGCCAGAGCCCTTCCAGGTGTCACCTCGGGGGGGCGGACCGGGTCCCCTGGGCCATGCCACCCTCGGAGGGGACGAAGGGGCCGATGCGCGTACCTGTGCCCACGGTGCATGCCCGTCCCGCGGGGTGCCGATGCCCTCTGCCATCGCACGGAGCCGCCTCCGACCCCCTCCCCGCCAGGCACAGCCCCCCCGGTGTCACCCCCTTACCCCGAACACCCTCCCTACCTCCGGGGGGCCGGGGAGCCCCCGCCCCGCAGCCGCCAGCCCTGCCGCTCCTCGGGCAGGAGCGGGAGGCGGCGGAGCCCAGCGCGGAGCCGGGGCGGGGCGGTGAGGAGGGGGCGGCCGCGGGGTGGGGGCTCGGGGGCGGGCCGGGGGCTCCGGGCTGGGCTCGGGCCGGTAAAACACGTGTTGGAGGAGAGAGGAGCGGCGGGTGGAGCGGGGACACGCAGCCCTGGGACGCGTGAGTGTGTGCGTGTGTGTACGTGTGTGTGTGCATATATGTGCATGTGTGTGTGTGTGCGACCGGGGGCTGTCAGCAGGACGGGGTGCCAGCGCAGAGGGCAGGCAGGAGTGCGGACAGACAGACAGACACTGGCCGCAGGGAGGGAGCTGACTCCGGCGCGGAGCGAGGGGTGATGTCCTCGCACCGAAGTGTGTCGGGAGCCAGCTGGAGCCACCTGCTCCATGGGGAAGTGGTTTGGGTGACCCAGGGGTTGCACATCTGGAAGCAGGGAGATCCCAGGGACCCACTGGGTCTGCCTGCATCTCCCCCAGATGACCCGGACAACTGGGGGCTGCGCGGGCCCCCGTGCCTGGCAGTGCCAGGACGGCAGCGGGGCTCATCGATGCCTTACTTGCCACGGCCACGCAAATGGCGAGCCCCTGCGTTGCGGAGGCTGCTGGTGGGGCTGGAGACAGCCGCGCCGCCCTCCCCTGGGACTCTCTTAGAGTCAATGGAGTTTATTACTTAATGTTATTTCCTCTCTCTTTCTGAAGAGCATCTTTTCGGCAGTGCTGCTTTCCAACGAGGAGCCAGCCCCCGGCAGAGGTAGGGTCTCAGCACCGGGCTTTACTTGCCCAGCGGTGGAAGAAGAAGCCCCCGGCACCCCCCAGCTTGCCCAGCAGCCTCTCCACTGACGGAGGACGAGAGGGAGAAGGTGGATAAGGGCAGGCGGCCTCTCCGAGCTGAGCTCTGAGGGGAGAGCAGCGGCAGGATTTCATTAGCCTGCCTCTTAAGGCAGTGAAGTCTCCATCCCCTCCCACACTCCCTTCCCAGCCCGACCCCATCCGGTGCCAGGGTGGTGGGACCTCAGCCTTCATCTGGAGCTTCCCAACAAGCTGTAAGTCCTTCTTGGGTTGGAAAATCAATTTTCCCTCTGGCTGTTTTATGGTCACCCCCTCTGAATGGCCGGTAGAGTTGGAGCCGGGATCGATTTTTGGGGTTGGCTTTGGGGCTATAACCTGCTCTGCTTCGGGAGCAGGGAGAGCGGACAGCCCTGCTGACATCCCCCTGACAACAGGGCGAAGGGGCCAAGGTGGGCTGGGGAACTGCCAGGGCTGTTTGTGGATGGGAAATGGGGCAAGGAGCACTTGGGAACCCTGGAGGGAGGTTGGGGGGAGATTTTGGATGGTTTCCCAAAGGAAAGGCTGTGGCTGGGGCAGGGTGTGTGCGAGGGTGCAGAGCCGTGGTGATCAGCAGCATCCTGGCACTGACATCGATGGGGAGAGGGGCAGGGGGAGCAGGGACAGCAGAGGGGTTGGGAAAACATCCCACAAACCTCCCTGTCTCCCCACAGCCATGAATCCCGACGTCAACTGCTCTGGCCTCGAGTTCCCCCTGCCCCAGCAAGACTTTCCTGTGGAGCCCATCAGCCCTGATTTCTGCAACAGGACTCACCCAGAGACCTTGTTCGACCCCAAGGATGCCAACCTGACGGAGGAGCAGCTACGGGATAAGTACCTGGGACCTCGACGGTCCAGCTTCTTTGTCCCTGTCTGTGTCATCTACCTGCTGATCTTCGTGGTGGGGGCTGTGGGCAACACACTCACCTGCATCGTCATCCTCCGGCACCGGTTCATGAGGACGCCCACCAACTACTACCTGTTCAGCCTGGCCGTGTCTGACCTGCTCGTGCTGCTGCTGGGGATGCCGCTGGAGCTCTACGACATGTGGAGCAACTACCCCTTCCTCCTGGGCGCCAGCGGCTGCTATTTCAAGACGCTGCTCTTCGAGGCCGTCTGCTTCGCCTCCATCCTCAATGTCATGGCCCTGAGTGTGGAGCGCTACATCGCCGTGGTGCACCCGCTCAAGGCCAAGTACGTGGTGACCAGGAATCATGCCAAGAGGGTCATCATCGCCATCTGGGTCTTGTCAGTCGTCTGCTCCATCCCCAACACCAGCCTCCATGGGCTGCAGCCTCTCTACGTGCCTGGCCGGGGGCGAGTGCCTGATTCGGAGATTTGCACCCTGGTAAAACCGCGCTTGACCTACAACCTTATCATCCAGATCACCACCATCGTCTTCTTCTTCCTGCCCATGGGGACCATCAGCGTCCTTTACCTGCTCATTGGCCTGCAGCTCAAGAAAGAAAAGATGCTGGAGGCCTTGGGAGCCAAGTCTGGTGGTGGGCATGAAGGCCACAGTGCCCGGGGGCAGAAGAAAGTCAAGAGGAGGCAGGTCACAAAGATGCTGTGTGAGTCCAATGCTGGGGAGTCCCATGCTGGGGATGGGCAGAGCTGGGGGTATCTGCCAAGGCTGTGTTGGGGAGTGCTGGGGGGAAACTGAGGCATGGCCAGTCCAGAGCACTGAGGCTGGGTTGTCCTGGAGGAAGGCTGTGGGGCTCACTCATGGGGTGTTGGGGCAAAGGCAGATCTGGTGGCTCCAGTCCAGTGGTGAGGACTGCTTGTGCCAGCTCCCTCCCAGCCATGAGACCTCCCCTCCTCAAGGAAAGTGCTGGGTGAGAAAGGGAAAGGAGGTGGGTTGGGATGGGGGAACCTGCTCCCTGGCCCCCAGCCCAGCCCTCACATGCTGGTGGTGGTGGTGGGATTTCCCAGAGAGGGACCATTCCTACCCAGCCCCGCAGCCTCTGCGACCGTCCCGGGGCAATGATGCACTGACCCAAGGCTGGACTGTAGCATCCCTCCGTCCCACTGCTCTGCGCCCTTGCTCCCCTCCCCAGCGTCATCCCCGCAGCCTCTGGCCCCCTTCCTGGCAGCGGGAGCTGGCTGCCCTGGGGTAGCTGTCTCTCCCCGGCACGCTGACCTCCGCATGCTCCCAGTCCCGTGACAGCACAGCGATGGCGAGCTGCCCAGCCCGGTCCTTCGGCGGGGCCAGGGCTGCTTCTCTGCTGCGTCCCAGACACGTGGTAACTCCGCTTCCCCCAGCACTGGGGCTGGGAGGGGGACAAAGAGGGACCTGTCCCCATGTGCCATGGAGATGCAGCGTGGCATGGATGTGGCAGGGCAGGGGACCTCTGGACGACCTATATATCACCCCCTTTCCTTCCCATCAGCAGAACTGGGTTATAAAAAAACCCCAAAACTAGAGCACAAGGAAAGGGCACAAACAGCTCTTGCTCCTTGGACTTTGCTGATGAAGGTGGCAGGGTTCCCGGAGGCTGGGTACCCACAGGGGCGTCCCCCAGCTGTGCTGCATGGCCCCGGGGCTGTGGCAGAGCCAGCCACCTGCCCATGAGGAGCAGAGACACGTGGCACAGCAGCACCTGGAGCAGCCCTGGCAGGAGATGGAGGGAGGGAGATCCTGTCCAGACCTTCAGCCCCTCCACAGCAAGTCAAAAAGGCACTGGGGAGGCCCTTCCCCTCTCCCCCTGGCTCTCTCCCATGCTTTTTTTGGGTGTTCTTTGCTATGGCCAAAGCCGAAATGTGGCAGTGCTTGGCCAGGGACTGGAGGTCCCTGGGGTGGTTGAGCCCTGTCCCCCCAGTAACACCGTCTCCTTGGCTCCTCACAGTCGTGCTGGTGGTGGTGTTTGGGATCTGCTGGGCCCCATTCCACACCGATCGCCTTGTCTGGAGCTTCGTCTCCACCTGGACCAGCCACATGCTCCACATGTTCCAGTATGTCCACATCATCTCGGGCGTCTTCTTCTACCTGAGCTCGGCCGCCAACCCCATCCTCTACAACCTGATGTCCACCCGCTTCCGGGAGATGTTCAAGGAGGTGATGTGCCACGCCAGCCAGCGCCCGCCATGGTCATGGAAATACTCGCCCAGTGTCACCCGCGCCACCACCCGCAGCACTGAGTGCGAGCCCATGCCTGGCACCAACGGGCTGCCCCTCTCTGATGCCGAGGAGTACAAGCTGGAGGAGGTGGAGGGGGGCCAGGCCACCACCCACACAATGTCCCCCTCCTGAAGAGTGGGAGGACGCAAGGGGGACTGGGACCAGCTTTGCCCACCGCCAGCATCCATCTGACTGTGGTGGAGAGTGAGACAGGAGCGATGGAGGGATCCCCGCCTCTCTGTGCTGTCCCGCTGGGATGTGGAGGCTGGTTTTCTTGGCAGTGCTGCTCCGGGGACAGAGCAGTGGTGGCCGTGCTGTGCCCTGGATGTGTTGCACCCGCTGCGCTCGGCACCGGGGCTGGCCAAGGCCAGGGCCTCCCTCGTGGTGTGAGGACAGCTGGCTTCTATGGCAGGGATGTGCCAGCAATCCCCAAAAACATCCCATCCCTCCCGGCCCAGCAGGGTGAGCCCACGGGTGCAGGTGTCAGGGGTGTTGGGCACCCTGGGCTGTTTCGGGACATCGTGCTGGATGGGTGCCCCTCTTCCTCAGCCCGCCGTGGCCCCTTGCACCCCCGGGGAATGTGGGGAGCCCTCCTCCAACCCTGCCCTGCACGGGCCGAGCCTCACTGACAATTAAAAAAAGCTGTTAGCCTGATTTGTGCCCTGATTGTGTCCCCCCAGGACCCAGCTCTGCTCGCGGCATGGGGCTGAACCCAGATCGTCCTCATGGGGGTAACAGGCAGGCCATGTGCCAGGGTCATGGGCACCAGGGGTGTCCCACCGGCTCTGCCTGTGGGCTCTGCTGCCGCGGTGGGTCTGCGGGGCTGGGCGGGCTCAGGGCATGGCAGGGAAGGCGTGAGCGGGATGGACGCATCCTTCCCGGTCCCTGGGATGCTTGGGCTGAGCTGGGGCTGGGGCCATTGCAGAGGGGGAGCTGCCGATCAATCTATCCCTAGACACGCGGCTTGGGAAATGTCACAAAATGCCAGAGAGCGTGGGCTGGCTGCGCTCCCCCAGGCTGGAAGGACCCATCGATTTACTGTCCGAGATCGATGCCGCTGACTTCCCGCTGTACGCCAGGTCCTCCCGCAGGATGAAGTATGGAGGCTCTGAAATGCCACCTGAGGGGCTGTCCTGGCAGCTGGAGCTCTTGCCTCGCACGACTTCCCCAGCCCTGGTTCCCCCCAGCCCAGCTGGGGAGGGTCCCCTGGCTCGGCGTCCCGCAGCCGTGCCTCTGGGCAGCCTGGACGTGCCAGTGGGGCTCGCCTGGGGACCCCACCACAAACACCAGAGGAGCGAGCCCCAGGCCGAGCACTGGTAGGGGCATTGCTGCCTGCTACTGCTCTGCTTCCAGCCCCTCCTAAGCACATCACATGGGGCTGCAGCCAGGCCAGCGACCAAGAATGGGCAGGATTTGGGGCTTGCAAATGCCATCCTGGCCCCATCGACCTGGTCCCTGGCTCGGGGGCAGTGTGGCCAGCTGCCCCCGCACTCCCCATCCCCACAGCAGGGGCAAAGCCCTTCCTCGGCCCCTGTGGGGTCCTGCTGTGTGCTGCTGGGTGAGGGGGGGCGTGGGGCTGCAGTAACTTTGCACTTCAGGGTCCTGCTGGCTGCTCACAGCCTTTCTCGGGAGGATGTCAGCATGGCCAAGGGCATCGAGATCCATCTATTTCCTTCCCTCTCTGGCTCCCATCGCTGATGGTCCTGGCAGGGGACAGCATCCTGGCAGCCGTGCGGGGCCCCTCGTCACTGCTGTGTGGGTGGACGTGACTGATGCCTCCTTGATGGATATTATTGCCCCATCTCACTTCACCCGGCCGCAAATCTCCGGGGAATGGCTTTTCAATAGGCAGTCAATAGCATTTTATTATGCAGTGACGGTTGCCTGCATGGAGCTTCAGGGTCTCTCTGCTGTGAGTCGGGAGGACTCGTCCCAGTGCTCATGAGCAGCCGAGTTGCGTGAGTGGCTGCTGCAGCTCAAGCTCCTTGGTCAGTGCCAGAGGACAGTGTGTGTACCCCTGGGTTTTCTTTGGGGGGTCCTGGGGCTCAGCACCGCTGGAGCGGAGTCCAGAGCAACCAGAAAGGTGAGGCACTGGCTTTGCCTTCGTCTAGCCTTGTGTCCCCAGCTGCCCTGCCGTCCCCTGATCTGGGACTCCCTGTCCTCCTCAGCCACCCCAGATTCCCCTCTCTGAGAGGCAGGAGGGGAATGTGCTGTTGAGGCCCCGGTGCGCGGGACAGCAATGCTGGGGGCTGCCCCACCACCCACCTCCCACGCACAGCGGGGCCAGGGATCGCCCTGAAAAGCATCCCGAAGGTTAGCCAGAGCCACAGCTGCGGCACGGCCAGTGGCACCTCCTGGGTGGAGATGTGCGAGCAAACTTTGCTCCCCTGGCCAGAGTTTTGTGACAGCAAGTGGAGACAGCCCCAAGTCCCCGGGTACCGTGTGCCAGCCAGGCTCACAAGAGATGCTGCAATCGAAGGCTCCCAGGCAAGTCCTTTAATCTCATAATTAATTTTAGTAAAAGCTGCAGTCAGGACATGAAACCTAATAAAAAAGGAACTGATCTCCTGGGGGAGAATGGTTTCACAGAGAGGGTTTTACACCTCTCCATCACCGGGATGGCAGTGGCTGCTGGCTCCTGCCTGCCTCAGGCTCGTTGCAGCGTGACGCATGTACTCGACCCCTGAACCAAACTAGTGTTGGTTTGGTACAGGCGCCAAAGGAGGTAAAGGCCTGAGCTGTAACCGGGCCAGGAACTCCTCTGGTTTCAATCTGTTCTCTGAAAACTCACCAAGGAGCAGAGTGACACAGTGAGCATCGATGCCTGTGAGCTTGTAACACCCATCACGCGATGAACACATGAATTGGGGGTGGCTTTTCCAAGCCTCATTTGTCAAGGAACAAAGTTGTGGGTAGAAGGAGTCTCATGCATACCTTTCCCATCGCATGTAATTTGACTATGAGCCAACCACTTTATCCCATAAATATGACAGCCTAAGTGAGCCTTCTGTGAGCTCTCCCTGGCAGGCAGTGTGGCTGCATGGCAGTGATCTCCCCTTGGGCTGGGACACCTCGCAAGGCTGCTCCTCGAGGCAGAGAGACCTTTTACCAACGGCAGATCTTTGGTAAGAGACAGATATTGCGCGTAACCTTGTAGTATGGTAACTTTGGTTCTGTCTGGGTAACTTTGATTTTTGGTAACTTTGATTTGTGCCTTGGTAACTTTGATTTTCTCTTGGTAACTTTGATTTGTGTAGTTTTGATTTTGGTAGTTTTGAATCATTATACAAATGATTGTGCCGTACAGTAACAGAGTGAACCTTGCCATCGAACTTTGTTACTTTTACAACATATCGAAACCACTTTTGGTAACACCTTTGACAGCGGTTCTTTAAGTGATCTAAATCACTCATCTGTGACATGCAGCCCCCAGGAAGGGAATTATGGAGCCTGTTTGCTCCAAGGACGATGCTCCCCACTGCTCTGTGCCCTCGGGGTCACCCTTATCCCCTGCCACCTTCCCAGTATAAATTAGAGGGATTATTCCTGCCAGGGAGCTGGTATAGAAGCAAAGAGCCCTGGGGAGGGCAGGCAGCAGAAGCCAAGGATGGGGCAAGTTGCTCCCACCCATGTAACTGGCTGGGGGCATCAACTAGTGCTTCAGGATGGCCATGGGGAAGGAGGATCCCAAAACACTGCCTGGGAGTTCTCACCAACTAAATGATCCTTTCAGGACGGGGGAAGCATCTCTGTCCCTGCAATATGGAGCACATGGCTGAGTCGGGCTCCATCCCACCATCTTCCCTCCAAATGCTTTTGTTTCCAAAGAGCCGTTCCCCAAAAGCTGTGCATCTGTCCTCCCAGATTTACAGTAGCGTCTGTCCAATGGCCAATTTCTCCCTAACCACCCACTCCCGGCCCCGGGGGGACCCTCCTGGCCCCCCATTCTGGCACAGCACCCCCACATCAAGCACCCATCACCTCCCGCCCCACTCCCAGGAGACTCCCTCTCTCCCAGCAGCTTGTGGAGCTGTTTTCCTCCTGCGCTGCCGCACACCCTGAATGACACGGTATCTCCAGAAGTTCCAATAAAAAGATTTATCACCGTAGCTTTGGGGATTAAAAAGCAATCCTTCTGTGAGGCTGCCCCAGCCTTGTAAGGCTTCTTTTTGTGCTGTGGTGGTTTGCAACAGGCATGGGGTGGGTTTTTTTTCCTTTACGGAGTCAAACTCAAGTTTTATAGTGATAGCCTTGTATATTTGGAGCCATGATAGATGGCTCCAGGGAGCGCCAGCGGATTTTTTGCCGCCCCTCTTCAATAAGCCAAGGGAAGGGTTGTTTTTTGCTTCCTTCGCACAGCCACGGTACGGGGAAAACTCATAGAGCGTGAATTTGGCAAAGCCCTTGCGTGCCTGGGAGCGAGTGGTCCCTGGCTGGGGCCGGGCGGCGGGGTGGATTCGGGCTGCCCAGCCATGGATGCGGCACGGCAGCCTTTGTCACCGAGATCCCAGCCTTTGTGAGGGGAGCAGGGAAGCAGGAAAATGTAACTGTCAGGAAAGCGCAGGGGTGTGCTGGGTTTGAGCTCAGCACTGATTTAGGCTGCCTTTTGAACCATATTTCAATTATTCCTCTTACTCCAGGATAGCAGTGGCAGTGAAAAGCTAACACCTAGTGCCTACAGACTGGTGATGGGCAGCATGGAGGTAGGCAGGAGGACAAACGGACAGCGAGAGAAATATACGTAGGGTTTGATTCTGCTCCCCAGGGACACCCATGGGCTCAGTTTTTAGACCCACGCCGAAGGCAGCCCATCTTCTTGCCTGGCTACTCTGTGGCTTCCCAAAGAGCCAGGACTCGCGTGGGAACCAGCTTCCCAGGCAGCCGCAGGCTGCGGGGAGGCGATGGGAAGGCTGGAAGAGGCAGCGTGGGGAGCACAGCCCACCCCAAGGGCCTGGATGGAGGAGCTCTGCCATGGCTCCGGATGCTCGGGCTGACTCAGCCGCGGCACGGTGTGACTGTCACCGGCGCTGGGGACAGTCTTCTCCATGTCACAGCAAACCCAACAGCCTTGGAGGGGCTGGGCCGCATGCAGGGAAGGTATGGGCTCCCCGTACCCCACCTCTCCCTGCCTTAGGGAGCGCAGGGAGGGGACACACTGGGGCTAGATGGGCAAAGGGCAGCTCCAAGAAGTGAAGGTCTGCGTGTTATTTAAGGACCTCCCTGCCTGAAATCTCGCCGCCCTCATGGCAGGGTGATGGGAAGGACAGTGCCCTTCCCCACAGCCTAGCAGCAATGTGCACGGACAATTTCAGGGGCAAAGTGGCCCATTAAAGCTACCAGGCACCTTCACAAGCATCACCTGGGGCAGGGTTAAAACCCCACCACAACTTAGAAGAGACAGACTGTCTGGTTAGCCCACGCCTTCTCCCATCGCAATGTCTTGTTGCTAAAGATGACAGAATCGATGTCAGAGGAGCCTGCGTGATGCTTAATTTGGTTCATGGGGACACTTTGGTTAAGAAATGAGAGTGATGCATAATTAGCACGGCAGTGAGTGGATTAAAGCTGGCTGGATGGCAGAGCTCTGGGGCAAGCAGGGACTGCTAACAACTGGCTGCGATTGCTGGCGGGGCTGTGGGGATCCGGCTCAGCCCAAGGCCCCTACATCATCCCTGAACATTGTCCCTGAGCAGGTCCCCAGGGCTTGGGGAATGCAAGTGGAGGACCCCAAGACTGACCTGGAGGCCAACAGTTTGCGAAGGGCTTCCCCACAGCCCACAAAAGCTGTGCTTAGGGTTCCCAGCACACATGTGCCAGGGGTCTGCCCTGGTCCCCTGTGTGGGATGCGGAGGATGAGGGGACACCACCTTTCCGGTCTGCATTGGGGTGTAACAAATTCCAGCACGAAGAGGAAGGCTGAGATGCGCAGACTGGAAAAAGCTAACTTTTATCTAGTTTTATATATATTTAGGACCAGTGAAACGTGAGCACAACTTCCCAAGGGCGGTGGTGGAGTCCCTCAAGGGGAAATGCCTCCCCATGGATCAGGTGCTTTTCTATAAGGTCAGCTCCTCTTCAAATGTGGTTTTGAGGGTATTTGCTTCTGCTAAGGACTCGGTCCATGTTACAGAGTCAGGAAGGGAACGACAGCCCTTGCTTCTCCTCTCCACCATGCCCAGATGGCACCTTCCCCTCCCTCCTGGCACCCAAAGCACCCAGCAGTACCTGGGCTGACCCCCTCCGAAATAAGTTTGCAATGAAAACAAGTAAAAACCCAAGACATGGACCTGTGCTTAGGGCTAGACCCCGGCTGTCTCTGCTGCAATGTTATTAAGCGGCAGACTTTAATTACAGGGTTTTATCACTCTTTGTGCTTATCACAGCAGCCAGGTTGAGTTTGTCTTCTCAGTTCAGGACTATTTAATGTGGCACACTGGAGAAAGCTGTCTGAGAGGCATCTGGAGGCCAAATATGTCTTTCTTGTTATCTTTCCTGGGCAGGTAGAATGACTGTCTTGCATTAATGACCATTTCAAGTTAATGCTGCTGAGACCAAGCATGAGACATCCCCTCCCGCCCCCCAGAGCTCACATCATGCACAGGATGGTCCCAGCTGGTCCTGGGGCTAAAAGCCAGACCAAAAGCTGTGTTTCACACAGGAATCAGCCTGGGGCTGCCAGGAGGGGAGGGCACAGGCCCCAGCGGGTATTTGGCAGAGACAGGATGGAGTGGCTTCCCCAGGCAAGCCCCTCTCCATGCCCTGGCAGGCAGGTACCTGCAGGCACAGGAGCTGCCAACAGGCAGCGGAAAAAGAAGACACAGAAATAAATCTGGTTTTCCTCAGCTCCTGTGCCTGACCTCTGCAGGGATGGCTGAAAAAAACCCTTTGCTTCCTGACACTTGCCTGCACAGGCTTGGAAAGCAGCTCAGCATCGCTGCCCTCCTTCATCCCCCAGCCAGGTCCTAGCCAGGGGGTATCCCCAGGGAACTGCAGGTTTATGGCAAGTGGTGGACACGGTCCTGCTTTCCTCAAGGCAGGCTTTTGGCTTGTTGGTCCAAGTTGTTTTCAGGCAACTTTCACCCCAAAAAGCATCCCCACAGGTTGCTTGTCTCTCTTGTCTGGGCCAGACCCCGTGACCCATCAGTCTCCACGTGTTCTCAGCACACACATGGGTGTCCCCTCCCCAGCCAGACCCTACCGTGGCAGGCACCTGCTTTTCATTGTCCTGCTTTCAGGGAGAAACGTAAGCCCTGACCCCACTTCTCCCTCCCTGGCAATCTCTCACTACCCACATTACTGCAGCCTTTGGGTTATCACTGACCCAAAGCACCCCCTGCACAACCAACCCAACCCCTCCAGCACTTTGGCTTCATTTAATTCCTTTTAATTTCTCATTCCGTGCTCAGAACAGCTGGGACCAATTCGGTGCTGCTGTCACCAGAAAGAAATCAAGTTAATGACAAGAAAGTCATTATAATTTAGGAGACCCATCAAGCCTCACTGGTGTATTAATGAGGAACAGGGGAGGGTATTGCTGCCGCCTGCCCCGCTCTTCTCTCCCACACCTCCAGCCCGCAGCCATCCTGGGAGCCCGTTAGCAATCCCAGGCTCAAGCTGCCTTTTTCCAGGCACTGCTTTGTATTCACACCATGGTCTGGGCCCCTCTGTTTAAGAGCTCTTTGCTCCTCCTGGTGTTTTCAAGTGATTTCTGCTCTGCTTAAAGGAAGATCTGCATCTCTCTCCAGCTCTTCAGTTGCCCAAACTCCTCCTGGCCCCAGCTCCAAACCTCTCTGCCGGGGCCGATTTAAACAACTGCCTTGCACAGATGGAAAAGCAAATGGTTTGAGCTGGGTTTCTTTCCTATTTTTTCTGCGGCAATCCCGGCTCGCAGGCGGTGAGTCCATCTGGCAAGAGCCCGAAACACAACAGCAGCCAGTGCTGTGCAAAAGCATCATCTGCGTGAGCTGGGAGCCCCCACAACGTGAGGGCTGGGTGAGGACTTCTTCAGCCCCCTGCCATGGAAGAAGGGAGAAAGATGAGAGTGATTTCTACTGACTGTGTGGAGGATGGTTGAATTAAATATATAGCTAAAGGATATGGTGATAACAGGACAGAAAATCACCTGTTTGCACCCAGTCAGGGTGGGTGAGTGTGGCGATTGAAGCAGTTAAAGATTTTTCCTCCTGGAAAGAGGATTTGTGTCTTTCTGCTGCTCATCCCTGTGCAGGTGTAACTGGGAGACGTAACGGAGTTTAACCCTGTTCCAGAAGCCACGGGTTGCAGTAGGAAACCACCCACCCTTGGAGCTGAGGTTGGTCTGACGGGTCATATCTGTGAGCATCTCTTCCCTTGCTGGGAGCACCAGCCTTTGAGAGGTTTCTGCGTCCACTTGCCATTCCTCCCAGCTCCTGTCCTGCCTCCTTGCCCCAAAAGTTTAACATGCCCCCAGTGTAACAGCTCCAGAGCTGAACAGGGCCTTTGGCCAACACTTGTGCAACTTTACTCTGCACGTGTGGGGTGGGAGAGGGTTTGGGGTCAGCAGTTTTCCCAAAAAACCTTCTAGAAACAGGTTTGGGGATGTCGAGCCCCATTCAGGGGGTCCCAATACCCATCTCTCTAGTGCCAGTGATAATTTTGGTCACAAAGCCTGACTGCGCTCAACAAATTGGGAGAGCAATTTACAACAACAGGAAAGACCAAGCCAAGCAATCTGGTATCCTTTGAATTTAGCACCCAGAGGGAGCCGGAGCATCTCCAAGCGCAAGGTGCAGGGAGATGCGGTCCCACCACAGCCCTGATCTGCTGAGGGGCCCATGTCAGCCACGTCCCCTCCTTGCCGGTGAGGACGGGTCCTCTCCTGTGCCACAGCACCGGCGGGTGCGAATTCATGGTCACACCAGGACAAGTTTTTGGCAGCTGGGGCGCTCATGGGTGTGATGTGGCCAACGGGCACTTGCCAGCATCTTCAGGACCTGCTGGTCTAATTCTCCCTCATCTGAGAGGCTGCCCTGTGCCTGGTGCCAGCCCTGCAAAAAGTCACGTCTGCCACGACAAGGATTTAGGATTTTGCAGAAAACAGCCAGGCACTTTGTCACGAGGCCCTGCATCGCTGCTGTCCCCTCGGTTCGCCGTCGCCCCTCCAGCCTCAGGAGGAGGATCTCCTTTCTGCAGGTGAGAGCAAGGGCAGAAGCAGAGGAAGAAAATTAGATCCTGATTTTGTACAAATATGAGGCACCAGGGTAAAAGAGAGGATTGAATACGAGTGAGCAAAGCGGGACTCTCCCTCCTTGGTGCGTTTTTGCACCCTCCAGTCCTTTCGGTGCTAAATGTACCTTTTAACACCTAGAGGGTGGAGGTTTAGGCTACGAAGCACTGCACAAATCCCGCACTAACGACAGCGGAAGTACAGCTCGGGGCTGTTTTAGACCCATCAAGGTTTGCCTTTCGCTGGTTTTGCAGGGGCGGGGACCTGGGATGCTCTCATCTCCCCTGCCTTTGCTGGGGGGTAGGAGCAGCTCTCAGCCCCCCATGCTTGGCCGATCTGCAGGATCATTTCATTAGCCCCAACGCTGCGGGACCTTCCTTCCTCCACCTCCTGTAAATGGGCCTTATCCAGCCTGTCTGGGCATGGAACAGAGACTCCTGCCACATGCTGGGCTCTGAAAGTCCTCACAGGTGAGATGCTGTGCAGTCACCACAGTAATCTCCATCCTTCACCAGGTGAGACCCCTCGGGGAGTGCACGGTACCATGCTCTGAGGGTTGGCATCACCTTTCCCAGAGAGCAAATCGCTCTCTCTGGCTTGGAGCAGTGCCTGCTTGGCCACCTTGTGATGCGGTTAATCCCAGGCAGTGTGCAGGCTCTGCCCTGTGCTCCACATCATCCGCAAAACAAATATGCTAAAGCAGCCAGCTAATTACTGGAAATACAGAGCCTGGCAGGAGGTGGGCAGACCCTGCTCATGCTTGTGCCGTGGCTTGTTATAAAAGGGTTGCTCTGCTCAGGTTTATCTTCCTGATCCCATGGCTGACCATCTCAGAGCTGTGCCAGGGGCAGTGCTGGTACTCGGAGCCCAGACCCCCATCCCCATCACCCATCTGTTGCATGGCCAGGGGGCTTCCCTGGGGTAGGGGCTACCTGACCCATCCGTGGTCCTTCTAGCCCTTCCCTGGCCCCAAGCTCCCTGGGAGAATCTCTCGCTCCTGCAGGTCATCACGGCACTAATTTGGGTCCTAAGGTCTTTCACTGCGAGCTCCCATCCCATGTAACTATCATGTGCCTCGGGAGCAGCTCGTGCCCTTTCCTCACCATAATATAAGCAATTATTAATGCATTAGTGTTGCACTGCTGAACCATGATGTCTTTATAGTCAATAGCATTAAGCATTTAATTACCCAGCGGGATGAATCGATGGGCTTCTTTCTTTGCTCTACAATTAAAACCGAGCAGGAGAGATGCCGTGTAATTTTCAATCTGCTTTAAGCTTCCTCTGCTGCTCTGTGCACAGGGAAATGAGCTGATGGCTTGTGAGGGATGGGAAGGAGAGGGCTTTTCCCCAAGAAACCATGTTCTCACCTCCTTCCCAGGACGCAGACGTCACGATCACACACTCGCCCAGCTTAATGAGACACCACTGGCTCGTTCAGTACCAGGTTTTGGGTCTGACAACACCGACAGTGGGAAAATTATTGTTCTGAGTCTTATTTTTAACTGCAGTCATAGGAAGTTTGAAAGCAGTGGTTGTAACTCGCACCCTGCCTGTGGGAATTTCTGCAGCGAGAGCTGGTAAGTGAAACAGCCCAATGTGCTGCTGGGACGAGGCACAAACAGCCTGAGAGTGAACCGCGCTGGGGAAGTACTTTCAGCCCTTATTTTTAACTTCCTTTTGATGGAGCTTGCTGCAGAGGCCGGGGCAGGTGGAGGGTGAAAGCTGGGTGGGCTCAGCATCCCTGGTACCGCGCTGGTGAGCCCCGAGCTCCGACCTTCCCCATGCTCTCGGGTGGTCTGTACAGCTTGACGCCAACCTGGGTCACTTGAGCTCTGCAGGTACAGTCAAGTGCAAAGTGACCCTTTCCAAAAAGCTCAGCTCGTGGCTGGACCTCCTGATGCAACCACGAAAGCCCTTGGGGTGGCTGGTCCCTCGTGCTGGCAAGTTGGGGCAGGAGCTTTGCAAACCTCGTGGATGGGGCTCAGGGGGCAACTTTTGCTGGGACAACACAGCGCGGCAGCTCCCAGGGGAAACATCAGACCATTTCCCACTAAGATAAAGAAGCCACCGGCACTAATTCCTGTTTCCCAGGGCAGTTTTGACCTGGCTCTGATGGCGGGGACATGCCAGCTCCGCTGGCAGAGGCTGGGACACGTTACGTTGGAGACGTGTGTGTGTGTGTGTGTGTGTGTGCCTGGGGGCTGCAAGGGGGGGCCCGAGAGCAGCATCACGCTGTGGGTCTGCTGTCCCCAGCTGCATTTAGCTCTGTCCTGGTTTTAGAGGTGAGACATGGGGAAGCCCCGGGTACGCCATGCCACTCTGAGCAGTGGGTGCACGCAGCTCCCAAGGCAGGGCTGAGCTCATGCCCTCACTCAGATACAAACTCAAAAAGGGGGGGGGGGAGGAGGGAGACTCCTGCTTTTCTAATTTGGACTCAACAAAGATTCATTTTTTTGTTTGAGAAGGAAAAAAAAGGAAAAACATTCCCCTGGTTTGGGTTTGCTCCAGGCAGAGCGTTTGCCTTCTGCTGGCCCCGCGCCCGGGAGCTGCCGTGAAAGGGAAACAGCCCGAAAAAAGGCTGTGAGCAGAGGGGGCTTCCAGCAGGTAAAACGAGAGCGAGCCGAGGCAAAGCCGCAGGTCACTGCACCGTGGGCCTGTGCCAAGGGGCAGATGTGCTGAGCCACAAGCGGTTTGCAGATGTTTCACTTGAACCTCTCGACAGTTTTCCCCAGGGACCTGGTGCTTGTCTGGACCCCGTTCCTTATTGCCCCGGCTCTGGGAGATGAACAGCATGCACAGAAACGCCCTGTGCAAAGAGGAGCTTCCCCCCCGGGCTGTCTCCACAGAAGTCCTGCAAAGCCTTCCCAAGCGCTGCGGGGCATTGCGTGGGGTCGTGACACGCGCTGGCTGCTGGCCCGGGATCGCTGAACTGGGATCACTTGTATCTTCTCCCCAGGTTGACTTCCCCGTGGGTTATAAAGGCATTTGCATGTATTACTTTGATACACCGCCCTGCTCCCATCTCACCGACTTTCCATCCTGATGGAGAGAGCAGGGCGCTCCCAAGCTCCCCTCTTGCTACATTGATTACTCCACATCTCTCTAGCCTCCTTCCTCTTCTTTATCTCACACCTAATGCAAGTCCACTTTGTTTCAGTCCCACTTCTCTCCCTCATACCATTTTTCCAGGGCTGCACTTGTTCCTCCTGCTGAGCAGAGCCGGAGGGGGGTCCCGCCTGGCCCAGAGGCTCTGGGTGGCTGCGTGGGCTTGCAGGGGGCTCACAAGCAGGCTGCAAGGTCCTGCTGACAGCTCCAGGCGAGGGGTATTAGGGAGAGGAACCTGGCTGCCAGAAGGGACGTCTCAGGGGAATTGCCTTCTTCTGGAAATAGAAAAGCCCGTTTTCTCTGCAGGGTACCGGGAATGATCACTTTGAGGAATACTCACAGGGAGACTAAATGCTGCATGTGTGAAACTCCTTGTGTAAGTCACCAGGACTTTTCCTTGTCACAAACCCCAGGAAATGGCACAGCCTCATCCAGGAGAGACATGCTGGGTTATCATACACCACCAGCCGGGGTGGCAAAGGGTGTGTCTGGCTCCAGGGGCCCGCTCCAATCCCTGCAGCATCCCACCCCAGGAAAGGATGCTCCCCAGAGAAAAAATCCTGTACTCTGCCAGGCCCCGTTGACTTCCATCCCTGCAGCCCTCTGTGTCCCAAGCTGACCGTTTCAAGGCACAGGACGTGAGCTGGCATGTGGCTGCTCGAATTAAATGCCATTTGTCACAGCAAGCCCTGCACCCCCTTCGTGCTCATCATCCTTGAGGGCTCTCCTCTTGGCACAGCCACGTGGGTAATGAAGAAAAGACTTATTAAAGTACCCACAGACCCATCTCATCTGAGACCTGCATTAATCAGGGCCTGGGAAGAGTTTTCTCCACCTGCTGGGTATTTGAAGCAAGCTGTGTGGCTGGCAAGAGAGAGGACAAGTCCTGTGTGCCTGGCCCTGCTGGGTTACCGTCCATCAGCCACTCTGCGGTTCCCACTGGGGCGGCTCTGGCTGGCCACAGGTGAGTGGCAGGGGAGCAGTGTGATGGGGTGAGGTGGGCACCAGTGGCAGGGAAAGGGACTTTGCCAGTGAGACATGGGGATGCTCAAGAGGTTTTAAGCAGCGCCTAGACCTGGGATGGATAAATTTGCTTTTTTTCACTGTCACCTTTGCCATGCCATGCTGGGCCACTGCTCGGACCACATAGCAGGTGAACCACGATGCCAGGGAAGCAAGGCTGGGGCTGGGGAACTCGGCGCCACATTTGATGGCTTTTCTAGCTCATTTCCCCCCTCTCTGAGCCCCCGTGGGGTGTTTGCTTGGAGGTCCCTGATGGTTTTCTGGCAGCAGATGCCTGCACATGCCACAGGGAAAACTTTCCTCTCCCAGCTGTGCTTAGCTGCTGCTTATATCTGGTGGCTATCAAATGTGGGGCTCGTCTCAGACCCACCTCCGTGTCCCAAGCTCTCCTGGGAGGGATGCAGCGGGCTGTCCTGCTCCGCTGCACCCCCGGAGGTGGGTCTGGGGGAGCCCCGCAGGCCCCACTCGGGACAGCCTTTTGTCACCATCTAGTGACGGAAACACGCAGCGGCGACCAGGCACAGCCTGAACAGGACGTTTGGGGACACTCACTCCCCCAGCTATGGGCCCTGTGGGGGGGGTCCCCCTTCCCTGGCTGGTCACCCATCTTGCCTGGCTCCCTCACAGTCCCGGGCACCGGCAGCCAGGCGAGGTGTCCCCAGCACTGCCAGGCTGAGGCAAAGCAGAGGGGACAAGTCTCTGCTGTGCCAGAAACTGCGAATCCTCAGCAAATCCCTCCTGGAGTCTCCATTAAACCAGCTAAATTCCCTCTAACTGGGGAATTAGATCAACACTCCCAAGCTGCAGACATGCTACAACAAGAGACAGCCGTAAAAGCACCTAAAAGACATTTACTCCACAAACAGGGCTGTTAAACCTGCTCTTTGGGCCAAATTACTCCTCACTGACGCTGCTCCGCAGAGCTCCCTTGGCCCTGAAATTTCTGGCAGTGCCTGCAGAGGAGCAGGGCTGTGCTGTGCCACCGGGACAGCCTTGTAACATCGTGTGTCCCCAGAATAAGGCTGGCCTTGCTGCTGCTCCAGCATCCTCCTGCCCACTGCTAGGGCTGCCCGGAGGTCCTGACCACAGGTGGGATACAGGGAACAGCCCAGCCTAAATGCCGGCATCTGCAGTGCCCTGGTACATTCCTCCCCGCGGCATCCCTGGCCGCTGATGGCCCCAGCAGCAGCTGGCAGGGTTGGGCTGTATCCGGAGCCCTGACCTGCGCAACGGTGCGTGGATTAACACGGTGCACGGACTAACGTGGTGCATGGATTAACGCAGCGTCAGTTCTCACTCCTCCGCACACGGGTCCAGCTGCAGCCTCAGGTGCCAGCGCCAAGGACAACCTGCCAGCGCTGAGCACGCTGCTGGAGAAGAGATGGAGCACAGGCCATACCGAGATGTCCCCTGCCAGGGCTGGGAACCGAGACTGGCCAGTGGCCAGCCCAGCCCTTTGCTGATCCCACCCCTGGCACTATATTATCAAACACACGCAGCGTCCCGTCTGCCAAAACTGCCCCTGGCTGAAGCAACAGTTGTCCCTTTCCCATGGCAAACCAGCCTTCCCGCAGCACGGAGAGGAACCAAGGCCAGCCCCAGCACTGGCAGCAGAGCCATACGAGCAGTGATAATACTGGATTTTGTTGCACCACATGCAGGCACAGTAAGGAGGGTGCAATCAACTCTTGCTTCAGTTAAAAATTCCTGCCAGGCTTCTACTTCCTCCATCTCCATCCCCCTGCATCCCCACGGGTCACCCTGAGTCTGTGTCACTGCTTCCCCTGGGCACTCGGGGATTGCTCCTGCAGCACGGTGGGACGTGAGCCAGTCATTGCTGTTTCATGTGCAGAGTCCAGCTGCCCTATGCAAGGGTTTTCCCCAGGTGGGATTCCCATCTGCCTGTGTAGGTGACCAGGGCTGGGACATGGGCAGTGTCCCTCTCGGTTCCAGCTCCCTCCCTCCCTGTACTGGCTGATGGTAGCAGTCTCCTCAGGCTGGCTCACTCCTGGAGAAGCTGACTGATCCCACCACCTCTCTGTGAGCGGGTGCCCTCAGCTATGGCTCTGCCTGCCTGGAAGCTGCCTCTCCTCACTCAGCAGAGGAGAAAGAGGCACCAGGACAGCCTAGGAGCCAGGCATATTGCCTCATCCACGGTGTGTCCCTTGCTTTCAGGTGGCACTGAGCACCCCAGGGATGTCCCATCAGGGCCCTGCAGGACTGCATTCATTGACGGTCTGTTTTTTTTTTCTTTAGGGCTCCCCAGGATCTCGTGTTCCCCAAGTTAGGGGCTTCTCTCAAGCAGACCTCAGAAGGGCAAATGAACTGCTACACACACGTGCGTGAGTCAGGAGCCCCCAGGAGCTGGCTGGACGCCCAGTTTGAAGTGGGAGGGGACATAAGGCAGTGGGGAATCCCCAGCAATAGACACTGCTCAGGTCCTTGGGAAACAATGGTGCCAGGCAGGGGCAAGGCAGCTCTCAGCCCTGCCAGCAGACTGGCGAGTTAAACAGGGGTGCTGCATTCTGCCCTGGGTCATTCCTACCCCAACTTTATAGCCACCGGGGTAAAACTCCACAGGGAGGAAGCTGGTGTCCTCTTTCAATGAAGGGAGCCAAAAGCATTCACCAGGCAAGCACAGGTTTATTTTTCTCCAGCCTTGGGCCTTTCCTCCCTGCCGGGAGCCAGTGGAGGGCGGCAGCTGCAAGCTGCTCCTGTGCCAACTGCGACCGCAGCGACCAGCACCTGGGGGTGCTTCAGGCTGCCCAAGGGCGCTTAGTGCCTGCTGGGGAGGGGATGCTGGGGGGAGCAGAGGGGGTGGCAGAGGCAGTGCTGGGGAGGCCCCAGCCCCGTCCCTTTGCCCAGGCCAAAGGAGGAGGGAAAAGCTCGGGCTCAGTTCCACCCCCGCAGGCCCGGCGAGGGAAGCCGGCCCCGGCTCCGGCCGCGGCGCCGCGTACCGCGGCTGCCAGGCGCATGCCCACCCCCGGCCCCAGGACCCCCGGGCCCCCCGCCCGGCCCGGTCCCACCACGTGGCCCGCCGATCGCCACGTGCTCTCCCACGGCCCAGGCCACGCCCACCCTCCGGTAAGCGCCGCCGCCCAATCAAGGCGCAAGCGCCGAGCTGCCGCCCTCTCATTGGCTGGCGCCGGTCCTTCTCATTGGCAGCGCGTCCCCCCGCTCTTGCCGCTCACCCACCGCTCAGTCTCGCGCTCGCCCGCGGATGTAACGCTCTTTCCCGTTGGCTGATCGCAAAGCGCCGGAGATTGGCGGAGGGGCTCGAGGGGCGGGGGCGGTGATTGGCCGGGCGTCGCGGCGCGCGCGGTGATTGGCTGAAGCGGGGGCGGAGGGGGCGTGGCGTAGCGTTGGGCTAGGCAAGCGAGCGGAAGGGGCCTGCGCTCGCTCTTTCGTTTCACTCCCCGGTCCGGGTCGCCAGCGCCTCGCCGCCGCTCCCGCCGACCGCCCGGGGCCCGCTCCGCTCCTCGCCTCTGCCCCGCCAGAGGTAGTTCCCCCCTCTCCTGACACATCTCGGCCGCCGCCCCTGCGCCGCCAGCCACCGCCGCCATCATGGTGAAGATCGCCAAGGTGAGGGCCGCCGGGCGGGGCCGCGCTCGGCCGCCAGGCGGGAAGCGAGCGGCCGCCGCCATGGCGGGGCGGACGGATCGTGATGGCGGAGGTGGGGGGGAGGCGAGCCGCCTTCCCGCCGCCGTCTCCTCAGGCCGCGCGGCGGTTTCTAGGCCTCCCCTCCCTCAGAGTGAAGATGGCGGCGAGGGGAGGGGCCGCGCGCTCGGGGGGAGAGGTTTCAAGCCTCCCCCCGGTCTCGTCCCGTCCCGTTCTCTTCCGTGACGTCGCACGCGGGGTCCCGGCCGCGAGAGGGGGAGCGGGGCGGGGGGGCCGCGGTGTTGGGGGGGGGCCGCACCTCGGCGCGCGCCGCCTGCGAGCGCGCGCGGCCCGGCAGGGGGCGGGGCTACGGCGCCGCGCGGCCACGTGGTGCGCCGGGGAGAGCGGCGAGCACGTGGGAGCCCCCCGGGAGCGCCCCGCGGTGAGGCGGGGGCGGCCGAGCACCCCCCCGGGCCCCCGCACCCCCGGGTTCCCCCCCCCTGGCGGCAGGGCTGCACCGGCCCGTTGGGCGCCGCGGGGGCAGGCGGGGCGGCCACGTGGTTGGGACAATTGTGCGCCGGTGCTGGCAGGGGGCTGGGGTGCCTCGGAGCGTAAACGTGCTGCTCGCTCCCGGGCGGGGAAGTGAACGCCGCCTAACAGCTCGATCTCTCTTTCAGACTCCCAAGAATCAGATCAAACAGAAAAAAATGGCTCCTCCTCCCAAAAAGGTCGAGGAAAGCGAGGAAGAAGAGTCCTCTGAGCTAGAGGAAAGCAGCGGAGACGAGGTGATCAAGCTAGAAATGAAGTCAAAAGGATGCGCGTGTTATAAACGTGTCGTGAGGGTTGGGGGGCGCATAGTATGTGTTAGAGTATCAGCATTCATCAACAATTGGCATCTGTCGATTAACTGTGGCTAAAGAATGAACTGGATTTCATATGAGGAAAGCGATGTGGGAGAAACGAGCTTAGCTGCTAACTCTGTACTTGCAGGTTTTGGAAGGACTGCTGGGATCTTAAAGCTGTTCCTAGTACTGATGAGCAAGTGAATGATTAACTACTCCAGTAGAGCATCAGCAATAAGTGGCTTGTCACATACAAATAATAGGCAAGACTAAGCATTTCAAGCTGCTGAATGCTACTAGAGAGGTCGCTGGTCTTGCTTCAGGACCAGGGAATTTGGAGATTCCTTAACGTTCCATACGTAGTCTGTTAAAAGCTAATTCAACAGAATGGGCAATTAAGGTCATTCGACAGAAGCTAAGTCTGTCAGAAGGATATGCTTTAGATTGCAGGTGCTGTATATTTGTCTGGCAGTGAAGTAATAGTAGTATAAAGGACAAGCATGAGCATCTTACACTAATATGTATTTCAGATGATCCCTCAGAAGAAACAACAAAAAGCGGCAGTTACCCCTGCCAAGAAGGCTGCTACCCCTGCAAAGAAGGCCGCTACTCCTGCGAAAAAGGCAGTTACCCCTGCCAAGAAGGCTGTGCCTACTCCAGCTAAAAAGGCTGTTGCTCCATCACCTAAAAAGGCTGCTGTCCTAACTAAAGGAGCGAAAAACGGAAAGAATGCCAAGAAGGAAGAGAGCGAGGAGGAGGATGAAGATGATGAGGAAGATGATGATGAGGAGGAGGAGGAGGAAGAAGAAGAGGAAGAAGATTCTGGTAAGTTACCTTTGAAATATGTGTTCATCCTTGTGTAAGTTGACTAAAGCTGGTCCAGTCAAGTCGCTGAATTGGTATACCTTTGGAATTGAAAGTTTAGTATGATATAATAGTCTTGAGAGGGCGATTCATTGACTAGAAGGTGGTGAGGAAGGAAAGGTGGCGAGTCAGTGAAGTTTGGAGAACTTGGGCTGCAGCTGCGTTGCCTGTGGCATGTGAAGCATCTTCTAGTCTCCTGGACTTTGCCAAAATCTTTTTGGGGAAAAAAGTACTTTACTAGTGAAGTCTGAAGGCTGAGTGGTTTGGGTAAATGCTTGCTGTACTGTTGTTGCAGATGAGGAAGAGGAACCAGCAATGCCTGTGAAGCCGGCAGCCAAAAAGCCTGTAGCAGTGCCAGCCAAAAAGCCTGCAGTTGTGCCAGCAAAGCAAGAATCTGAAGAAGATGAGGAGGAGGAGGAGGATGATGATGAGGAAGATGATGGTATGTGGGATTTAGGAAAACTTTGTCTGACTCTAAAAAAAAAAAAATTTAGAAGATGTTAAATGAATAAACGCTTATAGGGAGCTAGAGGAGGAGTAACTTAATGGATTAGTGAGAGTGATGCAAAATGTGTGTGTGTGTCTGTATTTAGTGTCCAGCTGATTTTAGCTGGCTACTAGTGTCCCATCAGATGCAGCTGGGGGGATATTTATTTCCCTATTGCTGGTAAAATTTCTTGGGTAACAGGTACTGTTTTTTAATGCAGTAAAACTTGAGGAAGAGGGTTTTATAAACACTATAAATATATTAAACTCATTTCCTGAGAACGTATAAACTTGAGGAGGCATGCAAAACGCTGTTTTACTGAACAACGTTTTCTTAATCTAAGGGGCTTAATCTCGAATGTGTCTGAAATCTTGTGATCAACTTGTTTCAGAGTCTGAAGATGAAGCCATGGACACAACCCCTGTTCAAGTGAAGAAACCTACTCCAGCAAAGGCAGCACCAGTGAAAGCCAAGGCAGACTCTGACGATGAAGAAGATGAAGAGGATGATGATGAAGATGAGGATGAAGAGGAGGAGGATGAAGAGGATGCCGAGGAAGAAAGTGAGGATGAAAGTGAGTTTAAATGTTTTTGAGACCAAAACTCATGTTATTAGATAACAGGAAAGATGCTTGAGCAAAATTTTTGTCCTGTCGTGGTCTTTCGGGCTGAGGAACAAAAAAAAGGGCTGTAGTGACAAAAGAAGGTCTTGAGTATGACTGGTGTAAAGATTAATGCTCCAGTATTGATACAGTGTAGAAAAGTTGGTTTGTACTTCTGTTTCAGTGGTGTTTGTTCTCTATCACAGAACCTGTCAAGGAAGCACCTGGGAAGAGGAAGAAAGAAATGGCCAACAAAAGTGCACCAGAGGCCAAGAAAAAGAAAACTGATGGTAGGTGGTGTGGGATCATCACATCCAACGATGCCTGTTTGAAGGACTGTTATTGGACTGTTGGGTGAGGCATGTAGCTGTGAAGGGACAGGATGCTGAGGGGGGATTTTTCCAGCACAGATGATGATTATAAGGGACTTAATACTGAAGTATGATGTCACTTTTGAGCAGAAACTGATGTGCTAAAGCTATCTGGAGTCTGGCTTCCGGTTCTTTTAACTGCCTTAAAAGAAAAACCAACCTTAATTATCTTTTCATTTAAAGGTCCCACTTCAGCTTTCTCCCTCTTTGTGGGAAATCTGGTCCCTGCCAAGGACTATGAAGAACTGAAGACTGGCATCAGAGAATTCTTTGGGAAGAAGAATATTGAAGTTTTGGATGTCAGAATTGGTGCTTCCAAGTGAGTTAATCAGTAGAATTTTGGTGATTATTTCTTTTAATTGGCAGTAATTTGTTTGGAGAGGTATAACTGTGCTGATGCTGGTTCCCTTCAAGATGCTGGGATGGCTGCTAGCGCATGGAAGCTAGAAGAGGCACGGTACTGATAAGGGTATAAGACTTGCCTGGCTTGCAGCTTTTTCAGACAGCATCTCCCTGAAGGAAGAGCTGCCACTTCAGTACAGAGCTATTCTCTACTGTTGTTTTGGTTATGTGGGCCAGTTAGCATTTATTTTATTAAAACACTATAACTTGACAAGTGGGGACCTCTCTGGTCCTGGGTTTCTGTTTGTGTTCACTGCTACTAGAGAGAGATCAGCTTAAATAGAAAGGGTACTCTTCTTTCAGACGATTTGGCTACGTAGACTTTTCATCTGCTGAAGATCTGGATAAAGCTCTCCAACTGAATGGGAAGAAGTTAATGGGCCTGGAAATCAAACTGGAAAAAGCAAAGAGCAAGGAAACGATGAAAGAAAATAAGAAAGGTACGGCCCATAGCTCTGAATACCTGTGCACATCAAAGAAGAGTTGTCTGAATCAGGGCTTGGAGCAAGCTTGCAGTATTACTGATGGCCACTCTTCTGCTTTTTAAGGCACATCTTCCTGGTTTGGGCTCTGTATCCTAAACAGCGTCTCAAATGCTAACATACAGATAGGCAGGTTCAGAGTAGTATATCTGGAAATACGATCCCAAGAAATAGTGCGTATTGCGGGGTCTAAGGAGGAGATGTGTCTCTTTCTGAAGCTTTTAGGATCTGTTTTCTGAACTTGATGCCCTTAAGAGAAGTACAATGACAGCCTAATTAACTGTCATAATAGTTGCATTTTCAGCTTTTGAAAATGGGAATGATTATTGTGATTTATTTTTTGCTGGATCAACTCACTTTGGTTCTCACTGGCAGTGTAGATGAGAAGGGATTTTTAGCTGATAATGTGAAAGTAACTGTTTCCTGTCTTTGCAGAGAGAGATGCTAGAACACTGTTTGTGAAGAATCTGCCCTACCGCTTAACTGAAGACGAAATGAGAGATGTGTTTGAAAACGCACTAGAAATCCGAATAGTAATGAACAAGGAGGGGAACAGCAAAGGGTATGTAGCTGAGAGGACTGTTGGATGTTTCCTGTTCCTCAAACTCTTGGCATATTTTGATAAGCTTGTGTCCTTAAGCTACTTTAAGGGACATGCTGCATTAGGTGTATACTGAAAATGATAATTTTTGAGGCATTTTTCTTCCACATCCTTTACCCCTCACTCATGAACTTAGTCGTTCCTGGAAGGAGACATTTGCTTATATTCTTTCCTGTGCTGTAGGATGGCCTATATTGAATTTAAAACAGAAGCTGAGGCAAACAAAGCTCTGGAGGAGAAGCAGGGCACAGAGATTGATGGTCGTGCCATGGTTATTGACTTCACTGGTGAGAAGAGCCATCAAGAACATCAGAAAGGTACTTTGCCAGACCAATAATGTGCATGCAAATGACGTTTAGGATTTGATTCCACTTGTTTCAGAAGTTTGCTAGTGATAGAGCAACTTGATAGAGCAACTTGAAGCACTGCAGGAAAACTAAGATATATCAGGAAGGGAGCTTTTGCCTCACTTGTTCTCCACATCCTATGCTTTTCATGTGTCTACTGCATGTTTCAGACAAGGGGCGACAACTAGTCTAGGTGACCAAAACAGTGTTGCACTTAGCCTTGTGCCTCACCTTGAGGTGAGGAGGGAGCAACAGCTACTCTCCCTCTAGAGAGGATGTTGTGCCTAAAGGAAGAGAGAGAGCTCTCCTCCTCCAAACTTGCGCTTACAGCACTGAGTTTTCTCCATAGGAGGTGGAGAGAGGGAGTCAAAGACCCTAATTGTCAACAACCTCTCATACGCTGCTTCCGAAGAGACACTCCAAGAGCTGTTTACGAAAGCTTCTTCCATCAAGATGCCACAGAACAACCAGGGCAGGCCTAAAGGGTATGTTGTGCCTTTCTTCTGACTTGGCATTGCAGATGACTTACCTCCACAGATCCCTCGTGCTGACTGAAATCTTCCTCTCCAAATAGGTATGCGTTTGTAGAATTTCCCACAACTGAGGATGCCAAAGAGGCATTGAATTCCTGTAATAACACAGAGATTGAAGGCAGAGCAATCAGACTGGAATTCAGTTCACCAGCGTGGCAGAAAGGGAACACGAATGCAAGAGGAGGATTTAATCGTAAGTGTTCCAATATTTGATCTTGAGACGGCTGTGGCAGGAGTGTGCCATTCAGGCAAACTTGGGGCTGCTTTAAAAAAAAAATGGAGTGAAAGACTTGCATCGTAAGGGAGTGTGCTGGATATGATGACTGATTATCTGAAATGCTGATGAAACTAATGCCGAAGTCCTCTAGATAGTCAAGTGCTGATCCAGCAGTGTCTGTACAGTTAGTGTCCCTATTGATAAGATGCAAGCATCTATTTAAAAAAGAAAAAGGAGGAAAAAAAAGAATTATTTTAATAGTACTTTGAGATACTTCGACATAAGGTTCTAACTGCAGCCCTGAGAAAGTTTTCAAGGACTTTTAAGTGTCTGAGCAGTTACTTCAGAACAAATCCCTTAGCCGTGTTCTAGGAGCCAGTAGTGCAAGTGGGATGCGATGTTAAGAAACTGATGGGTGCCTTGCTCAGACGTAACGATTTCTGAACGTATTCTCTTTCCGCAGAACAAAGCAAAACGTTGTTTGTCAGAGGCCTTTCTGAGGACACCACAGAGGAGACGCTAAGAGAGTCATTTGAAGGCTCTGTAAGTGCGAGAATAGTCACAGACCGAGACACTGGATCGTCTAAAGGGTATGTTAAACATCACCTGGGATTAGTTCAGTTGCTACAAAAAGCCTCACTAACTGGTTTCTGCAGTGCAGGGTGTTTCTAATGCTCATGAGGGTGGTTCTTTGGAGCTAGTAAATTGCATGGAACCGGAGAACAAGCTCACAGCTTCGGGTCTGTTCGTAGAGGGCAGCGCACGCTCACTTCTCAATGAGCTCCTTCCTGCCAACAAATCGTGGCAGCCTATGGATTCGCACGAGAAGGAAATTGACTGTTCAGTGCTGGCAGACTCACAATGGGGCTCCTATCGATTGTGATGAGCCACTGCTGTTCTACAAGTAACATAGTCCTGATCCCTGCGTGGTTGATTGCAGAAGTGCAGGTGTTTCCGAAGGGATTATGTTGAGTAACTGTAGGTGGTGCTGCAGCTTGTGGAGTTTGACTTTCTCTTAACTGTTCCCTAGGTTTGGGTTTGTGGACTTCAGCTCCCCAGAAGATGCCAAAGCAGCTAAAGAAGCCATGGAGGATGGAGAGATCGATGGAAACAAAGTGATCCTTGATTTTGCCAAGCCAAAGGGTGAATTTCAGCGTGGTGGTGGATTTGGTGGTCGTGGCGGCAGAGGAGGAGGAGGCCGAGGAGGAAGAGGTGGATTTGGTGGCAGAGGTGGTGGCAGAGGATTTGGAGGTGAGAAGAGACACATGCTGCTGTTCTAATGGGGCGTGCTCAAAAATTAGCCCGAAGCTGTTCTTGGGGTTATGGTGTGGCGCCACAGAGCGCTCGGTGTGAATCAGGATGGGTTTGGAAGGGCAGCGGTATCTGTGCGGGGATACCTGTAACTCTGCTTCTTGACCTGATTTTCTTTCTAGGTAGAGGAGGTGGCTTCCGAGGAGGCAGAGGAGGAGGTGGAGACCACAAGCCGCAAGGGAAGAAGATAAAGTTTGAATAAACTTCCCCTTTCCTTTCCCTTCTCCTCTGCTCGCTGAGACTATCTGAAAGGACTCCGGGGGTTTTTATTCTCCTTTTATCTTGGCGGAGCCTTCGGAGGACATTCCAAGATGCGAAGAAGTACTGTGAGCCACTTGGAAGACACAATTTTCATTTCAAGGAAGAGAGAGCAAGCCATTTTGACTGCTTGCCTATTCAAATGAACTTTTTAAAAAAAAATGAGCGATAGATGTGGGAATTTACCCCTTGTCTGTGAGTTGTCTTGAATTTATAATGTTTTACCCATGTACAAATTTTTTTTTTTCCTATAAACTTCTGTAGCATTTTTGCTGTAAAAATGCAGAATGTTTTATCATTTGTGCTTCAGCACCCTGTCTTGGACAGATTAAAGGACCTAAACTGGTTCGTGTTACTTCTGTGCCGTAAATGAAGCAGGGCTGTGAGAAATAGTCTGTCTTGAGCCTTCTCCTCTCTCAAGGTCATTAACGTCACCGGCAGCAGCTAGCGTCCTGCTTCGCTCTAGCCTGCGTCAGCTCCCAGCAGTGTACATGTGCTATGCTTAGAGTGCTTGCAGGAAGGAACGGGAGAGGAACACAGTGGCTGAGGTAAGCCCCGTGCCCACAACCATACTGTTTTATTTTTTTTACTGAAGATGTATGTGATGGTGCATGCTAGCCAATTGCTTTTTTTATTTTTTTTTTAACAAAGGAGTAAATCGGATCTTGTACCAAGGCCCTGCAGCTCAGTCACACTCTTACGGGCATTGCCTCTTTATTCCAAACTGTCTTCTCTTGACTCGTCCTTAAGTGTGAAGCAAATAGATGGAAACATGGGGTCAGGGGCAGTAGCTGTGCTTGCTACCTTGGCCAAACACCAGCCTTCTACTCCTTGGGCTGGGTGAGGGTGATTGCCTCTGCCAGTGTGGGGGTGAAGGTGCTGTGTCCCTCAGCAGTAGTTACTGGCCTCTTTTTTTTTTCCGGCCGGGCTCTTGGCTGGTGTCCTGCAGTGGCAGCTGCGAGGGGACAAGGCTGCTCTTGAGTGACTGCAGCAGGTGGGTGCAGAAAGCAGGGGGGCAGCTGCTGTTTTGGTTTGACTCAGGCAGCGTTGGCCGTGGGGCTGCGTAGCTGTTGGCACAAGCCTCCCCTGGGTACGGGTACCTGCAGGCTCAGATGTCAACGGCCTGTGTCCTGCTGAAAGGTCCTCTCTGCCACCCGCTGCAGAACTGCTTCCCAGCTCGCGGGCGATGATGTTCAGCCGCAGCTCTGGCTGTGGTCGCAGACGGCTGTTGTAGCGACACAGGGAACTTGCTGCCGTGCAAAGCCCTTGCAGCCCCTCAAACGCTGATGTGACCAGCTCTGCTTACGGATTCCTGACGTACAGCCCCCGGAGGAGACAAAGGCGTTCCCTGTGCGTTAATATTTTATATTAAACCGGGGGTTGCTCGTGGCTTGAGGGCGCCGCTCCAGCGGGAGCCCTGAGCAGGGGCGTGTGTGTCACCAGCCATTTTGGAGCCGGCTCCGCGCCCGGCGGGAAATGGGCGGAGGGCGGCGGCGAGGGCGGCCGCCAGGGGGCAGCACCGGCCCGCGCTGGTGCCGCTGCCGGGGCCGGGAGCGATGGCGGGGCCGGGGCCGGGGGCCTAGGCGGCCCCGCGGGCTCCGCTCCCGCCTCCGGGGACGTTGGTGTCCTGCGCAGAGCAGGCGGGCTCGGAGCCCTCCCTGGCTTATGTGTGAAGGAGGCAGAACAAAGGGCCTGGGGGGCTGCGCCATCCTTCCCACCCGCTGTCCCCGCGGCTTCCTCCTCCTGCAGTCAGCCCCATCCCCGCCCCGTGGGGCCCAGCCCCACTTCCACACCGGAACGTGGGCCCTGGTCCCACTCCAGGACCCTGGATCCCTGGCTGGGGCGTTCGCTGGTACCCTGGGGAGGAGTCCCACAGCAGGAGGAGGCAGCCCTGGGTCACGCTGGAGAGGGAAAGGGCAGGAGCAGCCACAACTGTGTCTGTTCAGCATTTGCCTTTTGACCCCACCTGTGAAATTTTTGGCGCCATGCAGAAGCTGGGCCCGGTGGCAGGTGGCCCAGCCTGCCAAGTCCAGCATAGGCTGTTCCCCATTGTTGACCTCTCTGTTCCCCATCACCGTATTGAGCCGCCATGCCAGGTGCCAGCCCGAGAAACTGAGCCCCCCGTGCCCAAACACTGAGGTGAGACCTATGGCCTCACCCATGGCTTTCCTCCTCTTTGCCCCTCCCAGGTTCAAGCCTAATGTGGGTTTGCCCCTGTGGATGCAGCTCGCTCTGCTCTGGGGTCGCTGCTGACCCATGGCATCTGTATCCCATTGCGCTATGTCCCCTGGCCATATGTCCCCGTGGTGGTGCTTTGGTTGTGGGGAAAAAAGACAGTGAGCAAGGTCCTGCCAGGGAGAGGGTGACAGGGACAGCGAGGTGGTGATCTTCAGCGTGAGGAGAGGGTGCTTGACCAAACAGGTGATGGTATGAAGATGAGTATGACTACTAACCACTTCAGCTGCTAACCAGTGATAATTTGCTGACAATATAGAATTTCTCAGATCTCACCATCAAAACAGCACACCTGGGAAAAATAGTATCCTCGCTGCAGGATACTGGGATGATCTTAAGTTTAGCTGGGTTTGAAATGCAGCTGGAGGAGTGCATGGATGAGAGAAAACACCATGCCAGGCGGCCACAGCCCCCAGATGCCCACTCCAAGCATCAGTTTTGCCACTGTAGCCCATTACCAGGTTTCATTCCCAACCAGCCAGGTTCTCTTGGCCAGAAGAAACCCATTAGCAATAACACGAGGTGAAGGCTTGGGGTTTGTTTTTTTTCCTTCTCCTTCTTTTAACCTTTATTTAGAAACTAGAATATTCACCAAATCTACAAGGTTTCTCTGTACAGGTCCCACCAGGTGAAGAGCAACACTGAGAGATTTCTGCACACAGCCCTGGCTCGCTGTATACATTGCTACAGAGAGCAAGAGCTGTCCCCTGCACACAGGATAAATATACAGCCTAATGTACTGTACCTGCCATAAATTACAGAGATGTCATTTTGGAAAGTGTTTCTGAACTCGCTCGTGTTGGAAGGAGGGAGGGGACGGGAAAGCAAAGGAGTGTTGTGTGCTGCCTAAGCCTGGTGGGCACCGAAAATGCCCTCAGGGCTCTACCCTGCGCTGCTTGCCCCAGGGACACGGCACAGCTGGGTGCATTGTAAATCAAATTTCACAGTATCACCGCCGGCCCCAGTACCAATGGCCAAGCCCAGGTCAGCAACAGGCTCTTTCTTTTCCTCCTCTTCAAATTTTGCAGCTCATCTGAGTAGACGAGGGGCATTTGCCGAGAAGTGGTGTGGCTTGGCATGAAGGTACCTTATTTTGGCAGGTTTATGCCCTTTTTTTGTTTGTTTTCTAACCTGGGGAACATACAGACTCAGAGTAAATGAAACGGGCCCCTTTCCAAGACACATTAAGAAAAGGAAAGAAAAAAAAAGGCACTGCACAGGGGGACCTTTGAGGTAGTCAAAAGTTTTTCCTTTCAATATCTGGCACCAGAGAGGGGGAGAGAGAGCGAACGAGTGCGCATGTGCCTGTGTTTCGCTGTGCGTGGCCAGGGTCATGTCTGTGGCTGTGCATGTCCACACGGGGACATCTGGGCATGCAAGCCGTGTGCACAGGGACGTCTGCGTGCTCAGAGCCTGTGCCCGGGAGCTGGCACAGCCTGTGGCTTTGCTCACGCCTGCAGTCGGTGGCTGGAGAGCATCTGTGGCCTCGTGCGTGGCCACATGTCTCTCCATGTTGGGTGTTTTCCATCATGGCAGCTGGCTCGGGGCTCCCCTTGACAGCTCCAGTGGCCCTTTCAGCCCAGAGAAGAAGGGCCATGTCTCGTGATACTGCTCCCTGTTGTTCTCCTTGACCTCATCCTATAGAATAAACACTGCAACAATCCTGAGAGGAGCAGATGTGCTGCAAGACACCATCCCTCCTTCACCTTGTCCCCTTGGACCCTGGTCTGTGTGCCAGGATGGGACCGATGCTCTCCAACCTGCCCTGGAGCATTATGCTCACTGCAAAACCAGGGCTGAGCCCAAAGCGGCCACGCATGGGGTCTTTGGGGGTTGTTGTCCCCCTCTGTCTCCCAGCAGCAAGCCCCGGGTACGCCTGCACCTGAGCCGGGGTCCTGGATGTGATCAGCCCCTGGGCTGCTCCAGCTGGGGCCGACCAAGTCTCTCTGACACTTCCTTGGCCATGGGCAGGGGCAGCCTGCCTCGTCCCTTCTCTGTCCTGCCAGGAGGAACAAATCCCTGAGGAATTTCAGCTGGGTGCATTCCTTTGAGTGCACGCACAGCGAGGCCAGGAGAGGGGCTGGGGAGCCAAGCACAGCCCAGGCTGGCGCTGGGAGCCACCATCGTCTGGGACCACTGTGGGAGAGACAAAGTCCCCAATCCCCTGACTGCCTGGCCGAAACCCAGCAGCCCAAATGGGGGCTCGGGGCTGGTGAGGTCTGGCCTTGGAGGAGAGCCCCTTTCCCCAGCTGCATAGTGGGGACACAGAGAGGACTTTGGTGGGGGTCAACTCAATACACACAGGGTCAATGTCATTAAAACTTTACGTGGTAGAAAAATTTGAGATAAATAAAGTCCCCTTGACTTTTGAGGGTGGGGTGGGGTGGCTCACACACTTGTAAACTACTCAGCGCCCTTGGAGTGGCTTCCCTGGCTAGCCAGGCCCTGAACATCTCCAAAAAATACCTGTGCCACATCCCTCCCTGCCTCCCCCCACCCTGCCGTTCATCATGCTCCGGTGGAGGTGGTACCTAAAGCAGAGCACAAAGCCCTCTGCCCTCTCTCTCACTCTTCATTTTGTGCTAGATTTCTTGGTTTGCTTTTTTCTCTCTCCTTTTTCAGCAACCCCCAACCCAGCTGGAGATAAGTGAACCGCATTACAGTACACGAACAAACACTATCGCAAACCCTGCCCACGAGCGCAGTGTCTCTGCCCTCCTCACCCCGGAGGGAGCTGCCCCCGAAGGACTTGCGTGTCACCCGCAGAGGCTCACCCCATCCCGGAGCAGGGATTGGTTGTCCCAGCCCCTCCAGTCCCAGCTCTCCAGAGAGACTGAGCTAAAGGACATTGAGTTTTCTCGAGCACGTCAAGTTACTATGGACCAAGTCCCACATTTGGAGCAACTCTGGAGGCAGCAGTTTATGAACCACCAACATACTCCGGAAAAAACATGGCTCCTTGTTCATCTTGCTGTTCTTGTTCTTCACAATGCCAAAAGTTTTGAAGCCCTCATGCCCAACAGGTGATACTTTAAGGACCTCCAAGCACATCCCTAGGAAGACATCATCAATGGGGTACAGCTCCAGTGTCTCCGAGGTCTTGTGCAACCTCTTGGCCAGGGGTCCATCCATGATGAAGCCCCCACCCCCTGCATAGGGTGGGTAGTTGCTTTTGTTGTAGAGGGCGCTGGGGATGTAGTACTTGTTCTCCTTCTTCCGGATCGGCTTGGCCTTGTAGAGGACATCCCCCACAAAGAGGTCCTCTCCCTCCTTCTTGTCCTCCAGGAACTCCAGGATGTTACTGGGACTCACAAACACATCATCGTCACCTTTGAAGATGAAGCGGACATTGTCGCAGTAGATGTTCAGCCACTTCAGGAAATGGACCTCTTTGAGGGTGAGGTTGAAGAAGCTGTCCAGGAAATCCCACTGCAAGATGTCCCCATAGATGTGGTTCTCGTAATCCAGCAGTTTCTGGTAGTTGGCTCTTTCCTCCTCCTTGGAGGCTGTGCCCAGCAAGAACAGCGTCCTGATGCTCTTGCCATTCACCTCCTTCTCCTGGCCCCAGGTCCTCCGGATGGCCTCGCGGCGGTCGTGCTGCGTGATGATAGACTTGACCACGATGAGCAGGTAGACGTCCCCGCTGCATTTCTCAGGGTGGTTGATCAGCATGGGGAAGTAGCGGCAGTGCCGATAGAGCAGGAACTGCTGGAAGTTGGGCTCCAGCCCTTTGAACCAGTCCACCTTGCTGAAGTTCTGGTTGGCTGAGCAGTTGGTAGTGGTGACATCCCAGGATTTTGCTTGCTTTGCCATCACGCTCTCCTCCTCCTTCAGAGGAGCTCTCTCCTTCTTGCTCTTCCAGAAAGTGCTGGTGATGGAGAAGGCGTTGTCTCTCTTCTGTGTTTTCAGGGATTCCGGAGGGGGCAGCTCTTTCTGCTGCTGGCCTTGCATGAACTGGCTGGGGGCCATTCCTCGTTGTAGCACCGTCACCGTGATCACCAGCAAGAAGGAGAGGCAAACCGTTTTGTAGATGGTCTTCTTCCTAAAGGGACAAGACAGAGGGGTTAAGGAGAGGAAACTGCAGTCTGCAAGAGGCTTGTCTGCAAAACCATCTCCTGGAGAGCTCATAATCTGTGTCCCATCATCACCTTCTGATGGGCAGCAGCCTTGCAGGAAGAGCTGTGGGACATCTCCACACATGCTCTTCCCACCTGTTTCCTGCTTGTGGGGCGGCTCTGGGGCCACACTTAACCACAGGAACCGGCACAAGGCACGTGGCAGGTGACTGCGGTGTCATCGGGTAACCCCGGGTCTGCACAAAGAGCTGGAAAGGGTTCACGGGAGAGAAGAAAATGGGTTGAGAGAGATGAAGTCAGGATGAGAGCTTCAGCAAAGCAGCTGTTTCGGAGGGAAGTCCCAAGGAAAACCCCTGTTTCAGCCATCTGAAAATTGCAGTTTAGGACAAGAGCATAAGGGATTTATCTTTTCCACACAAGCATTATCTCCAAAACACAGACGTACTGCCCATGGCCCTAGACTGGCATCACAGGTTACACAACACTGAGAAACCAGAACCAGGAAGACTACGGGAGTTGACACGAAACAGGCATCGCCATTTAATGTCAAAATGACAGATCAGGACAAAAAAATTGCCATTTGAGATGAACTTCAAGGTTCAGTGGGGAAAAGACATCCTTAACTCTGCATCCACCTCGGGAAGCAGCACTTCAGGGGGCACTGCTGGGCATTTTGGCCAGCTCTCGGGACCCATCACTTTGCTTTGCGGTGGTAAGGACCAGGATGGCAGATGTACCGCTGGGCATTTGCACCACTGCGGGTCTCCAGTTTGGGAGCAGATTTTCCCAGCCTGCAGCAAACCAGATATCTACATGCCCAGGGTGTGTGGGGGGATGGGGGTGGTAGATCAACCCCGGCCCCTTGTGGGGCCATCCCTCCTCC
This sequence comes from Nyctibius grandis, assembly GCF_013368605.1. Taxonomy (NCBI): domain Eukaryota; kingdom Metazoa; phylum Chordata; class Aves; order Nyctibiiformes; family Nyctibiidae; genus Nyctibius; species Nyctibius grandis. The sequence continues at coordinate 11,057,890 of NC_090665.1, forward strand.
CTGCTGCAGACCCAGCACCCGGGAAGCCACTGGCTCCTGGGACAAACCCTGGAGCTCGGTGGGGGCTTGAGAGGGACCCTCCTGTGGTCGTTGGGACAGGGGGAAGGCTGCGCCCAGAGATTCATGATGCACCAAATGCCCCCCCCTCCCCCCCCAATCTGCTTTTCCATGCAGTTGAAGGTGGGTTTCTCACCCTACTGCCATGGAGGAGAGGAAATGCCCACTCTGCCCATCTGCACCATGTTGCCCCCGAGCGCCTGGCTCTCCTCCACAGCTGGCACATCTGCACCTAATTCCTCCTACCACTGTCCCTCTCCCTTCAGCTGCCTCAGGCTATGTCCCCGTGCAAATGAGCTCTGGGCACTGGGGCGGCAACTGGGCTCCACGTGCCCACCAGTATCCCAATGGCTTCCCGAGGGCAGCCCCGACTCCAGCTGCTCCTACACAGAAGGGACACATGAGGTGCTCGGTGGCCCCAGGAGCCCCTTTCCCTGACAATGGGTGAAAGGGACCTCAACTGGGGAGCTGAAGGAGATGGATGCAGAACCAGTCTCACAGCTCCCATGTGCCCATCCTCTTGGTGACAGATGGGTGTCCCAGCCCAGGTGCCACCCATCGGGGACAGCCCCTCAGCCTTCTGCTCCCTGTTAAAGCCAGAAAGATCCAAGATCATCTCCACCAGGCAGATGGCACCTCCACTTCGGGGGAGCTTGGGGCTGAAATCTGAAACATTTAACCCAAGTAATTTCCAGATAGCCAAAAAAAGAGAAAAAGTCCTGAAACTCTCCTGGCCCTGGGGCCGGATTGTGATCAGCGCTGCCGGGAAGCTGCTGGGGTTTTGGGGCAGAGGTGGCACCAAAGCACCTGCTTGGTGGGACACCCCGTAGCCCCTCAAGCTCCCCAGGGCAGGGGACAGCAATGTGCTTGGGGACTCCAGCCATCCTGAAATGCAGGAGCTGGGGGGGCAGGAGCTTTTGGGAGATCCTGTCTCTGGCTTCACCTCAAGTACAAAGAACTTTTCAGCCCTGTATTTACGTGGGAAAACTGTGATCGCCAGCGTGGGCTGCGAGAGCCAGCGTGGAAATAAGTAATTACGGGTAGATATTCCCCATCCGGTTTTATATGTGGCCACTCATCCAGGACTGATGAGGGAGCAGTTCTGATTAGATCTCACCATTCCCTTAACCCTCTCCAGCCCTGGCCACGCAGCTCTCAGGTTGTTCTTAGAAACCCTTCGGTCTGACACAGTGGCAACTTTAACTCCTGCACAGCCAAGCAATGTTTAAAACCCCTCATTAATACCTGGCGCTGCAGCAGAAATAACACTGGTCACCCCAGTGTAGTAACCCCCATTGGAGCAACCCCATCCTGACACCTCAGCCTTGCTCCCGCCTCATCCCATCCCATCCCATCCCATCCCATCCCATCCCATCCCATCCCATCCCATCCCATCCCATCCTATCCTTGCCTGCCCCACCACCCCAAGGACAACACGTGATAACATACCCAGCCTAAAGGATGGCCAGAGGTTCCCCAGAAGCCATAGGCAGGGAATTACTGATGTAATTTTAAAAAAATTTGCATAGGTAGGTCTGTCGCTAACTGGCACGGATGGGTCCCACCCTGGGCAGGTTCTGCCTGCCATGGACAGGAGCCCCATGGAGCCGCTCGCCCCCATTACCCATCTTGGGTCACTGCTGTTTGTTTGAGCCCAGGCAGAAGACATTGCCCTGGGGCTGAGGAGAGCTCCGGCTTTTAGTAAGAAGTGGAGGGTTGGGTAGCCCAGGTGTTGCACAACAGCACAGAAACTTATTCCTCCTTCCTTCCTTCAGCGGACACCATTTCCCAGCTCTCACTGGTGCAACGTGCAAGTGTCGCTTTGTTACAAAACCTATTTGGGGTTTTTCCTACAGGTGTGACTGTGCAAACCACAGGGACACCACCGGGTCCAGCAGCAGCGGGGAGCCCCCCGGCCGCCTTCTGCCTCGCAGAAATCCTGTCCCTGCACTGGCAGTAAAGCGATGGGGACTGGGGGACCCTGAGCCACAACCACAGGTGATTCCCACAACAAACCAAGGATTTTGGGGGGGAAAAGAGTGACAATCAGTCATGTGCACATCTTTTCTGATCTTGAGCCTTTTTTTGCTCTATGGTGTCCTCAGCTGGGAAGTACTTTGGGGCAGGGGGGAAATGAGGTCCTGCTCCCTGGAGACCCCAAGAACCACCACTCCGCAGGAGGTGAGGGTGAGGGAGGTGCTTCAGGTTCTCTGCTGTCACAGAGAAATCACCCTGCTGAGCCCCAGCGCCCTGCTCTGGGGCACAACCCCCAGCCAGTCTCTGGCAGCGTCCCCAAGAGCCTGGGGCACTCAGTGCTGTGGTGCCCAGGAATGGCAGCAACCCGTGCCCATCCCGGCTGGGCTCCCACCAGTGCCAACCGGGACTGGCTGTCCCAAGCGCCAGTGTCGGTGCCATCAAGAGGGGTTTGAAAGGGTCGCAGCTGGCTCCTCCGCTTCCCTTCTCTCCACCAGGAAAAGCCCCAAAGCCTCCCTCAGAGGCGGCCACGCCACCACCGGCTGCGCGCCGGGCGGTTAACTATAAATCCCCAAATTAGAGGTGGGCAGTTTCCCTTTCAGGTGGTGATGCTGTGGGGCAGGCGAGGCCCCAGGAGACGGGGGGTTCTCCATCCCCGGTCCCCGGAGAGGCACACAGCCACTTTTGATCCCCATGAAAACCTCTTTGATCGGCAGAGCTATCTATTTGTTTGGATTTTTCTGGCCCCTCAATGAGACCCAGTCACTGAGCCGGTGGAGGCACCGCCAGCATAGAGCTCTTTCTGTTGGCGGTGCCAAGGGCTTGGGAGAGGGGACCTTATCCAGGAGCAGCCGCTGGGCAGAAAGCACCCAAATGCCTCCAAAAAGCAGCTGGGTGCAAGCACCAAGCGGGGCCACAGCTCACGATGGCTGTCCCCAGTCCCGGGGTGTCCGGGGACACGTCCCCTTCTTACAAAAGGCGTCTGGTTTAAATACAAGGCAGTAAAACCACAGGGCTGGGGAAGAGGCAAGAGCCGAAACCCTGCGTGTTTCCCCCCTCCCGTGGGCATGTCCCCCCCCAGGCTGGCGCTGCCGTGGGACAGGGACCCCGCGGGGCAGGGCTGGCTGCCCGCACGGCCGCACCGCACAAACCAGCCCTTTGCAGGGAAGGGCTGGGAAAGGCATCCCCGGCGAAGCGGGGGGACCGACCGCCAGCCCCTGCCCGGTGCCGCCGTCCCGGTTCCCGCCGGGCCGGAGCTCCGGTGCCCCGGGGTGGGGAGAGGTTTGCGCTGGGAGCAGTTGCCCCCGAGAGCCTTCCCCGGGGTACCCCTGCCCGGGGGTGACGGGGGAGGGCCCCGCGTGGGAGCCCTCTGCAGAGCCGGGGCGAGGGGGAGCGTCGCTCCCGGGATGGGGACAGACGGACAGGGGACAGACGCCGTCCTTTGTCGCTTCCCCATCCGCAGCCTCCCCATCCAAGTTGTCCTTTCCCAGCCAGCCGCTCCCGGGGCATCCCTCGGAGGGGACACGGTGGGATGGGGACCGGGGTGCCCCTCGGAGGGGACCCGGTGGGGAGGGGAGCGGGGGGGACCCCTCGGAAGGACTCGGTGGGATGGGGGGACCTCGCAGCCCTCCAGGCTCCGGGCAGGGCGCAGCCCCGGGACGGCGGTGCCGGGCGGCGGGAGCGGAGGGCAGCAGGGGACAGCGGGTGTCAGACGGGGCAGGAGCGGGGCAGGAGCGGGGCTCGGGTGTCCCCGCTCCCCGGCAGTCACTCACCACTGGAACATGCTGGGAGTGGGACGGGGCGGCCGCTCCGCTACTGGCCGGGGCTGCCCGCGCTCCGGGCGCTTCTCTCTGCCCTCTTCCTCTTCCTCCTCCTCTTCTTTTTTTTCTTTCCCTACTTTTTCCCTTTTCCCTCCCCTCGCTCTCCGAGGTGGAGCCAAGAGGGATGGCAGAGCAGGTAGGTTAACTCTTGCCCTGCCCCTCTGCCCACCCCACCCCCAGCCGCACCAGTAGGCAGAGAGCTCCCCAGTGCTGCTAAGGGAAAGGGTCTAAGGGTGACACCCCACACCTCCCTCTGGGGACCCTCCTCACTGCTGATGGGACACCCACCAGGAGCTGGGAGCTCGGGGAGGGGCCACCCTGTCACCCCTCAGGGTCTTCTGCACCCAGTGCCCTCTCTGGGGTGCTTTAGCCCTGCCCCACAGCTGTTAACTGCAAAGGACCCCAGTTATGGGAAGAGGATCCCAGTGCTCACCAAGAGAGGTGCTTTTGGCCACTGGGATTTGATATCTAGAAAAGGGATATAGGTCTTTTCTGTCCCCCCGCCCCCAACACAGGCAGGTCACTTTGGGATGAACCCCAAAAGGGACCTGGGGCCCAACTGCAGTTTCTCATAGGGACACTGAGATCCCAGCTCTGCCTCTGTGTTCGGGGGCACAGCACAGTTTGGGATCCCTGGAGCAGTGGACCCCCCCCTCTCGTGGGACCCACACCTTACCCAGGACCCCCACTTCACCCAGGACCCCCACCTCACCAGGACCCACACACCTCCTGGGGCCCACACCTCTCCTGGGGGGGTCCAGAGGAAGGGCTGCTGCAGCAGGAAGGTGCCCTCTCCGCATGCCAGGACTTGTCTCATAGGTCAAATTTCTACCAGCACCACAGGCAGGCGGGGTGTCCTTCCAAACTCTTCCTTCAGCCCTGCTTAGGAGCAGTGTTTCTCCAGCATCCCTGCTGCAGCCATATCAGCATGGGACACCCATTGCCCACTGAGATGCAGATTTAAGACCTTCCTTTCTTCTTAAATGTAGCATTTCAGTTGAGGGTCTTTTTCAGTCATGAAAATCAGCCCCCATAATTTCTGATGTCTCCTTTTTTGTCATCGTCCCATCCCTACCTTGTATCAACCACGAAGCCAGGCTGGGAAGCCTGCAGGAAATCCTTTGGGATATTTCCTTTCCTGCCCAGCAGAGATAGCCCAGTCCCTTTGCCCCACAGCCCCTCTGCATTTTGCATGAGTGCTGAGGGTCAGGGTCTCCCACAGCTCTCACAACCCCCCTGGACACACTGTGCTTGTCATGGGAAAGGCTCTTCTGTTCTGAGGCTGGACACATGGTGGGACCCATGCAACCCCCTGGTACTCAAACAGCATTTGACCCTGCTCCAAGAAACCCCCAAGTCCAGCTCAATTTGGGGAGAAAAACAGCATTGCTTTCTCCAGACCCGCTTCTCCCTCCTTATCTCGGCTTATCACTTTCCCACCACAGGAGCTCATCAGATGCCCTGCAGCTCCGCATCCTGGGGGCTGTAAAAGATCCCCAGGAAACATTGCCCAAACAGGCTGCACCAGCTCTGCAGCACCCCACAACCTTATCAGCACCAAAGGTCCATAGGTACCTTCCCTGATTGCTTTTTAGTCTGTTTCCACTGCCCACAGCAAAATCTGTATCTGCTGAACACACGGCCCCAAGAAAATCATGGCCTTGAGATGCAGACAGAAAGGGTGTCAGGGGTATGATGAAGAGCCACACTACCAGCTTGGCCAGATTGGGATGAGAGAAGGATTCATCTCATCCCTGTAGCACAGGGATGGTGGGTGCACACCAGCCCATGGTTGCAAATTCACCCCACTCTGCACAGAGGGGCTCATGGTGGAGGGGGACCGCCCCCCCCTTCACAAACACACACAAAGGGATGTGAACAACAAAGCCCTGAAAATACAGCCACCATATCCTCCTTGCAACATGTCCTGGGGTCACGATGGGGACATGGACAGCAGCATCCTCACCATGGGGACCCAGATTAAAACCCAGAACACAGCCCTGGAGTGGCTGCTGCAGCCGCAGGGGATGCCCAGCTGCTGCGGGTGTGTGACCCGCTGCCGGGGCTCTCTGGATCCCCCATCGCCAGCACACCCAGCCAGGAGCCCAGGGCCGGCAGTGGTGCAGCATGTCCAAGGGCTGGGCTGCTCCGGCGCTGCGCAGGGCGAGGAGGGCTCCTGGCAGCCTGCGGCAGGGAGCTCTGCCAGCCATGCTCCCAGGCTCCCGCCTCTCCCACGGCTGCTTCCGTGCAGGAAAGCGGCCGGGCCGCGAGCACGGGGGCTTCCCGGATGCTCCCGTGCTGTTGCGCAGGGTTTTGGCTCAAATAACCTCTTCTGTGCAGGCAGACCCTGCTCCCACCGTCCCCTGTACCAGACAGATGCCAGGCAGTAAAACTGCCCCGGCTGGGGAATATGGGACCTGGCTGGGAATTAAAAAGATGAGGGCACCCCAGTGAGCCCGCTGTGGCACAGAGCAGCGGGAGCAGGGCAGGGTGCGGATGCGGCCGGAGCTGGCAGGGCTCCCGTGCTCGGGACTGTGCCTCGGCGTTGGGGACATGCGGGTCAACCCACACCCTCCTCCTCCCACGCACCCAGCTGCGAAGTCCCATGGGGCAGGAGTTGGGACATGGGGACACGGCCCACCGAGATGATGGGGATGAGATGCTGGGGCAAGAAGTGAAGCAGGAGACCCTGCCGGGGCAGGCAGGCGAGGGACGTGTCCTGTGCTGCTGCACGAGAGGGCTGCAGAGCGGGGCAGGATGGCTGGGCGAACTTTTACTCCTGATGTTAATTTAAGACTGAAATAATGTCAGGTCTGGGGCTACTAGTGACAGGGATAGGCACTGTCCCATGCACTCCTGGCACTGCCAGCTCCTGTTTGCACAGCTGAACCTTAAGATGAAACAGCATTTTTTTACATTTGTTTCATCATTACGTAGAAAAGTTCAGGAAAAAAACAAGTTTTCAAGCTCTCTGGATTCACCCTGGGAAAGCAGAAAGAGGCTAAAACCAAACTGAAAGTGCTTTTTTTTTAAAAAAAGTCTTCCTCCACAAACCTCCTCCTCACCTCTTTCCAGTGCCCAGCGAGAACAGGTTTTACCCAAGCAGCCACAACCCTCTGCTGAGCGCCAGACCTGAAAAAGCAAAACCTGAAAAAGAGAAACCTGGAATTTTTTCTTCACCCAGAAACGGAGCCAGGTGCAGCGGCGCTTCGCCGCGAGCACACCCAGCCACCAGCAGGTCCCTGCTGGTCCCGCCTGCCCCTGCCTTCAGCAAAGCGGCTGGATCCATCACCCTGCTCCTCCTTTGCTGCAGCACCCTTATTTCATAGGTCTGAGCCATTAGACCAACATTCGGGGGCACCAAGTGCCTGTTTAGCACCGTTGGCAGAGCTGCGGGTGTCTGGAGAAGGGCTCTTGGGTGGCGGGTGCTGCTCGGGCATGGGAAAGCCGAGCTCCTTCGCCTTGCACAATGCCGGTGACATTTCGAGGCATGCCGAGCCGCCAGGGTCCCGTGAGAGCTGTCAGGGGACCCGTGAGAAATAACCCTGGGGCACGTTATCGTTGCATTGTACGGAGAGGCAGAAGGGGAAGGTAACACACAGACCTCCCCGGGTGACACCCCCGTCACGGCCGGGGTGACATCGGCTTCCTCCCAACAGCAGCAACCTCTGTGGCCGCCGGCGCCCGGGACCCATTTAGGGACAGTCGCCACATGCTCCCCTCCCGCCCAAGCTTCCCTCCCGGCGTCACCACCAGAGATGGGGGCAAGCGACCTGTGGGGACACGAGGCTTTGGAGCTGGCATCTAACCAGGCTATGGGACACCCTTTGGGGCAAAGGGAAAGGGCGAGGACTGGGGCAATGCCAAAGTGGCTCTTTTAGATGTTCTCAAAGCAAACCACAATGTGTTTTTTTTGTTTCAAGAAGCCTCTTTTCATTTCAAAGTGGACCTGAATTAAAATGTTTTATAATAAAAAATAAGTACAAAGAAAGAAGTGAGCTTTTTTTGTGAAGTTTATGTAATCCCAGAAGACTGGCTTGTGGCAGGTTGACCCAGCCAATGTTTTCCCACTGACGGTTTGGGTTTTGTTTCACTGGGAAAAGCTGCCCTGGTTTCCTTGCTATGGGGTTCTTTTGCGTTGTTTTCTGATTTCTTTCCATTCCAGCAAATTATACGTACACAGAAAAAAGTCTCATCTCTTCTCCCGATGATTCTCACACCTCCTGGCCACTCGTGCCAGCACTGCGGTCCCTGGGCTGGGTTTCCCACACAAGCCAAGGTCCCGTTGCCCTGTGACCTGCGGGGATGCCCAAACCAGCCCTCTCCTCCCCAAACCTCCGAGTGCCTGGAGCAGGACCAAGGGTTCAGCCTGACCCAAGACCAGCAGCATGGGGTGGTCACACATTTAGGGTTTTTCCCATTAAAGGTGCTCACCTGCGATGTACCCAGGGCAGAGGCTGTGGCATCCCGCCGAGGTCTCTCTTTGTTTAGCTGAGCCAGACTCGCACCACGTCAGGACATTGCACACACTCGTGAGCAAACATCCTGGATGCGATAGGACAGGGAATGGCCCTTCCTCCTTGCACATTTGTTTTCTAAGCATCTTTCATGATGCTGCTTGGGCTGTGCCGGCAGGTAGAGAGTAAACCCTGGGACATTCACCCGTCACCACTGCTCCCACGTGGGATGCTCGGGGCTATGGCTGGGGACCGGCACTGTCTCTGTCCTGGCCCCTGCTCAGAGAAAGCCCCCCCAGGGCGGTTAGGATTAATTATTACCCTGGTTTATTGCTGAGTGAACACCACCAGCTTGGAAGCTGGGGCAGATGTCATGTACCGGCCGGGTCTGACGTGGGATGCAAGGAAAGGCAGCCATCCCCACAGAAAGCTCCTTCCACGTATGTCCGTCTGGCCATAACCCAGACCCCGAGCGCGGTGGGTTATTGCACACATTAACCCCAGGACCCCGTGGCCATTTCCATCCCAGTGCCCCTGCCAGAGCGGGGCCATGCTGGCTCCTGGGCGGAGGCGGGAGGAGGGTTTCTGCCTTCCCAAAGCCAGGCTTTCCCTCCCGCTCCATTGGCCTCGGCAGCTTGCACTGAAACACCAGAGGCTGCTAAAACACCTCGAGCCACAGCCAAAAGCAACGTCCGCTGCCCTGCTTGGAATCAAACCCCCCACCATGGGCACGATTTTTTCCGAAAACAGGGAAGGAGGGAAAGGTGCTTTGTGGGGCAATGGCCAGGCCAGGGTCCCCTGCTTGGGAGACCTCTGCAGCCCCAACCTGCCTCTGGGCCACCCCATGAGAGCGCAGTGCTCGGGGTGGGGGGACACAGACCCCACAGCTGCAATGTTGGGGAACAGGAGGATGGGGTGAGACCCAAGTGCCGTGGGCTCAGGGAAAGGCAGGGGACAGGGTGGTGGCACGGTGTCGGCAGAGGCGATGCTATTGCCGCCGTGTCCCCAGGTGGGACTTGAGCCGGGGCTGGCAGGGAAGCGCTGCCCCAGCCTTCGTGCCACGAGCCGCAGGAGCAGGGCGGGGGGGGGCACTCAGCAAACCTGGGGGTGCAAACCCCCGGGGCCAGATCCACCCAAGGGCTCGCCCCTTTGGGCTGCCCCTTCCTCAGTTTCCCCAGAGAAAAGGCCCCCCTCCAGCTTCGGGGCTGCTGCCTGGCAGGGATGCTGCCTCCTCTCCCGGGGGATTTGTGCCCCTGGGACGCCTGGGTCTCCTGGGGAGCCCGGCGTGGCCGTGCTGTTGCTTTAAATCAGCAGCTGGATCCAGCTGTGACTGTGAGTAACCCTCGCCACAGCCTTGCCCAGGCCTTTTATGCATTTTCCAGCGGTTCCAGAGGCGCTTGGCGGCAGCGCGCGGGGGAAACCGGACTCACGCTGGCGAGCAGGGAAGGGAGGGGAAAGGGAAAACATTTCCCTTCCCAAAGGAGCAGGGGGAGCCCGATGCTGCGGCTCCGGCAGTGGGCACGGGGGGAGTAGGGGGCTCATGGGGCTGCCTCTGCGGCGTGATGCCACCAGCCTCGTGGTTGGGCACAGCGAGCCAGAGGCCCTGCCTTGTTTCTCCCAGCCCAGCGTGACCCTGCGAGAAGTGCTTACCCCAGCGTGCCTCAGTTTCCCCCTCTGTACTCACTCAATTCAGCCTCACACAGAAAGCCCCGAGGTCTGGGTTTGTCCTGTGAACCCGTGGCAGGATGGCATCCAGGCACTGAAGAAAACAAGCCCATGAGGATGGAGGAAGGAGAAAGCCTAGAGGGATGGGACTGTGGGGTTGAGAAGGGAAACACGTTCATGCTGCCCAGATCCAGAAAGGAGGGAGGAGGATGTTGGTGCACTTGGCTCCAGGAGGGGAAGGGAAGGACCCATTCTGCTCACATCTCGGACTGTCCCGAAGAGCAAAGGTGGAGGAGAGGGAACCAGTAGAAGTGCCCAGGTTGGAGGGTTGGGAAAGCAATGTCACGCCGGCAGCCAGCGCCGAAGCCATCAGCCCTGCCCACAGGGACGCTCCTGCCCGCCCCAGGGACCACGGTCCCGTCCTGCTCAGCCTCACTGCCCCACCGCCCTGCGAAGCCGGCCATGGGCACAGGCTGAACGCGGCGCCGTGGCCAGGTGTGAGCCCCCAGAAGCCGCTCTCCCAGCTCCAGCCTGGGCAGGGCTGGGCTCGGGTGCCGGCACGCTGCGCTCACAGCCCCGGGAAGCCCTGCAGCCTGGCACGGGCCCAGGAGCCACGAGCTGCAGGCGCCGCGTTTTCCATCGCACAGGAGAGGAAAAGCTCTCCGTGAGTCAGACGGAAAGGGCGGCCCAGGAGTCACCTGAGCCTGGCGGCTGCCTGCCCCAGCCCCTCTCCAGCCCGAGTGGAAAAACATACGGCCCCGACACAGCGCATGCCTGCTGAGACCCCGAGCTCCATCCGGGACCCCTCCCGGGCCGGCAGGCGCAGAAACGCTCACGTTGGCCTTTTTTGGCCAAATGGGTTTAGGAGGGAGGCAGAGACGACTCAGACATCCCTGGCCCTGCCGCCCTGCTCGCCATTAATCATTCCTTCGCTGCTCCTCGTCTCCTGTGCCAAAACCTGGGCTCTGCTACAGCCACTGGTGGGTCCATCTCCAGCAAGAGATGGAGAGAGGGAGAAGGAGGGCATGCAGCTATGAAATTTTCCCCTCCTTGGCTGGGGCTACTGGATTAAGGCCACAGCAAACTCCTTGCTTTTGCGTGCGCAAGAAGGGAGGGCAGCACCCAGCACCCATGGTGCCACCCCCAGGCAGGCACCCAAGTGATGCAGGGGATGACCCTTGCATGGGCATCACTCCCCAGCCCAGCTCAGGGAGCTGGTGGGAGAGGTGGCAACAGCAATTTGCTAGTCTGGGAGTATTTTAGCCATGCGAGAGCCCTCGGGAGAGGAGAAGAGCCGGCACACCCAGCTGCATTCCTGAGGTTTGGTTTCCATGGTGGGATGTTCACCCGACGGTGAAGTCATGCTGTGGGCTGAGATGGACAGTGAGTTAATGCATGGATCCAGCTCTTCCCTGATTCACAGCAAGCGCAGCTACAGCCCCGTGCCATCCCGCGGGCTGACGGTTCTGCCGCGCTGCCACGGCTCTGCTGTTTCCAGCATCTTGGGCCGGGGAGGCTCCAGACACTGCTGCTGGGCCGATCCCTGCCTCACCGTGGGAAACCGAATCCTGCCACAGGGTGGAGGGACAAACTGATGGCTCTCATGGGTCCTTCCAGCCCATTTGTATCATCACGCTGTGCTCCCTGTAACGTTTTACTTCTCCATCCTACTGCTGCCACTGGTGACAACAGGACAGAAAAGCACCACCCTAAGAGGTCCCTCCTGTGGGGCCAAAGCCTTGAAGATCTGCCCAACACTAGGCAGAGGTGGGGAAGGACAGAGAGCTGGACAGCGTGGGAAGAGCAGGATGGAAAGCCCATCGTCCCTCGGGGTGAGGTGGCAGAAACACTCCCTGGCACCAGCAGCTCGCAGGGCCAACGCCTGGCGTGTGGCCATGGAGTTCAGCTGTGGGGCCCCATGGATCAATGAACCAGAGGTGTGGTGGAGGAACTGGCCCTGGGACAGCAGCCAGTAAGCCAATAAGATGATTACAGCCTCTGGAGTGGTTTTCTGTAGGTCTGGAGGCACAGGAATGTGGCTGGGCTGCCTAGGGCCATCAGCCGCCCTCCCCATTTCTCGTCTGAGGAGACCCAGTGCTTCAGGGCTGTGGTTATTTGTGCTAGAGGGAAATGTCTTAGCGAGGCTTTTCAGCAAAGATCAACTTCTGTGCAGTTCAGTCAGCTAAAACCCCATTAAAAAAGCATACCTGTGTATGACACAGCTCCTGATCAACCACCACTGGAGCACCTTCTGCACACACCCTCTCCGCATTGGTTCCAGTCTCCTGCCACCCCCAGCAGCCAAGGGCTTGGGGATGGGGGCCAGCTGAATGCCAAGGGGCCCTCTTCTCTCCTCCTGCACACACACTGGTGTCTTACATGAGCACGATGCCTCTGGAATACAGCAGGACACAGCTAAGGCTCAGACATGTCAGGGAGGATCTCTCCAGGGGCTGGCACCCCCGTGAGCAGGGCTCTTTGCTTTTGAGATGGACCTAGACCTTCCCACGCATGCTTGTGTTTAAGCTAAACCAGAAAACCCACCTTGCTTCTCATCTCACATGCAGCCAGATGCAGAGGTCTGAACTGGGATGTCCCCCAAGAAGCCAAGCTGCCTTTAGGGACTGGCACTGAGCCATCAGCAATGGCCCCTGCTCCAGGAGCGGACAAGCCACCTCCTGCGCCTGCCACAGCAGGTGACATCCCTGGGGACCAGGGAGATGATGCTCAAGATGCGTAAGGGGCTGGCACAGCCCGGCAGCTGCCTGGGTGTGTATCGGCCAGACCGGGAAGCGGGCAGCCAGACTGAGCCCGATTCACAGCCAAAGAACACCAGCAGCACCAGGGCTGTTTTGCACCAGTCGGGATGGAGCAGCAGCCCTGCAGGCTGGCGCTCGGGGCACTGAAGGGTGACACAAGGCAGCTCCCTGTCTTGAGGACCCCATGAAGCTTTTCGGGGCTCTCCCAGCTCTTCCCAGGCTTCATTTGTTTGACACCCAGAGCCACGTGAAGGTTAAGTGACATACATGGGGGGCAGACGGACCCATGCCTCCCCGTCCCATCCCTGACCCCACCCAGGTGTGACATAAGGGTCCCTCAAATCCCTCCGCCCTGGAAACGCCACCTCCCAGCCTCGCTCTTGCCTCCACTCCACGCTAATGATATTCATTTCGCCGCCTTTTCTCCTCCGCCGGCTCCCAGCCGCCCCCCAGCCCGGGTGACTCACACTCGGCACACACTGAGCCCTTTCAGCAGCCCTCGGCACCCCGAACACTGCCCCAGTCTTCCCAGTGCCGGCGAGCCGAGCCCCCCCCGGTGCGCGGGGCCGGCGCGGGCTCCCGGCCAAGGGCACACATCCGCACCCTCGCTCAGAGAGCAGCTTTCACGGCCAAGGAGCCGAAACCCTCCCCGGAGCAACCTGGGCCAGGAGGAGGCACAAGAAAGTGGTCGACTGGCTGGGATGGACTTAGCCCAGGTCCCTTTGAGCAACGGCCAGCAGTCAAAAACAAATAAATAGGTGTATTTGAAAAGAAAAAAAAGAAAAGGATCACAAGCTCCTAACGGGACCGTTCTTGGCTCCGACAGACGAAACCTGCCAGGAGCCTTTTCCTCCCTTCTGCCTTCACCAAACTTTCTCTGGCCAACAGTGGGGCTCTGTCTGCTGTGCAGGGACGGGGTGGAGAAGGGGCTCCTCTGTTCCTTGGCTCCCGGCTGGCAGCGGGGTGGGCACCGCCGTACAAACCTTGCAAAATCCTCCACAGAGGAGCCACTGGAAAACCCGTTTGCAGGAGTTCCTCGGGGCCAGGGCTGCGCAGGGAGCGGGCTGGAGGCACGCTGCATGCGGGACAGCACCAGCCCCTGCGCTGCACCACGTCCCGCTTGTGCAAGGGGACTTGTCGCCCTCCCCGGGGACTTGTGTCTCATGGCCTGAGGTGAAGTGCTGGAGCCTGGGAAAGTTCATGGGTGGTTTTGCAGGGGAGGCTGGGGCTTGGGTGTACCCCAAAAAGAGCCTTACCCGCCTGCCACGGCCTAGCACCAGGGCTTTTCAGCTGTCACAGCCTCCCCAGCAACGTGTGCACACCCCAAGGGACACAAAAAGAAAGGTGAACTCTTGTGACCATGGGTGACACAGCGGGGACACACAAACCCAGGGTAAACCTTCATGCATGAGGCTGAACGAGCATCTCCTGCCTCTTTCCTTCCCGCCTCTTGCTGCCTTTTTTGCCTGCGATTTTGTGTTCGATTTGTCAAAATAACCAAACTACCTGAATAAACAGTTGCAAACTCCTCTACGGCAGAGGCAGAAATGTGCGTGTATGTGTCCATCTGTCCGCCCATCCGTCCAGGGAGGTCATCGTTATCGCAGCTCTCAGCACAGACCCTCACACCTGGGCAGCATCGCAGCGGCACCAGGGGATGCTGAAGCTGCGCTGATTTACACCTGCGGAGCACATGGACCTGCATCAAGCCCAGCTCTGGGCTAGGGAACAGGGCTAAGAAAAAGGGGAAAAACCTACAACCTTGTGAAAAACCGCAAGCAGCAGGTCCTCAGGCTCGAGGGGAACCCCCGCCTGGGGTTTCCTACTGGCTCTCTGACGCGCCTCCGCTCTCGCCCAGGCACCCTCCTTGGAGGGGTCAGCAGAAGGATGCTGCCCTGGGGCCAGGCTTGTTTGTTCTCTTCCAGAAGTAGGGCCAGAGAGGTGAAATCTCGAAATCTTGGTTGGAGGAATGTGGTATCTGAAGGGCTGAGATGTGCACCGCAGCCGCCCTCCCCTCTGGGTGTTTGCCAGGTTTCGGTAGCAGTGAAGTCCCTCTTCAGCTCCCATCTCCAGCGAAACCACCACAACAAACCAAGCTGAGTATTAGAAGCCCAGAGAGAAGTATGAGGGTTTTGCAAGCTGTGCTTAACCTGGGAAAGGTCACCCAGAAGCTGTGCTCCTGGCCATGAGGTCAAGCCATCGGTGCGTGGACACCACTGCCAGCCCCCAGCAGCCACAGAGAGCCCTGTGACCGGTGGCAATGGCCCCATGGCCACAGTGCAGGGGAAGGACACGGCTCATCACCAGCCCCCTGCACGTTGCAGCGGCGAGCGCAGCCCGAGCAAGTGCTGCTGCATCAGGCTGTGGTGCAAACAACGCCTGGCAAAATGTTTTTCCACTCCCTCCGTCCCCGGTTGTCCTTCCCTCACCTGGTTTTGTTAAGGTGCAGGGGGATGGATCCTATTCACCCCCTTAGCACAGCCCAGGGAGTGCGTAGGGAGGACGAGATCCACCATTAAAGGGTTAATGGCAGCTGTGCCAGGTGTTATGATGCTGAAGGGCAGTGATGGCAGCCCCAGTGGAACAGCTGATGGATAAGGCTTAAATATATACAGACCCCTGGGAGGCCCAGAGGGACCCCATTTCCCAGGCCCAGCATTGCCCAAGCGGGGAAAGGGCTGGGGCACATTTCCCACGCCCCAGCCCTGCAAGGCACTAGGTGCTGGGGTGGGCAGGGAAGGAGGGGAGCCCTGCCCCTGCAGGTAGCTCCATCCTGGGCTGGTCCCGCACCCCAGGTGGGTCCCAATCCACTGGAGCAATCTGGAGGCACCCGCCACCCGCTCACAGGGCTGAGGCCAGTATCTCCACTGCTCGCATCCGCCTTGGGATCAGCCATCCAGCCGCAGAGCCTTGGGCCAAGCCGCAGCGCTGCCAGCAAAGTTATCTGCATTGCTTGCAAAGGGAGAACCAATACATTTCTCACCCAGGAAATACAGAGATTCTTTTCTCGATAATCTGGAAAAGAAACTGATATATGTGTGGAGGAAGGGGAGAGGCAGAAGAATGTACACTGTATTTATGGAGCTCTTATTTGTCACTGGTTCCTGCACGGCCAGGCCGGACAGCTCTATAACCTGCTCTAATCCAATCCCTCCTTTGTGCCAGAATAAATTGTCTGAGTAATACCCAGCAAAGGCACTGAAGCAACAGGAACCTGGTCAGATGCTGCCTGCATAAAACAGCGTGGCAGGAAAAAGCAAAATTCAGGCTGCGAGGAAAAGGGAGGTGCATCAGTCCATGCAAGGAGGAGCCGTGTTGCACTGTTACTTTGCACCCCATTAGCTGTGGGTGTACAACGAAGGAAAACCTGGGCTGGGTTTGTGCAGCCCCAATCTTCGGCGTGGGTTACATGTTCAGTGGGTGTGGAGGAAAAGCCAGATCCCGTAACAGCTCTTAGCTGATGCAGGTACAGCATGGGCTGGGTTCATGCCGATGCAGGATCAAAAGTTTTGTGATTTCACTGTGAAACCAATAGGATGTACAGGAGCTATCCCCCCCGCCCCGCTTCCCCCCGAACCGCACGAATGGGGGAGACACACGGTTGTCCGGACAAACAGAATCTATTTCTAGCCCTCAGGGTCACAAATACCAGCTACAAACTGTGCCTGGAAAAGAAAATAAGCATAAGCTAGTACTGCTCGTGTTAACATGGTAAGTTTTCCAGGCAATCTCCAGCTGCAGCCCCCCAGCACAACCTCGCAGGTGTCCCAGCGCAGCCGCTCTGGGGACCCCAGCTGCCCCCTCCCCACGCACAGAGCAACACTCGCACCTTCACCCTGCTGCAACAACACGTGTGACAACACTCAGGGATCACAAGAGTCAGCCCTACCAACAGCAAAGGGCAACCTCAGATTAAATAACAAGGATTAAAGCAGAACTACCCCTAAAACTCACTCTCCACATTTTTGCAGTGCTCCTACCCAGCACCCAGCCGCCTGCACTCCAGCGAGGCTCGGAGGCAGCCCCCATCTCCCCTGCCTGGTCTCTTGCAATCTCCCTGGCTACCCCGAGGCAGGTGCAAAGTGCTCTCAGGCTGGAAGGAGTTAAAATAAGGAGACACTTTTTAGTGACTATTTGCATTTGAGACAACCACCCCCACTGGAGCCACAAAGGTATTTCTCAACTGCTTTGTGATGTTCAAGGAGGTATGAAAGTGGGTGTGGTGGCAAAGTCTCCATTCCTGATTCTTACCTTGTCAGGAACAACCTCAAATTTCATATTCACTCAACCCTTACTGCACCTAAACTATCGTATGACCTTCTCCATGGTTAAGAGCCTAACAGAAACTAATTGGTGCATATACACCTACCAACATGCAGGTCAGACTCCGGATTTGAGCCGCTGTAAGAGAATCTGTGCATAAAAGTGGCACTGAGTAATAAAGCCAGCTGAAACACAGCTTTCGTGCAGATCTGGTGTTACATGAGCAAACCAAAGCTTTTAGCTTCTTTGCTTTCCCCTTCCTTGTGTTTCAGAGCACGACTCTGCACAGAAAGCCAGGTGTAGCAGCAGCGTGCTTGGGGCAGCTGCTGCTC
Source organism: Nyctibius grandis (assembly GCF_013368605.1). Taxonomy (NCBI): domain Eukaryota; kingdom Metazoa; phylum Chordata; class Aves; order Nyctibiiformes; family Nyctibiidae; genus Nyctibius; species Nyctibius grandis. Next base: position 11,075,217 of record NC_090665.1, read on the forward strand.
TATCACATCAATTCATGACAAGATAGAGAAGAAAAGCTCTTCAGGATTAAAAAACTGATACCCTGCTCCTTCGGGCTGAAAAGGAGCCTGCAACAGCTCAGGCACAGTCAGGCAGTGACAGCCTGACATGGAAGAGCCTTTCCTGAACCGGTGAAAAGGGAGCATCACCTCCCAGCGTGGTTTTGCTCTCTTTGATCCAGCCCCAGCACACAAGGGAATGACCAACAAGGCAGAAACGCTGGGGGAAAAGCCTTCCCTGCAGTCCCTCACAGCTGGGAGCACAAGACCCGCCCCCCATCCCCAGTCCCCAGTACTGCAGGGCTTTTAGGTAACCTTCCCTCCTGTCCGAACTGGGGGTTCGAAGGTGCCTGGTGGGAACTCCCTGGAGATGGAGCAGATGAGCAACAGCCCTCAGCCCTTGCAGGGTAACCCCATCCTCTCAGCTCCCCCCACAAGTGTTAAGGAAACCCCAATTTCTCCTCTCTCTGTAACTGGCTGGTGTCCCGTGACTGGGTGCCAGCCCTACACCAGCCCCTGCTGCCATCCACCTAGTTCCCCCAGTGCGCAGCTGGGCTCAGAGGAGCCTCTCCTGAGTCTTACTGTGCTTCCGCCTGCGGCACGCTATGGCCTCACCACTTCCACGCAAACACACACACTTCCACCCTGTCCTGGTTTTGGCTGGGACAGAGTTAATTTTCTCAGTAGTAGCTGGTATGGTGCTATGTTTGGGATTTGGAACCACAACAGCACCAATAAGGCAGGGATGTTTTAGCTATTGCTTACACAGGGTGAAGGCCAACTCTGTTTCTCACGCTGCCCCACCAGCGAGCAGGCTGGGGGTGCACAAGGAGCTGGGAGGGGACAGAGCAGGGACAGCTGGCCCCAACTGACCAAAGGGATATCCCAGACTATGTGATGTTGTGCTCAGCAGTAAAAACTGGGGGAGAGATGGAGTGATGATGTCTGTCTTCCCAAGTAACAGTTATGCATGATGAAGTAAATGTTCCTTCTTCCTGGAAATGGCCGAACACCTGCCTGACCGTGGGAAGCAGGGAATGAATTCCTTTTTTTGCTTTGCTAGCACACACAGCTTTTGCTTTACCTGTTACACTGTTATTATCTCAATAAACAAGTTTTCTCACTTTTACCCTTCCACTTCTCTCCCCATCTCACTGGGGAGGATCGAACGAGCAGCTGTGTGGAGCTGAGCAGGGTTAACCCACAACACACTCCTGGGGGCGATAAGGCCCCCTCCATCATCTCCAACATGCCTAAGCAAGGACGTATTTCCCCAGGAGCTGATTTTCTAGCAAGGACAGGGTATTCCCAGTACAAACCACACTCACTGCCCAGAGGAAGGTCATTCAAAGAAACACGTGGGCAACACCAGTAACCGTGCCAGGCAGCGGGACCAGGCAGCTTCACAGAAGATAAGGCAGCCTGCAACCTGCTGCTTTGCCCAGTGCAACAGCCAGTGTTGGGATAAAGAGGCAAAATATGCTGCCAGCTCATCTAGCAACCCATTGCCCCATTCCCACTGCCCAGGCATGGGTAGAGAGGCATGTAATGAAGCACAGAGGTCTCAACATTGGACATGTAACACTTCAGTGGCTGACTTGCCCTAAACTGTTCTCAAAATGGTTTTGCATAAAGTACTGTCGTCAGAAGGTAAAGCTAATAAAAGATTTTAATCAGCCCCAGCACAAAAGGAAGGAGATTCCTGCATAATACCAGAGATTGAAAAGCTCCCCTTCGGGATCTCTTTGGGATCAGGTCTGTGCTGCAGGAAGAGGCTGTGGGAGACAGGTGAAGGGGCTACAGCCAGCAAGCACCAAGCATCCAGCCAATTTTCGGAGAGCTCCAGCCTGGGACGAGCACCTTTCAAAGCCTCCTTTGCCTCTGTAATGCACAAACACAATCCAGCCCTATGGAATAATTCCCATTGCAGGAAAAAATAAGGCAATCCCCCCAAACAAAACAAAAAGTTAGAGCGAGGAAAGGAAGCAGAGACAGGAAACTGCATGGACACTCTTCAGAGAGGCCACTGCTGTGGGATAAAGGGCCAGATTTTTATGCATGTGCTGAGGTTCCTTCTGAAACTCATTTCAGGCACCTGCACAAACCAATCGTCTTTCCATGAAGGCTCAAACCATCCCCTGCTGCCAGCGAGGACAGAGTGCCTGTAGAAAACTAGCTGCCTCCTCACAGCTGCTGGGGGGAAGCTGGACTGGGTTGAAATAAGGACATAGTTCCATCTCACCAGCAACAAGTAATGAAAATAATGATACTTACAGCAAGGGTATCTCTTTTATTCAGATTGGATTCCACAGACACAAATGTGTTCTTGTTACCAGAAACGTGTAAGATCACCTGGGTTGGTTTTGGTTAAAAGGCCTTGGTCTCTGCCGCATACACAGACACGATCCAGGAGCCAAGACACCCAGCTGGCACTCAAAATGAAATTGATTCTCATTGCTGCCATTTCTGGGTGACTTGGGAAGTGACATACAATTGCTGACACTGGCTTCTCCTTTAGTTACTGTAAAGGTGGTTTCAGAGAACCTCGGAAGCCCCAACAAGATTTGTCAAGGTTCACAATTTCTTAGACCAACGTCTTCCTGCAACACTCGGCATGGCTTTGTGAAAACCTGCGTCCTCACCACCTGCATCCTCAGAGTCACAAGGATAACAAGAATTAACAGAGAAACAGTCTTATAACGCCCTCTCCTTGCCTCTGCCCAAAGCACGCTCACATTTTAAACTATGGTACTGGAAACAGCCATTTAGCTACTCAAAGTTTTCAGTCCATGTGGAAAATGAATCAAACGTAAACTATTTCTCTCCCATTCTGCACAAATGGGGAACCACACTCTGCAACGGTCAGGTCCTGAATTTGCGTGAGAAGATGACACTAAACTTCAGGTCACCTCCATGTAAGCATGACTGAAAACTCAACCAGAGCAATTTTTAAGTTTTGGGAGAAGCAAGCCAAATTCTTCTTGCTGTTACTGCATATTGTGGTAGCACCTAAAAGCCTTAGTTATGGACCAAGCTGCTCATGTCCCCGTGTCACATAAGCACTGAGGTTGACTCTGAGCTATGGGACCAGTTGTGCTGGCTCACAATTCATGATTTGCCCCTTGTTGCAGTGTGGCTACACTGGCACAGCCACTCTGGACAGTCCCGATCCCTGGATTTTGGCAGAAACAGGACAGCAACAGCTGCCATAGCCAGTATTGCCAGGGCATGGCTGGAGTGATGTGACCCATGAGAACTGCCGTTGTACTTTGCCCGTGGATCTTCCCGAGGTGATGGCTCATGACTAGGAGCTCCCTGGCATGGAGCTTTTGGTACAATTAGTCAGGATGGAAATTCTGGCTGTTTCAAACAGCCCAGTTTCCACAGGGCTTGAGGATGGAAGGGGCTTAATTGAAACAGAACTGTTTTCCTCAAGTCCCAGAGCTGCCTCATTTCAGTTCCCAGATGCTCACTTGGAAGAGGAGGAAAAAGAAAGGAGCCAGTTTCATGGAAAATCATGGTAGGCCATGATCTGCCAAGCTGAAAAAAAACCACCCCAAATCCAAGTCATCTGCTTAATAGGAGCCAGGCCATTAGGATACAGCACATTTGATCCAGGGGGAAAGCAGCTGGAGAAAAGGGTAAAAATTTCAGTGAGACCTGCTGCTTGACAAAGAATTCATTTGGTGCTAATGGTCCTGCTTCTTGCTACCAACACAAACCGCGGTCCCAAAAGGCAGTGCATGAGCAGACATGAACAATATAGCGATTTGTTCTCAGGAAGCATTCAACCTCTGCCAACAGTCAACCGGATCCAGGCAAGGGCTAGGGCAGTCAGACCGGCACATGGCAGACCAAATGAGGAACCGTATCACTTGGCACAGAGCTGCTATTTCCAGCACTTACATCCCATCCTCACGTTAGCTCAACTTTTTCACTCTTCAGAGAAGGACTATGTGTCTGTAATGAAATCTGGATCTACAAAGGCCAGAATTTTTCCTTGAGAGCAGCAGAGGGAGGTGTCCTTCACCTCCTAAAATCCCTCAGTAGGTCTGATTTTCAGATGGCCTCTGCATTCAGAGCTGTCAGCTACAGCCTAATATATAATGCACCTTAAACATCTGCAGGATGAATGTTATTGTTTCAGGTATCCACCCCTCTTTATTTGTCCCGGTTTTTAGCTCTCAGCATCATTAAAAGAAAAACAAATAAAATGAAGTAACACTTTAAAGATTTTTAAAATTAAAACCAGCAAGACATACTGGAAATAATTTTTTAAATTAAATACAGTGCTAGGTCACTTAGAGTCAGAGTGACCAAAATAATGGACACTCCCCAAATCTGTGGACTTAAAATCATATCAGAGCAGCATTTCCCATATTTGAAGAAGATAGATAAGAACAAAACAAACATTTAAAGCTGTCACCTGGATTTCTTACCATTTGTGTGAAGCGTTTTCACTTTCACTGTAATAAATTGCTGCCCTAGTTTCTTGGAAACTTGGATCATATGCCAAGGACTGCTGAGAGAACTTGTAATAAAAGGAGGACATGTTGCAGAAAGTTATTAGATGTCCTGGGGTGTGCCACTCAGCCTGTTGTTTGGAGAGCATCAGATCCTTAAAGAGCGGAAATTTGGATCGTGAACCTGTAACTGTATACAATGCTCTTCCACTGCAGGGCAGAAAGCAGCCTGGAGTTGGGAAGAAACTTGCTCTGAAACATCAGATCTCAACCACTGACAAGATGCCACACTAGAAGAATTACTGGTCTGATAACACAGGAGAACAATGTTTTATGTTCTGCACCCAGAAGTTGGTTTCTTTTTAAAATCTATTAGCAGAAGATGCCCATACAGCTTGGTCAGAACAGTCTGGTCTTAAAGTCGGTTTGGTTTGCCTTGAAACGTCTCACCCATCAATAAATTCTCAAGAGTTCCACTCCGTTTGCAATTTATATGAAGAGCAGAGGTTAGGGAAGTGCAGCATCGCCTGGAGAAGCCCACATGGCTTCATCACAGAGGTATTTTGGTACTTAGATCCCACCAAGGTCAGTGGAGGTTTGCAAGGCTACAACTATAGCCTCTTTGCTAGCCATGCCCACACACCTCCTTGAGCGCAGCATGCTACAGGGCACAGCCAGGCGTGTCCAAGGTGGCCTGCAGGGCTCACACATTCTGCATTCCTTGGTTAGATTACGCTCCCTGGGGAAGGTGCACCTCCCAGCTCTCCAACATTCCCTGTCCTGGGTAAGGGCTTGTTCTAGTATTGAGCCAGATTTTGCGCAAGTGTGAGGATGGTCCAAACTGCCAAGAAGTTCTGGCTCAAAGATGAATTCAAGCCGCAAGGTAAAAGATAAGTCTGGATGTACTTAAATACCTGGGAGGAAGGTAGCCTCTGCTTTTCTGCTACCACTACTCCAAGATGTGCATGAATGCAACGCAGCACTTTTTATCTCTACACTGTAACCTCCACCATGATTTATAAAGACTAGTGGAACTTTTTCTAAAGGAAACAACTCAAAGCCAAACCAAGCAACCACTGTTCCCTCCCCATCACAGCAATATTTCTACTCCAGAGAACTTCCTTGCTTGTCTTCCCCTACATACTTAAATCCTCCAACAAATAATACTTCTGACACCAAACCAATGCCACTGGTGGCATCCCACATGCCTGGGCTCTCCTCATGAGAGACCACGAACAATGAGTGGTTCATGCCTGCTTTGCAACACCTCTGAGTAAACAATGCTACCTCTGCACAGGCAGGCCAGGCTGAACAGAAGGGAGCTGTGTTTCCAACTCAGGTGGAGACAAAACTGTTGGGGACAGAATTTGTCGATAATAAACCAGAGTGAAATGTAAACAAATGCACACCCTAAAAGTTCATGAAACCCCAAACAAACCTATCAAAGAGAGAAAGAAAGAAAAAAAAAAAACCACCTTTAGAAGCATTTTTACTCAGTCACTACCAGATAATCTTAAAGCACTTTAATGAGCCCTCCATGCAAATTTAAATAGATTTACGCAGTTTATGTCTCTCATAACACTGCGCATCATAAACAAAATTAGACCAAATTAAGAGAAGTTCTATCCCAAAGGCATGCTAGCACCACATAGCACTTTGGTCCCAGAAAAACTTCCTTGCAGATCTGTGTGTCATATGCAATAACTGTATTTGCTTATTGTAAACACAATCGCAGCCACTCGAAGTACAATCACACCCCTCGCATTCAGGCTGGCAATTTCCACTGCTCCCACTGTGAATTTACCAGGGTGGTGTTGTATCTAACAGCAGCCTTTACGTGGCACATACAAAAAATACCAAATAACTTTAAAGAGTAAGGTGCAGAATTTGCTATGTGTGTGTTACTGACCTCTATTCAGGGACCTTTCAACCCTGAACAGTGATGTCCTACTAACAAAGGCAGAATCAACCTTTTTCATTAGCTTCAAAACCTTCTGACTGGCATCAAAGAGGCTTTTTGTGAACAACATGGAGAAGAAGAGGACACATTACTTTGTTAGCCTCTCAAATTACTGCTCAGCTGATAATTTATTTCTATGAATAACCATAGTTTCTCTCAAGTATTTGGAAAACTAAGTTTCTCAAGCATTACTATTAAAAATAGTCATAGTTTTCCAACTCTATACTCACACTCACAGACTCACAGAATGTTAGGGATTGGAAGGGACCTCGAAAGACCATCCAGTCCAATCCCCCTGCCGGAGCAGGATTGCCTAGACCATATCACACAGGAACGCGTCCAGGCGGGTTTTGAATGTCTCCAGAGAAGGAGACTCCACAACCTCTCTGGGCAGCCTGTTCCAGTGTTCGGTCACACTCCAGAACATCAGAGTTGAACATGGATAAATGTACCTAGAGAGTTCTGCATTGCAATAGGCCTGAGTAAGAAACAAACAAACACACAAGCACGTACCCTTTCAGTCCAGTTCTGCAAGATGCATTTTGGTTTTCACTAATCTTGATCTGCTGGAGGGCACCTACCCACCTCCTTCAGCTGATATTTAAGGAGTGGTACAATTTTGGCCTCAACTAATGGTAAAGCCAGTGAGGTTTTGGGGTGGTTTCCCCCCCACCAAAAAAAATAGTCTGCGCTTTTCGAAAGCTGCTCTGCACCTCAGAGGATCAGGTCTGCTCCAACATGAAACCCAGCACTGCTGTAAAATAAATAAAACTCAACTGCTGGAGCATTCTGTGTTATCCGCATATGCAAATGAACATGCTTAGCACTTCAGTGTTAACAACTCGGCCATTGATATTACGTGCTGGAAAAAAGACAGCATTTCAGAGGAAAAAGAAAAGCTGCCTACCCTGGCAAACCACTGGGTGAGCTTTTATGGCTGTTTTCCATTACTGCCCTTTTGTGAACCAGAGGATGGTTTTCCATCAAAAGTGTTTATCAACTCTGAGAAGAGGTGGATGAATCTAAGCACAAGTCAGAGATTTTCTGTGATTTGTCTAGCATGGAGAGCTATGTGACGGGGGCTATCAAGTGTCTACAATCACTTTATGTCCTATGTAGTTTGGGCCTTAAAGCAACACCTGTACTCTGCCTGCTTTGTGTTAGGCCTGCGGGCACCCTGAAGTTACCAAGCGGTACATGGTAACTGCCACATGAATATGACTAGATCTTACACTGGGGGATGTCTTATCACATGTCTTACGAGGAGCAGCTGAGGGAACCAGGGTTGTTCAGCCTGGAAAAAAGGAGGCTCAGGGGAGACCTTATCACTCTCTACAACTACTTGAAAGGAGGCTGTAGCAAGGTGGGGGTCAGTCTCTTCTCCCAAGTAACAAATGATAGAACAAGAGGAAATGGCCTCAAGTTGCACCAGGGGAGGTTTAGATTGGATATCAGGAAAAATTTCTTCTCTACAACTACTTGAAAGGAAGCTGTAGCAATGTGGGGGTCGGTCTCTTCTCCCAGGTAACAAATGATAGAACAAGAGGAAATGGCCTCAAGTTGCACCAGGGGAGGTTTAGGTTGGATATCAGGAAAAATTTCTTCACTGAAAGGGTTGTCAAGCATTGGAACAGGCTGCCCAGGGAAGTGGTGGAGTCACCGTCCCTGGAGGTATTTAAAAGACGTGTAGATGTGGTGCTTAGGGACATGGTTTAGTGGTGGGCTTGGCAGTGCTGGGTTAACGGTTGCACTTGAGGATCTTGAAGGTCTTTTCCAACCAAAACAATTCTATGATTCTGCAAACATCTGATACAGTGTCACTGATCTTGCTGGGTCTCATGGCAACTACATCACATGAGGAAACGGCCTTGGCTCTTCAGTTGCCACCACATACCAAGAGACACAATTCAAGGTCTCAGCACAAGCATAAAGCTTTCTTCTGGTCCTATGGAAACGATTGGTGGCTTTACACCTCTTTACTCTATGGGAAGGTAGTGTCACTATCAGAGTTGCTTTACCTTTCAGGCCACATTCCACTTGTTTGTTTCTCAAAACAAATGCTTCTCCCTTTTCATACCTGTTGAAGCATTTCCTTTTGAAGTCTGCCTACAGCAAATACACTCCCTGCTTTTTGTGTGTCTCAGCCAAGTTCCAAGGTAAACTGCATTTCTGGAAATGTTGTTGCTGTTGTCCTAACAAACAGTTGTGTCACATGAGGGGATGTTACTGAAAAGCCAACCCCCAGTGAAGACTTCAGTGTTTCCTGGTCACTGTTACTGTTGAGAGAAAGAACAACAAACAGCACTAGCTTCACAATTCACTGGCAGAACTAACTGCTGTTTTTTTATTTAGTGGAGGGCTTCCTGATCTCTTGCCTAGCCAGCACTTCATATTCACTGAAGACCAGCACAAAGTCCATAAAGACACAACCAGTCATTGCTCAGAAGTGACAAACATAAAAAAGCAACAAAGGCCAAAGAAGATTGTCGACAGCCACATGTAAAGAGAAAGTTGCTTCTGCTCTGTTCACATTCTCATGATTTCTCCTATGAATGAAGAAAAAGTTCTTCATTCCAGTGGAAAAAATGGATTATTCATTCCACAAATTTTAAACAGCAAAATTAAGAAAAAAAAACATGTAGGAAGAAGGAATAGGACTAATTGCTGCAGATAAAGCTGCTGATCATAACCTCAGAGCTGAGCATGGATGCTGCTGAGGGCACTGGCACAGTGCTCTTCAACTGCCACAGGTCAATCACAAGTTGAAGAAATACTTTCAGTCACAGTCTCTGGTGACCAAACACAGATCTCACTCCACACAAGGCTGCTCCAGGCAGGGATGCTCTCCGCATATGGCATACATTTTCCCTCCTAGTGCAGATCCTTTGAACACAGATATCTCCCAACTCATTCACAAAGGCACAATTTTAAAAAAGCAAGTGGCAGGCTAGTTCAGCAAGCAATATGTAAACAAGACAGTTGCTTTGTCAGACTCTGTGCTGAGCCCTACACACTGTCTCCAAAGGCCATTTACTCTGACACAGAAGGCAGAGGACAAGAGTTTCTTCTCAAGGTGGCAATGTCACTTTTGAGTAAACTATCAGAGACATTGCGACTATATGCATCTCCCATATCAGTCCTGGGCTGCTGCTGAGACCTTGAATTGTAATAACAAGGCCCTTGTCTTAGCCAGCTTTAGAGACGACAACAGATGCATCCCATCAGATAATCCCTGAATCACCGTGCAAGGCGTACGCCGTGCAATGTCAATAACCTCACTCTCTTCTCAGTAGGTTGCCAGTAAAGCTCATTACAGGAAGCTGGCTCTGTCCTTCAACAATGTGACAGGTGATTCTCGAGGAAAGGAACTGTTCTCACTTCCTGTAGGACTGTCTGCCTGCAGAAAAACAGCAAGAAAGGGTCTGTCAGCTGAAAGCAGGATTTATTACAAGACAGGAGCTGCCTGAGGGCAACACTTGTTCAACCTGTACAGTGGCACAAACATCACAAAGAACATGCACAAAGGCACCTTAACCACTGATGTTGCAACTTAAAAATGTAGAATGTATTTATGGCAATCACTTGTCAGGGGACACCGAAAGAACTTGTGGAGGAACAGAAAGTCACTAGGGTTCAGTCCCACTTCTGACAAAAATCATTCCATTTTCTTCTGGTAGAGATTTTTGTACTACTCTAGCTCCACTGTGCTCCAGAAAGAACTTGGTACACTGCAAACAGCGTAAGCATGCCCATGCAGAGGAGCTGGGAATGGCTGCAGAGTAAGGAACAGGATAGAATAACCATTCAACCATGTCTGCATGGAGCACATAAGCACAACTGAAAAAGTCTAGATTTGCAAGTCCACCCTACGTTCTAGCCACACTGCCAGTGTCATCCCTGTACCAGCTAGGAAGTAGAAACCACAGAAAATCCCAGCATGGCTGGTTTTATTTGGAGGAGCTCGGTTTTGCTTTGAGGTACAGCTTTAGAGCTCGGCTAACAGCAACAGGCTACATCTTCAGGCAGGAATCTGGCCCCAGGCCTGTAGCTGCACTAAGTACCTGTGCTTCCTCTGCATTCCTCAGGCATTCCACACACTCCATGCTCCAAGAGCAGCCGTCCCGCTAGTTCAGCGAGGTTTATGTAAAAGCAACTTATTTCCAGAAAATACACCCATAATAAATATTAAAAGCAAGCTAAAAAAATGTGTCTCTAAAATAAGTGAGAACATCAAGTAAGTACAATCAGAAACTCATCTTTTTCTCATCATGCCCATCAGCTATAAAACCCTGTATTTCTCCAGCAATACCAAGAAATCCACAAACTAAAGACAGTCTTCCAGTGGGACAGAGACTCTTGATATGTAAAAACCTAAATACCTACGCAGCAGGCAAATGGGAGGCAGCAACTGCTGAAATCTACTGATTGCTGATATCTGTGCATCTGATACCATTATTGACTTACAGGTAAGTCCCACTGGGAAATTAAAGGAACAGTAGCACAGAGCTTTACTAGGGAAACATTAGGGGCTCACCTGCTTCAGATGCTTCCCTGCACCTTTAAGTGACAGCTGGGAATTTCATTACCTTTGAGAACCTCACATTTGGACGTAGGTGCTTAAAGCCCTTTTTAGTTCTTTAAAAATCTCGTCCTTATCACCTTCCTCTCACTTTTGCCAACCATAAAAACCTGTGTGAAATGCCCCGCAAGACGGACAATAACTAATAGGTGCTCTGTGACAGCAGACAACGCCACAGGATACATATACACAGAGTGAATGGAAGGTGATTTGTTTGCAAAATAATTTCTTTGCTATTTTTAGCAGGAAGATAGGAGTTTAACATTTAATTGCTGACACCAAGTCTATCTCATGGCACAGGTGGATAAATAGAAAACAATTACCCGGAACCCCAATAGAAAACTCTGGAGAAAAGATAAGTGGACACATAATAAGATGTGATGCCCACTATACATTCAGTTTTAGGATGCACAGACACAGCCAAGATAAGAGGTATATTGTAAGACAAATACTATCCAATAAAAGTTGAAAGAGGCCAAGAGTCTGGACTTACAAATTACATACACTGAATTGACAGAGAAACCCAAGTGATGTAGAACTCTGATCACACTCTGCTTTAATGCAATTTCAAAATAAGATACATTATACACTGGAAAAGGGACTCACTCCAGAGCCCTATGAGAGCAACACGTGTATGTTGCAGCTTTGATAGGACACGCACACCCAGGAGAGTAAAGCTGCCCTGGAGGAACTAGAACATGCGGAGGCGTTTTTGTGCACACGTACAGCGTGCTTTTCCCTTCTTCAGCAGGGCTCCTTTTCAATGGGCTAGTGCTTTTGTAAATGAAACGAAACAGGAACCAGGGAGAGACTCTCGGGTGTTAACACCACATTCAGGCAGGGCAGAACAGTGCTCCTATCACAGGAAACAGAAAGGACTGATACCAGAGGTAAAACACAGGTCACATGCAGCGAAAGTAAAGCCGAAAGAGCTGGCAGTATTACCTAAGGACAGGACTGTTGAAGCAAGTACTTTCTAGGTCAAAGCCTCCCTTAACCACCAAGGACTTTCCCTTCCATTGCCTCACCTGTACTCCCCGAATGAAACCACCCCATCTCCCTAGACGTGCAACTGCGTGGAACGACAGTGAGTGAGCAACACAGGCGGCTTCAGAAGCTCTTTCCAGCTCTCTTACTGATTTACTAGGTTATTTCAATTCCCTGCATTTCATTTTCCCTACTGGTAACGAGGAGCTAATGATATACACATATCTCAAATTTGAGAAGGTCTACAAAATATTATGAGCTACTGTGGTTTTGTGAAGTGTTTAAAGATAACAGTTACAGCTAAGGAGTAGAGCTGATGTTACCTTGAGATCAAATAATCATCGCTAAACTTCTTATGATACATTTGGAATAGGAATATAGAGCACGTAGCTCCTGTCATTTCCATAGATGCTGGCCCCAGAGGTGCATTTGAATTCAGCTAGTCCTACCTGCACTCCAGAGAAAAAGCTTACTTGTTACTGAAGAATGCACCTTTCTTCCCCTTCTCTCCCCCAAAATCCCCACAGTTTACACACCATACACATGTTGTGTGAGCAGCTGAGATCAACATTTCCACTTTACTGGGCTTGTGTTGGCTGGCTTAAAGCAAGCGTCCATCTTTTCCCTCCAACCTCAGGAGGCCTCCTCTCTTCAGAGCCCATTGCAAACTAGTACTGCTTCCACTTCTTCAGGTAACAACACATCCATGTGGTTCTTAAATACAAGTTTCCAGCAGAACGGCTGCCACAAGCAGCACAGCTGCCCTGAGCCCATCTTCTGAACTACCTGACATCTGGTCTACATTCAGCTGCAGTGTAAACACACCCAGATATCCAAATTCAAGAACACTGAACAAGTTACACAGCGGAGTGAACAAGTGTCTAAAGAAAGGGCAATAGTCTAATGACATCTAGAGAAAGTCTACTCTGGGACTAGAAGCTTTCCCCCAAACTTCTGAGAAACTGGGCCACTTTTCTCCACCCAACGACAGGAAAAAGCACGTCTCTTAACTGCTCACATGACAGCCTGGAAACAGGAGCAGTGTTCAGCAGGATACAATTACATAGTTGTACATCCTGCAGATGACAAGTACAATGTCATATACTCCTGGCACATTTGTAGCATACAACTTCATTCCTGGAGAGCTACTACAGTGCTCCCTCCTTTCCCACCCCAAGGCCTGACAAAAAGAATGATGACTTTTTCCACTTACTCTGTCTGCTCCTTGCAGATGATCCTGAGGAGCTGGGACGGCTTGTTTGCTGGGGTCCAGACTGAGAGAACTGGGGGGCAATGGTTGGGACTTTTTCCTTTCCAGGGCTGGCACTCTGCACTTCAGGAGTGCGAGGGATCTTGGGTTTGCTGGTGAAGGCTGAGGGAAACTCACTGTAGGGGGAGATGGAAAGGGTTAGCAATGCATGGAGAAATATGTATGCATAGTAAGTCTGCAGCCAAGTGAAACCTGCAGTACGTGCTGTGACAGCATGACTGCTCAAAATTCAGGGAGACTGCAAATGGAAAGGAACATGGCACCACAGGTACTGCCCTGGGGCATGTACTCACCGCACAGCCTCTAAACCTGGCTCTATCGACCTATCATACTCAAACCTGATTCTTTGCACAACAGGACTGAGCAGGTTCAGTTAAGTCCCCTGCAAACAACTTATAGATCTTTAGCTTGTTTTCCATTGTATTTATCACACACACAGACTCAATCTGATGTGCAAAAAACATATAGATATGCTACAGCCCAGGAATACATCCTTTTAGGGCACAAACACTATTCTTTCTCCCAGGTATAGGTCACAATCTTGGCAGATGCAGACAGCCTCCCTGGCTCCCAGCTGCGATAAGATTAGTAGAATCCCCTGAAGGCTTTGTCAAAAGGGCAAAAAGCTGCAATGGCATCTAAGAAATAAATTCCCTAAGCACATAGGTTTCTTGTTCATGCTGAGAACATAAAACAGCTGCTGATATTTCACAGTCTGCATGTGCTGCAAGAATACCATTCTTTAAAAACGTAGTCCATGACTGTGTGAGGATACACTGTCCTTCCCTGCCCCCAGCATCAATATATTTTTTCCCAGGTACAAAACTGGAGGCTACCAGGAAACAGCAAGTCCCTAAAATAATTCTGAATCTATATTCATGTTTGGTCTAGTGAGTCTATTTTCTCTTAAAAGGAGAAAAGGTTAAACTGAAGTAACAGCTACATGAAAAAGGAAATAAAAGCAGAGGCAAAGGCAGGAGATGAAGAAGGTGCCATCTAAAGACAGGCGCTTAAAATGGAAAGTGCCCGTGTTATTAGCTCCATCAAAAGAACCCTTTGTGACCATCAGAAAGGGTGATTAGGAGGATTTTGAAGACATTTAATCTCCCCTCCTCCCCTGGGAATGCTGCTGAGTCAGTGCTGATTAGCCCTTCCATACCCCTGCTTCACCTTGCAGGGAGATTTGAGCAAGTGTTTCTTTTGTATTTTAAATAGCATTAATTGTCTGTATTTTGCATACGTATATGCTAACTATTAAGGACAGAGACATGCTAACTGGTCTGCTAAGAGCCAGCTCTGCAGTCCTCTACCTATCTCTGAGTGTTACAAGCATTACACTTGTCTCATTTCCAAGGAGGAGGTGGCAGATGGCAGCAGAAACATACTAGCGAAACAAAACCAAAAGAGTAAGATTGGCTAGATAAAACCCCAAGCCGTGGATCCCAGACATATTTAAATATCTCTCTCCATAAAATAGTCTCATTGTTGTTGCTTTTTTTGTCATTTTATTCACTTTGGTTCAAGAGCTGGGTTTTCAGTTCACTGGTGCTCTTCGTGGTAATATTGTGTACTATGATATGCTAATAGAGAACAAAACCCTGCGTCTGTATTGCCATACACTAAAAAGCGTTTTTATAGCCATCAACAATATCCACAGAGTCTCACTGCAGTGACCGAGGCAGCTGGACTATAAGCACTTTGGAGACAAAGCAAAGTAACGCAACCAGAGTCACTCCACGTTACCAAAGAGAGATACACAGTGGTCACACAGGATGGTTCACATCTTTGCAAACTCTTCAGGAAAGGATTATATGAAATAAGCTGGTAGCAAACACTGTAAAGTTGAAAAAAACCTGCTGTTTCTGACAGGATGCAGAGCAGATCTCGGTCTCCATGTGCCCAGGTGTCACAGAACCTCATCTTTTATTACATCAATAAATAGGCCAAGATCAACAGAAAATAGTTAATCCTCAGAATAACACAGAAAACTGCTATTTGGCATCCTTTAGAACCTGATGAGATGAAGAAAGAAGCAGCAAAATCTACTGTGGGAAAATGTTCCGCAGTATTTGGTAAAGGAGTCATTTACGACAAGGTGTGGTAATTTGAAAGCAAGTGCTAGAAAACAAAAAAAAAACCCAAAAACTAAAACCCAACCAATCAAAAAATCAAATCCACAACAAACTCACACAGAAATCTACATTTGCATTGAGAAGAAAGAAAACTTTTTACTTGGAAAAATTGAAATAATTGTCTATAAAAAGTGCACAACAGACTGACACTGGGATCAGAATAATCAACCAGGAGGCGTGACAGGACTTGAACATACAAAGATGAGTTAGATCATTTTCTCCTAGAGAAATACACTTGGACTTTTGGCCATTTTTACCAGATTATCAGAAAAGTAAGACCATTAAAGACCTAAGACAGCCCTGCAGAGTTAAAGCTCTTTGTTATGATGATACTGGACATAATCACAATAAAAAAATAAGGGCTTTTTCAGCCAGCCACAGTTGTAAACTCAAGTCTATTACAAATTTATCCTTGATTAGCTAAAAAGCACAACAGATGTATATTCTTACATGACCAAGATGCAGCAGGGAATAGCAATGCAGGGGCAGCTGCCAGTCTGACATGCACCAGCTACAACAATCGTTTGTTTCTGTGAAAATAAAACAACTGCAACAGACATGTCACTACTAGGGCCTCATTCTCCTGTCAGACTGATTTAGCGCAATTTCACTGATCTTTGTGCAGCTAATTCCCAATTCATACTGCCTAGGAAGAGGGGAAATAGCAGTGACTGCTTCATCACCACAGCTCAGCCCTCCTTTTCTCTTACATAATTCTTCTAGGAAGGTCTTGGTATTCGCCTAGTAGGAAGGAGACATCTTGTACAGTGGTCAAAACTATGACCACAGCAGCGATTTATTCGCTCTGTTTTGCAAACAAACTGAAGTATGCTTCCAAGAACGAAAGAATGAAAAGGCAGGTCTGGCTATTGCAACACCAACATATTAACAAAAGACCCTTGACATAGGAAACCCTGTGTTCGCTTCGACTGTGAATGGCTACATTCCCATATCCGTAACTCGAGGCTGCATTTGTAAATACAAATTACTGTACGCATGCTAAGGAAGCACGCAATGAAAAGATATTATCTTCTTCTGCAGGATGCTGCACCTGTGCCTTCAGTTAGAGATCCATCTATTACTGAGATTTAGACATTTATGAAGAAAAATTAAAGATTACTGGGGACATGTCTTTTTAGTAACAGATAATGACTGTAGATAAGCAAAGCCTCTCACCAACGTGGGGGGCAAGATGCTGCCAATTTATAACTTGTTGAAAGCCAAAGCCTGAAAAATATCTCTCTCTCCATCACAAAGCAAGCAATTTGGCCATAAAATTCTCATGGTCCATTTGTATTTGTAGTATGTGCTTAGCTACTGTTAGGACAGGCAACAGAAATAAAACAAGTAATGCTGGGATAGGGGTATGACTACTAAGCACTTCAGCTGCTAACCAGTGATAATTTGTTGACAATATATAATTTCTCAGATCTCACCATCGAAACAGCACAACTGGGAAAAATAAAAAACAAAAAAACAAAACCACACCAAACCTCCCAAAACCCCCCAAACCACAGACATGCATCTGTAGGCCAGAAGGAAACAAAGCTCTAAGCAGAGAGTCCATTTTTCAGAAGTGCCAAAGCTTTAACTGACACAAATAACTAAGCACTTCTGAAAAATCATATCCATAAAGAGCTGGTAAAACCTTCCCTTTAACACATCTCCACCCTTTCTGTGTTTTACTTCTGGAATGTACTTGCTTTTAAAATTTCTCTACACTTACTGTTTAAAACTTGGCCCAATCAAATTAGCTATAGGAAAAAGCTGTTAATGTCTGAAGGACAAATGCAGGCCCTGCTAAACTGCAGTAAACCTTGGTCCAATTGCTAATGAATTCCTAGTTCTCATCCAAGATATAACATCACAGTCCTACATATGACAAAGGCTTCACAGAGGGCTCAAGGTATGAACAGGAGAAGGAGAGCAAGATCTTTCATCTTCTTTTGACAGAAATTGTTTCAAGGAAGAGTTGAAACTCATTGCTAGGAGAACTCGTAATATCACCTCCCTTGCTATACCTGGCTAGTGGATAAATCAGGGACTCTGGTCAGCAGTGCTAGCAACTCAGCATGTTTAAACGCTCTGAATCCACTTAAATGCTTACTTTTTCTTCCTTCTGCAAGTTAATTCCTGCCCTGTTCCCACAGTCCTACCTATTTCTTTACTAATAAATGATTTTTCATGGGTTAGAGTCAAGTCATCTAAGGAAGCAATCAGGAAGTTTTATTTGCAGAGGATGATCCCAGAGGTCTCTTCCAACCTGGTTGATTCTGTGATTCTGTGACTGCGTTGTGCATACATGTGAAGTTCATTAATGCCTTGCTTGAGATTTCTCCCATTCTGGACCAGATGCTTCGAAATTGAACAGCTGCCTCTGGCACAGCTAAGGGTATTTTGTTTGGCAAGCACCACCACAGTTGTCTCAGACCAGACTACATCATACATCAAATGACTTCACAGATTGTCTTTGCAGCAGCATGGAATTAGCTGGTAAGTCCCCTCAGACTCCTCTTGCACTTTCAGATGCTCCTCTGGATAAATCATACCTATGAGATTGCCCATTTACTTTGTCCTGGGTGAAGTCAGTAGATCGGGAAGAGACATCGTCACCAGCTGGGATGCTTCGGTCCATTCTATGGCCTGATGAGAATACTTTAGATGACTTCATTTCAATTGCTATTTAAAAAGAAACACAGTTCAGTGAGGAGTTGTCTCTCTACAATTTTACTGGAAACACAATCAAGTCGGTTCCTGCCATATGAAGGAAACCTTGAGATAATGGCAGGCTACTGAGTTAGTGTGGCAGAGTGCATTACAGCTCATCAGCTTAACCAAGCCAACTGCAAGTGTGGATACTTCCAGCCCTTTGCAGTTGGAAAGCAAAACATGCTTGGATCATTTTCAAAGCAGTTATACTCTGCATTTGCAACGGGCTAGGAGCGTGCAGACCATCAGTTAACATATATCAGCTAATGACTGATATCTCATTAAAGGCACAGGAATGCAACCACTTGCAGTTGTCTGTACATATCCATACTAACAGCCAGCCACTGCAGACAAAAAGAGTGTTTTACTCTTCTGTCAGACTTCAGGTCTATTACATTTGTTCAATATACCTCCCTTTCTGCCTTGCACTAATGGAGAAGGGAAGGACAGTCAGTTTGCTGAGAGTCACAAGGCACCAAGATGTGCAAGTTCAATAAGAGTTTAGGGAAAATCCCTAGCTCCTCTCCTCCCATGCTCAGGACAGGCTGCCGTCCTGATTTGCTCTCACATGCCGATATGGATGCAGATCAGGTCACTTTCAGACCGGCATTTGGCTGTCCAGCACATGTTGTCTGACATTCAGCATAATAAGCGTAATAAGATGACCAGAGTTCATCTTTAGTCCACAAGTTTTCTGCTCGCAGGAGACAAAAAGAAAAAAAAGAGCCAGGATTATTGATTCTTTACCAAAGTGACAAAAAGGGAGGATGGACCCAGACAAAATCAGATCGACTCAAGAACAGCTGAACAAATCCAGGCACGGAGGACATTAAGAACTGCTTTTATTTTTAGAAAACAAAAGAGGATCAAGGTTCCTTGAGGCTAAACTTAGCTTCCTTGAGATATGACCTTGATGATGCTAACTGTTCACATGAAGCTTTTATTCTAACAATTTTTTTACTCTTGGTCTCTTTCTATTCATTTCATGATTTGACTGCATGAAACTGAATCCCAAAGTATTAATGTGATGCTGGAAAACATATTCTGAAGTGAGCAGGTTCCTAGTACTGTATAATGACCATCAGATCAAGACCAGAACTCAAGAAACTGTGTATTTATTTCACAGCAATGATGTTTGGCAGGGCATGATGAGAGTCTCTAGAAGCAGTACAATTATTTTTACACCTTTCTGTTACGTAGTGTTCCCTGCTATATCTTAGAAGGCACTAGAAAAGAAAGGGCTTATTTTCCATTTCTAAAATACAAGCCTTTCCAATTTAAGAATTACAAAACCCACTGCCTTTTGGAAAGCAGGGGATGTCCAAAGACCCAGTCCAATTACCGTTATACAGAATGAAAGCCCTGTCACTGACATGAATAACCAAGGGATCCAGCAGTGCAGTCTCTCTTTTCTTTTCTCTTGATCCTCATTTGTAAATCCCAAAAGGTAAGAAAGACAAGCATGTATTTAACTGGCTACTTGCAAAAGCCTGAAACAAACCTCTGGCGATCCTTCAAGTAGCTCAGTGTTGTTTTACAGCCTGGGTTAGTGCAAGGAAGAATTGTTTCTGCCACACACAAAAATTATTTGTCTTTTTACATGTATAATGGATATAAACTTGCAATATGCTGTATATTCCAACCTTTCTACAAGAAAATAAGAGTATAATCTAGTTCTTTTATTAGTATCCACTTGCATATAATTTTGACTGAAAACAGCTAACAAATTGTTTTAGACAGAGGCTACAAGCAAAGTTCTGACAATATGAAACATAAAAGTTGTCAGGAATTCCTTCAGCATGAAGGCTTTAAATCAATATTCTCCATCAAAAACGAACATTTGCTTTGCTGACTTACGCAGGTTCCCTGTTTAAACCTCCACGCAAATGTCTACAAGCAAACCGTCAGACAGCATCAGCAGCATGGAAAAGGTGACAAAGGTGAGTGAATGCATTTCACTGGCAAGATATTATCAAAGTGTGGTTCAGAAGGCATGCTGGGCTCCTGGTGACTGCAGAACACCTTAGAAATCGCATCCCATTACACTTTAAAACAGCATATAGGAACAACTTGGACACCTGCTTGGTTTAATTTCTTTTAAGAAGAATGAATATGTAAAACTCCTTTTTTTTTTTTCTTTTATATAGGAAAACTGTCAAGTCAGAATGCTTTTGATTAGTTTACAGCCTCTGCTGCTCCGAGTTACTGCCCCTGGCCAGCTAACCTCCCCGTAGAACGGGCTCAGCTATACTCAAGGTGCTACTGCGCAAAGCGAGGCTTGGGGACAGCAGCTCTCATTCCTACACAACAGCGAGAACCCAAGTGCCCATCTTGAAGAGAAGTTTCATCTGCTCCTATCATACGCCTTTCCTTCAGCACGTTATATTTATCAGCTCTAGGCATTACGCAAGCAGATTCCTGTCTGCAAGACCTTGGTTACTTTCCTCAGAATCCTTTTCATTTCCTCTAGGAAATTTAAAAAAAAGACGAGAGAGAAAAAACTATGCTATTCCTTCACTGCTTCAAAGCATATTTTTCAGCAAAGTAAAGGCATGCTTTGTCTGAACTTATTAATAATTCTGTACCGCATATGCTGCAAGATCCTTTATCTAAGACTGCAGAACATTTTGCCTTAAATCACTAATTGGAAATGTTAATGAATCCCTGCAAGAAGGTTGAAACTCCCACAGCCAAAGTTCCATGATCCTGTGGATATTAGAAGTTCAGAAATGAAGTATTTCAGAAGCCGCATAACATTTTAAATTCCATCACGTGTTTCTGAGCTCTCAGGTCCAGCTGAGTTTGCATTTATTTCCGTTTAAGTTGCAAGGACAGAATCTTTAGCAGCATCACCCACAATGTAGCTATACAGCACAGGGCTTCCCATCCTCCACAACCTTTTATGGTTTGAATGTAGTTGCAAATCTAAGCAGATAACTGCAGCTGCCTTCAACTGTAATACAGAGGTCCAGCCAACGGAGCCTGCAGGTGCCAGCAGACAGTGATTCATTTAGATCCAAACAAGGGTATATTTGATCAAGCGAGGGGCTATGCCTGTTGGGAAGTGCACTGTCTCTGGGCTACAGCTCCTTCCCTCAGCAGAGGACATCACCGAGTGACATACACTATACTTCGCACATCGGAAGCCCTGGGTATGATGATCCTTGGCGCTTCCACAGGAAGCAAGATGGAGCAAGGCAAGTGAGACCATTGCTCTCTGCTGACCACATGTTACCTTCTGTAGCCGTTCATTCAGCTCCAGCCAAAATCCAACTGTGTACCCCAAAGTCTTGCATACTGCCCCAGGGTCTACAAATGGAAGGCCAGTTCCAAGGCTACATTTAAAAAAATAAAACAATCTACAACAATCTAGGCCCCAGACGCCTGCCCCAGTCAAGAAAGACAGCAACAGTTAACAACAGCATTCGCAGAATATCCTTACATGAAGGGGAAATGCAGAGGTCAGGAATGCTGGACCTGCTCCCACCACAAATGGGAGGATGACCACTCGGCAGAGACTGCAGCTTCTCATCCCTGTCGTGACACAAATTGCTATCATTTTCTGGCCTGGAGGAGAAAGGAGAATGCAGGGTGATGAATGCTTACAGTATAAAAAGTTGCATGAGAGTAAATTCTAATTTCTCCTAATTGCCTGTAATGACATAGAAGATATTGAAATTATTTTATATTTCATATTGCAAACTAGTGCTAAGGACATACTTTAACTGCATGACTGTAGCTCCCCCAAACCAGCTGATGTTAGATGTATTTGAAATTAACATTTTTTCCTACTGCAATAAAAGAGCCAAGGAACGGAAAGCGTAACTCCTTGTAGTCTGAAGACCCAAAATACCAGCAGGACACTCAAAGAAAAAGATTGTAGCAGTGGGCCTGAGAGGTCTTCAATACTTCTTCAAGGATTTAAGATTTGCTCCTGAATATTACAAGGATTTCACTTTACAGAGCAATATGCAATACAGACTTAAAGTAGACAAGAAGGACTGTTGATTTCCCAAGTGAGGTGGATCGACGAGAAACCGAAGTAGCTGAAGGACAGAACAGGGACAAGATTGCTTAGTAATAAGCAATAAAACACAGCAGAAGCAAAAGGGGTGTGAAAAGAAGTCGGCAGACACAGAAAGTTTCCCTGCCCAATATCAGGTTAAGGTAACTATACTGTATTTCTAGTTAGGAAGGAGGCAGTTAATGATTTCACAGCTAAATCAGTTTCTAAGGAAACAGTTAGCAGAATATTAAGTAGTTCAGTCCCCCTTGAGTGATCTCAGCCAGTGAGTCTTTAAAGGAGGCGGGGGGAAGGGGACAGGGGAGAAGCAGCTTTTCAGTATTTCCTGGCTCCCTCAGCCCCACACAGCAAGAGCTTGTCCATATAGGGATCCCACGACAATTCTTCTGGAGTATCTAGAGCCTTGTCTGCACTGGGAACTCATAGAAAAATTAGCATGGAATAGCTGCTACACATGCAGTGGCTATTCTGCATTAGTTTGCTGTGTGAATACTTCTATTCAGCACTAGAAATCCCCCCCCCCTTTTGGAGGTATAAACCAACAACTCACAAAGAGATATGTTATAGTATCT
The DNA here is from genome assembly GCF_013368605.1 of Nyctibius grandis. NCBI lineage: Eukaryota > Metazoa > Chordata > Aves > Nyctibiiformes > Nyctibiidae > Nyctibius > Nyctibius grandis. The sequence continues at coordinate 11,097,931 of NC_090665.1, forward strand.
CCATCAACTGCTTCCTCTTTCACGATGTTTTTGAAATGGAATATGTTACCTCGAGTCTCACATGAGGAACTTCAAACAAGTTATATTTATTTCAATTCTGAATGCAAGCATTTACACAATTTTTTAATGTATTTTAACTACTCCGCTGAACCCAAAACTTCAGATAATTCAGATCAACTGTCCTGGATTGTCCCTGGGTAGACAAGCTGCATTCAAGGGTAAAAAGTCTGACATTTTTCATGCCATTTCATCTGATACAAGCACAAATTATTTAAAATATGAAAAACATCCAGTTCGGATATTGCTTTCAAATTAAGGCTCCTAAGATTTGGTCACTTTTATTGTCTTCCTCTTGCAAAGCTTCCTAATAGAGTATTTCCTCATTTTACTAAATGAATTCTTACTAAAATTAGAAGAGCATAAAAGCCATCAAAGCTTGCCGATTTCTGTTGTAAAATCTCATTCAAGAATGTCTTCATCTATTTACTGCAGTTTTCTTGCACTCAAATTAGATAGAAAATACAAACTTCTCATTCTGGGTGGTATCTCATGCTTCCTACTTAAAACATGGGAGCACCAAACACTCATATTATTTCTACCATTTGGCCAAAGCAGAAGGGAAATTCATTTTCATGTATTTTCACCATGTTACATTTTTCCTCCCTAGTTTGTACAGTGAGGCAATCTGTAAAGACTGCTTCACACCATCAAACTAACACTTCTCTTAGACCCAAAGCTACTAGAATCAATACGGTAGAAAGATGGTTTTAATTTGTATCCAGCAGTGACCTGAAGCTGTCTTGTGGAGGCATGAGCTGCACAGCTCTTCATAAGGAGATTCAAGTTTTGGCAAAATACGGGACCACCATCACTCTGGTATCCCAGAATACTGTTAAGTAAACGTACTGCCTGGGTAGATGGTGGCAAAGAGATCACTTCTAGAGATTATTTCTGATGCGTAAATTGCAGCGTGCTACATGGCACCAGGAAATAAAAGCCACTCCTCCAGGTTTGCCACCGTTTTTCTGACTTCCCATAGGAAAGTCACTTCATTTTCACAAGCTTGTTTTCCTCTCAACTGATAAAGCAGGAATGTAATGCTGAGACACTCCAGTGGTAACTAAGATTTATTCCTGAAAAAATACTTTCTAAATAGGCTCTAAGGCTGCTCTAACAGTCGATTCCACGGAATTGGTCCAGGTCTCCTAGCCCACCATTGGCAAAATACTGTGCAGGGAAAGTGGGATCTTGAACTCAGTAACACTGACCCCACAATAAAGTGGCACTGTATTTTTAGTCGTGTATGAGCCAGTTTAGGTTTTTAAGGCCTGCAGTTCTTTTGGAGGACTGCAGGAAAATGATTAGATATAATCACTATGCTACTAATATGAGCTTATATTAATTAGTTGCTGTTTTCTTCTTACACACAGAGACACATTTAATATATAGGGAGAGGGTTTGCAAAAGCTGTGGACATTGTGATAGTGCAAAAGTTAACCGCTGTGAGAAAGGACACAAAGTATAAACTCCAGATCTGCATCCAGGCTGTAGCAGGCAGAAGAAGTAGGCACCATACTCAAACAGATACCCTTTTTCCCAGGCTATTACTCCGAAGAGAAATCAAGACTGTGCAAGACAAAGTCTGCCCTGGGATAGCCAAAGGTTCTCTTTCTGCCTTGGAAACGTGTGTTTCATTCATCTTTCTTTTTTAAAAAAAAATAAATGTCTTCCAGGGCTTTTTCCATGCCCAGATCTGGTATGTTACACTTGTCCATTCTAAGGCCCTGGTAACATAATCAATATAATCCCATATGAATGGTACAGCTGCCAAAAAGACATATTTGGACAACTCAGGAGGGCTCCCAGTCAGATCACCTGCTTGTATGTATGCTAATGCCAGCACAAGACAGTGGTGGGGGAATATACATGGGTAAGGTAAAGCTGGGACCACTCTGTATCCACAACAGCAGACTTGGATCAGATTCAACTACACCTGTGTAACTACAACCTAAATCAGGCCTCACTGTTTTCTCTATGGATCTTCCACACTAAAATGGGGAAGAAATGTATTTTAAGAAATAGCAAATATGAACATGAAGGCAGAGTGGCAAGGGGGATGACACGAGACAGTCTTCAGACTTCAGGGCTGATATGTTCTTCTAAGAACAACCTCTACCTTCTAACTTCATTACACTGTTGTATTTCAGGTTACCCATTCATTTTAATGTATTTAGCTACACCAATACTGTGACTTTTGAGTACTATTATCTAGACTTTGTTAGAGTGACTTGTAGTCTCTCAGCTTAAGTATCTGCAGAAATGAAAACATTAAATCCTCATGATAAACTGCTGCCTGTATCATAGCTACCTGGATTTGATCAAATCCAATACTGTATGCGACTGAAAGTAAAAAATTATTTAAATTTGAGATCTCACTGGTATTTTGCTTCCTCAGTCAGTACAGTGAAAAGCAGAAGTCTCATCTCAGAAATTAAAAGATTAAGATATACTTGGTCTAACAGAAGGCACAGCATATTCAAGGAGCTCTATACTGTAAGATTTCTTTATTCCATTTACAATGCAGCCTTCTACTTCTGACCCCAGTCACACCAAGAGCAAGGTGTCACAGACCCTCCCGCTGGAAAAAGTATTTCTCCCAAAGCAGGAAATCTGATATACCAAGATTTTTGTCTTTCCCATTTTCTTTTTAATCTATTCTCTTACGGGTGGGTAGCGAATCTCCCCAGAGCAATATACTTTCTTGCTTATAAAGTGGAAGATCTCAGGCATTTTAGACACTCCATGCAACTTACCGATAGAATATATTATGAGAAGATGAAAGGACTATGAACACACAGGATATAACGCACATTTAAATCAAACTGATCAGTAAACATTTACTCAACTATTCCAAGTATGTGACCTCAGCCAATGGACCTTTTTCTGTCTACGCCATTCCTCTCCTTTCTTTTTTTTTGAAATTATCTTTAAGGAATGACAATGGCAATGCATTTTTAGGTAGGGAAGGTTTATTTATCAGGCATTGTTGGGGTTTTTTTTGTTGTTTTGTTTTTTAAAGGAGTTTAAAAAAATCCAACTTGGTCTCATTTGTTTGGACTTACATTAAGTACGCGGTTCTGTGGTAACCAGGCGTCACAGGTCTCTGGAGAGGCTCATCTATACTCTGATGCACACCAGGAAACAGCTTCTTCTTGGTTTTTGGAGTATGAGTCATTATCTGATACACAGGAAATAAAGAAATGAGGGGGAAAAAAAGAGAATGCAGTGGAAAAACAGGTAACTGGAGCCATTGAGAAAATTCTGTAGAAACTTTGCATCAGAAACCAAGTGGCATTCTGGTGTCACTACATAAAATTCCCTGGAATCACTGTAGGCTATTCCACGATACCTTATGTCAGCTCATGTTTCCATCATCAGCATTGCTAGACCTATGGACTCTGGTATGCAGAAGGCATAGAGTCACATTTATCTCAGATGAGTCACAGCACACTAAATGGCATTCATGCCAACTTTACACTTTTTTACTTAATGGCCTTTTGCTGCTTGAGGTAAAACATACAATGCTTGATCTGGCAGAATGCCTACAGGAGTAGTTAACTTTTCAACTTTTTTTTTTTTTTTTTCCAAAATAATTTCAGACCAGCAGTATTCCAGTATTAACTTGCTCAGCACTTTGCTTTGTGTGCCCACATAGTCACTGATGTAGCAACTAGCACCCTAAGGCTGCCTTTAGCTTAGTATTAAGCCACAGCCTGACCCCCTCCTGTGAAAGGGTAGCTCAAACTTACCTCACTTCTTCTGAACAGCAGCTAATAAAACAGACTGAAAGATTTGGACTGCTATGCAGGTAGAACCTGGCTCTTCAAGCAACAATTGAAGAAGATTTTAGAAAGTGATGAAACTGCTGAAATTTAACACTTAATCTAGCAAATTGATTTATTTCAAGATGATAGTGAGTAGTACTCACTCCCAAGTACTCAGTTGTTAGCAGCTTCTCTCCTGCAAGCTCTCCCAGTTGAGGCTGCAAAACCTCATCTTTGTCCAGATCAGCCTCCATGATGTGGTCCTCCTGCAACAGCAACACGCATGTTACTTGAGGCTGGGTTCCAAGAAGTTTTCACTTCAAATTTAGTTCTCGCTTCAGTAGTCACTTGGATCATATGTACTTTCCAGATAAATGACTGTTAGTACTGTACATGTAAGTGGTAATGTACAAGCATTTTCTATCAAAAAAGTAGATGCCTAAAGACAAACTCACCTAAACTTTTGATAAACCAGAAACTAAAGAATCTCAAGAGAAGAAAAAACCTACCCCTTTTTCCACAAACGCTTCGCCAGAAAGTACAGTATGCGTTTCAAAAGTTGTTCTCCTTCAAATTTCCAACACCAAATAATTATTCCTTGCTTGACCTAATAAAGGCTTAGGAAAAAATCTCAGTCATTAGTATCTTTGTAGAACACTGCATGCTAGTGTGAAGAGATGCAATGCTCTTCAGCATGCAATGCTTGACAAGCAGCTGGTATGAAGTCTGGAGTTTTAGTTTCTGCTCAAGTCAATCTAGTCATACAGTACAGACTGAAAAAAACAACCTGATGGCATTTCTCAGCCACACTGGAGGCTGAGAAACGGCTACTCTTGTTTTTTAAAAAAAAAAACAAAACAAACAAAGCACAAGACAGTTATCATTCAAGCAAGGAGGATGGTAGGAATCAACAGAAAACTTGTCTGGATCTTTTTATGAATCAGTATCCTCTAAGAATAAATTTAAGTTAGACTATAACAACTAGCAGTAAAAATAAAGTAAGCGCACCTGAAAACAATTCATAGTCTTTCCTGAACATAATGCTAGCATGCCATGAGATCAAAACACCCACACGTATATTCAGCCCTTTGGGGTACGTCCTTCTACCTTGACAGAAATACTGAAGTAATTTATTGCTGTTTATTCCCCAAGAAGGAAAAAAATCCCCAAAACATTTTATTACTCATTTTCAAGAAACAGAGGCAGAATTTTTAATCACTCAAGACAAAAAAAATCCTTATTGCCAGGCATTCAAAACGCCTCCTCAAGCAGTGGTTCCTGAAAGGTGAGACCATGGGTGTCCAACAGCAGCTGTTTTTAGAGCAATATGAAGCAGCTACTCAGGTTTGCAAAGAAGCTTTAAGCTGACAATATGGGGCTGGTACAAAATTCTTGGAATCAGTACTTTAGGAAACAAATATCATACAAGGCGGCAACAATCCTCTGTTGACTTTATTCCACAAAACCCAAATGTAATCAACTTCTCAAGTGAAAAGTACTCTCCCGTGCCTATTTCTAATACAACTATGGGTGATTCATCTTTCATGGAAGTTCTGCAGCTTCTACAGATCTATAAGCCAGGAAATTTTAAAGTTTGAGGGACTCCTCCAGCAAACCAAAAGTAGTCATACAAGAACAAGAGAGTATTTTTGCTTGTGTTCTGCTACGGAAAAAATTCTCCTCTGTGCTGCACAAGATACCCTAAATAAGACCCAGCCCAGATGAAGAAAATGTGCTTTGCTCTTGAAACAGGCTGTGACAGTAAATGTCAATGTTCGTCAGAAAAAGTAAATTAATCGTTCTAAAAAAGGTATATTGTAATAGTAATGTAGAGAGCCTGGCATAAACTCCATTAAAAACAATGACCACCAAACTTTGATAAACCCTGGAGCACAAAGAAAATGAAAAGTAGGTTTGCTTTAGTGAGATTTAGACTCAACTAGTTTTCAATGGCCAAAGTAAGAAATACCCTCTGCCACAGAGAGTAGCCAATAATATGGACAGTGTTCTACAAAAACAGCATGAGGAAAAAAACATTGGAATCATGTTCAATCTGCCTTTATCTCCAAGGCAAGGTAAGTCACAATCAGCTCCTAATTACCTGGGAAGCTGGATAGGTGTGAAAAATAACCCAGATAATGGAAAACCACAGATAAACACTCATAGACTAGGCAACAATCATCTGTATCAAGCAAACTGAAAAAACTCCGCACTTCAAAATATACTGTACTTTGAAAAAAAAATTAAAAGTTGAAAAGATGAGTTTTACAAATAGTCTGGTGGAAAATTTTTTTATATGGTATGTTAATGCAGCATCAAGAGCTAACAGTTTTCTTCAAGGATGCTTTATAGAAGACTCCCTACAGTGTGCCTGGGTAGAGTGTTACACGCTACAGTCAGAACATCACCCTGCTCTTTCATCCAGTTCTCTGCATGCATGATGTATTTAACTTCTCCTCACAGATTGCTTTGGTTTCCCCAGGTTCCACCTCTTCCAATATGCTGTTTGACATGTTTTTGTCACACAGAGAACTCTGGTTTCTGGTTCCTGGGAAGTACTTCTTCCTGCCAGCCTTGCTCCCTGAGTATGCAACATACCAGGTAACTGAGCCTGAATGCATCCCTCCTCTGCCTCCTCGTACAGAAAAAGCTTAGAAAGATGTGCCATCATTCCACTGCTGAAATAACACAATTGGTGCCCTGTTCACCATTGCTCACAGGCTGCAGCAGACTTTGGCAGCAAAGTCCTTTAATGTAATAGCTTGAAGTCCTGTGATTAAGTCTGTGATTAAATTCTCTTTTGATGTATTCTCTAGCTGAAGTGTATTTTCACACTGCAGTTTACTGATTTTATTGCCAGGTGCTGAGTGACGGGGGAATCAGAGGGTGTCTGATACATCATCACTGTACAGTTATCTAATATAGCTCAAGTTTGTAACTAAACTTTTGAATTAGAGCTACAATATCACATATTCACTTTTCAAGCAGCTTATAAAGATGGTCCAAGTCAAATAAAAAGCAAACATAAAGATCAAATACTGAAGATAAATTAAGTTAGTATTTAACAGAAGAGTCAAGAGAGTACTAAGCACCAGAAAATATGCATTGTGACTGTGGGTGTCAACACACCTCAGATGGCTGACATAATGAAGGTGGGTATGTACTCCAGAAGCCAGCGCATCCTGAGCTCTACACTAGTTAAAGTTCAGCAGACAAACCCGAAAGCCAACTTATTTCTGAATAACAATATACACATGGACATTTTTTATTCAGTTTATATGCTCCAGTGTCACACATTACAGATTCTTAAATTTCTGAGTGTATGATGCCCTTAGAAATCCCAGAACTGTCCTCCAACAGGCTCAACCACATCTTGGCGGCAGTGTTTAGGAGAAAGTAGTCATTACCACAAGATCTGCTCAAAGCCAAGAGAGAATTCAACAACTCTAAATTAAACACAGATAAAAGGAAAAAAAACATGAAAGGTAATAGTAACAGCGTGGGGAACCTTCACATGCTCTTGGAAACAATAAAAACTGGGGCAAAACGGGCAAACTAAGTCTGCATAAAAGAGTCTTCTTGTGATTTCTTAAATTGTGAAGGTATAAATATTGGTATTAAGTAGATCAGCAACAAATTATAATATCAGTAAGCAGTCTGAATACACGTCATTAAATTGTCAATATATGGAAATATTCTGAAATACGTTCAGTCTGTAGTAGTTTTTAAAAGTTACGTAAAAAAAAAAAAAAAGACTTCTGATAAAGTTTTCCAAAACTTTCTGTTGCCAGATCACAACATCTGATGTTATCACAGAACCCCAAAGAACAATAACTCACTGCATTTCCAAAATACAAAAGGGCTCCAAGCACTGAGTCAACAAATCTTTGCTTATTTAACAAAGTAACATTATGCATTTTGTGTAGCATTTTGCTGCCCTGCTATTTGTATACCATATTTTCTAAACTGAGGGACTAAGAAGCCAGGCCTCCTTGCAGCAGAAAGAATTACAATTCCCAGACGCAATAAGGATTTAGAACGTGCCACAACTAATGTTCCTGTAGAAAGAGTTTTAAAATTGACTTAATGAGACTTTTTAATATAACGGCAAAGCTAACGAAAAACTGGAATCAGACACTTCTCTGTTTCAAAAGCCTACTGTTATTTTTGAGTCAAATAGTAAGTGACAGAAGTCCGTTTTGATCACGATGGTTCACTGGTAAACATGCATTTCACAATGATTTGTCCTAGAGCCTTGGCTGGGATTGTAAGCAGCAGCAACTTGTCTCAGGGGTATGACTGAATAGGAGAATTCACCTTGCTTGCATTCCCAAGAGCAGGTGAAGTAATGAAAGTGTTCAACACTATCATGCAATTCGATGCCACACCTTTCATGAAGGAGTTCCTTAGCTCTGTGCTTTCCCTACAGAACACAGTATCCCTCAAAAAAGTATACCAGAGTTCAAGCAAAAATATCACTGCCTTGGGGTTCTGACGATACATCTAGGACACTCAAAGCCTTGGAACACCAGTTAAAGGGTGTTAAGCAGCATATTAAACAAAGGGAAGTTATAGTGATTAACCCCCAGAAAGCCCATATTGCACATCAAGCATTGATTTTGAGTGGGAGGAGTGGAAAGATTACTGAAAACTCACTTCAGGACTGCAGGAGGTGAAACAATTACAACAATCTAATCCTATTAGAACAAACCAGTTTATTGTACCCCATTAGAACAAAAGGGGGAGAGCCAATTGTTAAATAAAACCTCCTTGTAGCTCTAAACTTAGAAATTCCACATAGCTCTAAATTTAGGCAAAGTCACAAGGGTAATTAATTCACATGGTCACCACCTATTGTGCCACAACACAGAAACGAGCTACATAATGCAACCAGTGCAAAACTTCCCTGGACAGCACCAGGCAAAGGCGGGATCCTACAAGGTGCTGCACCTCATGGCAGCTGAGAGCATACCATACCTTCTACCACTGGGACGCTTACATATTTCTCTGCTTTCAAAACATAAAAGGCTCAACGTGCACTTGAAAATACACTCGGTCACCCTGCAGTGCCAAGGCAAGTTTTAGACTGTAGCATGGCTGTCCCTGTTCACTAGCATTTGTGTTAATGTGCAACAAGCTAACAGAACCTGGATGCAACTGACTTGGTAAGTTTTGTGTGTCTTATTCTTTGTTGGTTCAGTACAAAAAAACCCTTACTTTTTGTCTAAAAACCTGGTTTTCAACAAATATATGTTCTCCAGTAATATTTATAACACAAGAATGTTTTGCAGAGATCACTCTCAATGTCACTGACTTCTTCAGGGCAGATACATGATATAAATGTATGTGCACATATACACCCATCTAAATATGTTCAAACACTATTCCAAGGACATCTACCGTAGTTGTTCTTTAAATATTTCTCATGCAAGACTTTTTAATAAAAGAAAAGTGTTATGTGGTAGACTTCATTCAGATAAAACTCCCATGTAACTGCCTACACAGTATATTTTCAATCCCCTCCATGCACTTATGGCAACATAGCAATGGCATCATCACCAGTGAAGACTGTGTTTAACATTTTCCTCACATCATTTACACCTTGCTTTGCTTGTTAATTTAGATGATCAAATATGATGTGTTGTCTACACCTGGGATCCCATTATTCTATGCAGTCAGCTTCTTAAAAAATGCTGAACTATTGGTATAAAATGCATTTATTAGCAGAGCTAGAAATACACAGCTAACCAGTTTATATTTACTATGATATAGTTTCTCATGCTTATTTTCTGAATGTTTTTTTTTCTCTCTTTATGGGACTTATTTCTTAATTTGTAATTACTGTTTTTCTTCATTGCATACAGACAATTTATTAAATATATTTGAAAGTTTCTAAACAGCAAAGAAGTCACACCCTGAATAGATCATGATACCTTAAGAAAAAATAACAACCTGTTTATGAATTATTCTGGCAATATACTGGTTCATTTGCTTCCTTTATTTGTAACTGCTGAAATGGGTCTGCCTGAAAGCAAGATTTCTACTGCTACAGTAACTCCTCATCTCTTTACTTACTTCAAGCTATAAACCTTTATTTATCACAGAGGTGGTGACTTGCCAAAATAGGAGAGTAGAACTTCAAATGAAGATAAGGTAACAGAAACAGATCCAATTTTCCTGTTAATACACCCTGTTAATTAAAAAAAAGTAAAAAAAACGAACGAAAACAAAAAAACACACCACCCAAAAAAACAAAGCCTGGCTTATTGACACAAATATTTTCTGTCTAGAAGGTTAAGGATTTTTCTAAAAGGTGCCCAAAGGCCTTTAAACTTACTTTCTCATCATTCTCTTCCTCTTCATCGTCAGACACAATACCATCATTTAATGGTTCTTCTAGAAAGAAGCAAAACAAAATGGTATAAAAGTACCTGTGCAACTTAACAGAATCTCTAGTTATGGCCCCTCTTTTACAACAGTAAGATTTAGCTTGCTTCTCATACAGGCATCCCATTTTTTCAGGACAACCACTGCAATTATTTGCTCCTGTAAAGCATTCTAGAAATCACTGAACCAATTCATGTTTGGGAGAATGGCAGAAACAGAAACACCCTGGAATAGTTCTTTTCTCTTAAATCCCACTATGATGTCTCAGTGTATTAATCGACAAGACTTGAATGAAAGTGTGTGCACTTGCAAGTTTGTCTATTTTGTAATTAATTTTTAATAAAAGACTACTTCTCCCTGCAAACACTTCAATATTTTACTGCTTTTATACATAAAAAGATAGTACTCATGTAGAATACTTATAACTTTTGGACAAACTAATTGCCTTAAAAAAAAGTAGCCAGGCTTATACTGGAAATCTGTACGCTCAATTTATATTCACCAGACAAAATCTTTTAAAAATACCATTCACAGGTAGAAGAGGAGAGATTCTATAACCTTGACGAACAAATATTGCATAGTGTTAATATAGTGCTTAAATACTTTGTTCTTTTACAAGCTAGGGTCATAAGATATGCTGTCTTCTGCTCTTTCCAAAAGCCAAAGAAAGCGGTTCAAACTTGTTCTATTTTTACTATACAGAAAAGGAGATGAATTCTGATTAAATCTTTCATTATTTGCCTTCTCTTCAGCCTTCTTTTTAGCCACAGGGAACAGAAAATACAATAAATATTCCACCTCCTCATACTTGTCTGTATTCATACAGCATCTACAACTCCTAGGACCCATCAACATACTCTCCAAAAAGGATGGTCTCTGCCTCTGTTCAGGATAAGCCATTTCAGATCACAAAGCTACACTCCTCAACAGAGCAAGAGATGAGCAGAGACAGACCTAGTCCCTAAATCCTGCTTTACAATTTGTATCAACTGTTTATTTTTGCAGTTGACAGCAGTCTCTCATTACTGTAAGGCCACTAGCATGAAAGAAAACAGTCAAGGTCATTCTATTTACAGTCCCAAAACTTTGGAATTGAGACCTACCCAGTCTTTTATTGCTTCTTTATAATTGTAACATAAAAGGAAATTTTTAAATACATCTGACATTCAAATCCTGACATTCACTATTCACCCTCCCTCAGACCATCACACTATTGTTATTCTTTGAGAGTTTCAATGCCAAGTAAAAACAGGAGCTTTCTTATGGCTTTTGTGAAAGATTTACAGCTCAGATAACTGCATCTGTTCTTCTGACCTGAATTGAGCTGCTTGATAATAAATTCAATCTGTCGGATCATCTCTGCATTTCCTTCCTTGATAAAGCAGCGCAGAATTTCTTCCATTCCCTGGATGTAGTGGAAAACATTGCTAGATTAGTATTTCATGTGACCACAGTGACAGAGTTTTGTGAGATAAAATGTCATTGTTTTGTCAGGAAAAACAAAGGTAGTGGGAAACAAACCATTGTGTCCAGCTCTAAGCACTCCTTTTTGTCCATACTCCCAAAGACAAAAGAAATATGCTGTCTAGATTGCTTCTAGGTTTAAATACAGAAGTATCCATGATGAGCAGCAAATTTTTACAATAGATCTGCTGCTTCTGCCTTTTGAACTCAGTACACAGTAGTCAACAGAAAAGGGCAAATTTGCATTCACAGGTACAACAGCGCAAGGTTCAGGGAAGGAAAGCAAAAAGCAGGACCAACTTTGACTTTCTGTTAAACCCAGTTTCTCTCTTTGTGGCCCCTTATAAGGTTTGATGTTATGTCTTTAATCATTTAAGATGACTTCCAATCCTCTGTGCTTTGTGAGGTAAAACATCTAACAACAATTATGTCCGCATAACTCTCTAGGTTAATCCTTAAGATATAAAGATACACTGCTATCCCAGGAACGGCTTCCTCAAATCCAGAAGTCATAACACATTCATTACCATTACACTAACTTTCACAGGAGATCAGTTCCTAGTTCTGCTAAAACCTTCCTCCTGCTGCCTTCCCCAGCTAACCATGTCTTACCAGGCAGAAACAAAAGCAGCAAGAGGAACTCATCCTCTTAGTGGCTATTCACTGGTGCGGAATGAGTTAAGTAAGGGGAAGAAGTAGCAAGTCAGCTGAAAGCATCTCCTGTGCTACATCCAGGCTATGAAATGCTAGATGGACAACTCTAAAATAACACTTTTAATTTATAATTTAGATAGAATCCTTCACGCTGCTGGGGCTCCACTTCTGGGAAGTGATCAGCAAATATGGCAAAAGTGTGTGAGACATACATTAATACCTGCCTGAATACCAAAGGTGGAGGGCCTCTTGTGGATTCCCTTCTCAAAATGCCATGGCTTCTACCTCACAACCCTGCTACACACTGCTCAACAGCTACCTGCGTGCATGGCACCTTTGGCACATGCACTGATCTTTGTGCTATGCAAAGCAGCACTTCTTACCATTGCTCTGGCTTCTTCTCGGACAGATGGGATGGCAAGAAGGTGATACAGTGCTCCATTCACATAGGATTGTATCTAAGAGGAAGAAATAGTCATACCACTAAGAAAAACTCATACATTCACACCAGCTGACTATAAGCAAAATTTAAGAGTGAAGGTACAGAACAACTATGTTCAGAGAGTTTAATCAGGCTACCCTGCACTTGCAAAAATTCCCACTTGGGAAGCAGTGAATTTTTAGGATGCAAATATACTGTGATATGGTTGATCTAAATCAGTATGGCTGCATGCCGATTTCCCCACCTACCCCTTCTGAAAATGTATTCTTGCAAATTGACCTAGCCCTAAAAAAAAAAAAAAAGGAAAAAAAAAAGAAAAGCAGAAAAAGAAGGATTAGTTTCTGACAAACACTAGCGGCAGTACAAAAAATAGGACAAAGAACAGGGACAAGACTGTGTCAGCATGAACTCAAGACAGGCTTCAAGCATTGTAGCCTTAGGCAGTATGATACAAGCTGTAGCAGCTTAAAACATCCTCTCGCTCTGCTGCCTGTTACTGTCCTCCAGCAGAGGCAAAAAAAGGAAAAAAAGCTAGCATGAAAGCTCTGTGTTATGGCTAGTGAAAGCCACCAGATCTGTCAAACTGGTTTCATCAACACTTATGTGACCCTTTGTATTAGCCAGTTACTTTTGGAGTACTAAGATTTCCAGTCATCCTCTGTCTATACTCTTGGAAAAAGGAACAATGAGCTAGGCTGGGAGCAGGGGAAGCAAGGAAAGATAAGGGACTGGGATTTACACAAGGATTCCACAGCTACAAGAGCACTGCCTTCTGCCCTCGACTTTGATAACAAAACTTCTATCAGCTCCGCTGGTGCAAACTAGGTTGTAAGAGTGCACCCTCCGAGAGACATTTCAAGGTCATTCTAAGGTACAGAATTATGCAGTAGATAGCATTTCTAAATACGTCAGTCTAGGGACTGGGATGTTATTTTGTATTAGTATGTATTGTATTAACTCTCATCATTCATAAAAACAAAGCTCGTGAAAGAGTCCAATACAGGTATGCCAAGTTTCATCTTAATCCAAACAGTGCTAGTAAAGAACTGACCTACATCTTCTAATGAATTAATAAAATACGAACTAAACACTTCATTAAAATTTATTCTCTATTTTCAGTTTAAGTTATAAACAAAAAAACTGATGATACAATCATTGTATATAAAGATAGGACACCAGAGTTGATATTTCATTTTTACTAGAAGTCCCCAAACACCTTGCACAATCATGAAGGAATCATTCTAGAATTCCCTGGTAAAAATTCTGCCTTCCTATGATTTCAGCTTCATACAAAATTTGCCTGCATTTTCTCCTGCCTTGAATTTTACTTCATGGTTAAAGAAATGCCCCTCTGTAGGGACAGCTGAAGCAATGCTTTTGATATCTGCTGTCTGCTATACGAGTAATGTGCTGAAAAGTATTAGGTAGAAATAACTAATAATTTTGAGCATTTTCCCCTGAGGTAGTCTAATTTAGCATCTAAGATACAAGCGTGTCTAGAGACAGAAAAGAAATGAACCATAAAAGGGTTAAGTAGCAGGTTAAATGAAGCGGTAGATAAAAAGGTATTTGGGCTTGAATGTCACAGGTGTACTGCTTTCTTATAATATTCCTTAAAAACACTAGCAAATTTGCTTCTTTGCACCTGATGTTTTGCATAATGGGCTTGCAACACACATTTTTCATCTCATGAACTAGCTAAGCTTGAGATGATTTGGTGTGAGATGACATTTAAACAGCATCAGAAACTGCAATCAAGAAGGCACGTGGATTGCATGATAACTATGGATCTAAAAGATTTTCATTCTTAGCTGCCAACATTTGTTAAAGGAAGACATAATTATGTCTAGAAAGACCAGTGCCCAATGAAAAAAAATTACATAATTCTGAATTTTAGGAAAATGTAATGCAACTTAATTACATGAGGGTCTAACAAGAGAAACAAAACCAATTCACTTTTTTCCATTCTTCCTTTCTTGCTTTTTTAATCGTTAATTTTTCTTTCCACCTTTTCCTTAACCCAAAGTTTGCTGTACAAATACCTCATGATTCTCATGGCCAAGAAGATGAGAGAGAACTTTGAGCACACGGTTTGCGATCCTTGCACACATTTTCTTCCCTGCAAAGGGAGAAAACATAAATATGCTTGAAAAAGTACAACAGATCAGAGCAAGCTGCCTACTTCTTAAAATCAGTACTAAATATAATTTACATAGAGCAATACTGTTCCTTGTCCCTGCCAAATGCTGCTCAGCATAACTGAGCTGAAATCAGTGGAGTAACTCTGGATTTATACAGTTGTCATCTTGGACAGGATGCAACACAAAGGGATTTTTAAAAGTTTAACAAAGACATTATTTTGCTTATGGCAAGCAGTCGATTTTTCACCCTTACCTTACTTTCCTTTTTTAAAAGAAAACTTACTTTAAGCTTCTTTTAAGTCTCTTGGACATAGACAGGACCTTAATTTCTTGGGAAGAATCTCTGCATTGCAGAAGCCAAGCATGCAAGTATTTCACTCCACGAGGTCAAGGTTAAGCTCCTTGCCATTACTGATCAACTCAGTTCTGACTTTCTTTTATACAAACACATTTCTTACACAAGTAAAAAGTGTCCTTTGAAAAGGGGGCCTGGAACATAGGAATGGCAGTCCTCGCACGCAGATATGAAAAAAAGAATCAAATCTTAGAGGGTTCCATTGATTAACTGCTTTCTTAATTCTTCAGATTTTGGTCAAGCTAACCTCCATAGCTTGGGATTCTTGGGAAAGGGATCTGCTCAAAAGCATTGGTTATAACACTCAAATATCTCTGGTTACGTGAGTGCCTGCTACTAATTATAGCCACTTCAAAGAATCCAGGTATATCAGAAGAAAGGATCCACAATCTTCCCTATCCATTTCTTGCAGTAAGTTTGTAATTCAAAATGTAAGACACCTGCACTCCGCAGACAGAGATTCATGAGCAAGGCAACAGAACACTCCAGCGTGTAATCAGACAGGCAATCTGTATCTGTTAGAACATCAACCAGCCAGAAAATGAGCCCATCTTTGATCATTGCCGACTGCAGTGCACGCCTAGGATTAAAAAACAAAAAGCCAAAAAAAATTAGACCCCATCATAAATAGCTTTCAAATACATTTATAGCTAATATAAGCACATTAAAACCCTACTTCATCTACCTGCTATACACTGGCTGCCAACAAAAAAACCCCAAAACTACCCATTTTGGCAGAATCAATTGAACTAAGGAATTAACAAAGCCTGAAGAAATTGAAGATGCAGATTCCCATAGGGTTAAAGGACTAAAACATTGTTGGGTGGGTTGTTTTTTTTTGTGTTTTGTTTTCTTTTTTTAAACCTGCAAACTGCTGAGGTAAGTTTCTTCATTGTTTTCTAAGGCTTCTAACTCTACCTCAAATTGCATTTTCAATTGTCTTAAAATTGGTAAAAAAAGCCAGCTACACACAACGGACCCATAAAACAAATTAATTACTTCTTCTGCCATAGGTAGCCATAGCACTATAGTACTTTTGTACTGTTGATTTGACACATGAGATTTTTTTGCTTAAATCTATTTGCTCTTTTCTCTAGAGATTCTTAAATCACATATTCTTTTAACTCAACCTGTAGTTGCCCTCAAAAGTATACTGAATAAAGTGCCAGGTAGTCAACTGTGATCTCCTACAACAGAAATTCCTTGCTTTACAATACAAAAAAGAAGTATATACTGAAGAATACCATTTTTAATCACATTATTTCCAATGGGCAGTAAATCTAAATTACAAAGATCAAGGCAGGTATTTTCCTGGTCTTAGTACTTGGGATTTGGATTACTCCTGAAAGCTCCATACACTTTCTCAGTCCTGGATCTTGCATTAGGTCTATGGCATGGACTGAGCAATACAAGGGAACATCTGACCACACATGAAAAAAGAGTCCCTCATGTCAAGTATCTGGAATTAACCTTCTATAAGATTAACTATTATTTTTTAGAAAGTAAAACACTTCCAAACTTTAAGTAGCTTAGTGCCTAGGCCCCAAAATTCAACCTAACTTGTACTATCAACAACTTCTTTAATAGAAAAATAATTTTCTCTAAGATTGGCTTAGGATTTCAAGCAGTAGGGTATGAAGATTTATTCTCTTTCATCTCAAATATATATAAGGAACCAAACCAGGACACCATGTCAGGAAGCAGTCCAGAATTTTACCCAAAGCACATTTACATGTGCTTCATCCAGACAGGTTCTAAATGAGGCAAACCCAAAAGCAGCCCTCATTCTTCAACAAGCCCAAACAAACAAGTAAAAAAATACCCCAACACTTGCAGTCTTAATTTAGAAGAAACATGAATAAAAATAACAAGAGCTAAATACATCCATCTACCTCCCTACCTTTAGTTAACTATTCAGGGCTGAATATTTCTCCTGAGTACTGTGAAAACAAGAGTTCCCAGATCATATGTATTTGATAAATGGGAGCAACATCATGTCCTTTACTGCTTTTGCATGATATTTCTTTTGTGGTGGGCATTTGAGTCAGACTGCTAATGCAAAAGTAAGAAACAAGACAGCCCATGCATAGACAGCTCCAGGAAAGAGGATCAACAGGATGAGGATGAAATCCCTGAAAAATGTTTGCAGAAAGGATAATGAAAACCTTATGCTTTGGAACGTAACACAACTCTTTTTTTTCTATGTAGGATCTTCAGAACTTTCTACATTAGGATTTTCACTTTGTTCAATTAAAGAATACATATAAACCACACAAGGCTATGGCAGATGTACATTTACTTGGGTTTTGACAGCTGGTAGGAAGTCAGGTTAATTCAGTCAGCAAAACTAAGTTCTCCTCCGTAATAAATGACACTCTTTTCATCAGTCATCAGAGGTTCTGATGATTGTTATGGGAAAATCAAGTGCTCTCCTTTCCTCTCTGAACAGAGCCTAACTAGCCTGCATTTCCTCTCCTGCTGTCACCACTGCGTGCTGTGCTTTCATCACCTGAGGCTGAGTTTCTGCAGAGCCCCCAGGACGTTCTCGCATGTAAGGGAATCCTTGTCTTCAGCTTTCAGTCTCTCCTCCAGCATTCGCAGCAGCGTTGGGTTCTGAGAAAAGTAGACACGACCTGGTGCAAAAAGCGATGAAAGAACAGATGCTGAGATATCAGCTTATGACAGAAAAGCTCCCTCTCCTTGGAAAAGAAAGCAGGATTGACCTCAGTTTCTTCTTGACAAGCTGCAATCTTGTGCCAAGACTCAATCAACCTGCACAAATGAGTTGTCTAGCAGACCAGCTGTATTCAATCCAGCCACTTGGGGCATTAGAAGCCCCCACTTGCCAAGTTAGTATCACACAGAATCCACTATTCCTCTTTCAGTACATGCTTTCTGATCTATCACAGTTTTGTATACTCTAGAAAAAGAACAGAGATGTCCAAAGAGCCCAGGAAAGTTAGGTGTCCTACTGCTATTGACTTGAAATGGGATTTCAGTTCCTAGCAACACTTAGCTCCTTAAGTAGCACCAAACCAAGGACTAATTTGGGACAGGCAGAGATACACAGCTGCATATATATGCAACCAGACAGCAGTGATGCACAAAGATTTATTCAGGTGAGGACCAGGAAGATGCAAGAGCAGCTGCACTAACTACTGTTGCACAGCCTGGTAGCAGGCCTGACTACAGGACCTTTAATTAACAGGGATTTTTCTTCTTTTTTTTTATTTTTATTTTTTTTCTAAACCCTCATGAAGAGACTGAAGACTATATTAAAGGCAGCACCTGGCTAAGTTCCCACATAGACCACAAATCATCAAAAGAAGTCAGAAATGCTGAATGAAAACTGTCCAGATACTGAAAAACCATTTTGAATGCATTTAACAAAAGACAGTGAATCCCTAGAAAAAGGGTGCAAATAAAGGCTCTGAATTTCCACATGCAGTGACATGTACTTGTGAAGCACCTATAAGCCAGCCTTATATGAAAATGCTCTCCTTTTTTTTTTAGCAAATCTCTTACCTTTTGCCAGTGAAGCAAAAGCATTGATGAGCCTTGCTGTATACTGTCTGACTACCTCACTCTTAGAATGTAATAATTTGAGGACACTTCTCTGAAAAAGAAAGCAAATATTAATAAAAACTCACCAAAGCAGGAAAAAACAAAGTTAGTCTTCTATAATGTTTTAAAAGCTTCATTAAATTTTCACAGCAAACAAACTCTGAATGCATAACAGTATCTTAAATAATGTCAATATGATTTAAAATTTCCGTTTCTTTTTTTATTGGCAGGGGGCTGAGGGAGAGATGGAAAATGAACAAATAAGCAAATTAGAGACCCTCAACAGTCTGTTAAAACACCATTAAGCTCCATAGTGTAGCATGAGAATTATAATGAACCAACACAGTTAGCAGTTAAAGCTGATACCTAAAATTAATATTTAGTCAGTGACAAAAAGAAATATGTTAATTTTGTTGCTGAACTTAAATGTAGTAACATTACCTGAATAGGAATGCTTTTTTTTGACAACCAAGAGTGTGGGAAAGCAGCTCAGTACTTACCAAGAACACCACATTGCAAACTATTTTTGATCTGTTTTACTTCAGGCATTACTTATACATAACTTTCCTCTTACAGAAATTTACAGGGAGAAAAACAGATCGTTGATTTAATAATCGTTTAACTTTCTGAGTGAAGTTACTGTTGCAATGACAATGGGAGCCACAACGTAACAAGTAGGCCCATTGCTTCAAACAGCTGGGGAACTCAACTATGCACAAAATTCACTATTACAAATGAAGAGTAGAACTTTTGTTAGCAATAGTACTGGATTATCAGTGACTGAAGCAACCTTTCAAAATCAAAATACCAGCAATTCCCCTTTCTAAAGAAAGGTAACAATCCATTCAAATTCATGGAAATACTGTTGAACATGTTATTACAAGTGCATGATCAGATATTCCATAAAGGTATTGAGACTGAAGTCCTAAGTTAGTTCTTACCCTAGAGCAGTGAAATGGATTGAAAGTATTATGTAACAATACATAATCACTCAAAAAGGAGACATATCATCTGCTAAGCAAGAGCTAACTCCTAAGTAAGCGGTTCAGTAGGCTTCTGCTCAACTCACGGACATCAAGCACCAGGAGAAGTGACAAACCTCCACTTCTCTACAAGAACTGTATCTACACTGAGAGCTCTTGTAATGCAAAGCTTTGCCTATCACATTTTAAGACTGAGACGCAGAAGTTAAACGCATCACATGATTTTGGCACTACTATTTTTTTTTTTCCTTTCCAGAGAGCAACAAATTTTTCTGATCAGCACTTTATAGAAACAAATGAGCAATATCACATACAAGTCAGAGGAAAACCCTTTCCAGCTGACCTGACAGTTGTTGTGGCAGTCTAGGAGGTCATTACTGATGTAGGCTTGCAGGACAGTGTCTCTCTGTTCTCCAGGATATGAAGTTGTCAAGCGCTAAAATAAATAACAACATAAATAAACCAGTCAAATAAATAAATGGTAATGTGAATTGATGACCACTGAAGATTTTAAAGGTGCTGATACCCCATAGTTGAGAAACCTCTTCTCATGGGGAGAAGGAATTCAACCTCAGTGATCTAACGGAAAGAGATGAAAGGAACTGACCTGACCTCAGCTCAGTGATCCACTACAAAACTGTTACTTGGGAGCTGTCATCACTGTCCATACAGGAAGCATACAGCATTACTTCCCATAAAGTTAAAAAGCCCATCTAATGGCTACAGATGTGGTGCTTTTCTAAAATATCTGAGACAGAGTACTGGGCTGGAAGAACCCCTGGTCAGACCCAACGGATGTTTTTTTATGTGAAAATGGACATAGAAGCTTGATCAGAATTCCACTATTATCATCTTTCACGTCTGTCACTTCGACCCCATCAGCTTCCTTTTTAGCAGGAAAATGTAACTTCCTGTGTCACCTTTAATTTTTCTGAAATATCATCACATGATCTGAGTCAACCAAAATATAGGCTCTTGTAGAACACACTGATTATAAAGGTAAACTGGCAATTATTCTCTGATCCAGCAATATTTATATAAATCTAAAACAGGGCAATACATGGAAAAAGGAACTGCCTAAAACAACAGTTTCCTTGAAAACACATCAGGAATTACTTCCACTGAAGATCCCGGGAATTCCCATCTGGCTTTCCTCAGATGAGGAGAGTACTGCTACAAATACACACCTACTGCCTGAGCTTTCTTCATCATCTCAAGAGCCTCAGCAAGCTTCACTGACAAAGAGAAGTTGCCTATAATGCTGAACTGATCACCAGAACAATCTTGCTCACAAGATGGATTTTAGTTCTGGACGCCTCCAGAAGGGCCTATTTCTTTATTTCTGCGGAGGCCTTCTCCCTTACCCAGCGCAGAGCCTGCAGTAAGAAGGCCTTGAGACGATCATTCCCTGTAATCAAATCTTTCTTCAGCTTCTCATAATCCAAAGAGGGCAACAATGGCACATCCTGCATCTTCCTACAATGCAAACGGGAAAGGCATTAATCAAAACTCTCTCTTCTCATTCAGTGCAGCTGATGTTACTGAGGTGAGAAGAGCCAAAACAGGAAGCCTGCTTCAGGAAAAGAGCTTCCGCATTTTTACACCTTTGTTACTTTTATTACCGTGTTAGAACAACAGACTTTTTAAACTTGGACTTATTTTTTCACCATGCATGCAGCTCATTTACCATCATAACTTGCAGACACTACACTCTGACAACTAGCCAGTTGATGATCTGAGCATTTTAGTGGCACAGAACAGCCCAGCAACATCCTTTTTTTTGTGCTGTGCAGACCGCAAGGGCATGAGGGCAGCAGCTTGTGGCTCTTAGCACACGGTTATAAATAGACAGAGTAACAAGCTGCAGCTCCAACTTCACCTCTAAGCCCTCATGCGCACAGAATGTCTTCTCCAAGGCAAAGGTAGTAGGCTGAATGGATTTTTACAGGCTGGACTATGCTGGCTTAACATAAGACTTAATACAGGACCATTTTGCATGCACCAGTACTATCTTGCTATTTTGAGTTTTAATACTGCAATAGAAGTTTCACTTAACAAAATTGCTTCCAGTCAATGCTTTAATTTTAATATTTAAATATATTCCACTAAACAATTTTTACTCCTATCTTCCTATCCCACCACTTTTCAAAACAAATTTTATAATTGTCCCTTTAATTATCTTGTAAACAACAGAAGGATCAAAACAATGTCTCAAAAATTTAATAAAACCTTCACCTCAGATATACCATCTCTACTCAATCTTATAAGCCAAAGTTTATTAAGTCAGTCACAAAAAAAATAAACTTGGAGCACTCAAAAATCCACGTTACTGATTCCCCCTTTTCCTGGATTTGTGAGAAGCAAACCAATCACAACAACAGTACTGTACTGTGCGGAAACAGTAAAGAAAATACAGCAACTAATTCACAGGTGTGGAGCGGCAGATTTACTGGATTAGCAACATCCTGCCGAAATTAGGATGTTACTGAACCTAACCAACAGAAGAACACAGATCACACAGTATTTTCATGCAACGTTCACTGAGATCGGAGGAAGCACAGAGAGGACGAGTGATTCCCATTTGCAAACAACTGGCAATGCACTCGAGTTTACAAAGCCCTCCTCCTCTTCTCTACAGATATAAGTGAAGCTCAGCAATAAATACTTACACGGGGGCTAAAGATGCTCTTAACATTGTGGAAGCCTGGATCAGAAAAAGAAAAAAAAGAAAGAAATCACAACAGATTAGTCCAAATTTCACACGAACAGTGTTCACAGAATCACAGAATCACAGAATGTTAGGGATTGGAAGGGACCTCGAAAGATCATCTAGTCCAATCCCCCTGCCGGAGCAGGATTGCCTAGACCATATCACACAGGAACGTGTCCAGGCGGGTTTTGAATGTCTCCAGAGAAGGAGACCCCACAACCTCTCTGGGCAGCCTGTTCCAGTGTTCGGTCACCCTCACCGTAAAGAAGTTTTTCCTCATATTTATGTGGAACCTCCTGTGTTCCAGCTTGCACCCATTGCCCCTTGTCCTGTCAAGGGATGTCACTGAGAAGAGCCTGGCTCCATCCTCATGACACTTGCCCTTTACATATTTATAAACATTAATGAGGTCACCCCTCAGTCTCCTCTTCTCCAAGCTAAAGAGACCCAGCTCCCTCAGCCTCTCCTCATAAGGGAGATGTTCCACTCCCTTAATCATCTTCGTGGCTCTGCGCTGGACTCTCTCTAGCAGTTCCCTGTCCTTCTTGAACTGAGGCGCCCAGAACTGGACACAATATTCCAGATGCGGCCTCACCAGGGCAGAGTAGAGGGGGAGGAGAACCTCTCTCGACCTGCTGACCACACCCCTTCTAATACACCCCAGGATGCCATTGGCCTTCTTGGCCACAAGGGCACACTGCTGGCTCATGGTCATCCTGCTGTCCACTAGGACCCCCAGGTCCCTTTCCCCTATGCTGGTCTCCAACAGGTCTGCCCCCAACTTGTACTGGTACATGGGGTTGTTCTTGCCCAGATGCAGGACTCTACACTTGCCCTTGTTATATTTCATTAAGTTTCTCCCCGCCCAACTCTCCAGCCTGTCTAGGTCCCTCTGAATGGCTGCGCAGCCTTCCGTTGTGTCAGCCACTCCTCCCAGTTTTGTGTCATCAGCGAACTTGCTGACAGTGCACTCTATTCCCTCATCCAAGTCATTAATGAATATATTGAATAGTGCTGGTCCCAGTACCAACCCTTGAGGGACTCCGCTAGACACAGGCCTCCAACTGGACTCTGTCCCATTGACCACCACTCTCTGGCTTCTTTCCTTCAGCCAGTTCACAATCCACCTCACTACCCGATCATCCAGACCACACTTCCTCAGTTTAGCTGCAAGGATGCTGTGGGAGACCGTGTCAAACGCTTTACTGAAATCGAGATAGACCACATCCACAGCTTTACCATCATCTATCCACCGGGTTACGTCCTCATAAAAGGCTATCAAGTTGGTTAAGCATGACTTCCCGTTGGTGAAGCCATGCTGAGTGCCCCTAATGATCCCCCTATCCTTGATGTGTCTAGAGACAGCACCAAGGACAAGTTGCTCCATCACCTTTCCGGGGATGGAGGTGAGGCTGACCGGTCTATAGTTACCCGGGTCCTCCTTCTTGCCCTTTTTGAAGACTGGAGTGACATTCGCTTTCCTCCAGTCCTCAGGCACCTCTCCCGTTGCCCACGACTTAGCAAAGATGATGGAGAGTGGCCTAGCAATTACTTCCGCCAGCTCCCTCAGCACCCGCGGGTGCATCCCATCAGGGCCCATGGATTTATGGACGTCCAGATTGCTTAATTGGTCCCTGACCCAGCCTTCATCTACCAAGATAGATTCCTCCTCTATCCTGACTTCTTCTGGGGCCTCAGGGGTCCGGGGCTCCTCAGGACAGCCTCCAGCAGTATAGACAGAGGCAAAGAAGGCATTCAGTAACTCCGCCTTCTTTTTATCCTCTGTCTCCAGGGCCCCCATCTCATTCATCAGTGGGCCTACATTGCCTCTAGTGTTGGCTTTACCTGCAATGTATTTGAAGAAGCCCTTTCTGTTGTCCTTGACCTCTCTTGCAAGGTTTAACTCCAAGGAGGCCTTAGCTTTCCTAGTTGCCTCCCTACATCCTCTGACAACAGACTTATATTCCTCCCAAGTGGCCAGCCCCTCCTTCCATGATCTGTACACCCTCTTCTTCCACTTGAGTTTGCCCAGTAGTTCCCTGCTTAACCATGCAGGTCTCCTGGTACCCTTCCTTGACTTCCTACCTCCTGGGATGCTCTGATCTTGAGCTCGGAAGAAGCAGTCCTTGAATGCTAACCAACTATCTTGGGCCCCCTTACCTTCTAGTACCCTGTCCCATGGGATTTCCCCTAGCAATTGCTTGAAAAGGCCAAAGTTGGCCCTCCTGAAGTTCAGGGTTGTGATTCTGCTAGCTATTCTGTTCCTGCCACATGAGATCCTGAACTCTACCATCTCATGGTCACTACAACCAAGGCTGCCCTCAACCTTCACCTCTTAAACCAGACCCTCCTTGTTAGTGAGGATAAGATCCAGCAGTGCTCCAGTGATTAGTGTTACTAATGAGGTCCACAGTGAATTCTCTCACTGAGGTTCTGCCGTTCTTTTCCTATAAAACCTATGTTGCAACACAGAAACACAGCTAAAGAAAGAGAGGACTTCAGTTTTTATCTTTTATTTCTGTTAAAGTGTTTCACAGGTAAAAACCTCTTTTGTTATGATCTGGCTATGTTATCTTCACTGTCATACTCCAAAAATTACCTATACTTGAAGCATTTAAAAATACATAAATAAAAGGAAAAAAGTGAGTAGAAACTACCATCCGAAGCTCACTGAGGAAGTTGAAGAACTTGCTAAACACATTTAGTGACTTCAAAAATTTCAATACCTTAAAGTTGCAATAATATTCCACTGGAGACATACCATGTATTACAGCATATAAATTTGCTATAATTCTTTGTTTCGACACTAATGTTATCAGAGCGTCTGTTGCTACTAATATATACCCCTATATATAACTATTAATATGTAAAGAAAAGACCAGGTACAGCATATGGAACAGCATGCCTTTTCTCAGCGGTTCAGCGTAGGACAAGTTCAATTTAAGCCTGGATATTTCCTCCCTGATGCAGTGTGACACAGAGCATATGCAGCCACCACTGCTGCACAAGTCAAACCTTAACAATATCAACGCCATGTAAAAGTTGTCTGCTTCAGTAAATTTTTTTTTGCTAGAGCTAATTGTAGGTGAGCCAAGAATCGGCAATTCTGGCATAAAAGCACTTCATATCATACATTCTGATGTCAACCACATGCCATATTCGCAGAATATTCAGTGTCATCTCTTTGTGTTGATCTCACTCCTTGCTTTCTAAAAAATCTCTCATCACCACTTATGCCTTTAAAATCGGTCCTCTCTTCTAACCCAGTTTCTTTCAATGGGAGCTATATAATCGATGTCTATTGTCACATTTAAAACTGAGGGATTTAGGAGACAAAAAGCATGAAATACCATAGAGAATATTGAATTACACCAGCTGACATATTCTTGAACACACTACCTCGTGGGTATCCTCTGTAATACAAGGAACTGCTCTCTTAGATGTGAAATAAGCTTATATGTACATTGGAAAGTGTGTTATATTATGTTTAAGTCAATGAATGACTTCTACACAACAGACAATTAACAGGTCATGCACTTCAAAATTAACCTGTCTTGACAGCAGTTCTCAAATCAGTTTATTTTACACAATAGAAAAGTCTTTCAAAGTACGTCTACCTAAACTGTTTTCCCCTCCTTTATTTGTATTCATTTTCCTCAGCATTTTTGATAAATATCAAAAGTTAACTTTTGCTTAAACAAACTGTTTTCCCAGTCAAAACCTATCATCTTGTACCTGAGTGTGCAATGAAATCACAAATCATTTTCCTTGCCTTCCTCAGCACCCTTCTCCATTAAAGGAAATGGGGAGGAAAGTGGCTCTAGTACATTAAAGCAAAAGAAATGACAGAGCCCTTGAAGACGAGAAGGTGAGACAAAGAACAGTAGTGAGAATAGAAACAGAGCAGATCACTAAAAGTAAATAGATGTATATAAAAGCGCTCTGCTTCTCAGCAAAGTCCTTTTTACCTGCCACTTCTCTGCTGCCTTAGAAAGAAAAACACGTGCTCCAACGAAAATCTAACTAAAGGATATATAATTGGCAAAGATACATGCATCACCCTTCCACACAAATAAAACTTTTTGGCAAGTGTAAGATTTTGCAAGCTTTTATAAATTTCAAACTACAGAAAATTCAATTGGAAAAACATTTGGATTTTAAAAATTGGTCAGATCAAGCAGGATAAAGTCCCATTAATTCCCAAACTACTTTTTATGCTGGCAGATGGAGCACAGCAAAGCATTTAGTAGTTTGGTTCTGTAGTCTACCTACACCAAAAAGGCACCACACAGTGAGGCAGACCCTACACTGGAGCTCTGAGGGCAGGAGCACGGAGATGGAGAGCCTTCTTGTCCAGCACCCCCCTTCCTGATCAGACCCAAGTTTATCAGTCTAGAACCTGCACAGAAGGAAGGAAGCGCTCTCAGGCTTTTGGTGTTTCTGGGAAAGCAAT
Organism: Nyctibius grandis; assembly: GCF_013368605.1. Classification (NCBI taxonomy): domain Eukaryota; kingdom Metazoa; phylum Chordata; class Aves; order Nyctibiiformes; family Nyctibiidae; genus Nyctibius; species Nyctibius grandis. The sequence continues at coordinate 11,124,908 of NC_090665.1, forward strand.
AATGATGCAGTTCATATTACATGAGGTTCAACGAGGCAAAACAGAAACAGGAAAAGTTTTTCAGGGCTAGTTTCGCCTTCACTGCACCTTCATTTCTGAATCTGACTGACTATGGTCAGCACCATTGATAACCAGAAAGAATGCAACCATGTTACAGGGAGAGATTTCCTCTCTTCATCTTCGTCTACATGATTGCCATTAGTCATAAGTAAGCTAATCTGTATCCATCCAGGATGGCCCACTGAGTAAGAGACTCGCTCGGGTCTCCGGAGATATGCTTCTAGTCCCAATTCAGATATCGACTGCAGACAGAGTTTACACATGTCATTTCACATCTCTGGGCCTCAATTTTTCTCATCTGGAAAGCAGATACAGGCATCAATCTCTTGAATAAGCTGGGTTTTTTGAGATCTGCCAATGAACGGCAGTGTGCAAGAGCTAAAAATTATTATTTTACAATTAAACAATCGAAAGCTCATGGCACAACCACCATAAAGAGAAAGCCAACAGATTTAGTGTTTGATTATGACAGAATAATTCTGCAAATCAAGTTAATAACAGCTGATACAGTATAGTAGCAACTCTGGTACAAGTATTTTCCTGTTTTGGAATTTATTTAGGCCTCTATTTTAAGTAATTTTATGAGAAAATTGATTGTAGTAAAATATTGCTAGAGAATTGTATTTCTTCACTGGGCGTTTTTTGGCAGTTAGGCAACCCAGCAGCTCTCCTGTGGCTCGTAGGGCTACGATTTCAGGGTCCGCACAACTTCGGGTCAGACCGCTGAGGCACGCTGTGAAGCACACAGCCACGCAGCGCGCCGAGGGGCAGCATCACGTGCTCTCCATCTATTGCTAAATGCGTCTGAAGCGATTTTCAGTCAGTTTAATTTTCAAACAAGTGATCCAAATACAGTACTGCTGAGTGCTGCTCATGCAGTTTAACATCCAGGCTACCCTCCTACCCACCACAGACTCTTAACTTCTCATCTTTTTATCCTTGTTTTTAAAGGGGAAAGACATGTGGCACCCCAGACCCCCAGAGCTCCACTACCCTGCCAGCCTTTCTCCTCCTGGTACCGTGGCTTCTTCAGCTCTCACTCCTAGACCACTACCAGTCTGGCCAGCACCACCTCTGCACCCATTCCTTGGCTGCTTTTGCCGCCTCAAGGGGTGCCTGTCCCAGCACAGAGCTCAAGCCAATACCCCCGACAGGCCACAACAGTTTCTAGCAAGCCCCATGCCTCATCTTTAATGCTGGCAGATTTGACCAGTTGGAAGCAGCAGTCTCGGCAACAGGAAGCACTGGGTTATGGACTCAGGCAGAAATTAAGCCTGAGGAATATGACCCATACTCTACTGAAAATTTCATGGCTTCCTTCACAGTAATGTTTCTAATTCAAAGAGTGAAATACAGACCCGTCCTAACATTTAATTTTAACTTGGTTTAATACTCCTATTCCTTGAGCAGAGTGCTCTTCTCCACCTCACAGAGTGCCTTGCCCCACACAAGCAGGGAAGGGTAAATGTGCATGAGGAATTCCCTGGCAGGCAGCCCATCAAAGCAAATACACATCCGCTTCAGCAACTCCTTTCACATTTCACTAGGTAGTATTTGTTTGTTTCCATTTCTCCTCTTTGGTATGGATCAGAGATGTCCCAATCTCAGCATATTTACGAGTTAAGTACCTTTACATAACCTAACCCCAAAAAAGTTGTGTTAAGCTCTAGTTCTTGACTTGCGCATAAGCTCTAACAAAAGGAAAACCACACCTCAAATACAGCTGGGTCCTACAAATCAGCTCTTGGGCTTACTCACGTCAGCACACTTACTTAATTTAAGATATATAATCTAGCCAGTGGAAAAAGGTCATCGCCTTCACCATTATCTTTGTACACAGCAGATCAAAAGCAAAGCTTCCACGTGCATTACTTCTGGTGGGAGTGCCAGCTGAACTAGCCTTCACCCCTCTCAACACTTTGCTACCACAGAAAGCAAAAGCAAGAGATTTCTCTGGAACAAAAATCTGCCCTACCACCAAATTAATAACAAAAGTCTTTTTAAGTTCTTTGCAAAACTTTAGCCATGTGCTTTTAAAAATAGACTTCTATGTTGCAGATACATGTAAAAACACGAAGCCTTTTAAAATTCTTTTTTAGGAACAAAGGGATACATTTAACTGAGGAAAATGTTAATATTGAAGTCTGGAAGTGGGCAGAACAGAGCCCACTTTGGCCTTTTGTTTTTTTTGATCCTCACAGATCCGTTCTCTTTTCTGATGTTCATTCTCAAATCTAAATGCTGAACTCTGATACCTTGTCATTTCTGTGGCAATAGTACAAAAACTCCAACTGTACTGTGTTTTTGAGAGAGAGAGTATTTGGACGCTGGAAAGTTGGGATTTATTTATAACAGCTGCTTTTAAATAATTAGACAAGAGAAAGTAAAACTATCATCACTGTGCATTCATAGCCCTCGAAGCACTCTATAGAAAGTAAATTCTTAATATTCTCATAAGGTTAGTAGAAACATTAAGATCTTCATCTCCAGGTGATGAAACCAAGGCCACAGACTGAAAGACAAACAGAGTCAAAGGCACTGCTGACAGGTAACTTCCTCACTACACATCCATCATGTCAACCACCAGATGATGCCGCCATCAGCCAAGTTTACATAGCTCCTCTTTACTACCATTTCCTTAGATTAAAAAGCATTATTTCCTCAGCATTTTCTCCCAAGCCCTTTCCCCAGTCTTACCTTTCCTGGAACAGGTTAAATATTAACTCAAGCTTTTGAGTAACAGTATTGCTTAAATTGCCAGTCAATGAAAAGAGTGTGAAGAACATGGGGCGTACATGACTCATCTGCAATACACGACTCCCAACATTCACGGATTTAATCTTGAACAAAACCCTTTTCATGCAAAATCTAGCTTGAAGCAGAACCATTTGTCATATTTGAAACACATGCAGAAACTGGGTGTCTTAAGGAAAGGAAAAGAAACAAACACAAGAAAACAACAGCCCAAGCATAGCTCATTCTGGTAGGATCATGGGGTATGACTTATATTTGTGTTGGTTCTTGCCAAAGCCAAACCAGGTGCCATATTAAGTCAAGTAATTCTGTCACGATGCAGATTAGCCACAGATGGCAGCCCTTCATTTTTGAACCAAGCGAGGCATGAATACAAACAGCATGGAATAAAACAAAGAAGTTCAAAGGGGGAAAAAGAAATCAATATTTATAAAAGAAAACAGATGCATTTCATGTGCAAGCCAAAACCACAATTGATTTTATCAAATAGTGCAGCCCTGTATTCAAACCAACTCCACTATGCTATTTGATGTATATATTCATAACATGCTGAAGGCTAGAGCTGAAAGCCAGATTCTGTCCTTAGTTACCACTCTGAAAATGTGCTATAAGAATTCAGTGTAAATTCAATGGAGATTCAAAATTAATAATCAAAGTTATGTGATGACTATGTGAAGAGTAAAAACTGAAGTCTGAGCAAATTTGTACTTATCATTAGAACTCAGAAAGGTATGCTGAGCTCATTTGTCATACACTAATGACAGTAAGACTGCTACTTGCAGTCTGTGATGGGTCAAACTCCAAGCTTGTGTAACCTGGCAGGTCTACCGGGGCTATGCAAATTTATTTCATAAGAAGACCTGCAAATGTTTTTAATTAATTTTTTTTTCTTACTTAAACTAGAGATATGCTGTTATGGAAAGTTTCCACAGGTTCTCCAAGACATCTGAAGTATACATAAAAAAGTCACACTGTAATACTACATATAAACAGTGAGGGGGGGCTGAAAGCTATCTATGTATTCAAGACATAACTCAGGATTTGAGTCAGACAGCTTTACAAAAATTTTATAAACAACTCTGCATTGTAAGTTATTACATTCTATGTTGTATAAAGTTACTTTTAACTAAGGCTACCTGTATAAGAGCAAAACCTTTCTTTAGCAAAGATCATTTAATTAATCCTTTCTCATCTGTAATCAACTTTCCTCAATCTCAAAACAGACCATTATGAGAGGGAACAAAATGCTAAACATTAGGCAAAGGGTGTCCATTATGACCATTCACATCATCAACAGGAACAGGTTGATTGATGCAGGTGTTCTTTTAACACAGGTGAATGTGGACAGTATTATCTATGTCAAGATAAAAAGAAGCACGTAAGGAATAGTCCATTGCATTCAATAATTCTATGACCATTTCTCAAAACAAAATGTTGGTTTAAGCAGGAAGTTCAGTGCCCACAGGGGTTACTGAAATTCCAGGTGAGGAATATGTTTGAAAAAAAAGTACAGTTTTTATTGAAAGGCAAAATCTTGTTTCTTGTTTTACCCAAAGAAAGCAGAAAAATATAATAAATATGGATTATTTTAAAGTAGAATAATGACTGACATTTTTCAGAATTGGTGTCAATCACTTTTATGAATTGATTACATACAGAGTTACTTAGAGGTAGACTCATTTCCTCTCTTTGCAAAGAATGCACTGACTATGGGCAAAATTAGATACTTATGGTGTACTTGTAATATTGCCAGAATACAAACTTCCATCTGGGTTACAGAAGTCACAGGCAGTACACAGAATATTGTTTTGCTTTTTCAGTTTTCAGTGAAAGAAGATGCATTTTAATTGTACGAAACAATTCAATAATCTTTACTACAGAGAAGAAGTTTCACTTTACAGATTAAAAATTCAAATATGCAAAATAAGACGCACCTCTGAAGAGCACAAGTCAATTTGCTGTATTATCTTAAGCGATAACATTTATCTGCTTACTCAAAGGTGTTGTGGGATCAGCTGGTGTTGGCACACTTCAGAAACATCGTATGCTATAGACATGGATATTCATGTGGAAGACATAATTGCTTTCCGCATGATATAAACAAGTATAAACAAGCTGTGTTTCATGTAGAAGTTGTGGACAAAGCTGCTCTTTTGTTGACATGCTGTGTTACATATATTATGAAGCCATAAGGTTACTTAGAACTTCTGTTCTCCATGCAGAAATCCCAAGCCTTGCAAATTTTTTGGCTCTTTACAAACCATACAGTTAATGTCACCACAAGTTAAAATGCACAGAAAATTGTTACGCATTGTGAAATGAAGAGAAATATAGACTGTGACAGACTGCAGCAGGCAATGTGAAAGGATATAAAGATATAGACACTTACATATCCATCATCACAAGGGCTCATAGAGTAATATCCCTTTACAGGCAAACAGGCACACATTAAAACAAAGAAGATTAAAAAAACCAAGTGAACAGAAATAAATTGCAGAGAAATGCACAGTTATAAAAAACAAATCAAAACTAGCTAAAAATTAACAGACCATTAGCTTTAAAAAGAAAAGTATAAGCACCTTCTTCCAATCCATGCACTTCTATGTTTTAGGACCGAAATCAGTCTCTCTCTTGTGATATATTTACATTACAAGTTCTCCATTCAACACCTGGCAAACATACCTAGTCTGCACATTATTCCATTATAAATGTCAGTTAGAATAGCTATGTACCAAGCAGTGACACATTTATGTGAATATGACTTCTGTTGTTCACTACAATGAAGCAGCTAAGAGAGAGATACCAATGAACGTGATATCAATCAGAAGACCTCAGCTTCCGAGAAAGCAGCTGCAAGAGTTCTCCATACTTGCTTTGGTTGGAGTTCCTCACCAGCACATAATGAAAGCTGAGCGAGACAATTTAAGATTTTCACAGAATCACAGGATCACAGAATGTTAGGGATTGGAAGGGACCTCGAAAGATCATCTAGTCCAATCCCCCTGCCGGAGCAGGATTGCCTAGACCATATCACACAGGAACGCGTCCAGGCGGGTTTTGAATGTCTCCAGAGAAGGAGACTCCACAACCTCTCTGGGCAGCCTGAGATTTTTCAGCAATATTATCAGTTCCTCATCCCAGAAGGTTCCAAGGATACATTAAGAAAAAGTCTCTGGAAGGAAACTTAAGATTGAGTTACCAAAATTAAAAATGGTGATGATCCATGGTTTGAGTAGTTTAGTACAAAATATGCCATGTTCTCTTTAATTAGACTAAAACTTTTAACTTAGAACAGCTTTGTATCTAAAAAGAACAGTCAATTCAAAATAAAAGTACACAGTTCAACACAATGAAATAAGACCGACATTAATTATTCTGCATCTAGTCTTTTTGTGCAAACCTGCCAATACTTAGAGGACATATTTGTGCAGATGAATAAGCACATAAACACTGTATTTAGCAGGTTCCTCTTTAACAGACATATACAGAAGGTATAAGAAATTTGCCACTCTTCACTGCGAGCAGAAAATAAAGTTCTTTCTATTCTTTAACAAATTTTAAAATCTGACATTTTTTTTATTACCATCACACTCAGAATTCCCTGATGTGAATGAATCTTTTAATTTTCACGGTGCTATACACACACACAAACAGTTCCTGGTGAAGACATTTTAAAATTAAATTTAAGACAAAGGACAACATCGATAGAGACCAGTAAGTGAGCAAAAGAAACCAGGAGATAACCTGTATCGTGATGAGAGAGAATTTCAACACACGCATGACTTGAGCCAGTAAAAATGTACATAGGCATCAAGACAAAGATGACATTAAATAAAAGTTTTGACATTAAGGGAAAGTTTTAACATTAAAGGAAACCACAAAAGGTTGGACCAGATGACCTTTCAAGGTCCCTTCCAACCTGGGCTACTCTATGATTTGAGAACAATAACAGGAAAAGTTTGTGGAAATCCCCACCAGTGGCAGCACCTTACCTGGTGTAGAAGAGGAATTTATGCAAACAAAAAAACCTGCCCAGGTTGCTGCAGGTAGTTGTATCACCTGCAGCAAATTGTGAAAAAGGCATCATATACCATACCAGCAGAAAAAAAGAACTTCTCTTTGCTTACATAAAGAGGTAGGTTTGTATCTTCTTTACCATATATAAACGGTAACATATACGTATCATCCCATGGACATGGATGGAAAAGACCGATATATTTCATCCTAAGAAAAGCTTGCTTAGGGTAGATGCTGTTTGCTGTAATGTGCATATTATTTTTAAATAAAAGAGCGTACATCCACGTAATGCGTGGTGAATCCACTCTGAATGGTTCAGAGTAATAAAAAAAAGCAAAACAAAAAACTTCGTTACCCTGTCTCCTAGGTTTCATGCGACCTCCTGGTGCAGAAAACACTTTCACAAGTAAGAAACAGAATACCTGCCACCAACTATTACAACTTGATGGCATGTTCACATTTGCAGTAAAAAGCATGTTTGAGGAAAAAAGCACAAGAGTACAAGGAACAAAGGAGCCCATGCTGGTCTTTACAGCCATCCTAGAAAACTTAAAAAATTCTCCTTGTTTACAGTTTGTAAATGACAGCTTAACTTTACAGAAGAGCTGGTGCTTTTGTCCAGTGACAGAACTAAAAAAATTTTTCCACAGCTTCAAGAGTTGTGTCAAAAGAGACCTAAAACTTGCAAGGGACATTAATTCAACTAATTGTAGTTACAGGTAAATATAATCAGACTGAATCGCAGTAAAAACATAATGGGCATTTATTCTATTCCATGACACAGGAACAATATATGCAAGCAACTACACAGCTTTCTAGTCACTGAAAGATTTTCCAGTGGTTAACACACACCTTGACTACTGACAGAGACTGTGCATCTGAAGAAGCAGCTCCCGTTTTCCCTTTAATCCAAAGTTTAGAGAAGTTTATTATATTATCCCTAATCCAAGAAATTCCAGGAAGGTGTACATCTTACTTGAATTAGAAAATCTATTCATGGGTTTAAGACTTGAGCCTATGCTTAAGAGCTACTTTCGATGGGGAATGAATATACGATGCTTCAGTGACAAAGAACCAGGGCATCAAAAAGCTACAACCCATGCTTCTCACCCACAAAACAAATCACTATTAGAAAGAAAAAAAAGAAAAAGAAGTAAAATTCAAGTTATCTCAAGAGTATTAAAGGTATAAAAGACTATGATTGAACACTGTATTTAAAACTATTCTTTTCAAACTTATAATTACCCCTATCAGTTCCTTGTCTAAATGAACATTAGAAAGTCAGGAATCTGATTAGATCTTCAAATGAATGCTTCCTCAACTTGTCAGACCTGGTGCTCTGACCTCCTATTCTTAGATCCAGACCTTTTGCTTTGACAATTCTCTCAGGTTTCTTATCTCCCAATTCAGAACCACACATGTCAAATTATCATGATGGAAGACAGTGATAACATTCAACTGCAGCTAGAAAAAAACCCTTATGGTAAACCAGGGCTTTAGAGAAGCCTTGGAAACATCTCCCAACTGTAACACAGTAGTGTGGCCTCTCTCCTACTACATGCAGCAGATGCATCCTGTTAATGGATTGTAGATCAGGCTCTCAAGCTAACCTAGGAGGTCACAGAGCTGGCAAGAGGCATGAAGTTGCTCTGTGAAAGAATGAGATCCAAGCCAGCTTACTGGAGAGCACAAAGCAACAGCCAACACCAGAAGCCCTTGCTAAGTAAGATTTCGTGGGTATGATTACACTGGGAAAGTCTTTTGGTTAAGAGACGTCATTGCCTCAGGTCTTAAAGCCAGTTCAGTAAGAAAGACTCGTTCTGGGATTTGTCCTTCTGATATGAATTTCTTCCAGTATGACAGGACAGGCCTTCAGCCACGGGGAGGGGGGGTAAACCAGGAAGCTGATGTTTGTACAACAACAGCACATATTAGTAAGTGATATGTGCTACCTTTATTGTAATTTCAAAGCCTGAGACCTCGAGGCTTTATATTACACTTTCTGACAGGCTTTATATTACTACTTTCCTGACGTTAAAAATTGAGCCCAGAGTACAATGCACTGGGAACAAAATCAAGTTTGCAGACAAACAATCCTACCAAGGATATAATTCAAGGCATACTGTTTAATTTCCTTGGCCAATACTTCATTTTGGTTACTGCACTGGTATAGTCCTCCTTCCCAGTATAACTTAAAACTACCAGTGTAGCAGAGCAGATTTAACAAAATATTCTGTAGAGTTCAAGTACACATCTCAGAGAATGATGCACCTTTAGCATTTTCTGCTCTCAGAAAGTGCTCCCAAACCTGGATTGTCTCAAGTTGTGCCAGTATAACTGACTGTGAACTCAAGCACCTCCTTTTTCCAAACTACATAATGCACATCTACTCATCACCTAAGTAAAAGCGGTAGAAATTTAAGGCTGCATGTTAGTACAATAAAAAAAGTAATTTTCTTGCTAATTATTTTGTTTTCTGCTCATCTGTTTAGAGATACTGATCCACCAAAACTAATTTATTTAAGGGTCTTGTCCTGACATTGGCAATTTCAGTGAGACAGGGTCAAATCCTGAATACTCAAGGTGAAGTGGAGAAAAAAAAAAAACAAGTCACCATATTTAATGCCTGCCAAAACTCTTTAGACATTGCCTCTGGTTTTTTTTTTTTTTCAAGCTTCTCACTTATCGGGCCTACACAGTGACCTAATGGTAAGGATGAGCAAAGGAGCTGCCCCTCTGCTAGTCCCTTCCCTCTGCAATTATACAGATGACTGCCCCTTAAAGCAGGAGTTTTGTGAAATGGAGTAGCTGGAAAGACCACACTCTAGTGTCTCTAATTAGTTATGAGCAAAAAGTGAAGGGACCTTCCAACACAAATCCAGCACAGATGCTGCAAACTCATGCTACTACTTAGTCTGGATCATGATGCCTCCAGCTTTATTCGAACACTTATGCAAAAACCTGAAACCACTTAAGGATAGAACAATAACATCTACATGCATAACAATGAGGTATTTGAAATCCTTGACGAAAAAGTAATGGGATGCCTTAGTGGCCTAGTGGCAAACAGTCAGAATTTGGTTTTTAGTCCATCTCATCTGGCTTCCTGGATCAACAGAGTCAGGGAGTGGTTAGAAGTATTTTGGGACGATGAGGAAGGAGTCGCATTTTTCTTCTTAGAAGATAGGTTATACATATTTCTTTTTCTTACACTTATTTGTGTTTCTACATGTTTGCTATTCGTGCAAGAAAACAGAACTCTCTACATGGGAAATAAACAAGAAAATATGATCAAGTGTGGACAAAAGGACAAGATGAGGAAACCTGGTTATGATGCAGTGAAGGTCTACAAGCGAAGACTGATCAGCCCTCCAAAACTTGGCTAATGCCTCAGACAGCCTGAGTGTGTGGGTCTGCTTATAGAAACAACATTAGATTTCAACCACAGTAGCTACTATAACCTCACTGTCAAGGAGTGGCCTAAGCCAGTTGAGAAACCTTTAATCTAAACAGTCTCAGTGCTATAGCTGTCCTGGTCCTCCACTAGAGAACTTTGCTGGTACAGCAACTACCTTAAATAGGGTGGGTAAAGGAGCCATAAAGTCACACAGAAATAGTTATGCTGGTAAAGCCTAGTATAAAAATAGATACAGCTGTGCCAGAAGAACACAGCTTTACTCAGCTTAACCTGGCTAATTTGGGACAGAAGGGAGGCAAAAATTCACTTCCAGAAGGGAAAAAATCCACCACCAACAAATCCTCTTTCTCTGACCTATCTACGTAGCTGGAGACTGTGTTAAAGTGGCCATAGTGGCTTAAGCATAGTGGCAAAGGCGCTTCTGGAGCAGAAATGCTTTTAGAGACTCTTTTAGAGAAGCAGCAGTAAATAAACATTGTGCATAAGATCAACAATCATTTCACAGTTGAGCACCTTTTAGTAGAAGAAAACAGAAAGTATGGCTGCAAGAGATTTTGAGTGGTCACCTAATCTGTCCTGGAGGACCAACCAAGCATCAACCATTCCTGGTAAATGGTAACCGTTTGACTACCTTGTTCTTAAAAAACCACCAGTGACAGAGATTCTGGCTGAAATACTGTGCTTATACACTGCTGCTTACCCACTGCTGCTTACCTACTGCTTCAATGATCACTTATTGTTCTTAAAACTCTTTAAAGTCTTTTTTTAATAGAGAAGGAAACAGATGCTTATACCTAAAGGCTAAACCATACAAGGACAGATGTTTATGCTAAGATAGCATATGTGATAGGGGTACAGAAAGACATATGCATGTAAATCAACAAGGTGGCTTAGGTGTATCATCTAACTGCCCATCTAACAACTAGCTCTTACAAAAAAAGGGAAGTCCTCCCTTACCCCTTTTTTCCCCATTTGTTCTCATGATCCTGTCTGATGCTTCTCCTTTAGCTGGCTAAGCCAATTCACTCTAGGGTTATAGGAGCATCACTGACAGCAGAAAGGAACAGAGCATGTGTCTAGAGCTGAGCAACACCACCACCCCTTTTTACCTAAAGTAAATTGGCTAAGATGTGCCATCAAACTACACTCAGGACATGAGTTTTAGGGTCTGGGGTTTTTTTAAACATTCAGTTAGCATTTTAACAGATACACAGCTTACTGTTATCGTAACAACAGTATTAATCACACTTCTGCAGCTATGACTGCATAACCGTGTCATTCACCAGCATTTGAGATCAACAAAATCTTATGTATTGCCATACTCTTATACAAGCTTGGACACATTATATTTTGCCTTTACTATCTCATATGCATTGTTCAATATACAGCTTAAGTAGTATTGGCTTTTGAGACAGTTACTGTAAAAAAACCAAACATTAATACTTACAGTTCCAGGCCTTCTGAAGTCAGTACTATGTGCTACATTTTGTCTCATCTGATTGCTAAACAAGCGAACACAAACACTTTGAAGATACTCTGGTGTGATCTAAAAATCAGGAAACATACAGAGAGAACAGGATTATATAAAACTTACACTTTCTAGCAGACATGTTTCTACACTAAAGGTTGTTTGGTGTTTTGTTGGTTTTTTTTCCTAAGAGGGCAAGAAATCACACACTTGAGACTTATTGATGCAAGCACAAGTTACACACTGCAACTACAGTTCTGTTCAGAAATTAAGAAAACTGTAAACTCTCTTCATCTGGGAATAGTTTTACTATTCACAACACCAATGCTAAACACTTTCAGAGAGTCCAGAAGAAATACAGAATTTGTCACACCTGTGTTTGCATACAGATTTTCCTCAATCAAACGGTAAGTCCTCCAACAGTAAGTATGAAGCAGTTTTGTGCTTGATATGCTGATGTGTTGTCTAGCTAAACAGCAGAACTTATGTAACTGTCTTGTACAGCAGAGAGAATAAATACGAATTACACAGTATAGCACTTTGTGTTTCAACGCAAAACATCTCAGTGAGTTTAGGTTTTTGTTTTGGGAAATCTATACCACAATAGAACCCCCTAATTTCAGAAGAGTTATTAGCTTCCCCAGAACAGAGGTGAGAGGACTGAGATTATAGAAACGGGAATGGGGATACTTCTGTTATTCTCAAACCTATAGCGACACAACAAAACCCTTCAAATTCAGAATGCTGTAACTTCAACATGATTTTATTCAGCACTCAGCTCCGCTTTGGATTCAGAAATGACAGAAACCAAAATTCATAACGAAAGAGCACCCTCAGCTGGACACACTTGGGAAGGATCAAATGACTGCTCAGCACAAGGTTTACAAGGGAAATTAAAAAAGCATCTGCAACAAAAGATAACCAGTGCCTGGTTCCTCCACCGCAGAAGGCAAGAGGATATCATCTTGGAGAGCACTGAAGTGTGACACGGGAGGCAGCAAATGAATGACTATGTGTTTCTTATTGTTATCAAAGCTCATGTGAGCAGATACCTTTCCTAATCTGCTGTAAAGCAAATCTACACCTACAGGCAAATTCTTCCCTGCATGATGAGAGCAGACAGTGATCCAAGATGCAGAGTAACAAACTACAAGATGTTCACACCGATGACAGGAGGGAGGTACATACTGAGTTGTCAGCAGGTAGCACAGGAACTCCTAAGTCATTCTCCCAGCTAACAATTCACAGCTCCTTTAAAAGCATCTAGAGGCCATTAACATCCGCCATAAGAATAATCTTCAGGTTATACAGAAGTTATAGTATAGAGGCATGCTCACAAAGAAGAGGGCTCAAAAGATGAAGCATAAAATCAGGTCTGTCTAAAAACACCCATAAGAAAGTTGTACCTTCTCCAGTCACATACATGTGGCTCATTTCACACAGCGAATAACTCATTTGCTCCTACCCCAGTTCCCTTTACCAATTACATTAACAAGTTCAGCTTAGCAGAACAGAAAGCAAAGCTTTTCCTCACCAGAATTTTGGATGAGATGATTGTTTCCACAACAGTGTAACTTAAAACAGACCTGGCAGCAGTTTTAAATATACAACAACCTCTGATGGGCTGGACTGCAGTCAGTAATCACAGAAATGCCCTCTAATCACTGCTGATACCAAAGCTCAAAAGGAGACTCTCACAAGAGACCTGAGATGTCTTGTGAGATGGTGATAATTTCTTCAAGATTTCTGAGCCAGCACAATTCAACCCTTTTTCTGCACTACCTTTATCCTAGTACACGGGGGCAACAGAAGAATCTCTCATTCAAAGTGCTGTGTTTCATTAGCAGAGAGCCATGGTACTTACAGAAAAGCTCATAACTACAAAGTTTAATTCACATTTTAGTGACATTCTCTCTCCATTTTCTGGGGGGTGAGGGAAGCAAGTACATATCTGAGTCATCTCTTACCATCTTGCCATTGACTGTGGCCTCTAAGGCATCCACGAGCTCTGCAGTGACTCCAATGAGATTATGGTAGTCCGCCTGCATTTTGTTAAATCTTTTCAGGTAGATCATGGTCCTGTGCTCAGATTCCACTAACTGTTGATGAAGATGTTGCAACATTTCTGTCAAAAGAATTAAAGAAGAAATAATGTCACCTTTTCAACCAAAAGGACAAAAGAACCCACAAGCATTTTTACTGCTCTGAAGGGACAACTTCAACTGCTGCTGTGGAATTACTTTTATCCAAGGGGTGGAATTTCACTGCAAGGATAATTCCACACTACTAGTGTGATTTCATTTTATCACAACGGCTACAAGTATTTATTTTTTCTTTATAGCCAAAGAACCAATTGCTTCAGAGTTACAGCAGCAATACAATTATAAACAGTAAACATCAGTGAATACATTTGTGAAGACGATACTGTTTTAAAGGTCTGTTAATACAAGAAGTTCCATGCTATCAGAGACAAAACGAGGCTATGGGCATCGAACCGGAAGAATATATGACAAAATGCAGCTCAGACTTGCTTAACTGAACTTGCTACCTGCAGATGAGATTCATGCACTGTCTCCCACATTCACTAAAGTAACAGTGGGTAAAAAACATTATCACCCAGAGCAATTGGAAAGGTCAAGCTGCCACTTCAAAGATAAAATGACAGAACAGGAGAATGACAGTACCCAGAGACTCATGCCAGTGTTTGTTAGATTACACTGTGAGGCTGGGTGTTTTCTCCAGTTAATTTATAGAAATAGACCACTGATACTTAGGTTATGTAGTGCTTTGCTTATTTTAAAGTAAATACTAAGTCTTCTATCTTTTAAGGAAAATGGTACAATTCAGAGAAAAAAAAACCCCAACATTCAAGTTATCCAATTCTTCATCTGCTATTAAAATATGCACTGAATTCTTCAAAGTTGCAGGGAATTCTCTACTTCATTCTCTTCCTCTACACAAAATTTTTCAGGTGATTCCATCATTTACTGTTTGATGGTAAGCTATATTAGTTACGTTTAGTACCTTCAGTTTCTGAAAATAATTCAGATTTTTATTTTATTTCTGTCTAAACTAAAAAATCCCAAAATGTTCCACTCCTGATACATTTTGTTCCTTTGGGTTCAATTACTTTAGAGATAAAAGCAGCAAACTGAGCATCAAAATCTGTATCCTCCATCCCAGTCTCAGACCTAGCCAAATTAGCGTTCTACATGGAAGTCAGGCACGGAATCTGGAGCTGTGCACATCTTCATGACTGAACAAAACTATGAAGGAAGGCATAATAATTCTATTGTTACTGCTGATGTTTATGTATTTTGCTAGAACATTATGTTTTAAATTAGTTTGCTGAGAAGCCAGTATTGCTCTAGTGTTGTCAAAATGGCATTGTGCCCGTCTCCAAACAGACAATATTTACCATAGGACTTTCTTTAAACAATGGGCAGGAATCAGCTTGACTACAGGGTTTCAGACAGAAGTAGGATTCATTCTCACAGATTTATAAAATTTTGGGGTTAGAGTAGAGCATTCCAAACAGCCCAACATGACACAGTTTAGGTTCAAACACACCCAAAGGGAAGAAAAACAAAGTAAATTGCTAAGATGCAAATTTTGAAACTAGAAAAACTAGTTCCTGTTTGTGGCTTTGAACAGACTGTGCCCATGATCTCTGAAGAAACTATTATCCTCTTTCATGATTCACTATCACTTTCCATAAAGATGTAGCTCTCACATTCCTGTAACATAGAAGCATTGGGAAACAATTTATGTAAGTAGAAATCTTTGGGATCTTCATTTGGAGAATCCTATGCAGTACAAAGTTTCACCACACAGTTACGCTCTGTGTTTAAAAAAAGCTCAGCATATAATACCTTGCAGCTATGATAAACAAGCTCTGGAGAATTTAGGTGTAGTTCTTCAAAAACTGTCCCTTGCCATTTGCTCCCCTGCTCTCTGAACTCAGGCACGAACCTCTGCTGTCCATGGGAGCTGGCACAGGGGTGGTAATCTTCAGAAAGGATAAAACAGGGAGTGGACGTGCTGTATTAGCATCATGGTTTATCTGGTAGAGCCTTCACAAGTCATCTTCTACAATGGCAATCTAATTATATTGCAGGTAGTGATCTACTAATCATGCACCAATACCTGCCAAACAACTGACAAACTGCTTCAAAAGGCAATAAACACGTGAACATAAGAGATGCAAAACTGCCAGAAAAATACTATTCAAAGAGAATTGGTCATAAAGCTTTCATTACAAATGAAAAAGATCAAAGTCATTAGATAGAACTATGAATTCTAATGTTGGAAATGGCTTTAAAAATTTGTCACATCTTAAAGATTTTTAGGGTTTCTGAAATAGGCTGCTTTTATCCCATTTATATTAAAAATTGTAGATAACAGAACAGCTTATTTTTACTTTCAGAAAATTTAGCAAAACAATCTTTTTAATGGGATCTTTTAGAGAAAATGTGCATTAATAGATTTTAGCTATAAACTTTACTACAAATTGACAGTCAAAATAAAGCATGGAATACAGGGAAGGTATATTTTCTTACTTCTAATCTGTATTTTTTTCAAAATCTACAAGTTAAGGAAAAAAAGACAGTTATTTTACTCTCACAGCCTCCTCCCCTCTAAGAATGGCTGCTTTCTGAGAACCATTCATGAACCACAGCATTCTGCACCGGCAGGATTTGTGATTGACATCTGATATCAAACTGCAAATCAAGCCACCCTAATGATATTTTTCTTATACTTTCTAGGAGGGAGCCAAAACTGGTGTGAAATAACAACAGAAGCTGTGACAAGCCACAGATCCTGTTCAAATCCAGCAAAATGCACTTGGAAAAAAAAAAAAAACCACTAGAACAGCTCCCAGTAACATTAAGTAATCTTGCTGAGAGTGCCAAACTTTTTACAATTCTTTAAGCCATTAAAACCATCTCAGCTGCAATCAATACTCATCAACTTAAAAATCACAAGAGTTAAGATAGGTTCCAAAGACAACCCAAATTATTCTTCCTTGATAATAATCATTCAACTTTGGTTTTATTTTTATTCCACAGCCATCACTGCGAAACTGCTACCACAGCTTAAATACAATACAGGTCCAAAACAAGAATATTTTTCTAAACTAATAAAGAGTCTGAGAGCAACCATTGCATAAAACTGACCCCTCTTCAGCACCTTATTCCTTTGCCTAGATGAGCAAACTGCAATAAATTTTTATTTAACTGTGATACAACACATTTGATTCAGAAATTTCCACTGGATATATCTACAGCATGACTTTCACTCAGAGGAAAGTTGGAAGCACCAAGTCATGAAACATAAACCTACTCATAACTTACTTGCTTTTCATAGCGCAGTGGGGGAAATTTCCAGTGATGACAATCCATCTTCCAACTACAGTCAGCAGGAAAAACTACATAACCAAAACACAGTGCAGCTCATGAAAGCTAGTCTTGGCAATTAAGAAACAGGGTCCAATTTACCCTCTGCCTGTTAAATCCAGGGTTTATCAATTACAAACACTGATCTTTATTAAGAAAAGGGAGTCGAAGAGAGGAATCACAAAGTCTTGACATATCTTGCATTTTTTTATATCACTATCTTCTCACACATAAGTAATTTTACTAAAAAAGGAAAAGTATTTCATGAAAGTTTCTCATACTGGAAGAGTAGGAAGCTTTTATCATTGATGTGTAGCTGACCCAAGTACAGATGGCTGCTGGAAGAGCTGGTCGTGCACTGCCCCGTTCCCCCCTTGCCTTCCTGCCATATCCCAATAACCCATAACAGCATTCATGCAGACAGATCAGGGAGCTACCAGTCTAGGTAAAAATCAATATTTAGTTGTTTCTTTAAAAAGTTAAATCATTTCCATCTGAGTCAGGATTGAGGAAAAGGAAGGAGTGACTTTCAAAGGCAGTTCACATTTACATCACCTTGCAGCAGTGATCAAACTGCACCTGTAACACCTGCGGTGTTCCCCAGGGCTCAGTTCTGGGGCCGGTGCTGTTCAATATCTTTATTGATGATCTAGACGTAGGGATTGAGTGCATCCTCAGTAAATTTGCAGATGACACCAAGCTGGGTGGGAGTGTCGATCTGCTGGAGGGTAGGAAGGCCCTACAGAGGGATCTGGACAGGTTAGATAGATGGGCCGAGACCAACGGCATGAGGTTCAACAAGAACAAGTGCCGGGTCTTACACTTCGGCCACAACAACCCCATGCAGCTCTATAGGCTGGGGGAAGAGTGGTTAGAAAGCGGCCCGGTGGAAAGAGACCTGAGGGTGCTGATTGACAGCCGGCTAAACATGAGCCAGCAGCATGCCCAGGTGGCCAAGAAGGCCAATGGCATCCTGGCCTCTATTAGGAATAGTGTAGCCAGCCGGTCTAGGGAAGTGATCGCCCCTCTGTACTCGGCACTGGTGAGGCCGCACCTTGAGTACTGTGTCCAGTTCTGGGCCCCGCACTTCAAGAAAGACGTTGAGGTGTTGGAGCGAGTCCAGAGGAGGGCGACCAAGCTGGTGAAGGGTCTGGAGGGTCTGACCTATGAGGAACGGCTGAGGGAGCTGGGGTTGTTTAGCCTGGAGAAGAGGAGGCTCAGAGGTGACCTTATTGCAGTCTACAACTACCTGAAGGGAGGTTGTAGCGGAGTGGGAGTCAGCCTCTTCTCCCAGGCAACTAGCGAGAGGACAAGAGGACATAGCCTCAAGCTTCGCCAGGGGAGGTTCAGGTTGGACATTAGGAAGCATTTCTTCTCAGAAAGGGTCTTTAGACATTGGAAGGGGCTGCCCAGGGAGGTGGTAGAGTCACCATCTCTGGATGTGTTTAAGAAAAGACTGGACATGGCACTTAGTGCCATGGTCTAGTTGACATGGTAGTGTCAGGGCAATGGTTGGGCTCGATGATCCCAGAGGTCTCTTCCAACCTGATTGATTCTGTGATTCTGTAACAGGAATCAGAGTAACACAACACATTTGGCTTCTCTCTTTCCCTTTCCCAGACACAACTCCTGACACTGACAAATGCTTTCTACATATGATAAGCATATAGAGGGGGAAAAATACCCCTCTGAACCTAATACCTACCAGAACCATTATTCATTTGTGGAGGAAAAGAGGAGAAAATAAAGCATAGAGGACTAAACTCCTGGTTTAGGAAAATACAGTGTACAGTAAAGCTTGTGACCCTGCCAAATGAAGATGCTGACATTAGGCATCATCTGAACTACTGCATGTTTCTACCAGTATTCTTGCCTGCTCTCTCACGTGTGTAATTATCAAGCCTTTTTAATATTCTGGCTTCAGTTCCTATGAGCAGCCAAGGAGGTACACATGCACATAATTCCACGATAAGCTTTTCTCTCTGAGAGATGGGTTATCCTTTACGACACCTTACCTAGACTTCAAACATGCTTCCTGAACTTGTGCTTGCTCTCTCTGTCTCTCTAATCTCAGCCCACCCTCACATACCTTGCTAGAAGAGGTAACTGACCAGGTTGAGTTCCTGCATACAATGCAGCAGAGCTCTCAGCAGAGGAATTGCAGGTCTCAAAAGCTGCTACCAGACACCAGGGCTCCTTAGGTGACACCGAAACCTTGCCCTTAGTTGCCTTGTCTCCTTCTTGCTTACCTCATTTCCATAAAAATTATTATCCACATTCTAAACTGACATCTTTCCACATTAATAGTCATTCAGACTATAGCAAATCTTGACAGACAGGTAGCTCACACTTCACCTCTTTCTAGCCAAACTGCAAACATATGGGAGAGCTGTAAGTTAAGCACAACTACCACATAGATAGCTTGGAAAGTCATACGGGTATTAAAGTTTTTTAGCAAATGGGTAAAAAGCCAGACTGTAGCAGGTTAATCAGGCAAGGTAAACACAATTAACTCTCCAGGACACCCTCAAGAACACAGGCACCACGCCACCCAAACCTAAAGTGCTTCAGGTATGTCAGACTAATGACTGGCAACTATTTACAAAAGGCTGTTTTCAGGACTCTTTGCAATACTATTCTTCATCCATGCATTGCCTGTTAATTTTCTTTGCGTTTCTCCTTCACTGATAAAGCAAACATTCTCCAACAGTGAGTATGTACCGTGGATCCCATGTGATCTGAGCAGCATACTGCAAAAACAACCTCTCAGATCCAAAACTTGCATACAAGACAGGCCTCAAGTAACCTTTATGAAAAATCCAAACCAACTCAACCTCCAAGGCACATAACAGACCTACAAATTAAGGCTGACCTGCATGGATTCAACACCATGACAGTTCCGGTACTTGTACAAAGCACAGAAGCTGCCCAAATAAAAAATAATTAGGCCCAAAATTATTCAGGCCAATAATGTAGTTATTTCTTTTTAATCAAGAGTATGGAATTATTGCCTTCAGGAAAGTCCACCACAAGGAAAAAGGGTAACTTCTGGAAAATAAAAATCCACAAAGATCTTTCTATTATTCAATGAAAGTCTAATGCAACACAAAGCACAAAATAAATACCTGGAACTCACACTGGGAGATGAGCCTAACTTTTTCTTTAATTCAATCTACAAATAGTAAATCCTCAGTATAAAACTACAAATTAAAATAGCTCAAGAGGAAAAGTCTTTTTAGGAAACCAGCTGGGCTCATACAAATCCCCACTGATAAAGTGAACACAAAGTCAAGTGAAAAAATGAAAGCAAGGGAGCTGGGAACCTCAGTTCTATTTATTGAACTGATTTTTAAAAGGTACATATTTCAACTGGCATCAGCATCTAACAGGATTCAGTGCTGAAATTATTATTTTTAAAGAGGCCAGAATATCCTTACCACATCTCAGCATTTACCTTTGTTGCACTGTCCATTCTCCTGTTGTACGAGTAGGAGCAGTTCAGGAAAATGTGCATCCTTTCAGTATGTGTTTGTTCCAGAGTCACAGAATGAGAAACTCACCCAACTGGCAAACCCAACTAAGGCAAATATTCCTACTGTCCCAGGCAACAGCCATGCCTGATGCTCCACAGGAAAGCAAGAAGAAATGAATCAATAATAAATTCATAAAAATCTCATAAGTGCACAATGTACAATGTCGCATGGAGAGTTGAGACTTTTTGCTGGCCTTTAAAGATACTAGATCCAGCCTTGAAGTATAAGATTGGTAACTCCAGTCTAAATGTATTAACACCAAAATCAAAAGTCAAATTGCCGATTTTTACATAAAATATATGCAAATGTTTTAGGGCAAGTGACGTTTTATACACAAAAAATATTCAGGACTCAATTAGGATCCAGTCCATTACTCCATAAAGAGGAATAAGCAGAGAGAAAATTTTCTTCAACTGTTCTATGCCAGACTCCCCCACAAGCATCCATAACATGGGAGTGAAAGCAGTGTTTTGATCACTGCTCCCCATCCTGGCAAACGGGCAGGTTAGAACAGAAGGAATATAATTTCCAGCTCATCATTCAATACCACCATGGCAAGATGCTGCTGTAGAATAAAGCAAGATATAGCAGGAAAATGACTTTCAACTTTTCCTGTTAAAAAAAAAAAAAGCCAAAAAAAGATTCCAGTTCAGTTCTCTCTACCTTGGCCTTAACTGAACTGACCAAAAATGGACAAGATAATTTGTCATATAGTTAGGCCTGACAAAATAGCTTAAACAATATTGTTAGAAAAACTATACAGTCTGAAGCACAAGCCATTTAGTAAAATGATAATTTCTGGAACCCTTAAAAGCCCTGGAAAACTTTCAGCTAGTCCCTGAAATGGCTGATTTAAAAGACTAATAGCTTTACAAATGCTAAGAAAGAAGTCAGGTGAGGCCAGTGCCTTGGGGTATCCTGTACTTTATACATGGAAGCAAAGAATGGTAAATGATAAATATGCAGGTTCATATGCATCTATACATCGCCTCTACATAACTTTTTCAAAAGGTTTTTTTTGAATGTGGCCTATAAACAATGTTTCCTATCATAAAAACACTGAACTGCAATGTCACTGCAATTCTGCAATAAATCTTGGCAGCACACGCTTCCAATAAATTACACAGCCTCTTTGCAGTAATTCTAATTATCTTCAGTGTTTTCTCAAAAGGATACAAATAAAGTGAGAAGCCGGGGATTCTGTCTGGCTTTGAGAGTCACAGACAGGAACTTTTCCAATCTTGTCCTTAAATCCAATGTCCAAGAATCCTTGAAAAGAAAAACAAACGATGACAGTTGTTCACCAAATATGTACACTCTGCTGAAAGTACTGTTTGGATCACAGCAACTTTCCACTAGTAAACAAGCACAAGAAAATAACAGTTAAGGAAATCACACCTAAGAATTCACTGAATACTCATTTCTTCTGTGGTTAAACTAATTTCTGCCTGACGAAAAGCTAGCCAACAGATGAAAAAGCAGCATCTTCCAACAAGTAGCAAGAGCTTCCTAAATTTACTGCTGTATATGTGTACGTTGCAAGCTGTTCTCACAGCTCAGATTTGCCCTTAGTTCACCATGCTGGAGAGTGTACAGAATTTATTTGCTGCATTTACCAATTCAGTATCCAGACAGTGGTGCACCACAGTACGCTGTATATTACCAAAGGAACCATGTCTCCTACAGAGAGGAGTGTATATTATTTTTCAAGATGTATTACACAAACAGCCAGGAACTCCAGCTATATAAAGCATCAGACGCCTGAGAAAAAAAAATATGCTGTAAGAACACTGCTTAGTAGACATGTGACTCACTGCTGTTCTTTCTCAAACGTAAAACAATCTGTGTTTCAACACGAACATGGAATGAGCTGTACAATTCCCACAAGAAAATATGAGTGACTGTGGACTGAGAGCTTGGACACTGGGTTACTATGAATAAACCTGAGGATCTCGTCTTAGCTAAGGCATTCAAAAAAAAAAAGCTGCTAAGTATAATTAAAAAAAGAGTAGTCACATCCCATCTCTGAGGTCAACCAGTACATCTCATTATTTATAGCTAGTCCCAAAGGAAAATGGCAGTGTATGCCTTTTTTTTGGTGTTAAACTGCAGCTCCTCATCAGCTGGTACATCCAAAGTCAGCCCTAGGGCAAGTACCACTTAAGCTTTGATTTGATATCAAAAAGGGCGTGGCAGCAATGCAGGCTGAAGATATCTCCCCCCACCACAATATGTGCCCGCAGCTCCTTAGGTAAGCCAGCACAACTGTCCATGTGTTAGGACGCTGAAGCATTTCAAGCATATAACCTGCAAAATATTATACATATTGTACAAACAAATTTGTGTATGCACGTGTGTGTGTGCATGGGAGCTGTATACACACACATTCACAGGCAATAAAGCAGATCAGTTCCTGGATCCAGTTCAAGTACAACCACATAACCAGCCATTTCCGGCATAACCAAGAAGTTAAGGCGCAGTTTTGCATCACAGGAACAAGCCATCAGCCGGTGGAATGGTGGCTGTACCCTCCCCACAGGAATTGCCACCAATGCTTTGGAACATCAAACCACAGCTCTGGACGTCATCTTCTAACCATCTACCTACATGGTGCCCAGAAAGCAGTCAATGTAAAGGTGTTTTATTAACCCTACATCAACAGAATAACTGTAGATCATCATAACATTGAAAGCGCACCTGCAAATGACATCTATTTTAAAGTTCAAGCACACTAACTTTTACACTCTCTTCTCACCTTGAAAGCCTAAGAACTGAACGCTGAAGCAGCCATTCAAAGACAAAGGCTAAAACATAGTTAATGAAAAAATTAACCAGGAAAAAATGCCTGTGGCAAGAGTCACCAAACCACTAAGAACAGCTATGCTTGTCCAGCATTTTTTTTTGGGGGGGTGGGGAAGAATCTCAGAACATAGACAACACTGACTCATTTTCCGTTACAGGAGGATTACTTATAAACTTGACTTTCTCTTTTCCACATTAAATGAAACAGCTTCAGTCTCCTTATGCCTAGCTTTCATGTTTTAAATCCAGCTATGTACACACACAGTTAGTGGGGTTGGGCAACAACCTCAAAGCAAGTACATGGACTTAAACTACTATATAGTGATTTCTAGAAGCATGTGTATTTCAGGGTTGTGTGGAAAGGAAGGAGAGGCAGCAATTCTTATTTATGTACACAAAGCTGGCACACCATTTAGGACTGAAGCAAATATAAAATATATTTACGATGGTACTCTGTTATTGATAGCACTCTCACAACCCTTCCTCCAACAAATATATGTTCTTTTATAACTGTACAGTTTCTGTTATAGGAAACAATAAAAGCGATTACCAAACTAAACATCATTCAATATCTATCACCCCATGAGAAAAATCATCATAAATACCATCTCTGCAAAATAGATACTTACCTGGAAAAGTTCTTTAAATGAAGGATGTACCATGGGGTTCGGAACAAAAGGCAAAGCATAGAAGGGAAGAAACTCTGTAGTCTGGCTCAGTGCAGCTCCTTTTGTTTCCAGGTACGCCTTAAAATGAGAAATCCTTTCCTCAAGTTCAGCTTTGTCCTAGGAAATAAAGCAGCATATTTATTTAGAAAACTACCACTCTGAATGCACTGTAAAATTGGCAAATATAAGCAGAGACCTAAATACACTAATATCGAGTTTGAAATCCCAGATTATTTGTTATCTAAAAAGCAACACTTATTTAACTAGAGAGCATTATATCTAGTTTTCACCACCCAAAAAAGAAAATGTAAACCGATGTTATTTGTGTCGTCCAGGTCCAACAAAACAAGAAAGTGACAATTGCTTTTTGAACGTAAGCTATTCCTGCCCACTTCAGGCTAGATTTCTACAGCAGAGTGCCATTTCCACAATCAGGGCCGGGAGGAAACACCTATTTTAGACATGCTTTATTTCAGTGATAGATGCAGAATAGTAAAGTCCACTCACACAGCACCAGGAAGGGGAGCTGGCACACCGAACAGACCAAAAGCTCCTTAGAGGCTGGAAAACACACTGATGGCATCCAAATACTCCTGTAGCAGCTGACAGGTGTAAGGCAGGAGCTATTAAGCCCTGGCTGATCTGGCTAACTCCAGGTTACTTAAATGTCTCTTCATCGTAAAAGTCCCATGTAACAAACATTTTCTTTTATGACAGCTTAGAATTATAGTTTTCAACACAATATATTGAGCTGGTCAAGATCCAGCTTTCCCATTTTATCAGAAAAGTTTATATTTCAACACACAGCTTCAGTCCAAACCGGAAGCAAAATAAGTGTTTTAAGAATCTCCTATGGACTACAATTAGAGGTGTGAGAGTATCAGTACACTGGTATTTTCCAAGTTAAAATACTTCATGAGCTCTGAGATAAGGACATCTCCAAATTCCATCTCCGTACTTCACAATACCAGAGGTCTGGTTCAACTAAAATGCAGACTGTGGCCCAAAAACTGGATACATATTCTGGTAATTCTGGTAATTCTTCTTGCTAAACAGCCCATTCTCATCCACACCGAAAACAAATAAATGAAGTAAACCAAACAAAAGCAATTTGAAGTTTGAACTGTGAAGTAAACTTACAGGCTTTCCCATAGAGTGTTTTAAGAGGTAGGTGGCAAAGTGGATGTGAAGATAGAACTCCAGCTTCTGAGCAACTGGGTCGTTGTCCCGGAGTGAAGATGAAATATGCTCCTCCCAGAGCTGGAAGAAAACTTTCTGCTCACCATTTTCAAATGCTGTCAGCAGATCTTTCTGCAAAGGGGAAAAGCATTCAGTGAAAAACCAAACACAGAAGAGCTACATTTTTTCAACAGTAGGTTAGTGAATGAAGAATTCAAGTACCATCTGAACACTTTGAATGAAAAGTTTTATCCAAAATCTCTCACCATTCAATGACCACCTAAACATTCTTTTTCCACCTGTCTTTAATATCTTTAAGAGCCTGAATCAACCATCAATACAAGACATAAAGCCCAAATTTTCAAGAATGTCAATCTGGGGACCCACCTTTACCATAAGGGAAAAATACATGCCTACAGCGTGTGAAAATCAGTCTTATCAAAGTATGGCAAGCTAAAAACCTAAAATAGCGTGATCCAAAACCACTGTCTCAGGTTCAAAAGGACTGAAGTTCTACAAAAAAACCCAAACTTGAAGGTTCCTGCACTCAAAAATGACCACTAGCAGACTTCTTCAAATAATCAAGAATCTGTTCAGACAGTTCAGATAATCTCACTGCTGTAATAATTCACACAGTGGTTAGTGGCCTTTAACTGTTTTTAGTATTACTCAAAGTAAGTGTGAATGATGCATTACCTGAACAGGCAAAGCTTTTGAATCTCTTGAGGAAACACCTGCTGGTTCAGGTAGTGGCTTCCCTTTTATTTTACATTCCTTTGTAAATACTTTCACTGTTTCTTCAAATTCAGCAAAATCCAAATACTACAAGACAAAAACATACAGGAACAATATTTTTTTTTAGATTATTAATGCTTCAATGAGTGACCCATCTCAGGAGTCTTAGTTATTGGTTGCTGAGGCAAGACATCACATTTCATTTTGCAAACTTGATCTGGATGCCCAACATTGCTACAGAGAACAAGAATTGTTTACTTTCTTCACTGTTAACATAAATAGTAGTAATGATTAAGTACTTAAACCTCTTTTTAGATTTGTTTTCCGAGATCCACAAAAAGATTTAAGAAGTCGTGTATGATTTTGCCATTTGGTAGAGTCTTAGGCAGGAAGTAACTGTCCAGGCTTTCAACAGACAGCCTGGTGAAAGCTCGGCACAGTGACCACTGACTGCTGCTCCCGATTGCCCCTCCACAGCACTTGCATCTGTGGAACCCTGCAACATGTTGGGGCACACAAGCACACAAGGCAAGGGTGCTAGGTTGTTGGTCTGGTGTTCACTGAGGGCCCTAAAGTAGGCTACCAGCACAGTGTCGATCAAAGGAAGGAGGCAGTAACAAGCAGCAGAGATCACAGTTCGCATTCTTGTTCCAAATCATAAATATTCCATTTCAGCCAATTTATCCAGAAGGCTGAAGCACAGACTACCAGAGAGGCATTTGCCCTTTAAAGTTTGTCTCTCATTGTCTTTTTCATGGGACTGTTTCATACTAGAATATCTTCTGATTACCTCTTATGGGCAATATGGGTAGAGGAGTGCCTAGCTGGAAAATCCTGCTTAGGCATTAAACCATGGAGACCAGTGGTCTCAGGACTCCAGCCTGGGCTTTGTCAGCTCTAGGGTTTTTATATGCCTTTGCGATTTTATACACATATGGAATGAGGTAGCAGCTAAGCAATGTTTTAAAGAGCTCATCATTATCTCAGGTTGGACCTGAGCCCCAAAGTTGTCTGTGGATCTAATCAACTTAACTGTTTCTTTAATGAAAGCCTCATTTGCAATGAAGAATAGATAATTCTAGATTGATTTGAAGTTTGACTGCTGGCATTTAATGGACATTTAGCCCTTTGAATCTACAGAGCATGACAGGAGTCAGTATGATTTCAGGGTGCAGCAAACACTTTGCCAGTTAAGTAACTCCAGAATTTAGACCACAGTTACAATGCCTGGCTCTGAATACAAGCATTATGAAATTTTGCCTTGCTCATTTCAACTGGGGAAAAAAAAAAAAGGAAAAGAGAGAAAAACCAACCTCTCTCACTAGTCCGAGTAACTCAGCTTCATAAGCTAAAACGCCACCCATTGCTAAACGTTACTGCTACGTCTCATCGTTGATAAACCTAGAAAATTGTAAAGAAGGGGGACGTTAGCAGCCAGCACAGCGGTTCCCGCAGTCCCGCCACGCACAGCCCGTTAGCCACCTCATCTCCAAACAAACCGCATGAGGAAGACATCCCCCCCCCCCACACACACCGTAAGGCACGTCTAAAGAAGTTCCGAAGCCGGTCCTCACCGACCCAAACCGCTGCTCTCGCCAGGCCACGGGCCGGTCACACCGGCTCCTCACACAGCAGCCCCGCTACCCAGGCCGGGGCGCTGCGGCCGCCCCCTCAGGGCCGAGAGCACACGGCCCTAGCAGCTCCCGAGCCAGCCGGAGGGGAGGGAAGCGAGCGAACCCCGAGTGCCGCCGGCAGCACCGCGGCGCGGCCCACCTGCCCCGCGGCCCCGCGCCGCCGCCTCCCGTCTCCTTGGCAACCGCGGCCTCGCTCCCTGCCACGCCCCCTCCCTCCCCACATGATCCCTCTCAGCCGACCGCAGACCGGAAAGGCGCGTCACGTGACGAGAGGGGCTGTTCCCCGGCGGGCAGCGCCCCCTGGAGCACAAGGCGGGAGCTGCAGCTTCCCGCGCGTTGCGGTGAAGAGTCGCCTCTTCCCCGTCTCTGACGCGCCTTAGAGAGAGCTCGGGGTTAAATTCATTTTTAAAAAGGACCTGCTGTCTTAGCACACGCTTTTGTACCCCCTTGCCATCCTGGGCAGGCCAGAAGCCTTCTAAAAGCGCACCAGGCTGTATGCTTGTCTGTAGGCCCATCGCTTTCAATTGCACAATAACACAATTCCTTAATTACAGCCATTACAGCCACCGGGCAGCGTTTGCCCTCGCCGCACCTGCCACCCAGCGCCGCACCCTCTGAGGGGATGGAAATGCGGGGAGCAATTCCTGCCCTGGTTAAACTAGCCTGTGGCCAAGGCCACCAGCTCCACTTACCTCACAGCTTGGAAGGCTCATCTGAAAAAGGTGTCGGGCAGAAAAAGGCCTGGCCTTGCCCTGACTGAGTGCTGCACGATGAGCCTGAATCACAGCCCCAACGCAGCCGGGGTGAGGGACGCCAAGACTGTCCCCATGGGTCGTGCACGCACGGCTCCGGTGGGCACATGTCCGGCATGTCGTTACCTCACGGAAGCCCGACCAAAACAAACAGGAGGATTGGCCAAGCCCCTTATCGAGGCTTTGTCCCATTTTTAATTAACAGCGGTGTTCATGAACCTTTTGCCATTAACACCATGTTTTCCAGCAAGCATTTGCTAAACACAGCAAAAACGATGTTGTATCATCACCAGTGATGTCCTGCCCTGGGTTTCGGTCTCACCCCGTGCAGCCCTGTTTTCCACCATGAACACCTAAGAAGACCCATGTCCTCCGCACGTCCCACAACCAGACAGAGCACGGCACCATCTTTCTCCCTTTCAAAGTCTCCTAAAGCCGGCAGCCGAAACTGCGCGCAGAGGTTTGCATCGGCCCCACACACATGGATTTTGACCCTTAATAACCTCACAAAACCCAAAAGCTAAACTCACCAGCCAGTGCAGAGGCACTGCTCTCCACTGAGACCATTTCTCAGCCAAACCTTAACTTTCCAACACCAGCGTGGGTGAACGCAGTTCAGCCTTCCCTTGGCTTGTGATCTAAGGGTATTCTCCTCCTTATGGAATTAAAAAAAAAAAAAAGGAACAGGGGAAAAAAAAATCACCCTTGGACATTCTTGCCAGATCTAAAATTATCAGCTTGGTAGGTGAAATGGTTGGAAAGAGCGAGGTGGTGGGAAGCAGAGTTATGACAGATGGTGAGCGGGCGCTAGCGCTCCATCCATAACCTGTGGGAGTTACTTCACCACTGCTCCATGGCCAGCCAGCCGTGGGTTGGTATTTGTGAGTAAAGCACTGAGGCAGACTGCTGCTCTTTGGGAAAGGAAAGGAAGATGTTAAACATCTTATAAAGGGTAGAAGCAGCCCTGACAAATCTATACCCCCTCTCATGCCTTGCTTCTTCAAATTATGGTTGTCCCAGTAAGGACAGAGCAACAGTTTTGAGCCAGGTTTGTGCCAAACCACCCAGTTTTTACTTACTTGCATTTCATGTGATGGATGAAAAGTGTGCCAGGAAGGGTCACTTCATCCATCACCTCTGCCTGTGCCAGAGGCCCTTGAAAACATACCATTCCCCAACCCAGCATGCTTGGGAGACGTTCTCAGTTAAAGAAATCCTGCAAGGGAAGAAGCTTCTCCAGGAAACCAGGAGAAGCCTCACCAGTGTTCTTCAGGCTCCCTCCTTCCCCCAGCGCTCCCAGCAAGCACATAACAACAGGTAAGGACAAAAGGACAGAAGAGCATATTCCTTAAACCCCAGAGAGAGCCCCATCATTCTCAGCGCATAGCAGAGAAGTCTGCAGGGCACTGTGTGGTGCACTGCCATGTGTTGTTCAAACATGATACAAGCCTGGGACAGAGTCGGTGGGGTGGTGTGGTACCTGTCAGTGTGTCCTGCTGCAAGCCAGAAGGACCCAGGTGGAGGAGGCTGGCTGCTTGTCCGGAGTTGCTGCAAGCAGGAAGGGAACACGTTGGCTGAATTTGGGCAGAAGAGCCCCAGAGCGAATAATCTAGCAATGCTAAAATAAGGTGTGAGTTTTCCCAATGCAGGAATTGGTCAGCATTTGTTCTGGAAGGGAAGATGAGCATTGGCACCTTGTGCAATGCCTGCCTTTGCCATCTTCCCTTGAGCAGGTGCATTGCTATAGCAAACCTCAGCTTCACTCACAGGGACATCTTCTCCTGCTCAAGTGCTCTAGATACTCTCCACTTTGTCATATCCCTGGATTTATTTGTATTGAGAATTACAGATGGTGCAAAAACATATGGACCATGGTAAAACCATGGCAGCTTAAAGAACTGCTATGCTTCCAGGGTTTGCGCCTGCATCACGGTTCAAAGATAAAGATAGGCAAGGTCCCTTCTATTTATTTTAAAAAACAGATGCTGCATCTGCAGAGGAATTTTTGTAGCCCTGTGGCTTTCTTGAAGATGTTGACAGCCTGGAGTTTGGATCAAAGATATTCCGCCAGCTGCAGGTCCCAGACTGGATCGTAACCTGTTGCTTGATTAAAAAACAGAAGGCCATTCTCTGTGCCAGGTGGAAGATTTTTGCAGGAAATGTCTTCTTGCAGTAGCCTTTTCCAAGTAGTTGGCATTAAAATAAAAGTAAGCAGGCAAGAGGGGAACATTTTTCAAAGCTTAAACACCCTGGTATTTTCTGAGTCAAACTTCAGCTTTTAGTTGGCAAAACAAGATTTTGGTTTGGATTTTCAATGAATACTTTAAAGGAGCATTTAGTCAATAAATAAATAATAAGTCATTAGAGTTTGTAGTTGATGACATGTTATTGTTTGTTTGGGTTGGAGCATGGACTGCTCTTACTGAGATTGTTTGGGGGCAGAGGGGTTTGCTTGGACTAATGTCCTGCGCGCAGGCAGGGTGTTTGCCCAGCAGTTCAGGCGCTACTCACATACCGAGTTATGCAGCAACGCTTCCCCCGGGTCCTCTGCAAGGAAAACCGAGGCAATAGAATTGCAAAACCTCTCTGCTCTCCCCAGCATCAGGCTGTCATAAAGCTGTTCTGTCTCCCTTGGATGGGGCCTGCTTAGCTGCTGCCGAGCCTCGAGTTTCACCTCTCCCCAGGAGGACCACGGTCCAGCCCCGTGCCAGGCTATTTATATGCAGACCCTTCTCCAGTAATTTCCTGTAACCAGAGTCCCTGACCAGAAGCGGCACAACAGAGACTTTGATTTTGTGCCACAGGATGCATGAAGGAGGCGACAGGGTGAACCCAACTTTTCTTGAGATCCAGAAGCCTCTTGGCTTGCTCAGCGCAGAGTGGGGAGGAGGATGGGACTGGCTGGTCGGGTCCCCAAAAAGCTCCTTTCAGCTCCATTGCAAAATGGTGAAGGAGGCTCCCAGGCGCCCTTGCAGCCCAGTGCAGAAGGAGCCAGAGTTTCTTCTCCCAGCAAGGACTCTTGCAGATGAGGACCAGGGAGCATCCAGTCTATTGCCCTGCCATGTCACCCCCCCCATGTCCCTCAAGTGTCTGCCTGGAGAGGAGATGCTGCTCCACAAAACCTTCTTGCTGTTGCCACCCACCCTGGTGCAGGCTGGCCAAAGCCCAGCGCAGGCTGGAGGAAGGAGGGAGTTCACTAGTGCTCCCTCTGCTCCTCTGTCCTGAAAGATCAGCCCATGGTGCCTTTCCAGCCGTGGCAGAGATCACCCTTCAGAGATCCCTACAGGGACAGAGCTGATACCCAGGAGAGACCAGGTGCCTTTGCGGGGCTGGGGGTGCCTCCGTGGGGGATGACAGCAGCTCAGAGCCGTGGGCCTGAAGGGAGCCCCAGCTGGGCTTTCTGACATGTGCTCATCTAAGACGTGAGTCATTAAGCCCCCAACCAAGGTGAACACCAACGCGTGAGAGGGCTTGGCTTGCACTAACAGGAAAGCTTCCCAGCCAAAAGGGCAGGGGGCTGGGAGGAGGGAAATGCTCCTTTAAAAAAAAAAATAATACAGAGAAAATAGTCTGGGAAACTGGGTGCACAGAAACAGCAGGACAGAGAGCTTCATCATCAGGAGAAAACATTCCCAGTTCCAGTGACAGCTCCAGGGAGCCTCTACTGCCTTCATCACATGGGCACAGCTTTGATGCTGCCACCAACATAGATCGATGGCCATCTGTCCCACACCACTGACACAGACCGATGGCCACTTCCCTGATCACTCGGGGACAAATTGCAAAACCTCTGGTCTCACAAGAGGAGCAAGTAGCAGGTTTCATCTATGAATGAGCCCATGAACTCTGCTGTCCAATGCAGAAGTTTCCAGCAAATTGTCTTCAGCTGCTTCTTGTTCACCCCTGAACCCCAGATTTCATGCTTAAGCTAAAAATAAAAAAGATCTCTGTGCAAAGTTAAAGTAAACAGATAATTTGCCCAGCCCTACGGGAGCTATCTCAGCTTCTCCTCTGGGAGGTCATGGTGGGGAAACAAAAAGTTAATCCATCTTGGTTCTCATTGACAAGGAATGGAGAAAAACAATTAAATGGGAGAGCCAGCCTGAGGCTGAGAACAAAGACACTGCACCAATATTTCAGGTCTTTTTTCTTCAATCTGAAGGGGAAAAAATTGCTCCATGCTTCATCCCTTGCAGGTTATCTTTGGAGGAACAATGTCCCCATAATTTCTGCTGACAATTAACCTCGCCTGTGCAGCAATTCTTCCCTGGGTCACTAGAGCAGCTATTTATACGTTTGGCCAGGGACATTGTTGCCACTGAATGACTGCCTTCCCCTTGGCCAACCCCAGAGCTAGCCCTGTACCAGGGCTGTGGCAGCGAGCCCCAGGGTGACCCCCCCACGCACCCTGCCCTGCTGCCAGGACCTGCTTCACCTGGACCCTTAAGGTATAGACCCTCCACTGTCAATTTTCTGTACACACTTTGTGAACACATTGAAAAAACAGTCGTGTGTTGCTTAAACACACACACAGGTGTGGGGCAGCAGGGTCCACAAGCCCACAGGGTTGGGATGTCTGGAGTTCATGGTCTCCAAAGGACTTAGGCCGAAACAGGATTTGCCTCGAGTCACCTCTCTGCAATGCATGGGTGATGCCAATTCCCCCATGTGCTGGAGTGCTGGAAGAGGCACTGATGGCTCACCTGAGTACCTGCACCATATTTCTTCTGAGCAAAAACCAGAGCTTTGGTTGTGCAGCCAATGCCAGGAACTGGAGTACGGACCTCAGAACAAAACTCCAGACCTGGGCTGCTGCCAGCTGGACCATTTGCCCACACAGAGCAGGATTGCAGAGGCCAAGTCAAGCCGGTCCTGAGCTGGAGCCCAGCAGCAGGGGCTGGGGCAGCTTTTCCTCCCAAGGCAAAGAGTGCAGGCCAACCCAGTCCTACCAGTGCTGGAGAAACACATTGAACTGGGTCTGCCAAAACCAGTTACCTTCACTGAGGGAGCAAAGAGCCTTGGTCTCATGTGAAGCCACTCTGGGGAAAGATCACCACCCTTGGGTGAAGGCCTTCAGGCTTGTCCTATCAGAGGCTGCAAGCGAATACCACAAGCCTTGCGTGGTCCTGTGATGTCTGTGTTCCCCATCTCCCCCATCCCGCCACTGCTGCAGGGTTAAGGTGCCCCCAGACCTGGGCTGAAAACCCAACCCATCACCAATGCTGAGAGCAGCAGGCAGGGGAACAGCCCAGGGCAGGCTGGGGTCTGGCAGGGGTGAGGGTGGGGGACGCTTCAGCCTCCAGGATGCAAGGAGATAAATGGCCGTCGTCATCGTTATCAGCGGCGCCCAACCTTTGCATTGAGCAGTGAGGAGGAAGAGCTTCGTCTGGCCTTGGAAGGAAGGGGAGAGATAGGGAGGGCAGCACTGCTGTGATAGGGCGAGGTGGTAGGACAAGATCTGCTGAGTGCCCATCACTGTCAGCCTCCTCCTTGAAGACCCTGTGCCCTAGGAGCATTGCCTCCAACATCTCCATCCTTGCTTCTGTCCCCAGCGTGGTGCCAAGCAGGGGGCTTGTACCTCAGTTAATGAGTGGAAAGGGGAGACTGACATGTCCAGGGCCTCCTGGAGGGACCCTGGCACCTGTCAGAAGCAGCGTGCTTTTGAAGTGATTTATTTCTCACCAGGGTTAAGGGCGATGAGGCTCATTAGCCAGGAGGAACAGCAGCATGCTTCCTGCCACCTCAGCCTCTCCCTCCGGCAAACCCAGGAGCTTTAGGTCCAATTAGCCCCTGGCAAACACCCCAGGGGTGGGTCCCCCCCACAGCATCCCCAGACAGGCCCAGGAGAGCAGCACTTCCTAAGAAACCAGTGCTAGTGAGTCACTGTGGCTCAATGGCGTTATTTAAAGGAGCAGTAGTAGTCCCCAAAGGGAAACCATGTCTACTGATACCAAATCAACAAGCAACAATGAGGTGTTCCCTGCACGCACAACCTTCTCTCCTGAGAGGTGCAAACAGGCTGAAAGCCCTGGAAGCCACTTACCGTGCATACTCCTGTATGCGAAGAGGAGCCACTTCGCAGTCATCAGCCCTCCAGCGGAAGGTCAATTTGCACTTCCTAGAAACACTCCTCATGGTTGTTCCTCCCCCTGAGCACCATCCCACCGAGCTGCCCCTTCCTGCTCCCCCCTCAGCTCACAGCAACTCAGATTTGCAGTGTGGCCATCGCTTCTGCTCCTTCTCACTGCTAATCCCTTCGCGTCACCCTTTAACCAGCAGCCACCTCTGCCAACGCTCCTCCAGCTCCTCTTCCCCCCTCCCCTGGACTCCTGTCCAGGACACTCTCCGGAGCAGGAAAATATGGAGCAGCAAAACATGGAGCAGCCGTGGGGGAAAAGACAGGACAGTGGATGCTTTTCTGTGCGCGCTCTCAATCCTAAACCATGCGGTTCCCATGTGCATTTACACAGCAGAGGCACAACACAATGAGAGGCAGAGCCAGGGAAGCGAGGACAGGCCAATTCCCAGATGTCCCTCCTGGTGTCCCCAGCCTGGCACACATGGCCTTTTTCTTCCACAGCCACTGAAAGCTCCTCTCAAAATCTGACTGCCCGAGTGTAACCTTACCACGTGGCCCTTGAGTGGCAGCTGAGAAAACAGTTTGGGGCTATGTGAGGTTTTTACATTTGCTTGTGCCAACGGAGCTCCAGGAAACACCACTGCCAGAGGCAGGAGTGGTCTTACAGGCACAAGAAAATCATTTAGCACAAGACTCAAGTCTCCTGGGTGGTGCCCCAGGCAGTACACGGCTCAGTGGGAACTGCTCTGTGCGCAGAGATTTACACAGCCACACTGAGAACCAAACCTGTAGCAAGAGCCAGGAATATACTGGCTACCCTGAAACATCTGTTGTAGTATGAAAGGCTCAGCAAAAAGTCCTGTGAATAGAAGCAGACTGCTCACAGCTCGGCCAAGGCATCAACATAGGACTTCAGGTCTAAACCCGTTATTCCCAGCATTTCTACTCGGACTCTAATCTCCCAGAAATATCTGTCTGTCCAGCATGTTCCCGAATGATCTGAAATGAGGTTTTTTCTCCTCCCAATATCCTCCCCTCCACATGGTATTTTGTAAGATGACACAAGGCATTACTAACAAATTACCTGAAAACCACCACATACCTCACCGGCTGGCATCAGCAGAACATGCAGGAGTAAGGGATACAGGTGCCCATTCCAAGGGAAAAGATTCCAGCACTAGAGAGACTCACATAATGTACATTTGTCCAGCTTCCTTTTATTGCACCACAATACCAGGTCTCACTTTGAATGACCATGGGTTTGGAGCAATGATTCCCTCTTTGTCTCCAGTTTTTCCGACAGTAACGTTGTCTGTAGCCATTTCAGGTTCATTCTTGGCTCTGCTTCACAGGAGAACAGATCTGGGTCATGCTGAGAACAGCAAGCTCTGACCAGCACCCTTACTGAGACAGCATTTCAACTTCAGGGACTTCTGAATGAAGCCTAGGACTCATAATTGGCTTTCAGTCCCATACCTCTGCTCTGTACTGCTTTAGCTGTGCCGAGAACAAAGGCAGACTATTCTACTGCTATAGTAACATTCACCAAAATAAACCATCTGCTGGAAAAGCTCCCAGGCACTACATGCAAGATTTGTCTTCCATTATTACCGATGCACACGAGCTTGTGGTATGTTCACATGGAGCAAAATATTCCCAACATACATACAATGAAAACCTCTTTCTGTTTAAGTGCTGTTTCAAATGACGGAGATTCGCCCAGCATTTGGCTTACAGCTGACCAGGGCCGCAGTCTCTGGCTCACCAGTGACGCTCTGGTGAAGCGTTACAGCCCAACAGGTGAAGGGCTGGCGGGGCTGACAGCGAACAGGCGAGCTGCATTCTTTCCTTCTGACTGCTGCTCATTCCATACCCCTGACTGCAAATCCCCCCTTGGCTAATGATGCACATCAGTGTAACAACTTGCATGTCTGGATTCACCCCATCTGGGCCTGTAATATGTTTCTAGCTGCCTGCTCACATCAGCTATTATGCTCATATTTGGCGAAAGCAGTGAAAGCACACAGGGGAAAAAAAAAAAGGGATTCTGTGAAACGGAGAGAAACATGCCCCATTTCCCCATTGCTAACACCCAGAGCCCTGCTGTCAGCCTCACACTGTCAAGACAAATACCAGGATAAGCAAAGGGGGAAGATCAGTGCAAAGTCAGTATCACAGAGGTAATCTGGAAGCAGACCTCATCTGGACAGCTGCTGGCAAGTACAGACCTGTATCATCAGAGCTACGGCTGGGCCAGACTGGAGTGGGTGACCTTGCTCAGCCTAAACGGGTGCTAGAGAAAGCAGACGTGCACAGATCCCAATGACTCCACAAAGGAGCAGAGTCAGTCAAGCTGTGCTGGAGGAAGATGCACAACTTGGGTCTAGTTTTTAAGCAGAAAAGAAGGTTGTTAGGCTTCCTTTTTTTTTTTTTTTCTTTTTAAAGCAGCAAGTTTTCCATCAAAAGTTTTTAATATATTTATTTGAAAACAAGGTTTTGTGAAAGAGTACACTAAATAGCATATATCTGTTCTTCAGCCATAAAACACGGACTATCAGCTTTAGCTCAGCACAGATTGGGGTTGCATGCACTGAACAGCAGTATCTTGATAGGAAGGTCTTCATGTCTGTCTTTCTGATATCAAGCATAGTGTCTTCTTTAGAGGACATGATCCTGGAGGAGGGGGAGAGAGAAACCAGAAAAGCAAACATATTTAACTAAGGCTTCTTGTGGTTGGCCCCACACACTCAGCCAAGCCTGTCACTGACGCAACATTTACGGTTTTTAGCAAGGAGTTGTTTTCCTGCCCATCCACCAATTCAAGTGCATAATCTTTGGTCTTGGGAGCACTGGGACATGCCAGCCCATATTTGGAAATAAAGCAACTAGGTTTCTGCCTCTCAGTGAGAAACTTGCACATCAATTCAGGCACTTTAACCAAGGAACCTGAGAACTGCACCATCCATTGCCTGGAACAGATCTACAAGGATCGCTAAGGTGGGCTCAGAGAGCACCACAGAGCCCATGACTGGAGCGTCTTTAAATTCTGCTAAGAACCGCTGGGAAGACAAGACAACCCCAGAAAGCAGAGTAGTTCTCTTTTGACCAATCCTGCCACACTGAGGTCAAGTACATGACAGCTTTGTGACATAAACCACTTGCCCCTCTGGGACCATCTTTCATGAGCTGATTATTTCCAGCTCAGCTGTTGCCCGTGACCCCACGCACTGCTCTACTCTGCCCAGTGAGGCTCTACTCAAGAGTAGCCAAGCCTGCAATATCAGAGACCAGATCCAGTATGACTGGGTCAGGCCTGATCCAGAAGAGTGGATTTCTCTTTTACTGCTGCCAAACTCTTCAAATTGGGACAAAGCGTATGTCTCTGAATCTGATACAGAAGCAGTCAAATGGGTAAAACAAGAGTGCAGGGTGCTGGTAACTGCTTTAGTTGATCCAAAGAGGCTTTTCCTTCATTTGGATTAATAAAGGTGACTCTGCACACTACACTGTACCTCACATCTTAATCATCAATGTACTCGAAGGGCTCTGGTGGTTCAGGTTCCTGCTCCTCTTCCTCAATCTTCGGACCGTGAGCTGCCACAGGTTCAACCAGCTCCTCCATATCCTCACTGGTGTCCTTCAGAATGATGATGCCTCCAATAGAAAGCTGCAAGACAAGTGCAGTAAGCATCAGAGCTGCTCACCTCTGCCTTTTGGTGCAGTGTTTGTGACCACAGTGTTTATCCTAAGCCATATGAGACACCTCAGCAGGAGTAAGTTTCAGAGAGCAAAGCGTCTGACACCCACCCGGATCCCTGCCTGGTAAGGGGATGGAACAGACAGAGCCTATCCAGGCTACCTTTTGTATTTCCACTAAGTCTCAGTTCAATAGAAAACGGCATCTGGATTCACAGCTTTACCCCAGCTCCAGTCTGGGGCTTTCCACATGAAAACTAATTGAACCATAATTGCTTTAGAAGGTTCATCTTTTCAAGGCAACAAAGCTTAGTGAAGCCTCGCTGTGTAGACACCTCCCAGGGGGCTATCTGAAACAGAGACTAATCTGATCACCAGCTTCCACCAACTGAGGAATCCTATTAGCAAAACCTCATAAAACAAAGGGGAATTAATTACAAAGATCACAACCAAACATCCTGGCAAGCTAAAGCAAATCGGTGTCTCCAGGACCGAAACACGAGGTGTGAAGAGGCAGTGCTGTGCCATGCCTGGCTGGGATCAGAGTTTTGACCACAGCAGGATTCCAGGCTATAAAAAGCATTTCAAAAGAAACCCTTTTACTCTGGCATTCCCCAAAGCAGAGCAAAGCTCCAGAACAGCTCCGTTTCAAGAGCTTCCTTGGTCACATGCCCTAATCCCAGAAAAAACCCTGCACTGTTCTGTTCTCTTCAAAACCTACTTATGGGGAGTTAATGCAGGAAACTGCACTCGCCTCACCGAGGACTCTGGTTCTTTTGAAACTGAAGTAAACACCTACCTACGTCCACATTTCAGCTGCATGAGTGGACATTTACTGGACAACAGAGCAGATCTTCCCAATCTAAATACCAGTTGGGTCATCTCCTCTCTTTAAGGGGTAGAAATTGAAAAAATCCTTCCACAGCTATGCTAAAGGAGCTGTTTCAAAAGGGGGCGATGCACAGAGAATTCCAATGTGCTGATGGTATTCCAGGAAATCCACTTATTAAAAACATGACTATTTTCCTGGAAAAAATATTACTTGTTCTGAACACCGTTTTTCCATGCATAATCCTGCAAAAGGGGGAAGTCAAGGGTGTTATTTCTTGAGCAAAAATAAAGGCCAGAAGAATTTGACTCAGGAGATTTAGAGGTCAGGAGCAAGCTTATTAACTCTGCAATATATTTGAGCATCTCACAAAAGATAGATACCCCTTGGGCTAATGCTAAAAGGTCTTTTTTATTCTCCATCTGACAATTGCATGCTATCTCTATGTTAACAGGAGATGAAAGCACTTTTCTAAGGTCAGATGTAACTGAATGAGAAATCTGTTTAATGAAAAAAAATACTCCATTTAGGTATAAACTCCACTGCAGAATAATAAAGCCCCAGCACAAGTCCTAATGTATTTCATTGCTTTGACAATGAGCCTGTACAACTTCTCAGCCCATTGTAAAGATAACGGCTCCGTCTTTATGTCTCCAACAATGTCATTAATACAAAGAGTATGTCTGATTGATATCCATGCTACAGCATTTGACGTACATAGAAGAAAGGAAAAGAAAGCAGTGTTAGCACGGTGAAAAGGTTTGCAGCAGCTCTGGCTTTCCCCCACTAGAACTGCACATGATCATTTGGAGAGAGGGACATTAAAAAGCACACACGACAACCGTGAAGTTGCAAATCTCTAAAGCACATTGCAGTGATGCACCAGCTGTGAGGTGGCATTCTCATGTACACACAGAGCCCCTGGGTCCTTACGCACAAGCCCAGCACTGGGAACGCCCTGTCAAGCACACAGACTAGGAAGGTGACACTTACTGGTTTGAAAGGCTGGTATCGGCAGCTCTCTGTCATAGTGAGAACTTTGAGCTGAGCAGGCATGACCCTGGCTGGGTTGTCCAGAAGCTGGAAGCTGGGTTCAGGCTCTTTTTTCTTTTCTTTTTCATCCTTCTTTTCAGTCTCATCCTGTCGAAGGGGAGTAGAACATCAACATGATTATAACATTAGTCTCTACCCCTTTCACAATTGAGGAGGGTAAGGTACAACCTGCTATTCTTAACACAGGCAGCAATTCCAGAGCATGGTGAGAAGCCATCCTCCTGCTGACAAACAAGCTAACATGTATCTGTCAGCTGGCACACGCAATGCCAGTGTGGATCTAAGTACTCTCATCGTGGCAATGGCTCGCTCTCAACTGCAGGTGAAAATAAGTTCAAAAAGAGGTGGCGGCGGAACAGTTTACCTCTGGCTTCCCTTTCTAATACTTCCTCTATAAACTCAACACTTTTCGTTCACAACTGAAGATTCTTTAATATCATTACTAAGCACATGTAAATTGCCAAAAGCTGCCCTTGTATTTTTGCAGCTCTACAGCCATCCCTGACAGCAGCTGAACCAAAATGACTCGACCTCCGTGACGCCCCAGGGAATTGCAGTTAAACCCTCCTTTACCAATGACTCAGCAGCTGGAGGCAAAAGCTCAGAAGGAAAAAAACACAGCATCCTTTACATACGTAAGAACATGGATCATGTTCTCCCTCTTGCTCGGCAACATTGGAGTTGCGAACAAACAAGACTGCAGAAAAGATGGAAACAACCAAGAGGAATGATCAGGGACACCTCCAAATCCACAGCACGTCCTGTAACAGCAGACAGGACTTTCTCTGGCTCAGTGACTGCTTGTCGCTGTGCAGGTCTCTGGGAAGCTAGGATTACTAGTCATATAACAGGCATAACAGAAAAACAGGAAAGCAGTTATACCTCTAAAACATGAGGACAATGGCAAAACACTCGACTCAAACACAGCAGGTGGCAGCAAGCTCCCTTTTTACTATCCTCATTTTTCTGCTCAATTCAGCCAAGAAAACTTTGCAGACATCTGGAGTGTACACACACAGAGACACGACACGTGAATCCCTTCTAATATATTGCTTCCTCTCAACACCTGCACTTAACTGTAAGTTGTAGCAATTTTAAAAGAAACAGGCATCTGTTCAGCACATTTTGCTTAGTATATAGTGCTGTAAGAATAACTCAAAGAAAAGGCAATGTTTGATAACAAGGAAACATTGATAAAGGAGAAAAAAGACAAAAACCAGATTCTACCTTGCACGCATGAGATGGTTCTTTTTCTGAGCCAACTGTATAAAGTTCAGTGCCTACAAGACGGCCACATTTAAGTAGGTCTCAGAAGGTTATTTTACATACACCTTTGACCTTATGCCACACTCCCTTCACATACCATTTTGTGTGTTTCTTTTTAAAATCAGAGAGGCAAAAAATTCTGTGACCACGTTGCTTTTCTCACATAGATGTTAAAGTGGAATCAGAAAGGTTTCTACAGAGCTTGTCAGCATAACATTTTCAGCTTACAGTTGTTCTTGGCATATTTGCATCTGTTAGCAGAGCACAAAAGGAAGGGTCCTTTGTCAGGGTACAGCAAGAATTTTAGCTGCCAAATGTTTTCCAGATTATAGCAACCACCAAGAATTCATTATCCAGCCATCTCTCTATCCCTCAGCTTGCTCCAGGATGACACAGTATTGACAGATGCCGATGACAAGTTCCAATGTCAGGTCTATGAGCTGAAAGAAATCATCAGAGGACCAAAGCAATCACCATAGCTACTGAGCAGCATATGGATCCTATGCTCAAAGCTCAACTGGTCCCAAGGTGGGTGTGAATAAACGTTTGGCATTTTGATAGATGGACAAAGCACATAAGAAATTGCTCCCAAAAAGGTGAACATTTCAGAATGGGGGGTTAAGCATGTGTGAAACCAGAAAGTTTAAACTCTTCAGTGCTTGTAACTGAATTAGACACCATCAAGGAACTACTACAACATTGAGTTCTTTTTAAAAGGTCAGAGGTACCAACGATGTGAAATTATTAAGACTTTTTCCACATTAATAAGAAAAGTACATGGATAAGAGATAACATTCCCTTGGTCTAGAAACAGCAGGCAATAAAA
Organism: Nyctibius grandis; assembly: GCF_013368605.1. Taxonomy (NCBI): domain Eukaryota; kingdom Metazoa; phylum Chordata; class Aves; order Nyctibiiformes; family Nyctibiidae; genus Nyctibius; species Nyctibius grandis. The sequence continues at coordinate 11,167,073 of NC_090665.1, forward strand.
TAATGCACAAAAGGTTCATGCAGTTAAAGGCACATAAATTTGTCAAAACAAGCTTCTGCCTTTAAGGAAGTCAGTTACTTAATATTGAGTAAGATTTGTTTCTCAGAAATAACAGATTCATAAATAACATCACTTCTTGCCTTTAACAGTGCACACACAAAGATGCTAACCAGTGTATGCAGTACACCAAAATGTGTGTTAATGATTTGCTCAGAACTAACACAGGTGGCAGGGGGGACAGCATTAAGTGGGTGCCAGTTTTCATGACACCTTCCACATTTATAAGAGGGGGAAGAAGACATTTAGGTTTCAACGTTTGCACCCACCACTTCCATCTTCTCCTCTTCCTTCTTCTCTTTCTCCTTCTCCTTTTCCTTCTTCTTGGCTTTTGCGGTGATGGACAGCACAGCAGTGGAAACCTGGATATGTCAACAGAGGCGGCATTCAGCATGACCCCAACATTTGACACTGTGCTTCACCTCCCCAGGCAAGGGAACAAAGGGAAATCAGTGTTAGGTCAGTTCTCAGGGCAGGTGTCAATAAGATCAATGCCACTTCCTACTTACTGCTCTGTTTAAGAGACAAATACACCACCGTCAAAGCAAATAAATGGCATAGATGGGACAAAAAAATGCCATGAATGCAGACTGGGTCCAGCAACATATGCAGAAGGAGACCAAACTTCCTATTTTAGAGATTAATCATTACTGTCTGGGTCTCTACACGAGAGGTTTGTTTATTTTTCACAGAGCAACAAACGGAATTCTTGTTATAGGAAAAGCCATTGCCAGAGTCTCCAAGGTAAAGAAACATGTATATAGCTACTCTTTAGAATGACCTAAAGCTGTTCCACTGTCCTAATCAGACCGCTGTGTTTCTCATTGATCTGAAGACATGGATATGCAAAATGCCCTATGGAGGAGCCCTCAGGAGACTGTGGCATTCCTGAGCCAGAAAGTACCCAGAAGCAATCCTCGAATACAAGAATTCAGCATGTTTCTCTTCCAGTGAGCACACTTCTCTATCCACAGTAACTGTAAGGCAGTAACTTGCTCAGAGGGACAGGGAGCAACTGCATTTGTCACGTTGCTGGTGAGGCTTTCTAGGCTAAATGTAGGCTCTTGGCACATTTTAGTTTTGGCCACAGAAGTTTAAAAGAGAAAGGATTTGTCCAACTCCCATCCTATTCCAAAGGTGAGAAAGCAGCTTTGCCTTTCATCAGAGTTCATTTCTGTGTTCCTTGGTGGCTCGGAAATCCGTTCTGCCCAGCATTCAATTCTGGTAAAACGTTTTACGGTTTTCACGCAATGTCATTCATCAGCATGACATGCCTGAGGTCTCCACTGCTGCAATTGCTCCCTAAGGGCTGCTCTGCCTGCTGCGGTGGTCTGCTCAACCGCTTTTACCATCCTGCGCCAGGAGACAAATTGCTTCCACTATTGTCCCGCTTGTCATCCCACAGGTCTCATCTCTTCCTTTTCAATACCTAGATATTCTCAGTTCCACACTTACCTTTTTGCAATCCATGGGCCTGACAGCTATTGTTCTAGCACACAGGCCCACTGCCCTGAGCCCCGGTACACTTCTGTCCTTCCATATGGGACTATTTGAGAAGTGTCCCACTTAATATTCTCAATGTTTGTACTGCAGTAGCATTTTGAAGCCTAAGTCATGAACAAGGACACCATTTTGCTTGGTGCTGCACAAAGATGCTACAGACATACAAATCAGGATGGCATGGAAAACAGTTCTATTAATGAATGCTTCTGCTTGACCACTGGAGACAAGGGAGGTTCCAGTGACTTAGTAGCACGGCAGTTGTATGCCATGATCAGCAACAGTCCCAGGCGCAGCAGGAAAAAATAGCTAGAATTCTCTTTCAGAGACAATAGCGCCTGCCAATTTTTCTTTCGCTCTTTAGATTCCCTGTTAATGCCACCAAAGTCAATGTTTATACTAGGAGGGAAAAGGGGTTAGTCTTTACAACACAGAAAGCTAGCCCAAATACCTTTTCTTTCTCCTTTTCCTTTGGTACCTCAAGAGGTGGGGGGTAGGCAAATGTGGACGGCTTACAGTTGGACTTGTACTGGACTTTTGGCATCTAAGACAAACAGTTAAAAAAAAAAGTTAGAGATGAGAAAAGCAGGGGAAAAAAAATCCACAGCAGAATAATTATTTTAGCTTAATTTTCCTTCCAGCAGAGACAAACACAGATCCTCTAAAGAATACAAGCTTCCCCTTCTCCCCCTCCGGAAGCCGAGAAACTGTTATCAGTGGCAACAGTTCAACTAGAACAATGTTATTTAATTATTCTATAATTCGACTCTGGCAAGCTCTCCTAGCCTTCTCCATACCCTCCACGCTATTCACACCATGCTTTGTTTTCATTGTTTCGAAGCTTTTGTGGTTTTGATGTCGTTGCTGTGCCTGCTTTTATTAACACAAAATTGGTTTAAGATCTAAGTGAAGATCTGCTCTGTCAACGCACGCTAGGGCAAACCAAGCACTGCCTGACATTCACCTCTTGCAAAAGGACAGTACATTGCTGGGGTGGGTTACCAATGTCACATATTCTCTTACCCTCAGCTACTTAAGCAAGGGCAGAAAGCATCTTTTGACAGCCAATCCAAATTCTTAAACGGAATTAATTTCTGCAGTATCTCAGCTCTCTTCCTTTATGACACATCACAGGGCAACAACAGAACAGGGACTGCTCTGAGGAAGCAAGGCGGGTGTGGTGCAGCCCATAACATACATCCAGTTTGTAGCTGGCTTTAGTATGCAAGCCAGGTTCTACAACATAACCCCACCTACAGCTGTTTGGGCTCTCTGGAAGCATTAAGGGATGGGGAGAAGGAGTCAAAATGGCAGTATGATCAAGCAGCCAAAAAGGTGCTGAGCCTATCACCGCCAGGGAGGCACAGAGACAAGCAGCAATGCAACATCTGTGAAGTATTCAGGACAGAGGGACTCTGAGAGCAGCCCAGCCCTATGCATGTTCTGTGCGTCGCAGAATAAGGCTGCAGCAAGGACAGGAGGGGGCTGCACACCCCTGCACTGCCACATTCAGAAGCTTTTTTGTGGAAGTTACTAGCTCAGCTCTTCAGCACAGGAGACCCAGCATGGTACACAGCTTGCAGGGGCCATTCCACGCCTGATCCGCTGGAAGAACAGATGCATAAGGAAAGTGCAGTACCCATGACTGCTCGCTTTAATGTTTACTCGCCAAGGAATCCAAACAGATCCTGTTTTCCCACTGCTAGCTTTCCTAGGGGAGAATATCACATAATTTATATGGAAGGGCAGGGGAGCGACACACTTATTTTTTTAGAAAATAACCTTGACCTTCTGGAGTGATAATGGCGTGGTGTCTGCCCACATATATGGACTACAGCTCCTTTCTTTGTAAGCTACTTTGAAGTAAAGGGGTCAAAGTCTGCTCTCTACATTTTTCTTGTCCCTATTCCCAGCACTAGCTCTGCAGTTTAAGCCTGCTTTTCAGACTTCTTCCAGTTAGCACTTTTTCTGGCACAAACAAGCTGGAGACATGCAAAGAAAACCAACGAATTCATGCACACACCTCCCAGACCACTCCAGTCTTCCAAGTAGCTATCAGCACCTCTTCTCCTCTCTGCTCATTACATACCTTAAGATCCTTGTTAAGGCCAATGACACAGGTTGGGGTGAAAGCCAGCGACAAGAAGTGTGACAGGGGGAACCAGAACCAGAACTGGGTGAAGACCAGAACCCCCACCACGGAAGGCATGTGAGTATGTCCTGTCCTCGACTGCAGTGAAATAGTTACGTTATGGCCCCCTGTAAGGAATCATAAATGAAATAAGTTAATGAATGCATTCCTGGGTACTCCACAAAGACACCTGAGTGATGCATCTCTAAAACAGCTGCTGTGAAGGGGGCTACACAGGGCAAGCCAGGCCACCAGGCTATCGGCTTTCTCCTCTGGAACACACCTCCCTCCTTTGCTTGCAATATCAGCATACAGTAAAACAGACAGTAACAACCAAACTGCTCTATCTGCTAGGTATTACCCCAAAACAACCCACGAATCCAGCCCTTCCACGCTCATTTTGCCAGGATACAGGTTAAACAAAAGTACAATGCAGAAGGCAGGGAGAAGGGGAGAAAACGCAAACCTTTGCCATAAAGACTTTTAAAACATAGAACATAGATGATCCACAAGGCAAGATCACAAGGAAAACAGTGCATACAAAGCAGTGCATACAGAAACTTTTCTTTCTGAGGCTGCCTCCCCGAACTGCCAGTTATTTGGAAGAAATATGCCAAGGTTTTTATCCTACACCATCTCAGTAGAAAAAAATGTAAACAGCAGCAACTTCAGAAGTTGCTTCTAGAGGTTATCAATCTAAGCAGCAAAGAGACAAGCTCCTGCAGTCTTTGCAGCAAAATTACTTCTCTGCCAGACAACCAAGCCTTAGCTTTGTACTTGCAAAGCAGAGACCAAAACAACTCCATATGTTGATGTAGTGCAGAAACATCCAGCTAGAAACCAAATTGAAAGATTGGGCTTGCAGACTGAGTGAGAAAGTGTTAATCTGATCTTCAGTCTTCTGATGAACACAGTGAATCGAGTTGAAGAGGGCACCAGGCAAGTCCATTACCGTTGACAAGACCAGGTGCACAGAGGTTAATTTTGTTAAAATACAAACACCCATTTGTTGCAAACTCCGGGCACTTTGTAGCTGAAAATCCTGAACTGGAGTAGCATTCCCCTGCCTCGCACAAACAGCCACCTCGACAGGGCCAGGCAGCAATGGAGCTATCTCAGTTTAAAGACAAGCAAAATTAATTTTTGCTGTCAAAACTAATGAAAGCCCTGAATGAAGCAGTGATCTCATCTTAGGTATCTGTCAGTGCTAGTCCCAGGAGCAGCAGTGGAAGATGGAGGATTTTGATGCCCTCCCGTAGGACACTCTGCATATGTACAATCTCCTTGCTTTTGCGGTAGTAGACTACAGAACTCCTTCCAGCTGCCTCTGAAGAAAGTCAATGATACGGTCTCATCTTTTACCACTGCTAGGTCTGCTCTGCTTCTCGTTATTTTCTCCGATACCAGTCTCTCACCCTTATACTTGAATTTGCCACAGCATTAAGGATGGATTGCCTGAGGTCTTGTGCTATCCTCAAACATGTCAAACACTGCACACTCAAATTTCTGATCTTCTCCCCCATCTTCCCTTTGAACTTTTTTTCACTGCATCACTGTATAAGGGTCAGGTCAGTAATCTGCAGATATTCCGGATCAAGCAGCCCACTGAATGTTGCACAAGCAGCTTAACTAGACTTTATCAAACTTTTGGACTTTAATTTTCAGAATTTGTTTTAACCTTTAGAATTGTATCATCCAATCTCTGGAATTTCCTGGATGAGTAACAGATTTCATATTCAAAAGATGCTGTCATGCTACTCCTTACTGCTGTTTTACAACCACACGGAGCCCACCCTCACTCCCAGGGTTTTTCAGGGAGCAGGAAAGGTGGGGAGACATGATATTGCACAACTGTGATTTATCTTTGTGATTAAGTAGCAGCCCTGACAACCTGGAAGGGAACACATTCCAGATCTTTGGCTGGATGGACGAAAGCTGTGACATGATGCCTGGAAAAGAAAAATTCAAAAAACACAAGAAAAAATTTTCAGGGCTCCTTGGGTAGTACTGTAAGGTCCATCTCCCAGAATTCACCCTGCCACTGTGGCAAGGTTTGCTGGAGTTAAAAATGGCTGTTCTGAAGACTGGGAGGATTTGCTGATTCAAAGTTTAATGTCAGTTAACAGGAGGGGGAGTGCAACAAGCAGATGCTAATGATTTATGTACTTTGATGAACTTACTCTTTACATAGTCATGGTGGCATTTGGTAATACTCTGTCAGCGTAGCCCAGGACAGCACATCACCACAGTAGTCATTAGATAAAGATGCTTCATGGACCTTGGAAATTAGTTTCCAACCCTGGCCTAGGCAGCATCCCATTTTCAAACAATATCATACTGTTTTTCTTTCTCTATCAGCAAAGACTTATTATCTGCTTCATCTATGTAGTGAATGAAGACAACCTGAACTGCTAGCAGCAGCACAGAAAAGTCAAAATCTCACAGGATGAGCCATCAAAACCACGGCAGAGTTGATTTCAACGTGTGCCAGCGACCTGATTCACACTGGCAATGAAGCACAAGGTAGCTCTAATCTGATGGACAAAACTATTAGCACAAGATAATAGCTTTTTTCCTAACTACCAGAGAGTTAGACCCAACTTTACATGAAGAGCTCATGAACAGGGACAGGCAGGAGAAAGGTGGGAAACAGTAACACTGAATTCAACATTATGCATCAGAGTTTATTTTTGTACTACAGTCTTTAATATCCAAAATCTAACACATCATGAGAGATGCATATTTAGAGACAGCAATGAGGAGATAGGCAACTCTTCCCTCTGTAATTTGGATGATACTTTCACCACTCAGTACAAACGTCTCCAAACTGTGGAGAATCCAGTACATTCACCATCAGGCTGTCAACAGCTTCGGTCTGTACTGCCCAGTGCTGCACCCCGTCCCCAACCCATTGCACTGCTGACACCACCCAAACCTTTCCTATGTATCGAGAAAAAAGATTTTCCAGATACGCTACATAGATATTTGTGTAGTGACTGCCGCTCCTCTTTTCTCAGTGACTGAGAAATGTGGCATTAAGAACCAGAGAAGATACCTAGAGTCCAGAGGGCAAAATAGTTTTCAAGCAGGTAAAATTCTGACATTTAATTAGATCAGTATATCCCTTTTGTAGCTCACATTTACAAATACATACTCCAGAAAATAAAGCATATTGATTTTACAAAGAACAGAAAGGGAGTCATCAGCCTGGAACAAGAGAGCATGTTTGTACGTGAAGGGGAGCATTATAAAAGTTTAGAGGCTTTGGGGGCAAAAAAAAAATAAAATCTCTAAGCTACATTTAGAGTGTCCACATTTTTCTTATTTTATTAAAGAAGTAAAAATGTAGCTACTGGGGCCTAACAATTAGACAATGACCAAATTCTTCATTTCCACTTCAGTGCTCCCAAGGTACCTTGCTCCTTCCATGAGACCACCAGTCTAACAACTGCTTCAAAAAACCCACCTCCCGTGCATCATTTTCCCACTTACACTGGAAATCTTGCACTTTTAATCAAAGCTTATCATTGGAAGAGAATTATACTTTTCTTCTACAAACTCAGTTGCCCCAGGTGTGGTAGATGACACAAAGAACCTTTTCTTCCTGGTAGTGATAATTAAATTCTATAGCTCATTGTTTCAGATAAGCACTTGTAGTTGTATGGGAGAGATAAAAAGAATTTATTCTTTTAAGAGGCTCTAATGAAAGTGGCAATAGGTCAAGAAAGGGTAGTTCACAGCCTTCCCCTAGCAGCGCAGCAAGAAATAAAGAGGTTAAAGTTGGCACAAATTCACATGTAGTTTATTAAAATTGGATGCTTCTGGTTTCCAAGTCATTATACATGAGTGACACAGGAAGCAAATAAGGTTTTAGCTGCATTTTTATGATTTAATCATAAAGGTAGGAATTTGAAGCAGGTCTGTACTGCTGAGAGAAAAATCTCTTTGAGCTGGGATGTGGCTTCCCAGCAACACAATATGAGTACGGGAATGACCAAAATTATTCTAACAGTCTTGTGCCAAGACTATTGCTCATTCTGAGCTCCAGGATGGGCACCTGGGAGGCAAGATAGATAAAGAAGTTCGTTCCTGTTGCGTCCTTCTCTGGGTAGTCCTGGTGATAAAGCACAGAGCAGCCTGATTGCCACATGCCCACCAGGAAGAGAGCTTTTTATGCTCAGTTCCACACAGACAGGTGCAGGCAGCGCTAGTTCTTCTTCCCCCACCACATGGCCTGGAGATGTAGTAATTTCATGCAGATACTGTGTAACCATAGTGCACAGTGCTGTGCTTAAAGCCATGCCACAGACAAATATACGAGACTCCTTTGCTTATGTGACTTCAGGACTAACGTTGATCTCAGAGTACAGGGAACATCAGCTTGTTTCTGCCTACCACCGGGAATAAGGAGGTGCATGGCAAGAAAAGGCCACAGCACGAGACCAGATGGGAGAAACTGTGTTTGGAAACTTGGAAAGGGGATGCTAGTGACACACACAGCACTGCACAAGTCTTCACTCCGGCAGAAGGAAAAATTCAAAACAAAACACTGTCCGCTGCTTACAGAAACCTTCCTTAATAGGCCCTGCAATTCAGTCCTTGTGAAATGCTAATGCCCTTAGAGAATCCTACCCCTGGCTCAACATTTAGTCATTAACACTCATGAGATGATGTTTCCTCCCTAGAAAAGGGTAGTAGTCTGTGAAACTAACTGGGTCTTCTGAAATAACACTGATGCAGTTAACTATGCTTTGCTCTTTGTGCAACACCTCTCTTAATAATCAGGAGAGGCAAAACCCAGTTATTAAAAACATATTTAATACATATATATATTTTTTAAACTGGTTATGTCAGGTTTTGACAGAAAAAGCAAAATATGAGGACTGGATACCACAAGGTTTCCAAATTTCTGGAGCAGTTGCTTACTTTGAAAAATAAAAAAGGAACCTATCGTGCTATAAACCAGTATTTAGGGTGATGAAACAGACTTAAAGCAAAAAGATCATATTTGTCCAGACTTCTGGACAAGAATTCTGCCCCAATGACTGGGTTGAGTCTCTCCTAGCAGAAGCTCACTTGATACAAGCTGAAATTACAAAACAGGGTTTATTTCTTTAATTAGATAAAATTACTTGAAATTAGAGATTTCTTGCTACTATTACACAACAGGATAAAGCCACACCGCAACTCCCAAATGAAATTTGCCATTACAGCTATTGTAGCCAAAGAAGTTTAAGAAATTTTGACTGCTTTAAATGGTTGAGGAATTACCTGCATCCAAAACGCCTTGTGCCAGGATTGCTCCAAACTTTGCCATAACATCATCATGCTTATCATTGATCACTTTGGAATAGAGCTGTCTGAACTGGCTGACCTAGATAACAAAATAAAAAGGAAAAAAAAAAAAAAGAGAGAGATTATAAAACTGTGTGAGTCAAATATTCTGTCTTTACTGGAAGCATCCTAGATTTCTGCATCCTAGGACGACTTTTGTCTTTTCAATGGCTTTAGTCACTGGTGTAACAAGTCATCCACTAATAATTAATTACAAAGGTTTTCCCCACTTGAAGATACCCATATTGCGATTTTACAATACTCAGGATGGACGTGCATTTCCAAACCACATTTTGCAGGCCTTACAGGAATAGCGTGAGAATCTCTGGAGTGTCACGGGAATAAAAGACCAACTGATGAGTTTGCAGCAAGAACTACTATATGTTCTTAGGTGCGCAACACTGCACTTTATTAAATTTCCTCCAATTCCTACTGCTGAAAACCTCAAACCTATTCTGTTTTTCCTGTACAATATTTCTGCTGTATTGATAATGTCCCTATGATGCGTCATCAGCAAATTTTGCTACTGCACTCCTACCTTTTAAGTGAAAATCATTAATGAAAATATTTAATAAAGTAATAGTTTATGCCATGGTATGTTCACCACAATATCTTAAGCACACATTAGCAAGGGAAATTGCTAAACCTTTGCTTATATTATCGTCATTGCTTCAAACAGCTTCATCTTTCACCGGTTCACCAAGCGTTGAAGAGAGAGAACAGTATCACATCCAGCAATATCGAAGGTTTTATCACAAATTAATAACTTATGTCTTTTAATATATACAGTGGAGCAACAATACAGCTCAAGTAGTTTTTATAACTGAAAAAGCAGACCAGGAAATCTCAATCTGCAACCCAGTCAAATCCTGGGAAACTGCATCCCATCCACAGCATGTCTGGAAGAATCTTTTATACCTCTTCCCTAAATGAATTTTAATCCATATATCCATGTGACATTTCATTTTCATTTTCTTTGTTTTCATACTAAGCCTTCACTTGAAATTTCTTCACTGAAAGGTTTGTCAAGCATTGGAACAGGCTGTCCAAGGAACTGGTTGAGTTGCCATCCCTGGAGGTATTTAAAAGATGTGTAGATGTGGCACTTAGGGACATGGTTTAGTGGTGGATTTGGCCATGTTAGTTTTATGGTCTGACTTGATCTTAAAGGTCTTTTCCAACCTAAATGATTCTATGCTCAAAAGCAAAGGAGGTCTTTTCAAAAACGCTCCTTCCAACGTGTCTGGAACAAACTTCTCCCCACTACTGGTCGACTTTGTTGCTGATATGCCAAGTTCTATTCCTACATCTGCAGGCACAGATGAGAAAACAAACTTCTAGCTCAAGGCAGTAGGGCCAGACACAGCCACCAGAGACACTGAGCGGTTCCTAGTACTGCAAACGCAGTGAAAGTTTCCAAGTATAAAACCCTGACACCAAACAACCCCCTAGCCACTTTTCACATCCAAAGAGCATGTGCCTCTCCAGGGACACCAGCGATATTTTTTCAGTGACAAGCATCTGAAGAAAAGTCCTACCTTTCAGTTGTGAAACACACTTAGTGCCTTCTGTAGGCAAAGAGGAACGTACTCTTGCACAGCCTCTGATGCTCCCAGCACCTAATTGTACCAGTGAAGGAAGTTTAAACACTAACTATGACACTCAGGAGGTCTTTCTGGTTGATAACAGCAACCAGCAAACATCTGGCACCCTGTCCATGCAGGACACCACAAGCTCCAGAGCTGTGCTAAGGGTGGGCAGCACTGAGCACCAGGAGCAGCCATCAGGCATCACTCCTAGCTCACGTGGCCTGTCTTGGGGTGCACTGGGGAATCTCAAAGCGCTTACAGAAAGAGTTTTCACACCCGGGAAGAAAACAACCATTCATACGACTGAGTTGCTGACGTGAGAACTGTGCTGGGAATAACATTTTGTTAAACTGGGATTCATCAAGGTAAAAAAAAAAGATCAAAACAGAACGAAGAGCTGACTGCTGGGATAAATCAAACTCCAGGGGTTTCTCAGCAAAGCACGAGATCAGATTCCCCAGTAAAAGCACATCAGAGCCATGAGGTAATCCTGCAGCCGAGGTAATGCTAGCAATAAATTTCAACACCTTTCACGAGTGATTTTTTGACCAGAGGCAGTAAGAAGTTAAGACTCTACCTTTGAGAGATTACGTCCAATGCCTGGGATGGAAAGAAGACAGACGTTGCCTCTCCAACCCATGAGCATTATACCCAAGAGCTGCAATGCTGCTTGGCAGCCCTACGCACTTAGTGAACGCTTCAGTTTAAGACCGCACGTCTGCTGCAAAACAGTTCTCAATGCACTTAACTCATCACACTGCTTAGAACAGGTGCCAAAGGAAGAGGCACTCTCTGGTTGATACCTTTCCTGCCTTCACTCTTTCAGCCACTAACCCAGCAGTACTACTTGTCACTTCAACTCCTTCAGTGCTGATGGCATCTAACCTGATGAGATTTAAACCAGCCTGTGACAGTGAAAGACTAACATTCATGAGAGTAAATCATGACCTCCTGAACACAACTGTATTCAAATTATTTGATTTGTTTCACACAAATGGACAGTTTCTCGACCGCGAATCACCAGAGCAGCCACTTTTAAACAGGAGCAGCGAAGCTGAACAAAACGACACTTCTGTGGTAGAGCTGGAGGCATTTATTAAAACTGACAAGGGAAAAAGAGCAGCTTTTTCCATTTTTCAGTCTAAGTAAGTCCAACGATTTGTGTGCTAATATTAGTTCTCTATTCACCAATTCTCCTTCGCATTAAAAAGTTTTTAGCTACTAGTCCCTGTCCCCAAAAGGAGGTGACTTACATCTCCTTGAATCTATTAAAGCTAAGAAAAAGGAGCAACGTGCATTTTCAGGGCAGCCCCACAGACAGATGTGTGGCAGGGAGATACTGCACACACAATACAGGGTTTATTCTGGATAAACTGACCAAACTCTGCTCTTGCTTCACTCCATTTATGCTTTTTCATGCTCTCGTGATTTTTATTTATAAAAGCTTACACTGAGGTTTACACGTTTAATATAAATAATTTGTTTCTTATGCCTGACCTCTTGTACACTGGAAAAATACCTTAGTTTGCATTTGCAACCAGGAACAGGGCCTTGTGCAGTATCAATGGCAACCACATGCAGCCTAGGTGACCCAAAGCCTTCAGATATTATTTGGGACAGACACACAGAGACACAGAAGCAACATGTAAAACTTCCTCTGGTTGAGCTGAACAGTAGGATTCCAGTACCTCTGTTTAGAGCACATCATTCCTGTGACTCTGGGCTCAGCTTCTGGATTTGAAATATTTATAAAAGCAGACGGGTGTTACAAAGCTCGTTTGGTGGACTGTAATCTGGAATTTACACCGTAATCAAATCTTCAGAGAACGAAACCCTGGGTGAAGGGAGAAGACGTTCAGCAGAACTGCTAATGTTCATGCTGGCGTCTGAAGTCTGATGGAGCAGCACCTTGGAACAGAGGGCAGAAATGCCCTTGTGAGCACCCTTTCCCTAATATGCCTTCCACAGCTCCTACTCACATGTACATTAGTCCAGAGCAGATGAACAAAACACCTGAGCAACAAGCCCACCAGGAACCCACCAGCCGTGGCACCAGGACACCGTGCAGGGCAGTGAGCTAAGCAGGACACTGACAACTGCAAGGGACAGAAAGCTGGCTGCTAAACCTGAGCGGATCAATTGCCACCTCTCCAGGCAACACGGACACGTCACAGCAGGGAATCAGCTGAGAGCAGGTGTTCAGTGAATAAGTGCTGAACAGCTACAATAAGAAATAGTCCTTATACCCTCTACTTATAAAAATACAAAATAGGTAGTGCCATATCAAGAGCGTTCTGCTTTCAGATAAATTCTGCATACCTGTGCTTCGTGAGCCGTGGATCATTGCCAGCCCTGGAAAGTGTATTGAGCAAGCATGCCCTTTCCAAAGTTTTACTTTAACATCAGTGGAAGCAGAATTGTTCTATGAAAGGGTGGGAGACCACCCCACCTGGCCTTAGGGACCAGGCAACCCCAGAGTGAAGGACTGCCTCAACACTCGAATGCACGGTAGGCCTGCATGCTTATTCAGGCTGTTCCTACAAAGCAAGTGCTTCACACGAACGGGATTTTTGACTGGATGAGGACCCCCTGAAAACCTTCCTTGTTGCTGGGGAAAGCCTGCTTTGGCAGCTAGCTGTAGCAGTTCAGGAAGGTATTGTCCTCACATGGAGCCATTGCTTCATCTCTTTGGAGAAAGCAAGAGCAGTACAGAGAAAAGCTCAGTTCTGCCTTTGCTGTTGGGGCACTCACCTCCTACAGAATGAAGCAAGATGTCAACAGACAGTAATTTCTTAAGATGTTGAAGTAAAATCTGCTGGAGTTTGTCTAGTAGAGACGTTTAATCTGCTACTATCGTTCCTTCAAACCACAGCAACAAGCACATCTCAAACTACTGAACAGGTTTATTTAATACACTATGAAACCCACAAGCTCTGTTTCTCTGCTGAAATCTTCAAGCCCTTTAAAAATTTTACAGCATTTGGAAATGCTATCAAGAAATTTATTTGAGCGACTTCCAGGAGGAACACTAAAACGTAGGCAGTGACTCATTTCGTCTTTACTAACAATACACACACACCATTCTGATAATTAGTGCTGGCCAAAACGACATGCCACTGATTTCAAATAAAGCCAAACGTGCAGCCTTGGAAACACTGAGGAAACAACACAGGCTTTAAGACACGAGAACGATGCAGCACCATTTCCTACCACAAACCCAAGTGGCTGCCATTTATCAGGTTGTTTACCACTTCTCCCTCCACCAGTCAACATTCATGCACATGAAGCCCATAAGATTGTTAAGAATAAGACTTAATAAACAGTTAACTAAGGGAAACAGTGGCAGGTGATGTGCATGATGCTTTTTGCAAATTCAAGTTCTTACGAACAAGTATTTAGGAATTTGTTTTTAATAAAACAGGTTTTAAACTGTTTGCATGTTCTACCTATCTTATTCAAAAGTTGAAGTTATTCTGCGTACACTTGTGATCTTGAAAGGGCACATAGTATGCAGAAGCATCTAACAATAACAGGCTTACATAAAGGAATGTGAAAGTGCTACTAGAATATTGCAAAAATCATTCTTGCATCCTAGTAAGACCTAGCATGTCATCTAAATGGGGAAAACAAAAAGAGAGCAATCTGGTCCTGGTTTCTTCACAACATCTTAAAGATAATAGGCCAAGATGATAGAAGGAACATGGAGGAAAAGCCTTGACCTTGCTTATTATCTTCTCATTTTGCCAAGATGACTATCCTAACACAAAACCAGGAAAAAGTAAATTCAATTCAAGATGTTAGACACATAGTTTGTCTCCAAAATTGCTGTCTTAATTGCCCTGCAGGTCACAAATACATAATGAAGTTGTCATTGATTTCTGTTACAATGATCTCATCACATCTATAATTTAGGATTCCATTTCACAAAATAAACTTGTTATTGTTCTATATCCTGCACTAATATGGTTCTTAAATGTATCAACAGAGGTCAGGAAAAATCATGCTGGCTGCACAGGGAGGAATTGTGTTTCAACTCCAAAGAGGCGAATTCAGCTTTACACAAGATTCGCTACCCCTTTTGGCACTTAAGCAACTTGCAAGCTCAAGGGACTTCCATATAACGACAATTCTTTATTTAAACTCTTTATTTAAATTTTTATTTAAATTAATAATTTTAAAAGTGTAGAGTGAGCACAACAAAGAGGAAGACAAATACAAAGCAAAGAGGACAGCAAAGGTGATTCAAAGGTGTACGTCTACATTATCTCACAACACAAATGGTTTCATTTAAACCAAAAAACTTTGATTCTTACATCTCTGTTTATTGCTGGCATTTCAACATTGCAATGCTCAGGTCTCAAAACTGAAGTTATTTTATACCTGAAAAATCTAAATCTACTCAAGGAAGATTGTTTGCTACCATCTTTATCCCAAATCACCAGAGAATGTAAAGTCCTTCTAACCCTAAGCTTACAAACAAGAAGTTTACAAAAAAAATTAATCCCAGAACAGTCAAAACTTAAAAGTAATGACAGGAAGCTGGTCAGATTATACATCACAATCTTTAGTAAAATCACTATCTCTCACATGCAAAGTGTCACGAAGTATTTAGCAGCAGTGAGATGATAATCTGTAATATTTAGCTTCTCTGTAACCCCATCAAGACCACACGTTCAGCTTGTGGGATACGAAATCCATCATGCTCCTCTTACTAGCTGTTTATCCAGCAATGCAAATGCTCACATATATCAGGTTAGACACTTTGGCACACAGTGCCCCAGCGTGCCACTTAGGAATCTAATCAGATCCAAACATGTCACTGTAATCCAAAAATGGCTAGTTTTCTGAACTCCACCCTTTCACATCAGAATAAAATAATTTTTCTTCAGACTGGCAGAGCGCTCCAAAAAGTTTCCCATGGATAATAAATAACTTCATCAGCAGCATATTCCTCAAAATATTCCTTTTACTTTTGAGCAAGAAACTATGATGGTTACAACTAACTTTTGAGGTGTTCAAAACAAGTAAAATTTATATATTTTGTGTTTAGTTCCTAAATTAGCAGAATATTTCAGGGTTTATTTATTATTTTATAATCTGTAGGATTTGGGGTTTTGTTTGTTAGTTTTTTTAGTATCTGCAGTGCTTCTATGACTGGGTTATGAATTGCCTTCTGTATCTACATTATGTAACACCACACAAATTTTGGCTCAAACAAGGCTCTGGCATAAAGATTTTTCAGTTCCCCTCCCCATTTTTAAGAAAGCCACTGAACCCCAGACTATACATCTCATCCTGTATTTGCTAGCCAACTATTTTAATCACCCATTTAACAAGCCTAGGTATTACATGCACCTCTGAAGTCAAGGTTACCAGGCCTCTTTAGGGAAAGAGATCTGACTTACTACACACCTCAAATAATCTAGCTGTTTTCCTGTCCGCACTTTTCTTTAGGACACAGACTCTTTCACCTATCACCTCAAAAAGACTGAAACTCCAGTAGACAGACTCAGCAAGTAATCTACAACAGCCTTGGATGTCTGACTGATTCGGAGCAGTGTGCAATTCCCATCCCAAGAGGATTAGGGTGCTTTGCAAACTAAAATGAATTTATTCTCATAATGTCCTTTCATAAAAGGAAGTATCATCGTTATTTCTTTCAGGTGGGAAACTGAGGCACAGGAGAGCTATACAATTTGCCCAACATCAGAGGGACACACAATGATTAAACCTGATCTCCTATACTGAGGGCTGGCATTCCAAGCACCTGACCAAGGAAGAAACAATAAAAACAACAAGCAGTTTCTTTCCATAGAAAGATAATTCAACTTTATGTTACAGAAACTTTGTATCTTGGAAGATGAGGGGATCCAACAGAACTCCAGTGTTCTCCACTGGCTTATTCAGTTGAACTACAGTTCTGATATTGTCCTGGTTTGGCTCAAACCAGGCCAAATAGTCTTAGAGAACCCAAGGTCACTGCTTACGAGTAAAGAGCCGAAGGGGGTTGTACCTGCAGGGAGTAGTGGACAGGGCAGGTGACCCAGGATTGACCAGCAAGGTATTCCATCCCATACATGTCATTCTCACTTTCCTGTTTATCACTAACCCACTGCCTCCTGGAGGTGGGGCCCAGGAGGGAGGGGCCCTCCTGTCTCCCACTGATTGGTACCAGCTTTGCCAAATCTCCAGTTAAAAGCCTGCAGGTGTGATGGCAGTGGAGCTTTTGCATTTTGCCCTCTGCCCGTGCTGGGTGGAGCTACTGCATTTTCCCCTCTGCCCGTGCTGGGTGGAGGTACTGCCTTTTCCCCTCTGCCTGTACTGGGGGGAGCAATTCTGCCTGAGGAGGATTTCCAAGCTCTTGATCTTGGTTTTGTACATATTTGTATATATTTGGTTATTTCTATTATTATTGTTATTATATTCTTTTTCATTATTATAGTTTATTAAAACTGTTTTAACTTTCCAACCCATAAGTCTCTCTCCTTTTTCCCTTTCCCTTTCCCTTGGCGGGGGGGGGAGAGGGTTAACAGAGAGCATCTGCCACCTGGTTAATAGCTGGCCCAGCTTTAAACCGTGACAGATTTATTGGCGCCCAACGTGGGGCAAGAGAGAAGCTCCAACAGGTTGTTCTGATAAGTTGAATCCTGGCTCTGGTGGGAGGAGACCCGGAGAGCTCAGCTGAGAGAATATCAGATTTCTTCCTTTGAGATTTACAAGGGGTTGGAAAGTTAAAACAGATAGTGAAGATGGTGATGTCATTTTTGAATGCTGTGTTATCTCATCTTTTTATGGAGTTTCTTTCACAATTGAGTATTGCAATGATGCCTTACCTGCCATGGGCACTGTGTTATTGCTTGCTTCTTATGAATGTTTACATGCAGTTTAGCAGTGGGCGCTGGTCGAAATGTATTGTTTTGGTATGGGGTTTGATACTGATTTATGCTGTGATAAACTGGGCAGTTAATATTCCGATCTCTTATCTCTATGACACAATGATGGGCAGCTTTAATCGCGAATCAGTAGCAGCGACTTCATCTGCACGCTCCAGGCGTCCCTTAGCTGATTCTGTTAATGATTACACTTCCAGTTTTACTTTGGGAAATAGTACCTTCTCCTTTTCTGCCAAGCTGATTCCACTAGATTTTGCGAAATTAGGATGGTGCTGTCTAGGTGGCATGTTTTTATTTTTGGTTGTCCTGAATGTGTTTCTGATGTGGGATAAGATTAAATATCGGTGCAGGGACAGTTGTAAGTGTTATGCAGCCACCTCAGATCCTACAGTGTGTACTGCCGCTACAGCCTCAGATCCTACAGTGTGTACTGCCGCTACAGCCACTAAACCCACTGAAACCTCGGCACCCTGTACCACAGCTGCTACACCCCCCAAGATGGCCACTGTAGCTACTCAGACTCTCAGCACTCCCAAGACAGCCACTGCATCTACTCAGACTCCAGCATCTATCGAATCTCTGCCAATTGCTCCTGTAACCAGGAAGAAATACCAAAAGAAATCAGCTCGTGAAGAGAAGGATGATGACTCAGAGCCTTCTAAGACAGAGCCATCATATAACCCAGGTGAGGGCCCTTCTCAGGCAGAGTTAGGGCCCGACACAGATGGGGGTTCCCTTGATTGTCCTTTTAAAGCAGACCCATCACAGAAGAAAGGTCCTTCTAAAGCAGAACTATCACAAGAGGACTCGGACGTAGAGGTAACCTACCACTCCTTATCCCTGAAGGACCTGAGAAATATAAGGAAAGACTTCAGCCGTTATGACAGTGAACCTATTATTACCTGGCTGCTCCGATGCTGGGATAATGGGGCAGACAGCATGCAATTAGATGGCAGAGAAGCCAGACAGTTGGGATCCCTGTCCAGAGATGGTGGTATTGATAAAGCGCTCGCAAGAAAGTCAAACACTGTCAGTCTCTGGAGGCGACTCTTGTCAGCTGTAAAGAGCAGGTATCCCTATAAAGATGATGTTATGAGCCACCTAAGCAAATGGACCACTATAGAAAAAGGTATTAACTACCTTAGAGAACTGGCTGTGCAAGAGATCATTTATAGACACCCACGGGACATTGTAGATCCTGTAGATCCTGATGAAGTGGAATGCAACCGATCCATGTTCCGGAAGGTTGTGAAGAATGCTCCACCGACATATACCCATACTTTGTCAATATTAGTATGGGGAGAAGATGATATGGCACATTCTACTGTGGGCGAAATGGCTAACTGTATGCGACAGTATGAAGACAGTATTTCTTCCCCACTGCAGGCACGCATCTCGGCTGTGGAAAAACTGACTAAGGAGAACAAGGACTCATTTAAACAACTGTCAGACAAACTGTCCATGATCGAGAATAAACTTGACTCTCTACCTACACAGGCGCGCGTTGCAGCTGTTAGGAGAAAACGCTCTCCTACAGGACCAGCTCAAAGGAAACAGAACACATCACGAGGTATCCTGTGGTTTGCCCTGCGTGGTTACGGGGAGGATATGAGCAGATGGCATGGACAACCTACCAGTACCCTACAGGCACGAGTACGTGAGTTGCAAGCTAAAAGAAATACCAGAGAGAATTTTTCTAGAAGGATGGCTGCTCCAGTTACCAGTGAGCAGGACCCCAGTCAGGGGAGATGGGCCTCAAATCACTTTTTCCCAAGTGTGAATAGGAGAAATGAAGGTCCAGTCCCTGTGAGCAGCACGAATCCATTTCTTGATTAGGGGGGCCCTGCCTCCAGCCAGGTGGAGGAGAGGGACAACCGGATTTATTGGACTGTGTGGATTCGATGGCCTGGCACATTAAAACCACAAAGGTATCGAGCCCTGGTAGACACTGGTGCACAGTGTACCCTAATGCCATCGGATCATAAAGGGGCAGAATCTATCAGCATTTCAGGAGTAACAGGAGGATCTCAAGTGTTATCTGTATTGGAGGCCGAAGTGAGCCTAACTAAAAATGAATGGAAAAAGCACCCCATTGTGACTGGCCCAGATGCTCCGTGCATCCTTGGCATAGACTACCTCAAGAGAGGGTATTTTAAGGACCCAAAAGGGTACAGGTGGGCCTTTGGTATAGCAGCTGTAGAGACTGAGGACATTAAACAGCTGTCTACCTTGCCTGGCCTCTCAGAAGATCCTTCTGTTGTGGGGTTGCTGAAGGTTGAAGAACAACAGGTGCCAATTGCTACTACCACGGTGCACCGACGACAATATCGCACCAATCGAGACTCCCTGATCCCCATTCATAAACTGATTAGACAATTAGAAAATCAAGGAGTGATTACCAAGACTCGCTCACCCTTTAATAGTCCTATATGGCCAGTGCGAAAGTCTGATGGAGAATGGAGATTAACTGTGGACTATCGTGGCCTAAATGAAGTTACGCCACCGCTGAGTGCTGCTGTGCCAGACATGCTAGAACTTCAATACGAACTGGAGTCAAAGGCAGCCAAGTGGTACGCCACCATAGACATTGCTAATGCCTTTTTCTCTATTCCTTTGGCACCAAAGTGCAGGCCACAGTTTGCTTTTACCTGGAGAGGTATCCAGTACACCTGGAATCGACTGCCCCAGGGGTGGAAACACAGTCCTACTATTTGCCATGGACTGATCCAGACTGCACTAGAAAAGGGTGGAGCTCCAGAACATTTGCAATACATTGATGACATCATTGTGTGGGGTGATACAGCAGCAGAAGTTTTTGACAAAGGGGAGAAAATAATCCAAATTCTTCTGAAAGCTGGTTTTGCCATAAAAAGGGGCAAGGTCAAGGGACCTGCCCGGGAGATCCAGTTTTTAGGGATTAAATGGCAAGATGGGCGTCGCCAGATCCCGATAGAGGTGATCAACAAAATAACAGCAATGTCCGCACCAACTAACAAAAAGGAAACACAAGCCTTCTTAGGCGTTGTGGGTTTCTGGAGAATGCATATTCCAGATTACAGCCAGATTGTACGCCCTCTTTATCAAGTGACCAGAAAGAAGAATGATTTTCAGTGGGGCCCTGAACAACGACAGGCTTTTGAACAGATTAAACAAGAGATTGTGCATGCAGTAGCCCTTGGACCAGTCCGTACGGGACAAGATGTTAAAAATGTGCTCTACACCGCAGCTGGGGACAATGGTCCTACCTGGAGCCTCTGGCAGAAAGTGCCAGGGGAGACTCGAGGTCGACCCCTAGGATTTTGGAGTCGAGGATACAAGGGCTCCGAGGCCAATTACACTCCAACTGAAAAAGAGATACTGGCAGCATATGAAGGAGTTAGAGCTGCTTCAGAGGTAATTGGTACTGAAGCACAACTTCTCCTAGCACCTCGACTACCAGTACTAGGCTGGATGTTCAAGGGTAAGGTTCCCACTACCCATCATGCAACTGATGCGACGTGGAGTAAATGGATTGCATTAATTACGCAGAGGGCTCGAATAGGAAACCCTAATCGCCCAGGAATCTTAGAAGTAATCATGGACTGGCCAGAAGGCAAAGACTTCGGAATGCCACCAGAAAAGGAGGTGACACGTGCTGAAGAAGCCCCACCATATAATGAACTACCAGAGGATGAGAAGCAGTATGCGCTGTTCACCGATGGATCCTGCCGTCTTGTAGGAAAGCATCGGAAGTGGAAAGCTGCTGTATGGAGTCCTATACGACGAGTCACAGAAGCTACAGAAGGACAAGGTGAATCAAGTCAATTTGCAGAAGTAAAAGCCATCCAGCTGGCTTTAGACATTGCTAAACGAGAAAAGTGGCCAAGGCTGTATCTTTATACTGACTCATGGATGGTGGCAAATGCCTTGTGGGGGTGGTTAAAGCAGTGGAAGCAAAGCAACTGGCAGCGCAAAGGGAAACCTATTTGGGCTGCTAAATTGTGGCAAGATATTGCTGCTCGGCTAGAGAAACTAGTCGTGAAGGCACGTCATGTAGATGCTCACGTACCTAAAAGTCGGGCAACTGAGGAACATCGAAACAACCAACAAGCGGATCAAGCTGCTAAAGTGTTCCAAATAGATTTGGACTGGGAACACAAAGGTGAACTATTTTTAGCTCGGTGGGCTCATGACACTTCAGGTCATCAAGGGAGAGATGCAACATACAGATGGGCTCGTGACCGAGGGGTGGACTTAACCATGGACTCTATTGCACAGGTTATCCATGATTGTGAAACATGCGCCGCAATTAAGCAAGCCAAACGGTTAAAACCTTTGTGGTATGGGGGACGGTGGTTGAAATATAAATATGGGGAGGCCTGGCAAATTGACTATATCACACTCCCTCAAACCCGCCAGGGTAAACGCTATGTGCTTACCATGGTGGAGGCGACCACCGGATGGTTGGAAACATACTCTGTGCCCCATGCCACTGCCCGGAACACTATTCTGGGCCTCGAAAAGCAAATCTTGTGGCGACATGGCACACCAGAGAGAATTGAGTCGGACAACGGGACTCATTTCAAAAACAGTCTCATAGACAACTGGGCCAAAGAGCATGGCATTGAATGGGTATATCACATCCCCTATCATGCACCAGCCTCTGGGAAAATTGAACGGTACAATGGGCTGTTAAAAACTACCCTGAAAGCAATGGGGGGTGGAACCTTTAAAAACTGGGATAAACATCTGGCACAAGCTACCTGGTTAGTTAACACCAGAGGATCTATCAATCGAGCTGGCCCTGCTCAGTCAGACCTTCTACATACAGTAGAAGGAGATAAAGTCCCTGTGGTGCATGAAAGGAATCTATTGGGAAAAACTGTCTGGATTCTTCCTGTAATGGGCAAAGGTAAACCCATTCGTGGGATTGCTTTTGCTCAGGGACCTGGATGTACTTGGTGGGTGATGTTGCAAGATGGTGAAGTCCGATGTGTCCCTGAAGGTGATCTGATTCTGGGTGAGACTACTTAAGTCTGAACTGCATGTTGTTGCTGCATAAGTGTCTTTCAGGTTAAGACAGTGGTGATGAGACCGGAGCTAGCTTCATCAAGTGGCGTCCAGTAACCTCCTCGAGTCTGACACCTTTACCCTGCAACCCGTGGGCACGAACCATGACGAAAGAGAGACTGCTAGCCAGAGAGACTGCTGAGAGACTGCTAACCAGATGGAAACCCACAATCTTGAACCAAATGAACTTGATGGACTTTTCGCATAAAGATGAATCATAGACTAGTGATATGTATATATATATTTGAAAATGAAAAGGTAGTGGTGATCTGAGTATGACATGAATGGTATGGAATAAGGGGTGGAATGTCCTGGTTTGGCTCAAACCAGGCCAAATAGTCTTAGAGAACCCAAGGTCACTGCTTACGAGTAAAGAGCCGAAGGGGGTTGTACCTGCAGGGAGTAGTGGACAGGGCAGGTGACCCAGGATTGACCAGCAAGGTATTCCATCCCATACATGTCATTCTCACTTTCCTGTTTATCACTAACCCACTGCCTCCTGGAGGTGGGGCCCAGGAGGGAGGGGCCCTCCTGTCTCCCACTGATTGGTACCAGCTTTGCCAAATCTCCAGTTAAAAGCCTGCAGGTGTGATGGCAGTGGAGCTTTTGCATTTTGCCCTCTGCCCGTGCTGGGTGGAGCTACTGCATTTTCCCCTCTGCCCGTGCTGGGTGGAGGTACTGCCTTTTCCCCTCTGCCTGTACTGGGGGGAGCAATTCTGCCTGAGGAGGATTTCCAAGCTCTTGATCTTGGTTTTGTACATATTTGTATATATTTGGTTATTTCTATTATTATTGTTATTATATTCTTTTTCATTATTATAGTTTATTAAAACTGTTTTAACTTTCCAACCCATAAGTCTCTCTCCTTTTTCCCTTTCCCTTTCCCTTGGCGGGGGGGGGAGAGGGTTAACAGAGAGCATCTGCCACCTGGTTAATAGCTGGCCCAGCTTTAAACCGTGACAGATATATAAACAACGCTCCCAGATTCTGCTCAGTGAGAACTAACTGGTTCTTTTTTTTTTTTTTTTTTTTTTAATAATTCAAAGGAACAAACTGTCTGCCAGCAAATCTTCATGTTCCGTGACTTGGAAATACCCAAACACCTGTATTTGTAGATTTCCTTTGCTGACTTTCCCAAGTAAAATTTTCCACTGGACAAAGAGGTTTTTTTCTTTCTCCCCATCCAAACGCAGTAAAGAAGTGGCTGTTTTTATCATAGGTCCATTTCTAAAATGGCATCAATAAAAGCAACCCATATATGACAGACGAGTAGCAAAGTACTAGTTACTGCTCTGCCTCAGCACTCACCAGAGCAGATGAAATGTGGAACCTCAGAGCTTCTATTAATGTGGACTTTTAGTCTGTACAAATGTTTGCATATCATCATCTGTCATATATTCACAGGGCAATCTATTTTTAAAAGCTAAACACAGCATATGTAATCCTTTTTGCCTTCTGGCAGAAAGAAAAACTCCATTTTAAAAAAAATGTATTAGCTATAAAGCCACTAAGCCAGTTCTGACAGCAGAAACCGTTTCACTGAAAAGTGTAAGACCAGCTACAAAAGAAACGTAGTATATACACTTCCCTGCAGGGTGACCACATCCAAAACTAAGTTTACTATTATGAAAAACAATTTCTTTACTAAATAACAGTGTTCACATAAATCACGAGCATACAGGCCTCAGTGCATGTTAGCGGAAGACAGTCACTTTCATATCATTACAAGATGCTTTTAGATCTTTTAAGGAAGAGCATTTATTCTTGTAAAGCCTATACCTTGTAAGGTATGTCACATTACCTTTGGGCAGGTAATCTCAGTCTGCTGGATCATGATAAGGGCAGACGCAATCAGAGCTCCTTGACGTACATAGTTCACAGGATCATTTGTCATTGGCTCAAGCAAATTAATTGCTTCCTAAAAAAAACCAAGAAATAAGCAGTCACAAAGTTAATACTATTATTTTTAGTATCCCAGGATTCAGTACTCTAATGGAAGGTTATCAGATTGATGCTATCAGATATACTTTTTAATGTATTTTGCCTGTTCTTGGTAAATGAAGCAGAAATCTGTATTTCTGTGGTTTTTAATCTAAAAATTGGGAGGAAAAAAAACCCCACAAAACCCCAAGTGATGGATGGAACAAAATCTACCTGCGGAAATAGGGCAACAGATAAACGACAGTTGTTGTAAGCAACAGATGCATTCATCACATCAGAACTACTGACATGCCTTAAATAGTACACATAAATTATTTGTACACTTTCTTTGCCATTCTTTCCAACAAAACACATCAGCATTACCTTCATTTTCAGTGTAAGGAACAAATGAACCAGAGATATCAAACAATGTGTTGGAGGTTATAAAACGAGATGGTAAAACAACCCAGGTCCCAAATTCTTGGCCTTACACTTTATTGTTAGAACCTGTAATGTTTAGCATCACGTGAAAACATTCATTTCAAACTTACATCGAGTGGGGCTGCCTCTGAGCACCCATATAGTAAATCTAGGTTTTTAAAGTATTTCAAAACACACTATCGCTTCTTCAAATTCAGTAACTTCCCAGCTAAGCGCAACAGGAACATCACCCACAATGATCTATCAATAAGCATTCCTTTCAATGCAGTCATTGATTATGAAAAGCTATAAGAGGGTCTATTGTAATAAATGCTCCTCAGATGTACCCAAGACCAGCATGGGCAATTTGCAGGCATCTGAGACTAAATCTCTCTGTAGGCACATTTTTTCATCTCCATTTATAGTTCTGTCACTTTGCAAGCCATGACTTAAATATATATAGAATTATTACAGACACAAGTTCATTTCTAACCATGCAAGGTCCTCAGCACACATCACACAGGACAACTGAGCTCATCTAAACTCACTGCTACCAAAATGAGATCTCTCTCCTTCCTCAATTTCCCTTCAGCTATCCAGTCCCTCCCCTTTCCCTATGCTAGTTGTAGCCCTTGTCTCACCTCTCAGTGAGGTTTTCCAGCTTGATAATTCAACAGAGAACCGTTCCCTTTTTTGTTGCTGTTACCTGGGTCAGTTTTCTGTGAGGTTCTGTCTGAATCAGCTCACTAGGGAAGTGGACATGAGACAGAGCAAAAGATGGCAAGAGGGACCAAGACTACCCGTTTCAATAGCAGCAAGTTGTTAGCGGGCTCAGCCAGCCTTCAGCAATCACGGTCTTCAGATCTAAGCAGAATAAACCTAAGACAGCAGTTTGTACAGCCATGGGCAGCACAGATAAATTTGGTCTGTGGCAACACGGGGGTTTTCTCAAAGCACTCTGAAATGGCAAGTGAAGTAAGCTGTTAAGATACTCTTTGGAACAGGAGAGAGAACAGTTAGACATCTACCCTGAGAAGCTCAAAGAGCTCTTTTAATCTATTTTGTGATCTTCCGATTACTCAAGTTGGACAGAATCACTTGCCAATCTTGTACGGAGCTCTCTGCTGTCCATACTTAAACTGAGGATATGAGCAAATGCAGCTGAGTGCACGAGTCTCCCAGCACAGACCCCTCTCAGTGTTAGTTCTGCCAGGATGAGGCTTTTAAAAACAAGCTGATTTTATACAAAACACTATTTCTAAGAACCACTTCTAGAACACGATCATGTGTTCACTTAGACTACTTTCGCCAATTGAGCTATCTTGGAGGCTGCGCTTCTCCACCTGACAGTGACTCATTCATTCTTTGGCACCCACTCAATATCACATATGGAACGTCCACTGTGACAAAAAGCTGAACTTTCCGATCTCCAAAGCTGAATATATTTGGGCCTTCAAAACACCCAAATATAAGCTCTGGAAGACATGTCTGCATGCAATCAGATGGTTTAGGTCTTTATCACACAATGTATCCGGAAATAAAATAGACTTATTTGTGCGAAAAAAAATGCTAAAAGCATTTTCACTTAAATCAACTTGTCAGACACAGCATGTTAAAAATAATTAGCTCCTTGATTCCACCTCCACTTGAGGAAAAACCAACCTGGATAAATAGGACTTGCAGTTTGCTTTCAAGTCCGCATGCTTTAGGTACTAAAGAATGGCAGGCAGCGCATGCCGTGCATTTCACAACACAAGTGACATGCTGGCAAGCACTCGCACTCGACCAAGTGTTTAATACCAGCTGAGGAAGGGATGATACAAATAAGCATGAGATCTATCAGAGACTTGGAAGCATGAAATATTAATTCCACATGGACAGTCTGTGCACCTGTTTTGAAACTGTGATTCAGTACCAGTACAGATTATATACACATAATATGTCAGTGAAGTAGAGGAAGCTTATCCCCAGGTTTACTTGCTGCTTGTCCCAATGAGCACTCACTTCCCACAGCAGAAGTGGGAATCCTTTTACTCTAAAAGATCCCTGCTATCATCCGTGAGAATTATCCTTCACTGACACTTACAAAGTGAGAACAAAATTTACTGGCTGTGAATTGCACACCTGAAACTACAGTAAATTTCAGCAAGTTTCATTGCACTTGGCTTTACTACGTGGATCTTCCATGAAATGCCCATCACAGGAAAGAAGAAAGGAGCTAGAAGTTATGCAAAACACCTGCTGTTTTCCTGTCACTGGCACCCCCTTGTTCCCCCTAAAGCAATCTGTAAAAGATCAGCTCCAAGGACAAAGGAGTATTGATTTTGGAGTACTGAACATACATTTAAAGTTCAGTGGCAACTTGACAGTAAGAAAACTCTTAAGAAAAGTTTTGAAGACAAAATTCCAAGAATGGGGAAATAATGTATAAAAACATTCTTCTACTTTATCTGTTCTGTACAAGCAGGAAAAGAATCTCTATGCCCAAGACAGTTAGAGAATTTAAAGAAGTACTGCTCTACTCCAGCTGGCTAGCAGTGTACGTGCACGAGAAATCTGAGCTGCGGGTGTGACGATTCTGCACAAATGTCTCTGTGGCAGGAGAGAGCAGAAACAGTCTTGGCAACGGATGCTTCTGGTCCTCACCTTGTTTCCAGTGCCTGCACAGCAGATACCCAAAGCCATGGCAGCCCCATAACGCACATGGGGATTGTAGCTCTCTGACAGCAAAGAAACCACACTCGGACACTGCTCAGGAGTCCTAAAGAAAGGCAAAAGAAGAATGTTGTTTATTATTATTGGTCTTCAAAATATGGAGACTTCACCGTGTTCATACTGGAAAATTTTAAATTGTCCTTCCACACTGTATGTTTTGCATTTCTCAAAACATAACCACAGGGGTGGAACAAAGGACTAAGAGGAGAACAGGGAAGTGCAAAAATGAATAAACTTCTCTGTCATTGCAGATATCACGCACAGTTCTCACTACTAAAATCTTGCTTTTTAGTGCATATTTTCTGCCTTTAAAAGATTACCCAGGAGAATGACATATCTATTGAGATGGAGGTCTTCATCTCTAGAAATCATGCTGTTGTGACAGACTTTCCACTAGCAGAGGTTTACTCCCCATGAGACACACAGTACTAAATCTGCCACTAGCAAACACAAAACCCAACTCCAGTATTCAATCAACCTTCAAGGTTGGTGGGTCCCAAACTCCCTCTCGCAGTCATTGCTTCTGCTGACTCCTCCTCACCCCCACCCACTGCTGCAAATCAAAGTATGTGAGGAAACACTGATACAACACACACTTCCAATCAGTTTATCAACCATGTCCACTGTTGCCTCCTTGCAATATCATGCTGTGATGTTGCCGCCTTTTAAGAGATCTGAAATGGGAGTATACGCTTCATGCCTCGCCAGCTGTGAACCAGTGTCCTGTTGGTCATTAAGGCAACAGAATTTCTAGCCTGGTGCTGGGGGAGATGAAAGGGAACCCTTAATATCCTACAGCAAGAAGCACATGTTGCTAATGCAAACAGTCTTATGATGTTGCTAATGCAAACAGTCTTGTGAATATTGAGTATTTCTGAAGTAGCACAGAACTCACTTACAGGGGTGGATATATTAATTTCCCTCCTGTCTCTGTAGTCATATTTATCACTCCATTGATTTTGATGCCACACAAACCACTTCATAACACCTACGCTGCCAATTTCAGCATCTCTAATGCAGCAAAGGCAAAACTGTTTGCAAAATAAGCACCTCTGCATCAAACAAGTCTGCATTCTGAACCCACAGGCATCGCAAAGCACATCCATCACAGCTAATCTGTTAAATTTACCCAGTCTCATGACACCACGAACACAAGAACGATGCAGGAATGCAGTTGGCAAGTATATGCTCATGAAAAAGAAAGATGAGAAACTATAAATTGCAAGTGATTTAATTATGTCCTTTTTCAAAGTGCACATCATCTGGTTATCCACTCCATCTCACTGTGTCTTTCAGCCCAGACTAGCTTTTTAATTGTCACATTCACAATCCTAAAAGCAGTCTTGCAAACCATTTACTTTAACTATAAACTGATTTCAGACTGAAGCATACAAAGGAAGGGCCAAGAACACCTTAGTTTTAGCTTCCCATCTCACGTTTGCTATACTGAAAGATGGAGTTTGGAGGGTGGCAGCAGTACCTGTTGTACACAGGAATTACAGCATCATTTAGGATCATTAAGTGTCTATCAAAGCACTCAACAACTGAAGAGGGAGTAAAATCATTATAGAGTATGCTTCAGCATTGGTTTTATTTAACTGAATACCCAAATCACAGAAAACAGAAGACCTTAAGCAATAATCTAGTTCATTCTCTTCTCTCATTGTGACTGAGGACAGAAGACATGCTCATATAACCACACACTCATACTTCAGTTATACTCTACACACAAAATCAGTTAATTTCTACTCCAGCTATTATCTCTTCCCATTTCAACACTTTCCCATAGTCTTCTCTGATAACTAGTCCTAAACTCCTCTTTACACTCTTCTCTCCTGCTCCAGTTAATTGCAGACAGGTAGCACCACCACCCAGGTTTCAGAGGCTACTCAACCCCCTCAGCAGTAGTGGCAGCAAGTATGCAGATCTCCTACCTCACCCCTGCTTCCAACAGTCTGTTTCTTTATGGGTTTTCCTAAAACATCTGCATGGGGAAAGAATCCCATCTACCACCACCACCTTACAAACCTCCCCCCTCTAAACAGCAGCAAAAAAAACCCACATAAAAGAGAGGAACAAACACAAAGTTGCTGGAAACTCTGCTGCCTCTGAGATGCAGCCACGATGACAAATGTTAAGAGAGGGGGAAGAGCTGGGAAATGGAACAATTCTGTCCTGCAAGCAAGCAGTAGAAGTGAAGACCATAAACTAAAAGACATATTTAAAACTACCCGTCAGTCTCTTACTCAAATAACAGCTTGGATGCTGACAATGTTTTTTTTAAAACA
Source organism: Nyctibius grandis (assembly GCF_013368605.1). Classification (NCBI taxonomy): domain Eukaryota; kingdom Metazoa; phylum Chordata; class Aves; order Nyctibiiformes; family Nyctibiidae; genus Nyctibius; species Nyctibius grandis. The sequence continues at coordinate 11,196,969 of NC_090665.1, forward strand.
AGCTGATGTGGAGACCAGGACGCACAAATCCTATAACAAATGAGCTCAAGCATTCAGCTGCACAGAAGACTTCAGCTCTTGCACAAAGGCTCTTAACACCTTTGTGTTTGCTTTACTTTGGCAAATGTTAAACAGGCAGATTGTGAGGCAAAGAAGAGAAAAACATCTTCTGGCAAAGATGTGATTATGCACTTTGAAGCATTAATCATTACATTCCTGTTCAGAAAGCTGGATTTTACAGAATCATTCACTTGGACACATATTTGTGTCTGCAGGCTCAGAAGTACCAACACAGTTTTTATTATAAAATCAGGATTAATGTACACTAATTGATTATGGAATTCTTAGCCAGATTTGCATTACTTGTGGCCATTATTTTAAATGCTTTTATCTCAAATCTATCCATAAAACGATCAAACATTTTGACAGGGGGCCTTCTGTAAATCCACTTTGGGAACTAAAGCTACTTAACGGGTCCCGCCACTTTCCTCAGTAACGCAGTCTTCTTGAACCCACAATCTTCAAAAGGTGTCTTCCCATGTAATAGAGAACTAGAAGGCAGAACCACAAGTGGCTTGAGGAAGCAAAAGTCTTGTAAAAATGCTTAGCAGAGGGACAGGACTTCAGTACACAAGAGCACTGTTGGCATCAGTGCTTAAGCAATAACATTTGCTTGCTTGCTTTATTGCTGAGATGCTTTACAAAGTCCTACACACTGTTGCCAAAGGTCAGCCTATATAAACCAAACCCACACTTAATAAAATTCATAAAACGCAAAACAATTCTGTCAAGTGATCAGAAGAAAAATTAAAAAGCCCTCATAAGCAGTTACAGGCTGCAATCGTGCTCCTGTGGCATTACTTTCAAACGGTAATCCAGTTGGGGAATATGTTTAAAACATGACCACGTTCTCCTTCCCCTGACCCGAGGCTTTCCCCCTCCCCTTAGAGCACAGCCACATGAGCTGCTGGCTGGACATATACCACAATGAAGGGGCAGTCCTGCTGCTGATGGGAGAAGTTCCCACTTTGCTGGTACCAAGCCTCAGGTGTGTTCCGAGACCAAGTCCACCCCTCTGTTGTGCTGATGGCTGAATCAATGCGGTTACTGAGTAGAAACCTCTGGTGGGAGAGGGAAAGTAGTAACAAAGACTGTGAGAAAACTTAAAAACAGTACTAAAAAAAAGATAAATGGTTTATCAGAAGTCACACTCCATACCAGACTACTCTTAGTCAGCCCTAATACAGACATCTGTCGTTACTACAAGTTAAACACCGAAGATAACATCACATGAAACACCAGGATAACATCTGGAGATTTAATGGGCAGAAGTCCATCTCCAGACACAACTTTTTTCCCCCCTCTTAAAAGCCATAATAAAAATTCTAAACCTGGAGTGTATTTAATATATTTTGAGGGCAGAAGCAATGTACCGTAGTCCTCTAGTCTGACCTTCCCATAATACAGTCCAGTAATTTCATCTAAAATTTCCTACATTAAAGCCTAAGGCATGTCTCTAAATAGGGCTGTATATTTTAGAAAGATAGGCAATGTCTATTTTTAAATACCAAATTATCTTTAATGCACTGATTCCTTCCTTTTTTTCTAACACTGGTTTTACTCAAGCAGTTTGTTTTTGCAATTACATTTTACTACAACAGCAAAACGATGACAAAAGAATGGCCTGATTATTTCCTTCATTTTCATCTGAAAATTGCTCAGCTGCTCCTACATAAGCCTTCAAAACACAGACATCAGTGAACCCAGACCATATATAAAAAAACAACACCACAAGTAGCTTCAACTTTGTTCTGTTACCAGGAAACTAAATGAATCAAGAAGCCAAAAAAGCCTAAAAGTTTCTTCTGTAGGGCTTCAATACAGTAGTCAGCTACAGCTTTGTTTCCACCCTACACCAGGATGAGTTTTACTGTTGTGATATACAGGCTGCAGATGAAGGACTTCCGCCAAGATCCAGTTCGGTTTGTTTTACAAGTCATAAACAAAACTGTAAACAAAAATAAAGATGCACCAAGACAGTAATGAGGGATTCTCAGTAAAACATAATAACTAGCATTTTGTTAGTTTTACCTGGTTGCTCTCAAAACCTCCACAAGAAACAAACACCCTGTGCAGCTAAGGATTTTGAATCTTCATGGAAACCAGAACCAGAGAGAACACAAAGGAGCTGCCTAACTCCTGCCCAACTGCCCTAGAGTTTCTGAGAAACCAAATAAAGTTTTGGATTCTTCATTACTTCTGAAGAGAGAGGAAAGAAAGTTTTTCTTAAGCCTCCAATAAAAAAATTCACAAAATAAAACCCAGGATGTTGATTGTTACTAACACAGACTAATAGAACCAAACCACCCAGATCAGCTGGACACAGAAGGTGGTCAGTTTTCCTTTCAATCAATGATGTTGACCATAGAAGGTTCTCCACAGTTTGCAGAGAACCCTGAAATAGTATTTCCTTTTCACCACAAGACATTTCTTACAGCAGCATTATTGGGAATCTGTAAGGAACCTGAACTGGGCTTTTTTCTGAATGTAATTACAGCTGCAACATCTGCAGATACTGTAATTCTTAGTAGGCTTTGCCTACAAGAGCCTTATTGGGCTACTGAAAGTTGAGGAACACTGTTGGGTATGTCGACTCTGTTTAACAATTCACTTTAATCTTTTTTTTTTCCCAGAGGCATGCAACACCATCACAAGACAAATTAAAAACTCGGATTGCCAGATCTTGAAGCATATTCCACTTAGTTTCTTAGATCACAGTCCAGTTAGAATCACATCCAAATACCTTCACGCAGTTTATCTCCAATTCTGTAAGTTGCACATCTTGGAGATTAAAGGACTATTGCCATTTCTTTTTATATTTCAGCAATATTTAAACATGAAACCCTGTATATGTATATAAGGTAGCATCAATAAGTAAATAAACAGAATACTGAAAATGAACCATCACACTGGTCTTGTGATTAAGACTAAAAATGGAAGTGTCTGAAGCGTCACTGACATACACTTATTTTTTAGTCTAAATATTTAAGGACTTTACAACTCATTGAAAAATGAAATGTCAGAAAATTAAAGAACAATGTCAAATATATCTTTTAAATTCCTCATTAAGTCTCCTCAGTCATATTTCAAAAGATTCTAAATATTTATGACTTTCTAAACTATTGGACATGAATTAATCATTTGACACAGAACTATTTCCACAAGTTGCTTTGGTAGTGCAGTGACAGATTAAAAAAAAAGAAAAAGCTTAACAGAAGTTTCATTTCATCCCTGAAAGAGTTAATAAAGCAGGAACGCAGACATCTAATCGCACTATTTTCAGTCATTTCTGAAGGGGGTATGTGTAGCAGAGGGGGGAAAACATAGAAGATGGAAAACCTGCAGAGAAAAATGCAACAAATGGACATATTTCAGTGTAGACTAAGCACGAGTGTAAACCCAGTCTCTTTTTCTCCTGACAAAAAGGATCCGAGCTATTCCCGTGCGAGGAATTTCCTGCAACTCTCTCATGTGCAACACAGCCTCCTTCTCCACAATGTTTTTCTCTGAAATGCCTCCTGGTTGCCTAAGCGAGACTCACTAAAGAATGAGAACTTCTCGGAGGCCTCCCACCGTCAGGAGGATGAGGCTGAGTGCTGCCAACAGGCGCAGCACATGAACTTGAGGGATAAGCATCGACTGAACAACACTGTCACCAGCGTCAGCTCACATCTAATGTGGACGTGGCTCCATTCAAATAAAACAGTACTGGCAATCTGAAAACAGAAATAACAGCAAGGGGTGGGCAAAAAAATACCTATGCATGGTTCAAATATTTGGTTATGGTGGACCAAGAGTGGGATCTAGCAAGGTTTAGGGTTTAACACTCACTAACACAGGAGAGGAACTGGACATGGGGGCAGGGCAGTGGCCTGCACAAAAAGCCTGGCCAGAAGCATGTAGTGAAGAACCTGCTGCAGATCTGTAATAGATATACAGGAGGATGTGTTTCTCAGAAATGATTCAAACCTAGGAAAGTTCAAAAAACATCACAAGAGGTAGATAAGTTTTCTAGCCATGTGAAATGAAACAATGCACCAAGCAGGTATATATGCTCTGTAAGTCTACATGCAACTAAACTCATATCATCTTCCTTTATGAGTTCCTAAGAAAACTCTTGTTTTCATCTTTAAAAAAATCATTTCCTTTTCAATTAGATATGAATGCATTTATACGGCTTTCATCAAAGCAATCTGCAGGCAACAGTACAGCCTTCAGCTAGTGCTTCATCAAGGTGCCTCCCCCCCTCCCGATTTATTTAATTTAGCCTTTCTAGTCGCTAGTGATGATTCTGTCATATAAATTACGTTATAACATCCACTGAGGCATTCCAGAGAAGTGGGAACGCTTGATTTTCACTTTGACCAAAACAGCTCTTTACTGCAGTAACCAACAGTGATGCTTCTCAAATAGCAAGATCTGTGAAGAAAATTTATAAAGAGGTAACACAGACCTCAAGTTGACAAAATTACGCTTCTATAACTCTTATACTTCTCCCACACTGAAGTGATTGAGGTATAGTGTCTACTGTGCTGTGAAACGAGAAAATGTGAAAAGTAAAAAAAAAAAATAAACCTCTTTCCAGATAATGCTTCAGCTCCAACAGAAACTTGATCAGTAACTGATGCTGATGATTAGCAGATGGTTCTGATAGATGCATTGTCTATTTTTTTTCTCCCAGAAGTTTTAATTCTGTTCTTTAAATTCAGAGATGTGACATTAAGATCTGCATGTGGCATATACCCACAAGTAGACAACTGAAGTTAAAGGATTAATCTATCTTTTACCATACTTTGGTGGTTTTACTCCGGAACACCTTTTTTTTTTTTTCCATTTATGATCAGACATACTGCCCATAGCTCCATCTCCAGAAAGCGGTAATAATTCTAGCCGCCTTTCAACAAGGAAAAGAATAGCTCAAGTGTCAATGATGGAGGAAAACAAGCTTCATCTGTACAATCAGAAAGAGTGAACACTGGCTGTGTTTAATCCAATGGAAATTTTGGTAAAGACTTCAAGTACAGTTAGATTAATGCCAGGAGAGCTTTCAAGATTTATAAAATAAAACAGAAGTTGATTAGACATAGTTGAGCTTAAGGAAAACTGAATCCAAATGCTCATTAGTCCCATACAGTATTGTCCTCTCTTGATTTCTGCTTTTTGTATATTTTAATGTGCTGCACTCTCTCAGTACTCTCAGGGGTGACAATGGGGAGGTGGTCAGATAAGCAAACAGAATTACCATAGCTGGATTAATTTTCATTTCCTGATATATACTTTTCTGAAGAATAAAGATATCAAAAGTCAACTGCAAATAAATACAGCATGGAATCTCACTGAAGGTTTCCTTTAAACAGGAAAAATAAGGAACAAGGGAAAACTACTTTGCTGGAAATTCTATTGTATGATCTGAACATACTTTAGGTCAAGTATTTATATTCATTTCTGGCAGCAGCTTTCTCTCTTTGCCCCCAAAGTAGCTGTATCCTAAAGATATGAATGCTTTTTTAATTTTTTAAAACAAATATAAATCGATTCACAATTCATTGAGGACCCGATTCCCAGCTCAAGCCTGGTGAGCACTAGCAATCCATGGAATGTGATGGCCAGTGACATACAGGGGGTCAGACCATGATGTCTCATCATCTTATCTCTTCTGGCCTTAAACTGAAGGACTCTGTTATACACTTGTCCAGCTCATGTCCTTGGACGTGAACGCTATTTCCATTGTAATGTGGAACTATAAGACATACACTCATCTGACTGAAAGTTGGAAGGTAACAAAAGAGAACACTCATGATAATAAAAAGCAGCTACATGAAGAAAGTTTTAAAGTAACAGTGCACACACTTAAAATAGTGTGCTAGGCAATACTTTTATAAAATTAATCAAGAAAAAACTTGGAGCGTTTACAGGGCAGCAGAACTTTTTAGGGTTAACTGTGCTTCCGTCCAGAGAGCGAGCGAGAGCGCCAGCGTGCAGGCATACACACACTATGGTGCTTATAGCTACAATACTGTAGCGTGAAGAGTCATTTACAGGATCTGCACATCCTGACACAGCTACAAGGAGCACATATGACAGTACTGGAGCACTGAATCAATTAACTCTCTCCGGCTCTTTTCCAGCCAACCCCCCACTCATTTACTTCCCTGCTTTTCAAGCACTGGAGCTGGATACACTGGAATGAGTCAATCAAGAAACAAGGGCAGCAGCAGCCTGTAAGCTTTGCTAATGAACAAAGAGAAAACTGCACATAGATTCTGCTAATCACTTAAGTAAAATCATCAAAAGAATGGAAGAGAAAGGACAGCAAAAAAAGAATACAACCTTATTTCTATCTTTTTGAAATGTGGCAAGAATGATTCTTCTCCTCCATTGAAGAGTTGTAGAAAATATTCTTCTGGGTAAGAAACATAGTTTTCTCAAAATAGAAAATCTTAATTTTAGTTTTAGAAGAAATATAAGTGCTAAACAAAGGCAACTTTAGAAAAACTATAAAATACAAAACCAAGTGAACAACTTGTTTTCCAGAAAGTAGTGAAAAATCTTATCTTAAAATCGAGCATGTGATGAAAAAGAAAATGACAAAGGATCTTCCTGGATGCAAAGTGAACTCTACCAAATTGCAAGAGAAAGAGGTAAGGCTTTCTTCACCTGAAAACTGCAACACATCAAATCTTCTCAGTAACTGAGCATTCGTTCAGCTTAATGTCATGACAGCTGTTTTAGTCTCTGCTTGAAGGGGGAAATGTAAGTGTTAAGTCTTCAGTAGAGTTGAGACAGAGACAGGGAGAGAAAGAGAGGGAGAGAAAAGGCTGTGCCTTAATAAAAGCCCTGCTCAGATTACAAAAAACAAGCGGTTTACTTACCCCCCCTCCAAGTAATGCGTAAATTTAGATGTCCCAGTTCCATAAATCTTTACGGTCCCCTTGAGACTGTCACCAGTGTTTTATTGTCTACAGCTTCCTGACCCTCACCTGATAAATCAGGAACTGTAGACATTAAAACGGAAACCTCATACATCATTTCTGAAGATATTTTTGGGGTCACCCTCTGTGGAGAAATAGGATTCTTAATAAGGGGAAATATGGGAACTGCCGTCTGCCTACGCAGACGCTGCTGGAGACCAGACTCTTGGGAGAGGAGGAGTTGCATGTACACAACGCGAGCATCTGCCTTCGCATCAGTTTGTACTTACAAAGAGAAAATCTACGTACACTGTATGTAAAGGGAACCATTAGGCATTCAAATTCATCTATCACTTTTTACTGCTGTAGAAAGGAAAAAAAAAAAAAAAAAGGAAGCTAATGCACTGCTTACTTTTCACAGCTATTGAATTGTCTCCTATAATCTTCTGAAGCCTGAACCTCGCTATAAAGGGGAGACCAGAGCACTGAACCCTACCAACCAGAGATGGACACAAGACAGGACTTTCATTTTTAAGACCTAATTGCACCCAGCAAAGCACAGGATAAAAAAATTGGATACCAGATCGGACATGGTTACTGTATCTCAAAATAGCAGATGACCGGTTTACCATACTGACCATGCTGGCCTTTCTTCAGGACCATCCTGGACCAGAGAGAAACAGTGAACTCTTACACCGTACACAATTCCTGCTCAAAATACAGCTCCTGAATACATTCTGCTGGACACAAAAATGTCCTATCCTTTACATTTCTTGAATGAGTCTGGAGTTGGCAATGGATCTTTGTCGCCTCTCTCAGTAACAGGAGAGCCCAAGCAGGACTATCCAAGAGACGAACAAGGAAACAAAGTGCGTTGGGCAGCTCTACTGTTCCTCCTGGTGATAATCCCCACCATTGGGGGGAACATACTTGTCATACTGGCAGTGTCTCTGGAGAAAAAGTTGCAATATGCTACCAACTACTTTTTGACGTCCTTGGCTGTGGCAGATTTGCTCGTGGGTCTGTTTGTGATGCCGATTGCCCTTCTCATAATATTATTTGGTAAGTACAGTGTGTTTGTTTCATCAGGCTAGCATATTGGTTACAATTTGGGGAGGTCTAATTTAAACAAAGAAACTGTTTGCTTTCCACCATTACAATTTTAAAAATCACTTGGATGAGGGCTGCTAAATCTACTCTCCCTCTCACTTTACATAGCTTAATGTCTTTATGGGAAGTATACTCACTGTGGGTATTATTTCCTTTGAAACAAACCATTCAAAAATCACCTGAGACTTAGAACTGATACTAAATTAGATACTAAATACACGGGAAATTACATTTTGTACAGTGTAATATTGTTTTTAACAATATCAGCACAAAGTTGGCATCTGTTCTATTGGATATTACACTAATTGCAGGCATTCTACTCTTAAAAAACGTGAAATGAAGACTAGGTATCTGGTCAGTACACTGAAAAGGTTTTGAACTTTCTAGGAGTCAGGCACCTGATTTTTACCTTAGTATTGACTCCAACCTCCATGAGCAGTCAGGGATGGTCCCTGGCACCACCAGTGACAACAAGCTTTACCAGTACTATCTTCAGAGAAACCGATTTTCTCCCACCCTGGGGAAAGCGGCAGGTTCGTAAAGCGTCCCAAAGAATTAACTCATCAGTCAAGCCAAGGAAGCCTCAATCCGTGTACCTCATGTTTGAGACTCGGATTTATAGTTTAGTCTGGTTCATATGGAATAAAATAGGTATTTTTCACATGAACATACAGGGGGTGTGACTTTTTTTTTCTGATCAGTCATTACAGAACAAGCATGACTTTTTCATACTCTCTCATGCCCAGCTTTATTTCAGATATTGCTTTTGACAACTAATCAGAGGCAGCTCTGGGAAAGTCTCTCTCTTTTACTCCTAAAGTTTCTTTAAGAATACATTTTAAATGGTCTATTTTCATATCAAAAAAATCAATGAGGTGAGTTTTTCAATAAACTTACGGACTTACACAATTATCTTTAAAGTATATGTACCAATGGGACCTAGATAATGAAAGGCTGCAGGAATTCATTTTTCCTATGCTAGATCTCTAAGAGTTGCCCGAGCAACAAGCAAACATAACCATAAACTTTATTTCAGAAAGACCATCAGTAGCTTTTGTTTGCTGCAGAATACTGGTATCGCTACATTAACAAATGTGTTTATTCACTGAATGCCTTGAGACTGAATTTCTGTATATTACAGACTGCTTCTCTCTAAACAGAAGTATGAATTGGAGGTCAGAATTCAGTGTTAGATCATAAAATAGTCTTTTTTCAAGCAACAGTTTCTAAAAAGAAATATGAATGTACATGACCAGGACAGTGATTTCTGACTTGAAAACAACAGTCACCTATAAAAAAACCTTGGTATGTCATATATGTGCACATGTGTGCGCAGAGGCAAGAAACAGATATGTATGTACATAATCACACACATATACTGTAATTGCTTAGTTCTTGCCAAAGGCATCACTAATAATAAAAATAAAACTGCTAACCATAAAAAGGAGTAGAATTGGACTAGTAATTCATACAAATGGAAGGCAAGTTCTGGATTTTGTGCAGATGTGTTTTGGTGGTGGTGAAGTTTATTTGTTTTGAATTTTTTTATTATTTTAATTTTGCTAGACTAAGAAACCTTTTCTTTTTAACTTTATAAAGAGATTATTGCTCCTTAATCTCTCAATTAATCCAGTGCTAAGCCCTGGTTACAGCAGTTTAAAGCATGCTAGGAATCTTAATTTAAAAGGCAAACAAAAGCATCTTTCATGTTGCAGGAAATTTACAAGAAAGTAGCAAAATTAGTTATAATTAACTAAGTAAGACTGCAACCAGGCTTTCACATAGCAGTGGTTAAAACTGAAATTTCTTGCATACAAGTCTCTTTGGCAGCCAACCAAAAAAACCACTTTGCCCCTTCACCAACAGGGAGAAGATGCTGAGGTGTTTATAGAAGTTCAAAGCCAGAGCAAAACACAAGGAATTACTGGAATGAAGCTAGAACAGACATTGAAATACATAACAAGTCTAAATCTTGAAGCTACATTAGCCAGATAACTACTTGAACACAGAATAATCATTGATAGCCAGAGAGCCAATTAAATCCAGCCTCCTGGCACTTCCACACAGGAATGTTTCCATAATCATGAAATAACTGCATGTGCAGCTTCTAGATACAGAATACAAATATTATGCTTCCGATTTGGGACTGATACCTAATTATGTGGAGAATATTTGAGGGAAAAGGTGTGAACGAATATGCAGTCACATTAAATGATCCTGACTGTAAAAACTAATGTGTCACGGAGTGCTCAAAATCAAAACCTGCCAGAGATACTGGCTCCGTGCCCTGATGGCACGCTTGGAGAAAAATCTTCAGAAATAGACTGTCTCTGGAATAAAGAGCTGCTCCTTTTAAAAACAAATAAATAAATAAATCTGTAACTCACTCGCAGGTGTAATACCATGAGTAGAAGATTATTTATTCTCAGCAGAGCAACCAAAATGTACTCTGGTACAAATACACACTGCAATTTTAATTTAGGAGTACGAGTGTCAGAATATACAAACAGTTCATTGCTTTTATTGCTTGCTAAATTCTTCTCACTTCTTCCAAAAAAAATGAGGGCATGTTAGGAAATAATTGCATTCTCTGAAATCCAGCTTTCAAAAGAGTTATCCAAATTTCTAACACTCAGAACTACTGAAGGAAAACAGAAATGTTGCTATTCATCAGCAAGAGAAATTAGCAAATAAACTTGAGAGATCCTTTCATTTGCAAAGCCTGCAGCGGGAAGATGTTGGCCATGTACCATCTTTTAAAATACATTCTCTATTCCTGATACTCATTCACTTAAAAATCAGAAGGTAATGCTGATCATCCTAGGCTGCAAACCATTATTTTTAAAATCTATCACAAGCAATCACCGTCTTAATCTTCCCCCGTTACTGATGACGAACCACAGCAAATCTTCCCTTCTTGCTTGTGCAAACTACCAGAGAAAACTGCTTTGAGGGCTACTTTCCAAAATTCCATATCTTAAGTAAGAAAACAAAGGTTTATTCCTCACAAAGCAACCCTAATAAAAAAAAAAAAATTACTTTAGCTAAATTAAAAAAACCCTACACCTTTGAACACCTACTGTTGAAGCTATAATTGTAGCAGAGAAGTAAAGGCAGGCAGCCACGGGGGTGAAACAGCGAGACAGCAGCCTGGAAATGCCAGGCCTGTGCAGTCCACGAAGGTGAATACTGACACGAGGGTGAACACCACACACACACAGGCTATAGACACATGCACACCAATCTGAAGACTGAAGTCTAGGCTTAAGTCAGCTAGTGATTAAAAATACCCAGTTTCCATCTCAGTAAAAGCATCATTATCTAAGAGCAACAAAATCCTTTACAGGCAACATGTTTCAGCAGCCTATGACAAAATCCTATAACAAAATCCTTTACAGGCAACACATTTCAGCAGCCCTTATAGCAGAAGAACAAACAGTTTCCAAGTCTATTTAAAGATCTCTCTCAATCATGCTTATACATGTACACAAGCAGTGCTTGCTCCCAAGCTTTCAAAAAACTTTTTGGCTTATAGCAAGGGCAGCTCTTCCATACTGTACTTTGTTTTAAGGATTACACATTTCCAAGGTATTTCCTATAAATTAAGCTTTTCTTAAATAAAGATTAGTCAAGGGTAGACAGCTGTGGTAAAAGCTCATCTTCTCTTAAGGTGCAAGACAAATCTTAAAACATGTACTTTATCTTGTACCGACTCAAAATAAGGAAAATAATTGGCAACAGCAGCACTGCTGCAGTGCTGGGATGATCCAAAGCAAGGTTTGTAGGAAGGAGGAGTATCTTTTTATCTTATACCACCTGACAGCTGGAGAAACCAGACAAGTTTTCAGGCAGGCACATTTGTCAGGTAACCTAGGCGTTTTAAAAAAATTCTTAAAAATCCAATCCACTAGCTTGTTTAAATCAGCATTTCAACTCCCAAGGAAAAAGAAGGTGGAAAATCTCAGTCAGCCCAGTAAATGCTCTGGTCTGCTCCAACAGGGTGGATCTACACTAGGAGAATCAGAACTTGTAACAATCCAAACTAAGCATTACCTGCTAAAGGCTTCGTATCACTGCTTGGCAGAACATACTCATTTTACCTTCAGGCTGAATTATAAAGCAGGACAACAAACAGGCAGGTCACTGTCATGTTCAAGGGTCAGAGGTGCTTTCTGAGTCCTCAGGGGAAATAAATATTCCATCTTTTCCCTACTCCCAAACTAACACAATAGGCCAACAGTGACACACACCACCACCACCACCAGGAAAGCACAAAATCTCAGCCCAGAGCATTTCCTCAAGCACTAGGCACAGAGCTTCTAACACAGGTGTAACCAACAAACCAAAATAAGTAAAAGCAAATACACCACAGTATGAATCCTAGACAACTATGTGACTCTTCTGGACTTGAAGGTATCAGTTTCACAATATTTGGTTTGTTTAAGTAATAACCATATTCTTCAATTCTAATCAGCTACTGCATTTAAAGTCTACTCTGATTTTTTTTTGATAAAAAATATCATCTCATACACACAAACACAGTAGTATATAATGCTATAACCATGAATGCGATAACTTACTGCCTTCTGCACCCAGTTCAAAACAAGACAAAAATAAAGACAAAGCTTTCCCCGCTCAGTTGCACTTATTAACCAACGAAAGCTCTTACAACTCAAAAACGTACATTGTTGCTTTGCATCAGATAGCTGTTCAAATGCATCTATACATAAAAGCAGGAAAAGAGCTTTTTGTTGCAAAATATTTGAGGGCTTTCTTCTGCAAAGAGTAAATTAACTACAAAAGAAAAGAATGTATCACACCACAATTCTCCAGAAAGTAAAGCGTTCATAATCCAGGGGGCAGCATGTAAGGACTCTCTAACAGAATATTAGTTGCTCACTTGAAATCCAGCTGTGTTACCTGCCATCCTTCAAGATGTCGAATACACTTTTCATTGTTCACATTTTATCTGAACTAAACCTTCACCACAGAGTCAAAAGTAAGTAGTCTTATTTTTCTGGAGTGAGCAAAAACATTTAAAGCTCACCAAATCAATCAAATCAATTATTTCTTTTAACTGTTTTCTTTTTCTCACTTTTTTTTTTTTTTTTTTTTTTTTTTTTTTTTTACAGCTGGTTACATGAGCCACAAGACATTTTGGTTTTCCTTTATTTTTTAATTCAGAAAGGCACCATACCTTACTGCCAGCTGAAAGTGTAGCTAGAGAAATTAAATATGAATAAGCATTTCACAATATACTAACTACAGCTTTCTCATACCTGCCTGACAGAATAATTTTTTGAAGCATCATTTCAACCATGATATCTATTTTAGGAAATATGCAGCTAGATACTAAAATTTACTGGTTATTGATCTGAAAATAGACTGCCTCCTTTCCTTCTGCCTCACTACCTACATCATCCTCACCTGGAGTCCACCGCTTTGGGGATGGCCGAGGTTCAGTTCAGGGCTCCATCCATCCGTTCTCTAACAGGTGAGGTTTTCTTAACGTAGGTAAGAGTGAAGACAAGTACGTGCTGTGTCTGACTTTGTAAGTCTTCCATCCTCTGGAGTTTCTAATTCAAGTCAAGGTAGCACCATTATCTTTTCCATCTATCAGTCACATTATGAAAAAATGTTTTAATCTCAAACTACTGCAACATTACCACATTGGTAAGACTGGGCATTACAATAGTCCAGCTCACTTGGCATTCTCAGCACGCAGACCTATTTATTCAGAGCAAGGAGATTAAAACCCATCTGACTTGTTAGAAGTGTCTTTTTTTTTTCCCCCCTTAATCATCATTCAACGAAGAACTGATTTCTCTGGCAGTACCATTAATGTGCCTACTGATTGAGTACAGCTGAATTTTATAAGGAAGGAGAATATATTTAGTAGTCAACTTCATCACTAGAAATAGAAAAAATTTCTGTATTCACACATTCTTCCCTAGGACTACAGTACATTCTTATAGACACACAACACTAAGGTGCATCCCAAATTGAACACCACTAGCATTGGATTACAATACAAACTACTTGTGAGTGAAAATAAAGCCATTAGAAAAAATAATCAGTTTCACTAAAGTTCATTCAGTTTGGCATTGTAAACATTGATAGGGGAGACCCAGGTCTCAAAAACACAAGCCTTTTGGAAAGTTGAACACTACAAAACCTTTACCTTGGACACAATGCAGTTGACAGACCCTATGTTTGCTATAAAGATTAACATTAAAGACAGATAACTACTGTAAGAAACAGGATGCCAGACTTAAAGTCCAAGCCAACGTTCTTGGAAAAAAAAAAAAAAAGATGCGCATGAAAGCCCTTCAATTTTTATACAATCATTACTGAGACAGAAGAGCTCGGCTTTGCCACATTAGTGCTCAACTGTATCTGGTCAAGTGACACAGTAAACTCATTTTAAAACTGTGTGAACTAGATTCTTCAAGATCACCACTAAGATTCAACCATGGTTCTGCAATGATTGACTACATTGGTTATGACCCATTATCTCCTCCATTTAATACAACATTGAATCATAGCACTACCAAGGAGACATGGCTGAAAATAATAATTTGCAGGGCACAAGGACCAAGCACAGTCATGGCCCATTTTTTAAAAACTTTTTTATCCAGAGTCCTTGCCACAAAGAGCTTATGATCTAAAAAGGACAAAAAGACAAGGAAAGGCTTATAATACACAAACAGCCTGATCAATACGATGGGAGCAACCATGCCAGTTAGGAGCTCACTAAAACATAAGACAGAATCCAGCTGAAGCACTGGCAAAACTCGGTTCCTGTAGTATTATGAACTTCTCAAAGGCACTGATGTCAAGGGAAAACCACACACTGAAAACTCTCAAAAAGCTTAGATTCTAATGAGTTTTCTGTTCTCTTTCAGATAATGCCTGGCCTTTTCCAACTGCCTTGTGTCCTATCTGGCTGTTCCTTGACGTCCTCTTTTCCACAGCTTCCATCATGCACCTGTGTGCCATCTCACTAGACCGCTACATTGCAATTAAAAAGCCAATACAGGCTAGTCAGTACAATTCATGGGCTACAACAATCATCAAAATCATCGTGGTTTGGCTCATTTCAATAGGTATGTGAGACTCAGAGACTGGAAAAGGAATGCAGAAGCTTTTCATGGCCAAAACAATAGGTGAAAGCTGGGCAAAGTGGAAAATTTGGGCAAGTACTATTGATTAGCAGACCCTAACACCTGGGCTGGCCTAAATCCACCTCTTGGATCATACACAGCTCCATCATAAAAATCTGCCTGAACCGCAGCTCCGTAGCAGGCTTACCAGAAAGGGCAAGGATTGAGTAGGGATAATCATCACTCTTCTTCATGGTCCTAAAAGTCCAAAAATCAGAAGACAACATCTGCATGCATAGCATGTCTCCTGGGAAAGCAAGATTTCATGTTCCTGTGGTAGTATTTTCTGTCCCAAACAGAATTTTAAGCCTTGCATAGATGCTGCTAAAATCTGTGCTTTACAATTATACCATGAAGCAAGTAAAAAAATGTTAATTACTTACATCAAAGATTGAAAGATAAGTGAGTGGCTGCTAATATTCACACCAAAGACTGAGATGCACTGGCAATATAGCATATAGAAAGGCCAACTTCTAAGAAAAAAAAAAAAAACCAAACCAACAAAAAAAACCACCAAGCCTCAAACAGTTTATATGAAGGATGCCAATGTATAAACTTTTATGATATTAGCACCTCTGTGGTGTGCATTTGCACTTCACCTGTCTTTAATGCTTAAAAAAAAAAAATCTGTTAACTGAGCTAAGAAGGTGAAAATATTTAATTCAAATAACTTGATGCATGCTGCAGACAGCCATAGGCATAGTGCTGTATGCTCTGCGTGCAAGAGAAAGAACAAAATTATTCTGGATTATTAAGGCCAATGATGCATAGGAGAATGGGTACAACCACCTTCTTGGCTAAGTCATAAATGCCTAAAACCAAAAATTCCAACTTAAAAAAAGTTCTGGAAGAGCTGTGATGATAGGAGAAAAGATGCTATATCTATTTTATCACAAAAAAGGGAAACTGTTAGCATGACAAGACACTTACAAGTTGACCTTTTAATGCCTTATTGTTATTAATCAGTGCTGTACTTTTTCATTTCTTTTTTATTCAACACAAACGTACTCTGCAGCTGAGTCATGGTTCTCCAAATCAAAGGTTAATTTGGTTCAATCTTCATTTTAAATGTTTTCTATATCTGAAGGTGTGCCTCTTCTTAAGAAAGGGATCAAGTGGCTGAAGGGTAAACCATTTTGCTCTTCCTGCCTTCAACCAACTTCAGTAAGCAGAATAGCAGAGGAATACAGTAAATCCCTAGATCTCATTAAGTGGTATCAGGAAACATAGCACAAATAACCTCCACCAGACAGCAAGGAACCTGTTGTTTTCATTGTAATGTCAGACTGCTGGCAAACGAAGTGCTGACTGTAATTTAGTGGTTATAAAAAATTCATTTAAAAGACAAGATTGCTAACATTTTTTTATAAACGAGTGGTGAATTACAGAGCTAGCTAGCCTCATTTAAAACACTCTTAAATATGCAAGAGACTTTAAACAACAAATCCATCTCAAACACACACTGCATAATTCTGGCCTCTATTTAACTACTTGTATATATGAAAGAGTCAAAGCAGGGTGAAAAAAATCAGCTGTCTGTGTCCAGTTACTTGATGTGGTTACGATAAGAGGAAAGACAAGTTTTATGTATTTACAGAACTGCCCTTCAAAAACTGCAAAGGTTACCCCAGGGGGAAAAAAAAAAAAGCAGATGGCATTAAGGAAACACATTTCACTGGAGGAAAAGCCATACTAATTCTAACAACTAGAGTCAAAGCAATTCATGTGTTTTACACTTGAGAAGTTGGCAACTTTATACTGCTTCCTCAATCACTAAGGGTTAGGCCCAATCTCCTTAGAAAGGGCACTCTGTTAAAGCTGAGCTTGCCAAGTCTCACAAAGTACTATTTGCCCATTTACCCACGTGATGCTCTCAACAATTCACATTCTCTCCATCACCCTGTGCCTGCTCCAGAGCTCAGGAACTATCTTTCTTTAGAGACCTTGAGGCTTCAGGCCCAAAAGAGAGATTGACCAGACGCAAGCAATTACCGTATGTTGAAGTACTTGGTTTTTCTCCTGTAGGCATTGCTATTCCGATCCCTATCAGAGGCATTGAAGATGGAAACGGTGACTCTACAAACATCACGTGTGTCCTGATGCCTGATCGTTTTCATGACTTCATTCTGTACGGATCAGTGGCTGCGTTCTTCATTCCCCTCGCTATCATGATAGTCACTTATTTTCTGACAATCCAAGTGCTACGCAAGAAGGCCTACTTGATCAACAAGCCACCTCAGCGTTTCACTTGGTCAACAGTGTCCACAGTATTTCAGCGTGACACAACACCTGCCTCCTCGCCAGAAAAGGTGGCCATGCTAAACGGCTCCAGAAAGGACAAGACTTTGTCCAATGACATGCCTATCTGCAGAATGTCTACGATTGGGAGGAAGTCCATGCAAACGATAACCAACGAACAAAGGGCGTCAAAAGTTCTGGGGATAGTATTTTTTCTTTTCTTGTTGATGTGGTGCCCGTTCTTCATAACAAACATAAGTTCAGTTCTGTGCAACTCCTGCAACAAGGAGGTTTTTCAAAAGCTTATGGAGATATTTGTTTGGATAGGATATTTATCCTCAGGAGTGAACCCTCTTGTCTACACACTTTTCAACAAAACATTTAGGGAGGCTTTCAGCAGGTATATCACTTGCAACTATCGGACCACAAAGCCTATCAAGGCCCTTCGGAAGTGCTCCAGCAGGATCTCTTTTAGAAGCTCTGTGGCAGAAAATTCCAAGCTCTTTGTCATGCATGGGATGAGAAATGGGATTAACCCCATTATGTACCAGAGCCCAATGAGGCTGAGGAGCTCACCCATTCAAGCATCATCAGCCATTCTGCTGGATACATTGCTGCTCACAGAGAATGAAGTTGATAAAACAGAAGAACAAGTCAGCTACGTATAGTGGAGTGGCAGCCATGTCCATACCATAGTATTACTGTGTGTATTACTCTAGGTAACTGTGCTATAAGAGGGTATAAATACTATTGTTTTCTGTTATTTATGCAAGCAATATCTTATAAATTTATATTAATTCCTCTCCTCCAAAGTCTCCTCTACTTTAACCCCAATCCCACAGTGGCAACCACAGCTTCATTCCATGATAAATGACTCATGCAGAACTGTAGCCTACAGGAGGAGGGAAATAAATAAAAGCTAAATCAGTCTGACTATCTGACTTCAGTTCTCATCATCTTCAGTCTCTTCAAAATACATTTTTATAAGAAAAGTATCTCTGTACAAACACTACTTTAACATTCACTCTGGCAAGAAGACAGAACACTCTGCAGGTTGATCCTCTACGATGAAATTAGCAGGGGGATATAAGCTTGTTGGTTTTCATCAAAATCCACCTTTACTCTGTGGAAACAAAACAGCAAACAAGCTCACTGCATTGCCTCCTACAGATACGTTCCTCACTGCGTATCCAAGTATGAGCTTTTCTTGTTCCCCGAGGATATGTATATCACAAGCAAAATCACTTGCTCCAGAGACCAAAAGGTGTATGTGCCCATTCCACATGGGGTAAAACTGGTTCTTAGCAGGGTGAAAAAAAATTCCGTGCACTGAAATTATCCCTTTGTGGTTTTACTGTAGGGGTGGGCGGAATCTCCTATCCACCTGAATTCCATCTCCATTACTCTCACATACACATTAGCCTGGTATTTTCAGATTTTTCACAGAAAACTGCCCTTTGTTCTTTTCATACTAAGAAAATGAGAACATTTAACCAAAATATGACGATATCACATCAATGACCATGAGTAAAACAGGACAGGCAGGGCTTGGAGCATCCATTTAATTTATATGAACAAACTTCCTTTTTTATGACCATTGGAACTTCAGTGAAAGCCTTCCCTCATCCAATACAGTTCACACAAAGTAGAAAAATCACAGACAGAATAGATATTTCACTTGAAAACAAAGAGTAAGTGTTTAAGAGGCAGCAGAGACAGAAGTACTATCTAGACCTGCACACATTCACAGTTTATCTTAGCTCAAAATAATTTCATTGGACTAATGGCATGAGATTACAGGTCCCAGTCTGCACTCTCTCAAACATGCTCAAGTCTTCCATCAGAGCATGAAATTCATAGAAAGAATTGCTCATCACAATCAGTAAAAGCTACCAGAGTCTATCATATGGGAAATAGGGAGCTTCTGACAGTTCCAGATCACCTCTCTTTGGGAAAAGAAATCAGATTTCCTCAAAGTTCTGGAGTTCTTACAGTAAGCAGCCAGCTCACCATTTTTTTCAACCGTTTCCATTTACAGTAAAATTTTCAGCTTGGGTTTTGTTTTCATTTTTAATATTTTCAGAACCCTTTAGTTACACACTAAAATTATGTACAGCAAAAGGCTTAGGTTTTTTTCATCTGCAGAACAGAAAGTACTAAAGATAACAAGTCCTTCCAACATTTATTTATATATATTTAATTTAAAACATATGCAAGTTCGAAACAGAGCCTAATGTAACAACTGCCAGAGAGTTCCAGGAGAAAGTATTAAAAATACTTCTGTGGTACGTACAGTAATTTGTGTCCTTCCTCCCCTTTTTGGTGACAGTCACTAGTCACTTAAGGTAGAATAAGCTCTAACTGCTCTTACTGCTCTTTTGTTATCAAAATTTGTTTAAGGGGATCCTGTAGTTAAAAGCTGGAACTGACAGATTGCTATAGCTGTGAAAAATGCCTATATCTAAAAACATTTGAGAACCAAAAGCCTTTAATAAGACCTAGATTACTCTGAAGCTCAAGGGAGGAAGGAGTAGGAATAAAACCCCAAAACCCCCCAAACTTCCAGGTACATAGTTGAAAACATCACAGACTAGTGTCTCATTTAACCTGAAGCAGGTATTCTGGAACCAGGTAAAAGTGCAATCACATCCATGCACAGAGTGATCCAGTAAAAAAAACTAAAAGCCTCATTTGCAATGCAGGAACCAGCCTTCATGAGGAATAACACCAAGAGGCAAATGGGCACAGCACTGTTCTTGAGGGGTTATTTCCCAGCAGCCAGAGAGCAAGAAGCAGTCATCCTTGAAAACTCTCTTGGTACTTAAATAAATCCACTCTGATTAAACAAAAACCATTCATAAAGCAGGCAGCAATCATCTACTTTCAGCAACAACTTAAATATTCCCTTTCCAGTAGGAATACCACAGCTGGCTCGCAGCATCTGGAAAGAGCAAGAAGTAATTTAGCTCTCTTCTGTCTGACCTCATTCTTGTCAGTCTGCCATGAGCAATGACACGAGGAGTCATTTGCCGTAAGTGTCCTACAGAGAACAATTCCAAGGCCTCTTCGTAATCAGTGGTTAGACTCCACCAACAGGAAACAATCCTTGAAAAAGTCGCACCCAGCAAAGATGTATTTTGTCAAGCCAGCATATAGATTTCTCAATTTTAGTAACCATAAATAGAAGCTCAATGAGTTCCAGCTACCGAATTTAGTCAGCAACAACAAACCTCAATCAAAAGGACTAGTGACTAATCAAAAATCCAGCCTTCCTACAGAGAAAGGAAAATTCTCCATAGACAGAAACACATCATCAAGAAAACATGCACATTCCATTTAACACTCTAAGTGTAAAAAGAAATTGCTTGTCTGCTGACAAAGCAAACAAGCTAAGAATTCAGGTTACAGTCTTGGAAAGCATAAGGACAGAGAGAGGAGAAAGATGAAGAGAAGATGCAGAACTGTGAAATAAAAAGACAACATAACAGATGGCAGAGTTCTTGTTTTAGCAACTGTATCTATAAGAACAGATTTGAACAAAGACATTACCTTCATTAGCAAGACATGATTGAAAATAAGAGAGTCACTGCAAGCTACTGTAAGGAAGCACAAGTCTGTTGTATGGTAACTAAGGACAACACTGCTCGTGTGGTACCGACAAGCGAGATAGGATGCTCAGGACTATATCCACAAGCATCATCTTTAAGTATCACAAATATATAAAATAAATTTTTACATGCTGGCTGTGAAGCGAGAGTATTTTTATAGCTTCCAGCTTCCTTCATGAAGATAGCAGCCTAAATAATAATTGACAGAGGTTTGCAGTCACTTGCTAGCAGAACACAGGATCTTTTTACAGAAGAGAGGGGTCATGCACTTCCCATTTAAAAAAAAAAAAAAAAAAAAACACCACCACAAAAACAAACCCAAAAAAACCCCATTCCTTTCTCTGGAGTGAAAGGCTCTCAATTCTTTCAGAATCTGACCCATGCCAAACCAACCACCTGGCCAGCTCTACGGCCTCTATATACTACATAAAATAATAACTTACACAGTCACCTAGTTCAACTTTCCACATTATCACAGAAACTTTTATCTGGCATGTTTCATTTCTTTTTAAACTACTAGAGAAGCAAGACAGACAAAAGTCAAAACTGATCTGCAACATACAAGCACTATGGGAAGAAAGACATTTTAAAAGAAGAATGGACAAGTACTGTTTTTTTGTTGTTTAATTATTTAAAATACATTAGGAGGTATTTAGTCAATGTTCTGGCTGCCTATCTAATTAAAAATTACAGCATAGACATAGGCAGAAGGACTACCTATAAATATATCCACCTCGGCAGTCTTGCAGACAGGAAAATAATGGAGTTTGAAGCATAACAGAATGAGTGCCTTGAAATGCAAATAAAGGGAATACCTTAAAAAAAAAACACAAACAGAACAACAACAACAAAACAACAAATCAAAACAAGCAAAACTAAAAAAAATCCCAACCTTTAAGCGACCCTAAAAAAATAGAGAAGCAAGAAATCCAGCCCATCTCACCTGTGGTGACATAAAACACGTTTCACAAAGCCCGTCCCAAACTATCTGGGGTTCTATAAGCCGCAAGCCTTTACTTTAGATTCTATCAGAAAACTTTTAGGCAGCTAGAAAAATTTATTCATCACTTATCTTGTATTCTCTAAGTGTAAAACTCTTCCTAACCACATCACACCTGGCCATACTAGTATCAATTTTCAAATGCATCAAAATAGTTAAAAACTCCAGTGTTAAGCAGAAATCAATAATACACGGAGGAGACTGATGCTGTAAGCTGTTCACCAGCATACATGAGGCACACTGATTTCTTACGGTGCTTCACAGAAGATGTCATTTTCCTACACCATTTTCTTATTATGGAAAAATCCACAGCACTGCAAGCTGGTATGAGAAAGCAAAAGCGTTACTCCCTAAATCTTTTTCTAGGCTGTCATACGTAATATCAGCCTTAAAAGGTAAAGTAATACAAGCACAGTAAACCTAGTAAAGGCATATGAACAACCTGCGACACTGGAGCTAAAAAGAGGCAGGACACTCGCCAGAGCTCCTCTGGCTTTTTGCCTTCCAAGCTGGAGCCAGGAGTCCCAGAGTTCTGGCCATTTCTCAGGACTGACTTATATTACCATGAAGCATTAGATTTCTTTCATCATATTGATAAAGATGCCTACGTACAACTTTTAAGAAGCACTCTTTTGTTTTGCTTCCCCTTTGGCTCTCAAGGTAACCATCAACATGGCAAAAACCATAGTTGGGAGAGAAGTAACTTCCATATTTTTGCTTTGGCATTTGACACCACGGTGTTTACTGTTAGTGTCCATTCCCATGTGAGACACAGTGTTTTCTCCAGTTTCAAAGAAAGGCTTTTGCCCTGCAGAAAAGGAGAGGAAGCTTTTTCATTTTCAAATGGGAAGCTAGTTACAAAAATAGGAAAGATGGTTTGCTGAAATATCAATTTTTACTCTTATTTTTAATAATTCATGGCAAACCCTCTTTGTCTAGCCACATCTAAGATTCCTTGCATCCAGGTACTAAGGTCCTTTCCAACCTCTGAAAAACATCATGCTCTCAGAAATGAAGCGCTTTTTGCTCTCTGAAGGAGTCTCTTTACAAATGCTCTAGACAGGTGACAGCAACTAATTTTCAAATTCATTAATCCCTGCACAACACTGCAAGGGAGCCTCATTCTCCTTCCCCAGGAAGACTGAATAAGACAAAGATAAAATGGGTTGGAGGGTAAACAAAACCCTTTTAATCTTTCCTACGCAAGAATTAACAAGCAGGTATGTTTCACTAAATTCCTCTTCTCCACAATGAACACACTGAAAAACTCACGTGTACAGATTACGTTAGAGTGACTGTCAGCCTCATACTCAATTACGCAGAAGATCTGCCATCTGCCTACTGGATAAAGGCACGTTGTAGGAATTAAAGAAAACAAACTGTCCAAGTCTTCCTGGAACAAAATCTAAGTATCAGATCTGTGTTCGCTTTAAAACAAATATATAGCCTTAAAATATCAAAGGCTATGTAAACACAAAGAATACAAAAGCAGGAAACATTACTATTTCACTTGCATCATCCTAAAATGAAGAACTGAACGTAAGCCATGCAGAGTTCTCCAAGTTTGGACAGCCTACCCTTATCAGCCGAGACTACATCTTCCTTTCGGGACTCTCTAGAGGCTGCATTGTTCCCTCTCCTGCCCTTTGCCTTTTCCCAACAATATTGCACCCAGGCAGAAGCAGCATCCCACAGCCCTGTGCCTTAAGTCCTACTTCTCCAGGGCTCTCATTCTCCTGGACTTAACAATTGCTACGAGAGCATTAAACCTTTTTGGTTCATGCTTTCAGGCACTGCTGCATCCCACATTGAAGCCTTCTCCCTAACCAGATTTGCTATATCTGTAAAACTTATACCTCCTCATTTCATATATAAACTGAAGTGTTTAGATACACTGCAGCACTGCTCTAATATATAATAATATAAAAATAAAGCTGACTACATAAACCAATCACACCTCACTCTGTGATATAAACAAAGATCAACTCATGATCTAAAGTAGTAAAAATTAAGATTAGAATAATTCTTTCCATTTTTAAAAAGTAAAACACTAAATTTATTGCTTTTTCCATCTCTTCATAATAGTCTTAAAAAAGAAAAAGGCTGACTAGAAATCACAAGCTCCTTAAATGCTGTTTTCTAACAGCCATGATAAATATTTCATAAACCACTTTAGTAGAAAGGACTAATATATAAACATCAACAATGAGGTAAATTTGCTATGATCACTGGCAAAAGCATCAGGACTGGGAGAATAGAAGCACATTACAGTAGCCACGTCAATACATCACTTCTTTTCTTGCTATTTCACAACACAGCTTCTTGTACAGCCCTGCATCCACACCGCAATCTCCAAACATCTCAAGCTTTATTCATGCCTCTGCACCATTTTACAGTAGTATTTTACTTAAAAGCATCTCCTGTAGGAGGTGGTCATTTTTAAAAAGAGAGAAGATGTAAAAAGTCTCAGGTTTTTATGCCATACTACTTTGTCTGTCTTCCTAATTGTGAGGAGGAAGAAAGGAAGAGATAGTTTTGAAACAATTCTCTTTCACCAGAGCATTTTCTGATAATTTAATATAGTGGCATGAAAATGATCAGTTGCAAAATACATAACTAGTGCCTAATTTTTGTAAGGCACTAAGCTGAGAGGGGAAAAAAAGCCATACCAAGTCCTATAGCCAGCAAGTTGTGCTTTCGATCCCCACTCTGCAGACCTGTGGACTGCTTCTAAACAGTCAGTAAAGCAGAATTAACAGCAGCAACACTGCTGGTCAACAAGCTTCAATTCTACATACGTGGCCCCTTGGAAAGCTTTAGGGAGTCCAACAATAGAACAAGGAAGTCAGTTTTGTGCTATATGAACAGGACACCACGACGTATTCTGCAGCGCAAGCAGCATGATTGCTACTGCTTTGCTCCCTAGAGCGACTTGCCTGCAGACATCCACACAGCCAGGCAAACATGCATCCAACATCCAAGTGTAACTGCTAGAGCAGCATTAATCCCTGCTCCCCTAATCCCTTCAAAACTCTTTCACCACAGCTGATGTTTTGAGCAATGCGGAGTCCATTCAAGCGTTCCTTACATGGCTTACGCACAAAGTACCACAGGACTTGCTGAGCAAATACAGCCAGTGATTCTGTTGCAGAAGCGAGAATTTCACCAACTTTTCACCATTGCTCCAGGCAACAAAGATGACTTTGGAAAAGAATGTAGGAAGAAAACTCGTGAACACTGCTGAAAGTGCATTTTAACATTTTTTTTAAGTTATCTGAGAAGATAAAAGGTATTGCAGTGACCAAAAAACCCCAACTGATACTAATTTAAAGAGAGCCATAACTACAGACTGTTTTCACTTGCTGTGTTAAGGAATATAGAAATTCCCTTAAGGAATTATACGCTAAGGAAAGTACTGAATGTCGTAACTGGGTAATTTGATATCTTTCATAACACACTGGCAAATTTAATCTTGCAATTCTTAGGCAAAATTTAATAACCTAGACTAGAACATCCTATCTAAAACTTGATTCATGAATTCTGAACAATGAAGTAGCTACACACACTTTTTTTTAGATTTTTCCCATAATTAAAAAGTGCAAAAAAAAAAACCCTAAAAAAATCTGTGCTTAAAAAAAAATTAATCTTCAAGTTAAAGCAAAACCTTGTTGTTTTAAAAATTAAATGTCACGTTTTATTACATTATGTTCTATCATATTTTACTCTGTTACTGTGCTGTTTTCATTAACTCTATCCATAAAAGCCAAGCTGTGCTCTTGAATGTACACAGGGCTGCATGTATGTGCTAGCAAGGAAGACTCGCAGCGGTAACCAAGGGCAGAAAAGCCTTACAGAATGTTCTGCTATGCAAACGTATTACCTAAAAATAGCTGGCTTTGTGACGTTTATGACACTTTTAGTTCAAATCCAAGAAGAACATTTATTCACAGATAGCTGTAACAAAAGGAGAAAATAAACCAGGTATTTATGACACAAAGTAAATTTGTGGGCTCTGGGTCTGTCAGGAGATCTATCACATTCACCAATGGTGCTTTTAAGGAAATCACCACCCTCTGACTGTGTCAACTCCGCCCTTACATGGATTTTACTATTCCTATAGCAGGAACAGACAGAAGCACAATGTGTGCGTATTCCTGCTGCTGTAGTGTGCAACCCAGCAGATGAACTTACACCTCCAGCATGCTCAACCCTACAGTAATGGCATGAATCCCCAAGAAAAATGTAGACCAGGTTAAACAAATTTACTCTCGTATTTCAATCCTGACTTCACAGTTCCCTTTCTGGAACCACATACAAAGAATTCCACAAGACCTCTTCTCACAGGAGCTTCAGTCATGCTCCTTCACCTAAAACGAGATTAATTTCTGGGGCTTAGCTCACTGTGTTACAGACCTGCTCACCTCCCATCACAAACCACTTCATTCAAAAGCTCTGTATACCTAGCAGCTGACAGATCACTGACTCTTGCCAGTATTCAATGCCGTATTAGTGGCCTTTAAGACAAGTAAATCCAGTTAGACTTCAACAAACAACAATCCTAAGAAAGAGATGTCATTTTAGTCATGAAATCTGACAAACTCACAGCCCACTTGCTCTTCATGTCTCTGCATGCTTGCAGTGTTGAGATGGGCCAGAGCACACAATTAGCACTCACTAGCAGTTTCAGCAAACAGGAAAGGTAAATGTAAAACCAGCTTCTAGATCCCTACACTGATGAACAGTTATTTCTTTGCAGGAATTGAAACACAGCTTTTGCTTTATAATGAGAGAGATTAATGCACGGGGCAATCTGTGGGGCCCTCTAAGCAGAAAATCCTTTCCATCACTGCATGTGAATGCAGGGGTCCGGGCTAGACAAACCAAGGGCTCCCTCCAGAACCGTGTCCCTAAAGCAAAACAACCGATCATGTATTTTGCTAAAGTTATCAGGTGAAAAGTGTTAGCAACTACAACAGCCTAACGTAAGCCTTTTGCCTCCAGAAGCCAGTGATAATCAGCTAAAAAGTTATCCTAAAAAGCAAGGAAAAGTTCCTCTCTATTGCAAAAGCAGGTTTTGGACTGTACCCCTCCAGAAAGGGAAAGGAAGAGGCAGGGTAAGATCTGAACCACTGAAGAGCAGGTGAAAGAGTTAAAAGGTGATGTCACTTATTTCCTCACTGCCGGATATGCGGAGAACAAGCCCAGAACTATCTTGCTCCAACAAGACGCCAGCACACGGTAAATGCTCAGAGCCTTAAAAGCATCTCATTTTGGTAGGAGCTATCAATGTCCAGTTACGTTTTGCATTTGTTGAAAAGAAAAACGACATTGAAATCAGAGATCAAAAGTGCTTTGTCACAACCTGTTTGGAAAAAAGATGCCTGAAACTATGGAAGGCCTGCGTGGAATTTTTCTTCTGTACACAGATGCAGAAGCCAGTTAAACAGGCCCTTTGCCTTCAGGAGAGACACAGATCGCTATGCAATGAGGAAAGATACGTGCTCACGAAAGCAAAAGAGCAGAAGCTCTTGGGAGACGCCTGCTGCCCACAAAGGGAATTAGTTCTGTTTGTAAACGACATTTAATTGCAGCCAGAATGGGCTTCAGATAGAATGGAATGGAGCAGAGTAATGTCTACATGAGGAACAACTTGGTTAATGACAAATTGACTGGTCATATCAGTAACCCAGTTTTTTAATACCAGCTCTAAGCACCTCTTATCATGCTTTTTAGGATGAAATTACAGACTTCCACTAACCCAAAGAAGATGCAAACAAAGATTTTAAAATTACAGTCCTGGACCCAAGTATGCACTACCTCCTCTTAGACACACAGGCTTGGCTCAGTGCTTGGATTACACAGATTACTGTATTAACAGATGAAGGTGTAGGCCTTGGGGAGCCTTCTAATTCTCCAATCGAATAAAAGAAAAAAAAACCCCAAACACCTCTTACCTAGCGAGCTATAGAGCACTACAAAACACCATTTCAGCAACAGATTTCACTGTATAGAACCAAAGCAAACATCATGACTATTTTCTGATGGGTTTACATTGTGGTAATGTAATCTGTCAGGGTTTAACAGTGGATACTTAAAAAACAAAGACTATTTTGACATCCATCTTCAGCTTGTTTTTACCAAAGTCACAACTTCCAGGAACGTTTTAGATAGCAATTAGGCAGACATACTTGTCTGAGTACTCCTGCCTTTAAGAGGCTTGGCACAAGCACTGTATATTTAATTTTTAATTAACTCTCAATCCTGCAAATATTAATTTTTCATTCTATTTGTCAACTTCATCTAACTCTATTCAGACAATTAAGCTGTACATCCAGAAACCTACAGAAAGGCTCATTAAGCATCTGCTGAACATCAAGGAAGGCTTCTAATTCTGAACCAAGTGTTACTCTCTCTCCATTTTTTGACTTTTCAACATCCATTCAGTTAACAATCAAATAATTTTGTGAAAGCAATAGCGTACACATTTCCTGAAAATGTAACAGACATCAAACTGAAGGCTTGTAGAAGTGACCAAGGAAGATATTGTACCTGAACAGAATGAAACCAAGTGACTCAACAGCTGCCCGCCTCACGTCATCATTCACATCACTCACCTACAAAAGGGAAAACAGGACATTCAGAATATAGTGAAAACACTTGAGGACTCTGCAACGTTTCAGGCACACAAGTTAACCAAGAAGACAGAATTATAAAGTAAGTTAATAATCATGTGCATCCTTAGCTGAAACAGCCTCACCCTTGCTCATACACTGTGACCACAAGCCTATCAAAGAGCAGACAGACCGCATCTTTTATAGCTTAAACTGTTTTCTCCCCAGCCCGTTATTACACACACTATTCACTGCAAACCCATTACCAACTACTTTAGGATCATGTTTTATTTTTTAATAGGTTCCTTTTTTGTGGTACCAGGTTGAATATTCTCTTGCTGAAAGTCTACTTATCCTAATGTCAGAAGACCCTGTTATTTCTACTCATAGCACTAAGGAAAGCTTTCATCACTTTACTCTCCAATTTGGACCAGAACATTAACACTGTAGACACAAAGCCTCTCAAAGTGACACGCTTATTCTCTCACCACAAATTCCTTGCTGTGTGCTCCTAAGCCCACAGTACTTACAGCCACATGCAGTAGACGTCTGATAGCCTTGTTGTTCCCTGAGCCACAGTATGCCATAGCAACAGTGTACATGCCAGAACGACGGAGAATTGGATCCTGGAAGAGAAAGCATCAATATTTAACATCCATCCAAACGACGACTCGGTAATTCTGACGTTAAATCTGCTCCACTCTTGGGGCCGGAATCTGCAAACAGGTAGCCTCAGTGCTTAATTGTTTATTTGGGATGAGTAACAGGACAACCACCAAAGCAGGGTTGTCATTATCAATTTCAGGGAGACAGAAAGTTGGTATGCCCCAGGGTGCCAAAGAGAGTATCTAGCAGATGTGTCATTCTGTTGCTTATTCACTATCTGCTATTGACCACCACTAGATCCTTGAGAATGACCCACCTACAGCAAGCCTCATCTGTTTTTAACCATTACACCCTGTTCTGCTCCTTGTTGTTGCTCACAGGACTGCGGAGACTGAGTATGAGGCTAAAGAAATACACAACTAAGCACTGTTGTTCTCATATTTTTGATCAGAGTGAAGCAACCTGTGAAACTGCCCCACTTCAGACCTATGTAGGAACTTCCCTGGTTCAAAACAGCCAACCCACCGTAGCTGGAGATTTCACAGAAGGACAGGAAGACCTGTGTTCAAAAGGGCCAGGGATTAAGTTACAGCTCAACTTACCTTATCTCTGCAGAGACTCTCAATGAGAGCATCTGCCTCCTCCATCCTCCCGTACATGACCAGAGCAATTCCAACTGCAAGGCCTCGCAAAATCTTTTCATGCTGGGTTTCCTGTGCGTAGCCAACCATGTCCTCAATAGCCTGAGCATTTTTAGATCCCAACATAACCAATCCCAGTGCCAGTCCAGCTGCCTCACCTGCATGGTGCAGAAAGGAAAAAAAAAAAAAAAAAAAAAAAAAAAAATCAAGCAAACTCTGCTCCCAAAAGCTGTAAATATTATATCCAGAGAATCACAGAATCAATCAGGTTGGAAGAGACCTCTGGGATCATCGAGTCCAATCATTTCCCTGACACCACCATGTCAACTAGACCATGGCACTAAGTGCCATGTCCAGTCTTTTCTTAAACACATCCAGAGATAGTGACTCCATCACCTCCCTGGGCAGCCCCTTCCAATGTCTAATGACCCTTGCTGAGAAGAAATGCTTCCTAATGTCCAACCTGAACCTCCGCTGGCAAAGCCTGAGGCTATGTCCTCTTGTCCTGTCGCTAGTTGCCTGGGAGAAGAGGCCGACTCCCACTCCACTACAACCTCCCTTCAGGTAGGTGTAGACTGCAATAAGGTCACCTCGGAGCCTCCTCTTCTCCAGGCTAAACAACCCCAGCTCCCTCAGCCGTTCCTCATAGGTCAGACCCTCCAGACCCTTCACCAGCTTGGTCGCCCTCCTCTGGACTCGCTCCAACACCTCAACATCACAAGATGTAGGGCAATCACACAGAAGACGTAGGGCAACAGATCACTTCTGGACACCACCATGCCCAGCAACCCCATTATCCATGGCCAAATGTGCTTGTAATGATAACCTACCAGGCACAACTTAGTGCTCTTCCCTACCAAATTCAATTTTCTCCTCCTTCGTCCAAGAGCTGCTGAGATGATTTTCCTGTCAACTCCTGCCAAAGCAGTAGTCCCCACAAGCTTCTCCAAGTCTGCCTCTCAGCCAAAAAGGGCATAGGGCTCTAGAGATCAACCACACTAAATAAAAAGTGTATGACAAAGGAAAGAATAGAACAAAGTAAGGGACTGTTTAAAGACCTAGCATGTCTTACCAATATTTGGCAGAGTGCCACAGACCAGTCCTGACAGGACCTCTGAACATTACTGCCACATAACTAAAGAACCGTGCTGATCAGGAAAAGGTCAGTAAATAAAATGCAGCTAAGGCAACCTAGAAGCAATCTATGCTGCTAACAGAACACCTGGAAAAAAAAAACAAAAACCCAGATGCCTGATAAGGCCTCAGATGGTTATTTGCTTTGAAAGCAGAACATTTACCTGTCACTGCATCATCCTGGTATAGGTTTGTTTTCAGCAAATCGTACACATCTTGACGTGCTGTCCCCATGGCAGCCAGACCCAAACCCAGGCTGCCACCATGTCGGACAATCTAGAGAAGCATGTGCAAGTTTAGTCATCATAAAACAGGGAACAATATGGCTTCAGCTGAAGTCGACATCCTTCCATCAATACAAAGC
The DNA here is from genome assembly GCF_013368605.1 of Nyctibius grandis. Taxonomy (NCBI): domain Eukaryota; kingdom Metazoa; phylum Chordata; class Aves; order Nyctibiiformes; family Nyctibiidae; genus Nyctibius; species Nyctibius grandis. The sequence continues at coordinate 11,228,415 of NC_090665.1, forward strand.
CGCAAACTTTTAGCTCCAAACCACCCAAAATTATCTCCTGACCTGTTAGAAAAATCACTCTTACATTCTCAGACAGTAACTCTGATGAAAGAGGCAGAAGGTAGAATAAAAACAGCAGTTCAAAAGCCCAAAAACAACAACTATCAGAAGCTTTCCACATAGTGCAAGAGACTTTCTAGTACCTTTAAGGTCTTTTTCCCCAATGATTTATGTAGTCGCACAAATCTGCACTATGTGTAAAAATTGCTGCCTGGAAATAGCTTTTGAATGGAAAAGTAAATCAGTACCTATGTAAACAGTCTACATCCCCTTTCGTTCTAACAACGGATACAGGAAAGGCAGTAGTACATTTGCAACGAGTGGGATCTGCTCACAGAATTTTTAAAGCTGTAGTCTGAAATTACCCAAAGAGAAGGGAACATGCTAGGAAAATATTAACCTATTCCAAACTTTAAAAAAGACTTTTTGGAGAGGTCTACAAACAGTAAGTGGTGAAGTAAAACACTTTTTGTATAAAGATGCATTAAACCTACAGGGCAGCAGAAGCATGTTGTGGCTTATTCCTTTGACAGCTACGCTGTAAGCTGTAACAGTGTCTGAATACTGCAGGTCCATTAGCAAAACAAAGTAGATACACAAACAGTAAGAAAAATGAAGCTAGATTCACTGCCAAATACATAAGAATTTCCTAAAATTCTTACCTAAACTTTGAGCAATAGATTGTTAAAATGAAACTTAATACTTGAGGCCCACAGGAGGTGTAAGTATCACACCACTGCCACAGTCTTAGTTACCTCTAACCTCCACTTCCACACCAGCTAGCACCCTTCTGGATATTCCCAACAAAACAAAGGTTCATTACTGGACCCAGTACATACATCATTACTGGCATTCTTCAGCTGGTTCAGCAAATAGTCAATGATGTCCCCACCGTGGTTAGCATGAATGAGACCCAAGGCATAGAGACCTCCACCTTCCTGGTAGGCTGACCCTGGAGAGGTGTCCTTGGGTAGGTACGTTGCCATTAGCTGTAATGCTTCTTTCTCATGACCCTGTATGTCCAGTGTCCAGCAGGAAAGGAAGACAGTGGGAAGCAAAAGGTGAAAAAACAGTGGCTGCAAACACTTCACAATAATACTTAAACAAGTCAGAAGAAAACATGTTATAGACATTACTTTCTCCACAAAAATCAACCTTTCAGTGCTGTACAATCAGCAAAGAATCCTTCTGTACTGGGGTTTTATTAACCCCAGTACACAAGTATTCATCAATCACCTGGTCACTGATCTAAACCAGGACAAATTTGGCCTGAAGCTGCACCAATTCATTCATTAGAGCACTTTAATGAGGGTTGAGGCACAGAAAACAACTACAAAGACTTCTTGCTACTTCAAAACAGCTTTAAATATAACCTCCCTGTGAATGAATTGGAAAAAAAATACTGCTACTTAGGTCACTATTAAAACTTACTAAAACTTACTACAGTAAGGACTTTGGTACTGTCCCAAAACCACTTCAGAAAAATACACCTGCAACTTTCATAGCTAGAAACTTATCGACTCTGTTCAACTCACAAAGCAAGAGAAGAGCTAGGAAGAAGACTCTCTCCCCAAGCCATGTTATCCTATCACCTTTTTGATGATCAGCAGACCATGATATAAACTACATCGGATATCAGACAACATGGACTTGATAAAGCACAGCTTTTCTTGACACAAACTATGTTACAGCTGTGCCTTGCAATAGACTAGGTAAACTGGAGTGCAGGCATCATTTAGAATCCCTGCTTCAAATGCTGTCAGTGTTCACAAGGATTTCTATTGAACAGAGGGGAATGAATGCAGTGTTACCTTGTGTATAACACCCAAGCTGGCGGTAGCAGTAAACTTAGCCCAGTTAGTGGCCCTGGCCAACCACTCCAAATTGTCTCTGGAAGGCAAAAAGTCAAAGGTTATACAAAGTTTTCCATACAGCCCGTTCTTCACCTTGCAAGCACGGTTTCACAGCACTAAAGACTGCTTTCAAACCAGAAAGCAGCTGTGGAAGGCAAGAAGGCTAACCACATTTCTACTTTATACCTCTTCCCCCTTCATCAGCCCTGATTTTTGGCTGGTTGTAGTCAAGCTTCTAGATACTGGTGATCTCAGTGAAAGATGGAGAACAACTGTTCAATATGCAGCCTGCCCATCAACTCTCTGGGGGAAACTCAAGCAGGGTTTTTGGAGCTTTCCTCGAGTCCCTGGTAAGGTCAGCCCTGACATTTCCCTTCCAAGAGTCATTCAGCACTGTCAGTCTCTACCAAAAAGATACATCATTTCAGAAATTCTCCAACTAGTAAACAAGGAGAACAGAAATTTCAGATCTCCACCCTCCAACCTGCTCATACAGTTTGCAGTCAAATAAAGCCAGTTTGTGAGGACAGAGAAAAGGAAATAATTCCAGCTTCTTCCCTCTGCCTCCACATTAGTATTCAGACCCTTTGTTTATTCTTCTCTAAGGCCATCAGAATTCTGCAGCCACCCTTTTGGAAGTATCAAGCCAAGTAGGGCAACTGTTATTCAACAGTTATGACACTGAGCTTCCTTGCCATAGATTTACCTAAGGAACTGGTCACTGGTTGTACCACAGTGCATAAAGGAGTTTGCTATAACCGTTGCTGTGTGACACACGGAATTCCGTACTGCATCCTGAAAGAACAAGAACAATCAGTATCACCAGACAGCAAAAGACATGCCCTAGGTCACTTAACATGCTTGTCAGTACACTAGAAAAATGGATTGTAATTAGGCTCAATTTAACCAGCAATTTCCCTTTAGTCAAAGTTAATAGATTGATAATACATGCTAATATATCCTCAACCCATCTTTCCAGTGCAAACCAATCCTTTCTATGAGTTCCTGTCAGAGACACGATTCCTTCAATTGCAGCCTCACTGAAGAACCCCTCTTCTGGTTCCCAGAACTGAGCACTGCAGAGCGTGCGCTGCTGACGTTTTCAAGCCATTCTTGGAACGCTATAAAGGATCACTCCTAAGCACTTAACCTACAGACGTAAAAGATTTTCCAATACACTTGAACTACCTCCTGAAACAGATGAACCCATGGACAATCGTCCCCTACCATTTTTGCTGATAACATGCATCTCATCTCACACACAAAAAACTTCTCCTATGGTTTCTAATAATTATTTAGCTTAAGAGAATCTAATTTACCTGTAAGTTTTTATTTGCCCACCCTTGAGTAACACCTTCCAAAACAAATACAGTTACTCAATTTACCAGCACTTGCTTACATTACAATATCTGATCACTTCTGTCTTCAATGTGGAAATATTAGTCTCTGAGCACATATCAGGATTTCTTCAGTCAAGCTGAAGGTGTGGTCTGACATAACACCTCAACCAAGATACCAACATACTGTAACCTGCAGTCCTGGCTGACTCCTTCCCTCCCCAACCAGTGGCATTTGCACTGGATCAGTCACGAAGCTGGAGTGTGAGCATGTCCATCTTACTGACCACATGGAAAACAAACCCACAAAAAACGGGGGAGAAAAGGATTAGTTTCTATAACCAAATAGAAAAAAAAATCACCACGCTAACAGCAGCCTGTCATTAGGTCACACTAGCTGTAAGTTGAAACAATCTGATTATATGGCTTTTTTTGTGTGCAACCAGCTCTTCTTCAGCCTCGCAGGTTCAAGTTTTAAACGTTAATTTATCATGACCAGAACACAGATTTGTATCCCCAAAACCCAGCGAGGCCATGCTAAAACATCAGATGATGTAAAATAACAGCAACGTGGTCAAAACACAAAGGATGAATCAGATAAATCCAAGACAGCCATATCTAACAAAGCCTCTTACCTTTGTGTTTTTGAGGATCATGAGGTCTGTATTGTTGTTTCGTATTAAAAACTGCAGATGTAACTCAATGGCCATTTCCCCACTTAAAATTTTAATCATTTTTGAAATCTGGTCCTTAGGCTCCGGGTTCTTCACATACAAACAAGAAGAAGAAAAAACATGAGAACTCAGCTACGGCTCTGTTAAAATACAGTTCATGAGAAGCCACTCTGGTATGTTCCCATCACCATATTCCAAAATCTATCAGGTTTTAGGACTAAAAGGACATTGTTTCTGACCTTGCTGCACAAGCCCAAACCTCCCAAATAATCACGTCCTTTTGTGCACAACAGTGCAGGTGGGAGAAGAGACTCGTTGAAAAGTTACTCTTTCATTGAAAGCAGAAGGATATGAGTGACATCTGATATTCTGCAAGCTGCTACCTTTGGCCTCACAGATACAATGAGTCTCCTGCAAGAGGCAACCACTTTTATAAATGTGAACCTTTCCGTGGAAGTTTTAATGGAGAGGACCACAAAACCACAACGCTTTGCATGACCCTGCCACCCTGCATCATTCTTCTTGTGAGCTAAAGGCTTTATTTAGAACAATGGCTAGTAGAGCTAGGAATCTCCAATACATTCATCTTCCAGAGCTCTTTGAGAAAGCCTCCTTCTTCCCCACCATGGAACAGTTTCCACAGTTTAAGTCCCAACTGAAGTCCCTTCTGAGTAGGGTGAAAAGTACACTGCAGCTCTTGTACTGGCATTGTCAGCTGGTCAGAGACCAGTCAAGCATGAGTAGTTCAGCCCTTAAACTAATCCCCTCCATTGCTCCTTTGTAGTCAGCATTCTGACTTGTGGAAGATTAAGCTCAAGAACATTTCTGGCCACAAAGATAATTTTTAGGGACTTGTGCCTTGGCACAATCAGCAATGCCAAGGCGGCAGAAATTGATTCAAGACACCTTCCCTGCACAAAAGCACTGTTTACAAGTTCCTTGATGTGGCAAGAAACTCCACTCGTTTTTTTTTCCTTGTGGAATACAATTTCAAGAAAACACTTCTCTTTGTCCTTGATTAATTAAAATGTTGTCTTTTTTAAATGATCTGCAACAATCTCTCAAAGATTGCCAAGTCTAGTTCAAACACGCACCATACGGAAAAAGAAAACCACCCTTGTCTTGGGTTTTACTTTCCTCTCTAGTAGCATTTCCTTTCCTCAGCGATAGGAGTGTCAGAATTGCATCAGCTATTCTGCACGCTGAAATGCAATTGTAAGTGCATGTTAGAAGTGAACTTGCTGTCTCCAATACTTGGGAAATGAAAGTAAACAAAAATATTCTAACCAGCTGGCCCAGCAACATAGCCACGATCCTAGACAGAGGTAATACCTTCCTCCTACATGGAAAAGAAACTATATTATATCAGCATCCCCTCCTGCCATTCCTGCAGAACAGCATCCGTTCTCTCCAGCCAGATTTCAGAACAACAAAAAAAAAAAGCTAATTCATCAGTTAAGGTTCTCAACAGCAGTCAAATTTCAGGCCCTTTCCTCTGGAATGAGTTAATTATTTCAACATCAACAAAAAGCGAACACATGTGCCAGATCCTTCTGGTTTTCCCTTCTTCTGGGCTCAGTAATTACTGACAAAATTCCCACTCTTCTCCAGCTTTCAATATCTGAACTGCTAGACTTTCAGACTGTCAGATATTTGATTCTCAGAGATCATCTGTCACCTTTTCTCCAAGCAAGACAGAAGTGGAACTCCATTAGCCACACTCCAGAGAGTCAAAGAGAACACATCAGAAAAACTAAGGCAGGCGTATTTTGGAAAAGGCACTCACGATTTCTGCAGACTTCCCTGCACAAGTGCTTCCTGGTTTCTCTTCTGCTTCCATAGCATCACTGAAACAAAATGAAAATGAAAAATGCAACCCAGTTCACTGCTCATAACTAGCCAAGCACTGTAATCATGGCTAACACTGTCCTGAAAGGGTAGCCTGGGATTTGGAGATGGTGACTGGAAACAGGACTTTGATAGAACAAGGGTTGACTATCTGGAGGTCACTGCTGAGAAGCAAACTCCTCCCCAGTTTAATTGTCAGGGAAATTGAAGACAAAGCCTGGAAAACCCCACCCTCATTCCATCTAGAGAGATCTTTTTTTAAAAAAAAAAAAAAAAAAGAGAGAGAGATGCTTGTAGGGAATGAACAGGCAGAGACAGGTGAGAAAACAAGGTCAACAACTAGGCAGCAAGGATAATTATACCCTCACCCAGAGGCCTTGAGCTCATCACTATTAGGATTGATGCTAGAGTGTTGAAATGGAAACAAAAGCTATTAAACTGTTGTCACCACCTTGTCCTAATGCTTCACAGCCTGGCTTATAAATTATGCTGTGCCTTTCCTTTTATTTCACTGGAAAAGAAGAGAGGAGAATGCTTGCTATGCCCATACCACTGATTCAAATACATTTAGACCCAGTTCCTCACAGCTGCACAAGCACTTATATTTAACCAGCCTTGATCTAGGCAGCTTTCTCCATCGCACACTATCAAAGACAGTGCCAGGATCAGGTTGTGTACAGACACGACAGCTCTGGCGATTAAAGAGCAGCTAGAACACAAACTTCTTCCACGCTGCTCCTGAGCTGGGCAGCAGCCTTAGCCTGGATTGGCCAATCCTCTAAAAACAAAAGTTTAAAGCAAAACTATCTATGTCGATTACCCGTAAGCCATCAAAAGAAAAAATAAGGAAGATGGAATGGTTAATGCCAACTTTGGTTTTCTTAACATAGGCTTCCTGCAGCTAAGATCCAGTGATGCTGACCACTGAATAAATTTGAAGTGTTAGGACTTTAACAAAACTCAGACTAGATTTGAACTAGCACTCTCTAACTGCACGTACAAAAGGGTCTGTAACACTACAGTATCATCTGAGTCACTCTTCGCACAAGCAGGTAGCAGACCACAAGCTACGATGTGAAACCAAACTTGCACATAGCTCCAATGAGCTTTTTGCTTGAACCCTCCCCTTCCTTAGCTTTACCAGTTGCTGCAAAGACCACACATCAGTGCTCCCGAGCAACTCACACTACGGCTTAATGAAATACTGCTCATTAGCTGAGCAACAGCAACTCCACCATGCTTATCTCAATTGCAAAGGAAAATGCATTCTTTCAAACAGTGGATTCTGGTAATATACAATTTTTCCCCGAGCAAATAATGTGTCTTTTCTACTACCCTAGCTTAAATTAAGGGGAGCAACTCAATTGCTTGTAATGGGCATCCATACACAGAACAGGAGGCTCCCTCAAAGCATGACTGTAACTGAACTATTACACCTCTTCTCAAGCCAACCTCCCCACCTGTCTTTCTCCGATCCAGGGACGGTGCCGGTGTTGGTGGATCCAGGCACGGAGGTGATGGGAGTGCCAACCGTGCGGAGATTCTGGATCACAGAAGACAAGAACTGCTGGCTAGCACTTTCATACAGATCAAAGCAAATCTGGTATGCCATAAGAAGGTTATCTTCCTTCACCAGTTTTTCCAAGATGTCACTCACAGCCTGTGGGTCATCCAGGAATATCAGGCACTGAGCAGAAGGAAGGGAAGAACAGGAAAAAAAAAAAAAATCAGGAGAAGACATTATATACTTCAGAACGAAAAAGCAACACTACCCAAGGCCACACTCCATTTTCCCCATTCCCTCATCTGCTGCTTCCACAGAACACCCCTTCAAAGAAAGAAAAATTCCCTTTCTCATAGGAGATACTAGAAATCTTCAAAGAGTTTTCATAGGTCACTTTAAAAACAAGACCAAGTATTACAAATTCAAGTCACAACAGTCAAGCCTCCCTATTTCTGCAGCTTTATCTTTGGAAACTGACAATGTTGTCCTACTAAACACAGAAATTTCAAAAGCACATTAAAGAAGCATCAGTCATTTTGTAGGGATGTCTCAACTGAAATGGAACAGGCATAATACTCCTGAGTCACATGTACCTGGCATACCTAGACTGGCAAAGGCCTGAGAACATCTGAGTAACTTCATAACTGGTTGTCTAAACACTTTCAGACAATGGCTTACCAAAAACCAAAGCACTGTAAATGTTCTTTCAAGGAATAAAAAAAATTCCAAGCTGTGAACGTACCCTCCGATACTCCCTACACAGGCTTGAAGTATTGTCAGAGTTGTCTACATCCCCAAACCGCCTCTGAACGTGTTTCTTTCTCTATAAATTGACCAAAGGTGCAATATTTGCATCTCTTTTTCAAGTTGATCTCACTTTGATATATAATTCAAGCACACAATCAGGAAAAGATACTTCATTTAACTGAATAAAAAACAGAGGATCAGGCAGATCTCAAGTCAAATACATCTAAAAAAGATGAACTTTTGATTGATCTTTAAACAGCACTCTGAGAGTTTTACCTGGCACACGTTGATGAAGTCTGGCTTCTCCAGATTCATGTAGATTTTAACTAGAACTCTCAAGACTTTATTACGGAACTGTTTATTCTGCATCAAAGACATACAGAGCTTCAAGCTGTAGGCTAGCATCCCAGGAACATCATTCTGAAATTAAATTCAAGGATATCAAGTCTGAGTTTGGACTGACAAGCAGGACTTAGAAATTAAAATAAAACTACCTCCTTTCCCTTTTAAAAAGTAAAGACATGCACATATAAACCTTCACAGTTTCCTTTCCCATTTTCAGAAAAGCTTATATGCAGGTGTATTGCAGATTAAAGAAAAGGTACTACCAAAAATGTACAGGATCAATATTTAATTCAGTAGTTAAAACATGCAAAATATTAATTTAAAAGTTCAATAGCCGTTTCCCCTTCTTCATCTTTCTTGTTTGAATAATCAGCCTTGGATGCAGTGAAATTCACTGCACTAACATAAAATGTCATCAAAACAAACCATGCATCAAGAAAAGATCCTCAACACACCTATATCCTGATAGAGACTGAGAAACAGATTTGGTTACTAGACCTCAGAAAGGTAATTTGAAATGAGGGATTTATAATAGGCAATAAAGCTAGTAAATGCATAGGACAGGACTCCCAAGAAATGGGAGACATCCAAAAATATGGGAAAGCTGTAAACTGAAAAGTGGGAAAATTTGAAGGATTTAAACCACGTGTTCTGGCATATGATTGAAATACTGCAGCATAACAAGATTACACACAACTGCTGAGCAGCTGCAAATGACTACAGGCATGTTTCTCTTACTGCCATTACTAGGTAACATGACTTACCTTAAACCCTCAGTGAAAGATGTTAAAATCAGACTGTACTGCCTTGCAGTCAGGGAAGGCCAAGACTGCACATAGCCACTTACTGAAAATTAAAGCAGCTCACCCAACTACTGCATTTTTTTTGTTTAACTGCCATAAACAAATCACTTACCTAACCCTAAGGATCCCTTCCCACAGTGAATTACAACAGATGACAGGCACAACAAAATAAAAGAGCTGTTCTTATATTACATCAGACTTAAGGTCTGCCTAGTCCAGTACCATATCTCTGCTGGTAGCTGACATGGATCACCTGAAGAAGAAGGCACACAGCCAGGCTTCCTGGGAATATTCTCCCAGCAACCTGCAGCTCAGGGATTTCTCAAAGGTAGGTTCTCTCTACACTCGATAGCCCTGAGTGGCTCTGCCTTCCATGAATGCGTTGAACCAAATACACCCACACCCGCCCCCATCTTTGCATAAACTGCATAAACTCATCCCTCCGAATTTCAGTCTTTTATTCTGTTCGTACAAAACAGGGCAAGTTCCACAGCAACATGGATCTTGCACTTCACTTCTGGATCCACACCTGGAAGAGACTAGCTACATGCACCTCCTGTCTCTCGCACATACCGATTCGAGGATGGTTTTCTCAAAGATGTCCAGCCTGCGCGTCTCTAGAGCAATGCCGATGGCCTGTTTGTACTTGTGGTCATCCAAGCACCGCTGGAACATTTTGTTCACTATCCCTTCTAGCCTTTCATCAACAGGTTTCTTTTCTCCTTCTGGCAGCTCCGCGTTCTCCACACACTGCTTGGTATAGTGGTCGATACATTTTGCTGAAAAGATATTGAATAAATACGGGGGGGAAAAAGTCAACTTCCTGTATGTTCGCAGTTTTTTACAGATGAAGAGACCAGTATGTGCACACACACATTCTACTAGCAAATACGGCATATGGAAAACTACACAAAGGTGAGGCACATGAACTATTTGTGCAGTCATATACAGATAGTAGTGGAAGATACTTACACTCTCTCCTAACAAACTGATTTTAGTGCTGAAACCAAGTAGATATTTTTAAAATGGAACCAAGGACACGCTCTTTGTTTAAGTGGCACAATATTTTAAATAAATGAGGAAACAGCACCAGGAGACTTCCTAGCTGCACTGTAAGCACTAGCTGGGGAGATTGAAAGCCAGCCCTGGTCCATCACATCCTGTACAGGGTTAGTGATACCAACAGGCAAGACTTTTAAAAGACATTCAAATTATACATGCATTCAACATCTGACTTGCTATCTTGTTAAGGGTAGATAAAAAAATGGTACCCCTCAGTCAGGTGTGCAGCTACACTTATCAGCTGATTATTTCCAAAGTTATGCTGACATCAGCAATAACATTAGCACACAAATGAGAGCAGTGACAACAAACAAAGCAATTTTGCTTTGGAACTCACAACAGAATAATCGTTAAGAATAGGAAAAAATTGCCAGAATTCCCAAGTCAGTTTTATTACAGAATCCCAAAGCAGGGGGAACAAAGCAAAAATAAATTGGGTAAAAACAGCTGCAGCATCAGTTTAAATTAATACAATGAGAGGAAGACAACCATGGAGAAAAGCAGCTAAATCTAGTAAAATCTAAAAGTTAACAGTAGTTTTGACAAGAGCTTTTCTTTTGCAGCAACTGTTGTTTACCAATGATCGTCTCCACATATTCTGAGTTGTCGTTGACATTGAAGAGGTCACCTGCTCCCAGGGCATAGTTCAGCGATTCCTCAAAAGCTCCCAGGTGGTAAAAAACTTTAGAAGCAACTAAAGCAGCAAACTGCCGGCTCCGAAAGCCCTCGTCTTCATAGAGAACTTCACTGCAAAGAAGAGAGAGAAGAGCATCAGCTCTGTGTGCTCAGTTCTCCTTAAGGCCATATGACAGCTTGATCAAACTTGCATCTTTGGGACTACAGCTCCAACCCCATATCCACTTTTATTAGTGCTTTCTGGAAAATATGGAGCTAGATGCTGTACTAGCCAGTATCAAGCAACCAGAACCACAGCTACTTCATATCTCATGTTCTTTTTAAGCAGCACACCCTGAAGCAATAAGTGTCTTCTCTTACATTTTGTCCACTGACTCAGAGATTTCTGCCCAGAAGTCATTGACAACAGCGTTCAACTTGTGAAGAGCAAACTCCTACAAAAAATAATAAAAAGTTATATTACACAAAAAATGCATTTATTACCATTCCCCAGTAAAAATGAAGTACCACCTAAGATGGATATCATAAACACTGACCCATTTCAACAGCAAATTCTACTTTAAAAGATCTTTGCAAGCATTCACTAATCTTTGCAAGTCCTTTGCAAATAAAGGGCTGTTCATTTCACAGGTAAGACAACCCTGATGTTCCTTCCCATCCCTCTGTGATGAATGAATGACTGGCTAAAATGACTGACAGGTGAAATTCCCTAAAATACAAAGTTTTCAAAGTCTTTGTGGCAACCTTTGCGTAGCACATAGAACTCTTTGGCCTGTGGTCTATGCCAGCCAGCTCTATTTATTTATTTGGACACAGTACTTTAGCAGATGAACAATATCCAGACTAGAATCAGCCCACTTGTAATCAGAGCAAAAGCAGGGCTCATTTGGATCTATCACCACCTATGCCTGTTTCCAAGAAAAATATTTAGGAATTTACCAATATTATAAGATATACCCCTCCCCCCCAAAAGGGGCTGTGTTAACTGTTCAAGTAACTAGCACGCACCATCAAAACACCACCACTTTAAGTGTTTGGTGTAGTCCTGTGGATTCATATACTCTGCGGATTGCAAAGTTTCTGTTGCTGTTTTCTTCTCCTAATGTGATTTTTTTCCAAGTGAAAGCTGTAACTGTGATTTTGTTTTACATTGCTTAAAACTATGCCAAAAACTTCTTCAGCTTTGAATTTTACGTAGTCAAAATGCAGTCTCTGGAACACTTTTAAGTAATAAAGCTCCATTATCATAAGAGAGCTGGGAGCTTTGGTGAGTAGAGATCTTTGCATGTGAAGCTCCAGTTTGATTCATGTTTTAAACAAGGAAGTTTGCCATCTGTTATGTTATTTAAGCCCTTCCTTTCAGCTTTCAGGCTACATACGATTTGGGGCCCAGCTGTTGCTGTCCAGCTATTAATTATTGAGATCCATTAATTTCTGATTTTAAGCTCTCAACATAATGGATGTGCTGCTCCTAGATGTAAGAGCTTACCTTGAGCTGTGGCTCTTCTTCATCCAGAAGAGAGATAATTCCAGCTACAAAACAAGATCATAGTCAGTTTTGGACTCTGTTTCAAAAGTGAACATGTTATTTAATTCAAAACCAACACAACAGGAAAGAAGGCTGCCTCTGGAATGCTGGTTTAAAATCTTCAGTATTAAAAGGTCAGACCAAGTTTGTATTAAACATTATATAAAATAGTTCAGAATTTACAACTGAAAAGGTACACTGTTTATAAAAGATGATCCTTCTGAGAGGAAAGTGTATTAGACAGAAACTCAGAGAATCTGGGATTTACTTTCAGCTCCACCACTAGTTGCTGACTGCTTTGTAGCAAGTCACCTCCCACTTCCCTGAGTGCCATAAAGATCATGTCAAAATATCCAAACTCTTTTCATGCCAGGGAAACAGGCCTCATGGCTAAGAGAAGATGTCATATCTCACAGCTTTGGCAAGACTCCTGACGCTGTCCCAGAACATTTGCACAAACAGCTACAGAAATATTGTTTAACTGAGAACTGAAAGAGAGGTTCACAGTTATTTGGGGAGCTCAATCTGAAGAATGCTTACAGATGGTTTCACTGCCAGACTGCAAGGATGCAACTGAAAGGGCTGGAATAGAATCTGATCAAAGTCCGACACAATTCACTGCTTTTAATCTTTCATCTGTTGTATAGATTGATCACCTTTTTAAATCTGAATAAGACAATCAAATTGGAAAGGCCAGCAAGCCTTGGAGGGCAGAACTGAGTTTTCAAAAGATCTTGACAAATCTAAAAGGAGAGTGTGCAAGTCAAAACTAAAATGTACAAATATAGAAAGGAATCTGAATAGTACAGTGGATTAAGATGAAACATGATCATTAATACCATATGGCTGCAGTGGGAGGCAGAGAACCCCAACTTCACACCGAGATGTGTAAGTGAATGTGTTTCTCAGCAGATCTATGAGGCAATCCTTCCCTCTGCTTGGCATCAACCCGCCTGAGCCAGACCGCTGTGTCCAGTGTTGGGCACCGTGTTTCAAGAGATATGAGCAAAACAGGGTGTTCAGAACCGAGCAACGAGAACAAAGAGGTCTAACAATCAGGACTTAGGAAGGTTGACTGGACGTCTGTAGCTGGTTAGCCTGCGGAAACCTGAGAAGGGTATACGGAGTTCATACATGTACAGGGCAGCTGCCCGCAGAGAATAACCTGATCTTTGTGTCAGGTATGAACAGGAATAGTAAGACCAAGCTTTATTTGGAGTTTAAAGATTGAGTTTCATGATAAGAAAAGTTTTCTGACAGTAAGACAGTTCACTTTGCCTAACAAGGCTGTAGAACCTCCATTATCAGAGACTTTTTAAAAACAGGTTAGACACACGTCTGTCGGTAACAACTGAAGGAGCACTGACGTGGCCCTTAGGCAAGGCAGGCAGGTGCAGTAGCCCACCCCACAGTGCTCCTTCCAGCTGTTTTCAGCAACTCTAAATACAAGTTTATTTTTTTAAAAATAAGGTCCCGCATTTACCTGATCAATCAGGAGGAAGCAATCTCACTCCTATTCAACGCATCATTTCTATCTTTTTAAAATCCCTTTGAAATTAATCCCTACTTCTCATCAATTAAAATAAGACTTAAACATAAAGCGAAGGGTTCAGAAAGAGAAAGCTACTTGCAGACTATTATCCTCTGCACTGTTCCTCTCACAAAGCCACAATCAGACACATATTAATTTCCAGCCTGAGTACTTTTGGAAATATTTCTCATATTTTCTTACACTATGAAGTTCTCAGTAGATCCAGAAAGTGTTTAACATCTAATTCCTCACACACTTCATAGTCTGCACTCTTTAGGCTGGCTTTTCCTCTGCAAGGCGTTTCTGACCTCCTCCAAAGTCCCCGTCTGCCTCTTCCCCTTTCTCATTCCTGCTGTACCTCCCACAGACCCACACTAGCAGCTCAAGGGTTTTACACCCCCTACGCGTTATTCACTTTAAGCAAGTGAACACCTTCAGTTCGCAACCGCGGCGCAGGAGCACCCCAGGGCCTGCCGGGGCTCGCAAAGCCACCCCGTGCCCTCATGAAGCACCGGCAGGAGGTGGACGCGGCGCCGGGACGGGCGGGCAGGCAGCGCCTCTGCCTCCCCCGCGTCCCCACCGAGCCCGCCGGAAAGCCGGCCCCGCTCAGGCCGCCGCAGCACGCGGGGGACGGCGGGAGGCCGCCCCGGGGCACAGGCGGGCACCGGGCATGGGGCAGCCCCCGCGCTTCCCGCCGCTCAGGCTCAAAGCGCCGGTCGTGCCGAGCCGCCGGGCACCGGGGAGGCCTTCCGCTCCCGCCGGGGCGCACGGCGGTTACCGGCCAGGGGTGAGCGGGGTGAGGGGAGCCCCCCGTGACGGGCGGCCCCACGGAGCGCTGCGGCCGGCGTCGCCGCGGCCTGCGGCGGTGCCCAGTCACGGCCCTGACTCAGCGAAACCCCGGCGGGCAGCGCTGCCCCGCGCCGCTCCCTCACCGGCCGAGGTGATCATGGTGCCGCCCGCCCGGCCCGCGGAGGGAGGTGGGGTCCAGTCCGGCCCGCTCGGGCCCAGGTGCGGTGGTGCCGGTGCCGCCGCCCGGGGTCCGCGCCGCACCACTGCCGCTCCGCCGCCGCCCGGCCCGGAAGTGCCGCGAAGGGCCCCTTCCGGCAGGACCCCGCAGCTCCCGGGGAAGGTGTCCGTGGTGATCGCCTGCACAGAGCGCCGGAGAAACAGCCAGGCGCGACCTGGACAGCTCTGCCTGCGGGGACCTCGCACTTCCGCTGCGCCCCGACAGACACCCCGGGACCCCCCGGACCCGCCACCGACCACACGCGCTGCCCCGCCAAGGCCGCACGCCCCCCGGGCCCCACTCCGGCCCCCCAGGGCAGCCACCTCATGGTTGGCCTGGGAAACGGCCCTCCCCAGCCTGGGGGTGGCAAGGGGAGCTGCGGGGCCAAGGGCTGTGGGATCCCCACCGGTGCCCGTGTTTGTGCTGTACCCAAACCGCTGCCCCCTTCTGCCAGGCTGCACCGCCCAGGTGGCAGCTCCCCCCTGACAGCACAGGCTGCCTGCAATGGGTGGCATCTTTTGGGGCACAGGCGGGTCCCGCAGCATTGCAGGGATCGGGGATTTTACCCCACAGATTTAGCACCTCTTGCAGGCCGCCTCTGTGGGCCCTGACTGCTCTCCCACACCTGTAGCTGTGGGGAAATGCCTCACCTGAACCCATTTCTCCCTTAAAAAGGGAAGCACAGGTACACATGCATCAGACAGCCCCTCATCAAATCCTTTTCCCCATCTGTCCCTTTGTGGGCACAGGGCAGTGCCCAGATCCTCCCACACCCGTGTGTACCTGAAAGTGCCCCAGTTGTGGACAAAGCGTGACATCATTTAGGCTCCTGCTTCGGTTCTGGTACGGACAGATGGGAAATTCAGGCTCGTGGATCTGCACCAAGGAAAGTCCAGCTCACCAGCAACGGCACTGCACAAGAGATCAAAGTGCTCAGACTTCAGCGGCATTGGTTTCTACCTGTTTCTACCAAATAGGAAAAAATACTTTCTGGAGGGCTTGAGTTCCTCCAGGAAACATAATGGCCTCAGGTAGTGAATGTTATTAATGAAAGTTACCAGAGTCCTACCACGATGCCAAGAGGGTCAGCCCTGTTCTTCCCAGACAACAGAGAAGGTCTCCAGCCTTCCCCACTGCCCACAGGTGAGCAGCCTAACTGAGCTGCACACAGACCAATTCTGCTGACCTTCTGGATACCATATACTGGGGTCACTTCCATTCCCTCCCAATATACCTTTTATTTAAGTCAAGAGAAATAGCAGTTAAACCACGCATAGTGCTACTTTAAGGATAACACCACGGCAAACAAAAAACAAACTGAAGTGTGTTCCAATTCAGAAATTAAATGTCTTTATTCTTTACAGCAAGCACATAAGATAACAGTGCCCTTAAATTATTAAATCAATTAAACATGTAAAACTATCTGCTGCACCTCTGCATGCCCAGATAGTGGAAAAAAGAAAAAAAGAATTCAAGTCACTTTTATTCCTCAGTCAAAGGAAAACAATACTTTTGGTCAAATGTATTCCCACTCACACCTCCTAAAGCCCAGGCAGTTCATCCACTTCCACAAAAGTCTCACTGCAAGAGTAAACTTGCATGGTTTACTTTAAAATTACCAGTAAATAAATCCATTGGATTTGTAGCACTGATAGGTTTAACTGCAAATCTGTGCTCTTGGGCCATGTCTGCATTGGTAAATTCTAGGTGGCAAAGGCCAAATAACTGCAAGAAAATAAAGATTCACCTGATCTTAGTGTCAAGTCCTACTGGACTCACCTAACCAAGGGCTCTATCGGGAAGGCACGTAACTGCCCAGTGACCCGGGCTCTGCTGTGAAGCTGAGCAGGGGGACTCCACTGCACAGCAGACCCATGGGCTCATGCCAGTGACAGAGCACGAGGATACCTTCATCCTGCTAAGATGCACTTACTCCTCAGTGCTGAAGCCCCGGGTCATGAATACAGCCACTCACACCAAGTGACTTTATTAAGTCACTTTATTAAGTCACTTGGTTACATTTGTATTTTCCACCTGGTCATAAGCAAAGAAAACCTACAGAAATCCTGCCAGCTGGAAGGAGAGCGGGTCTGGTGCCTTCTGCAGAGCAACGTGCTCTGCCAATGTCAGCTGCCTCCTAAGTTCACTCTCCCCAGCCCACACCCACACAGGAAAGCGTTTCTGCTGTGAAGAGATGCAACACGCGCTCCCCCAAATGCTGCTCACAGGGACTTGGCATCCACCTACCCCCTCCCTCCCACCTTCTTATGGAGAATCTACAGCACCTTACAGCTGCATTTCAGGTGAAGCTTTCCTACATAGACCAAGCCTAACTATCCCAACACATTCAAACGAACAGCGTGATAACACAGAGACTTGCTGAGCACACATGGAAACACTCCCCATCTCTCCCACTCGACCCCACCAGCATGCCCCAGGCACCCTCAGCTGCTCTCTCCCAGCCAAAAGGGCAAAGCACCATCACAAAAGGGACTGACTCTAAACCCAAGAGCTGCTAAGCTTTACTTTGGCATTACTATAATTACTCCAGCGAGGTAGGTAGGTGTTGCTGCCCCCATCCTACTTTTGGGGAAACTGAGGCACAGAAAAACGGTTTGTTGAAGAATGATGATCATGATCATGAGCAGAGCTGGGTAAAAAACCCATCCCCTCCTCCAGGTAAGAGCTAGAGAGATGCTGAAGGCACACGGCTGGGAGAGAGTACTGGCTGGAGCTGGCAGGACTGCAGACACTTCAGCTGCCACTGGGAAAAAGGAGTGAGAGAAAGGACAGACGTGCACGGAGGACGTACCGCCATAGTTCAGCAGCCAACCCTGAGAAGAGGTAGGCAGGACATGATGAGCTGAATTTTCTGGCCTGAAACTCCAAAAAGACACCCATCCCAAACAAAACCCAGCTTATGCTAAAAATAAAACAAGACCTGTTTTATGTTGCATTAAAGTAAAAATAAAAAAGGTATTCCTATCATTATAGTAATATTCCTCATAAACCAAGGATTTGTAATTAATTGTGTTGCCCCACAGGCTACAGGCAGCCCTTTGGAACTACTTAAATAGATTATTTTTTTATTTTTATATTTATTTATGAAGCAGCCACATCTTGTTGAGAGCAATGCTGCAGGCCACCTCCAAGACCTGCCACCACATGGCTGTGAAGATGTCACGGGTAAGACGGGCCTCTCCCATAACCCCATCCAGCATCAGCCACACCATAGTGTCCGTCTGCCACCCTCTCCAACCCAGGCAGTCCATCAGTCAGTCTATGAGCACCAGGACAAGCCAGAGGGATGGATCCTGCTCCCAAACCACACTCTGCTCCAGCTGCCAGTATTCTCAGTATCTTTTGCATTATTCTTGCTACCCACAGTGGGCTGTTATTGCATTTCTTCACATTACACAGTTACATTCAAGCCTTTTCAGTAGCTGGTAGATCCGAGACCTCCCTATTTAGTCCCACTGCAGTCTCCACGCCACTGTGTTACTTGTCTTTTTTTTTTTTCTTTTGCCTGATCAGAGAGAGGGTGGGAACTTCAAAGCAGCAATAAAGCAGGAAAACAAGGCAGCAGAATCTCTTTGCCAGGGAGGCCATCCCTGGCAATCTCAGCAGGGAATTTTGCTCAGAATTAGAAAGCATTCCTCTTTCTTCAAGCCTGTGGCTGCATTTCACGCCCAAAGTCCCCACATCATCTCACCCAGGACGTGAGATACATCCCCAAAGGGCTTCTCAGAAGCCCAGCATACATCGGCAGCTCCAGGCACCCCCGGGCAGCAGGGCACAGCAGGGCATGGCTCTCTGGCACGGACCTCAGAGGCCGTTGGCAGCTACAGAAGACCCTGGCGAGTTAAGCCAAGCGGCTTCTCCCCAGAGCGGTGGGTCCTCAGAGGAGAAGGTGAGTGGGCATGCACCAGCTCCTCCTCCCACTGCTCCAAATCCACCAGGCAGATCCGGGACACGGCCTGTGCTGGGCGCCAGCAGCTCTATGTGTCTCCAGCAGCTTCTTCATAGTTTCCATTGGGAGAGAGGCTGGTCAGAGCCAGTTCTTCCTCAGGGTCCTGCAGGTCACCTGCAAAGAGCAGAGAGAGGCCAAGGGAGAGCTGAACGGGAAACCCTTCTTGATGCAAAATGCAGCTTAAAACAACATGAAAATAAAATGTGGGGACGAAGCAATTGATATATACTCACAACCTAAGCCAACAAACAGGGGTGATCTATGACCAAAGGACCATGGGGCCCAGCTCCGCGGCCTCCTGAGGTCTCAGCAATCTCAGACCAAGCTGTGTGCCACTGTGTGGCAGTGACCTGCCTGGCACTGACTGCAAGATCAGACACTTAAATTTTCTGACCCTAGAGGACATGTCTCCAAGCTGCACAAACATTTCAGTTGTTTTCTCAGACTCTTATGCTTTTTACAGTGGAAGAGCTTCCCCTCCTCTACACGCTCCACAGAGCAGTCTGGATCTCTACACCATGCATCTCGTAGCCTCCTGCATGGAGGCTCTCTGCAAAAAGACAATCACTGCTGGGAAAGGCGAGTAGTACAGCAAAGACTAAATGAACGCGAGGCTATTCAGTACCTTTTGAACCAGGGAGCCCAAGGCTGACTGCCCTCTTCATTCCCCCCCTCCCCAGCCCCAAACGCAAGTGGTTTGGGAACACTCCTTCCAGCTGTGTTTGCAGAAAAAATCATGTAAGATCAGGGTGATGCTTCCAATTCATTGTGTGGATGGACAGCAGTTCTGCTGCCAAGAACTCCTGCAAAGCGCAGCTGAGTTCAGCAGTGCTCCCAGGGCTGTCGTTGGGCACCGGACCCACCGTGTTTTCATTTAGCCAAGCGAAAGGTCAGAAAACACGAAGACAGCAACACAGCAGCCAGGTGTGCACTGTTTGTCTTCAGCTTCTGGCCAAGCCACAGCTAGGGAAGAGACGTCAGCTGCGGAGCTGGAAATAGGAGGCCACCAGCAAGGGCTTTGGGCACCAGGACCACCAGGGAGTCAGTGAGGAACCTCTGACAGTCACAGCAGGAGCACAAGGGAGGGAGCTGGGCATACCTTCATGAACGTTGTTTGCAGCTTCTACTTCGTGACCTTTTCTCCGGCTTCTCTGGCTCCTCCGGCTCCAAGAAATGCACCGCAGGAAGGATGGGAGCCTCCGCCTCTCTCTGTCTTTCCCCTCTTCTGCACAAACCAGAAAAGACAAGTTCAGAGTGGCAGCGGGTCAGCCTTGCTGCTCCCCACCTCCCCGCTGCTGACTCACGTCTCCCCTCCACGAGCCCAACCTCACAGCAAAACCAGGTGCACTCCAAAGAGCCCACCCCTGGAAAGCACAGAGCAGCTCCTGGCAATCCTTATTTCAGGCTGAAAACTCTCTGCTGCCCTGGAAATTTGTCCCTGGTGTCCGTTTCCACTTTGTCAGCTTGCTGCCAAAACCATCCTGGATGCAGCAGCCCAGAGTGAGCGAGAAACGTGGCAGGAGCTCAGCGGCGCACGTGGTGAGGCTGGGGACTGACACCGTTAGGGCACTCCTGCAGAAGGAAGTTTGTCTTTGGTATTATCACACAGCTTCTACCACATCAACCTATTTACTGCTCCCCGCTTTACTGAGCAATTCCTCCCTCCCAGGGAGACCTGCTGGACACGCAGACTCGCAGCACACTGAAAACTACAGCTGTAACTGCTTGCAAAATGCAGAGAGCACGTGGCCTCCATCGATGTATAGTATTTATTCTGGAGGACAATGGTCACAGCAAGTTACTCCAGGCTTTCAAGCCATTATAGTAAAACACTACAGCAGCTTGTGAAACACTACACCAGCGTATTTTATATGGTCTCCAACAGCAGCAGTTCAGCATCTCCATTGAAATATCGTCCAGCCTTTCACCTCCTAATCAGATAACAAATGATAAACCACCTCAGTGTCCTTCAGCTTATCAAACCATTGCGACACTAAAGGGTTCACACTGGCTGTGTTTCCTGTCAGTCAACAAACCAAAACCTCCAGCCGTAAACACGTCCCCTCCTTGCAGGGCATGGGTACTCTGGACACCACTGAGGCATGACAGGATAGCAGCCCAGCACATTCCTGCTTAGACCCAAGAGATGCAGGAACCCC
This sequence comes from Nyctibius grandis, assembly GCF_013368605.1. Lineage (NCBI taxonomy): Eukaryota > Metazoa > Chordata > Aves > Nyctibiiformes > Nyctibiidae > Nyctibius > Nyctibius grandis. The sequence goes on from NC_090665.1 coordinate 11,249,457, forward strand.
ATTGTGATTCCTGTCCCAGTTCCACCACATGAATAACAGTGTCCAGGACCTTCCCAGCACAGGGGGACTGCAGCTCCAGAGCAACTGTCATGGGCAGAGCTGAGCGGCCATGTGTGTGGAAGAAGCTTTGAGGCTGGGCTGAAACAAAAAGGGCACAAGCACACATACACAGAGCCTTACACTCTGTACACCTCCCAGCATCCTTATCCAGATGCAAGAGCATCTTTTGTCAGCTTAGCACAAGTCCCTTTCAAAGTCAAGAGGGGACACAAGACAAGTTCAGCCCCTACTGAGGGCATCTTTATGGTGGCATCCCTAGAACCTGCTTTGCAGGGTGCTCTGCAGCCACACACCCCTCATTCTCACAGTCCTCCCTCACATTACATTGAAGATATTATTCCCCTTGTGCGTTGCTTGTGGGGAAAGCCACGGGGTGAAGGAGACCAGGTTGCAACGGAGCTGGCTCCTGGCACTGCCGGGTCCCCAGCTCTCCAGAGGCATGGCTACGCCTGGGATCCCTCCAGCCACATGGAGATTTTGGAACGTAGAGCTCACAGGGGCATGGAAAGAAGCTGCCCCTGCCCAAGGTTGAATCCTGCAGCTGATGAGCATCCTCATTACAGACGCAGGTCCTGGGCCACTTACATGACTAAGAGCACCAGGCAGCGCATCAGAGGTGAATTAGAGCAACGCGCTGAGTCCTCCTACCCACCACGCTTCTAAAGCACATACCCACAGGCTGCAACACCCACTCTGGCTCCTTCTGCTCCTCTTTCTCTACTGCTGGCTGCTATGCTGCTTCCATGTCTGCACGAAGGACAAAGCCACAGCTACCCACAAAAACACGTGTACTGAGCCAAGCACCAGCAATGTGCAGAGGCAGGAAAAGGTCACGTACACAGTGATGTTTTTCTGCCTCTGCAACTGCCGTCCCACCAGGCTGCTGCGACCAGAACTGGGGGGCTCACTGGTGTCCACAAGCACACCAGAAGTTCTTGCAGCAGGAACAATGTGAGGAAGGCAAAAGCCCACAAAAGGAGAGAAGCTGGAAAGGGGATCATGCATGCCTCAGTGCAAAGGGTTGGCAGAAGACAGTCCTGCACCCTCACTGTGGGTCCTGTCCATCTCAAAGCTCAACATCCAGATCCAGGATTCTGGACTGAGCTGATGGAAAGAAGCACCTGAGCTGCAGTAGCTCTGGGATCCCAGAGGACCTTGTCAATGTGGTGCTGCAGGCAAGTGCCAGGATCCCTCAGGGTAAAGGCAGCGAGAGAGCAGAACACCAGAGCCCCTGGAATGATGGGGAGCAAGGGAAAAGCAGGGAAAAAAATGAAAGAAGGGGGGAGGGAAGGGAAACAGCACAAGTCAAGCAGTGACGAAGATTAAAGTGAGCCCGGGCTGGTTTGTGTGGCTGCTGTGAGGGCAGAGCCTGCCCAGCTGCCCATCACCCATGCTGCTCCTCAAGGCCTGTGTAACACCCAGCTTTCATCCTGCCATCCTCACCTTGCTTAAACTGGCCACCAACAGACACGTGGTTTTAAACCCAAACACCCACTTGCTGTTGCTCTTACTCATGCAAAGCCAGCACAAGCACCTTCCTCCCGCAGGAAGGTCAGGTCCTGCCTGCACCCTACAGCAAGGGCTGCGCCCCAATCCTGCGTCCCCAAGAACACACATCCATAAGCGTGGATGGCCACCACGTCACAGCCGTCAGCTGCCACATGCCTGCTCTCCGTGAGCTGCCCTAGTGCTTCCCAACCTGCTGGGAAGCTTGTCCTTCCCAGATACCAGGACTGGAAACCCCACTAGAAAGCAGCAGGTCCCATTGCGAATGTTCTGATCCCACCAGCATGAGAGATCCCATTGGGGAAAGCCAGATCTGATTGGAGGCGGGGAAGATCCTATCAGGAGTGGTCAGATCCCATTGGGGTGGGGGGAAGATCCCATCAGGAGTGGTCAGATCCCACTGGGATGGGGTAGATCCCACCGAGGAGGGGAAGATCCAACGGGAAAACGGGGCAAATCCCATTGTAAAAGCCCCCGGCGCCCGAGTGAGGGAGGGCACGGCCCGGCCACCCGCTGCCCCCCGGCCCCGGTACCTGCGGGGTGCTGCAGGGCGGCCCGCAGGGCGCGGGCGGCGGCGGCGCGGCAGTCGCGCAGGGCGGCGGGGCTGCCGGGGCTGTACCGGGCCGCCTGCACCGTGCCGGGCGCCGGGAAGTGCCGCCGCAGCGTGGCGTCCAGCACCGCCGCGTCTTCCCCGTCCCCGCCGGGCAGGAGGACGCCGACGACGGCGGGCGGCGGTGCCGGGGGCAGGCGGCCGCGCACGTCCCGCACCACCTCCCGCAGGCGGGCCCGGGCCCCCCGCGGCCCCGCGCCGCCCCGCCGCGGCACAGCACCAGCAGCAGCCGCGCTCCCAGCGCCCGCCGCCCGCCGCTAACCCGCCGCCGGGACCGGCACCCCGGCACCGGCCCCGGCCCCGGCGGCGCCTCGTCGCCCAGGAGGTCGCGGGCGAAGGCGGCCAGCGTGGCCGCCGCCGGGGCCCCCTCCGCCACCTCGGCCACCAGCAGCACGGCCCGCCGCCCGCCCGCCCGCTCCACCAGAGCCCGCAGCTCCTCCAGCTCCGCCGCCGCCATCCCCCGCCGCCGCGCACCCTGCCCGGCCCCGCGCCGCCCCCGCCGCTCCGCACCGCCCACTGGCCCCTCCACCCGCCCCCGCGCACCCTGCATCATCCCCGGCCCCGCACCCGGGCACCAGCTCCAACACCGGCCCCCCCGCCCCGAGCACCACCCCGTGCGCCGAGCCCGGTGCAGCACGGCGGGTGGGGGGTGTCAAGCAGAAGCCCCAGCCCCAGCCAGGGACCGGCACTCCCCAGCTCCTGCTGGTGAGCAGCCCCTGCCTGCTGCCAGCCAGGTGTGCACAGCAGAGAGGGTGCTAGAGGGCACCTGGGGACCCCAGATCTGCCACACAACCAGCCTCCGAGCTCTTCCACGGGCCTCCTGTGAGGCTGGTCTTGTTTCCAGTGAGGTGATAAATTTCAGGCAAAACCCATGCGCTGTGGAGAGACTGGGAAGCTGAGAGAGGGCTGAGCAGAGGCTGTGGTGACTGCAAAGTGGGGCACATGCAAGGCTGCAATAGAAGCAGCAGCTGATCATGCACCCCTAAGGGTACGAGGAACGGCTGAGGGAGCTGGGGTTGTTTAGCCTGGAGAAGAGGAGGCTCAGAGGTGACCTTATTGCAGTCTACAACTACCTGAAGGGAGGTTGTAGCGCAGTGGGAGTCGGCCTCTTCTCCCAGGCAACTAGCGACAGGACAAGAGGACATAGCCTCAAGCTTCGCCAGGGGAAGTTCAGGTTGGACATTAGGAAGCATTTCTTCTCAGAAAGGGTCGTTAGACATTGGAATGGGCTGGCCAGGGAGGTGATGGAGTCACCATCTCTGGATGTGTTTAAGAAAACACTGGACATGGCACTTAGTGCCATGGTCTAGTTGACATGGTGGTGTCAGGGAAATGGTTGGACTCGATGATCCCTGAGGTCTCTTCCAATCTGATTGATTTTGCGATTTTGTAACACGCCACACCCCAGGGCAGCGATGGAGTGGCCTCCATGGCATCATGTGCCATAGGAGGCACTATGCTGCTGCACAGCCTGGCCAGGCTATAGCCACATCTGGGAAACAATTCCCCCCCCAAAAGCCATACGCACCCCGCTGGTCACAAGTTCCCCAATTCGTGTGCAAGTACACAGCTGAGCTGCAGCCCCCATGCCACACACTGGACCTCCGAGTCCCTTCCCAAGCCAGTGCCCTTTGGCTTCCCCTCTGCAAACACTACATCCATCCCCCTCCACGCAAAACACAGCCCGTAGTCACAGCCCCACCAGCATCGGCAGTGCTCTGCGGTGACACCACATCCTGTCAAAGCACAAAATGTTTGCAGGGATAAGCACGGAGCTGTGATCAGGGCTTTGGTGCTGGCACACGTCGTGCACATCCCCAGTGTGGAGAAAGGTCCGTAGCCCCTGAGCTGGCTCTGCCAGCCAATGATGAATGAAAGCCACATGACAGCAGCTGCCGTGCCCAGCCCTGGCACTTGCATGGTGTCAGTGTGTCTGTCAGATGAACCAGAAAGCTCCGATCCACAGCATGTGGTAAATACTTCCCCCATGCCATATCAGAACAGGCTTCTCCAAACAGGTAATATCTTATTGCAAGAAGCCAGGAGGGGATAAACAGCTCAAAGGTACAAATGGCCGGAGTCACCTTGGCCAGTCACTCTCTGAGGCTGTTCGGAGCCAAACCATCTCTGCAGGATGAGTGGAGGAGGCTCCGAGAGCACTAGGGGTGAAAGCAGAGCCGGAATACATGTTCCTGCCCTGGATCAGTGATTCCCAACATGTGTGTTGGGGCACACTTGTGCCGTGAACATGGCTGAGCCAGCGTGCTTGCTCCCTGCCCATCCTCATGGCCACCCGCCCCCAGAGCCCAGCAGCCACCACTGGGAAGGGATGTGCCACAGGCTGTTCCCCAGGCACAATGGAGGTGTGACAGCTCAGAAAGGTCACTGTGTGCCACCAATTTTAAGCCAGGAAAACATTTGCCCCAGCTGTGACAGGCTTAGCAAACACTGCCCCACACCAGCATCGAGGGGGCTGGATGGCCTGGGTGAGGGTTTCAGAGAGACTGTCTGCCCTGGGCCCTGGCAAAAGTAACTTACTCATTCACAAGTGCTGATAAGCAAATCGGTGGGAGATAAAACAGAAGGATTAGGCTCCTCTTCCAAAGATCAGGGCCTGTTGTTGCAAGAGCCCATGCTTCCATGCCAGTGTGGCAGCCCTGAGAGCAGCTGTCGACAAAACAGAGCTACAAAGTCAGACATAATTCAACAACCAGGTCTGGCCTTAGTGTTGCCCAGATTTTGTATTTACAAGGAATTTTTTCTCGGCTGTTCAGAATCCTGCTCATGGTCCCGTGGAGAAAAGCCCTGGGTGTAATCAGCACCATGAGCTGTGCCAGCAGCAGCAGGAGGGGACAGGAGTGGGTGCTGGTCCCAGGAACTCTCACCTTGGGGTTTCTCTGCTCATATTTTCTCCCACTACAGAATTTCAGGTACAACCCTCACTAAAATTTGTTCATAAGTCAATCACAAGCAGAAGGTCTCTGGGAAGAGGGACCAGCAGCTTTGGCTGCTCCCTGCAAGGAACAAGTCAAAGACAGACTTGCTTCGGCCCGTTTGACTGGGGAAGTCCAGGTCTCTTGAAGTTGACTCTAGGGAGGCAGCACGGTCCCTGCAAACTGCCACAAGACCCACAGTGCGTTTAAACTCTACATGAGCTGCCAACACAGCCTGTGGTGTGGTGGTGCCAGTTATACCCTGTCTGATATGCAAAGACCATTATGGCACAGGTCTCGCAGGGCTCTTTTCAAGCAGCGCTGTGCCAGTGACTGACATAGAGACCACAAAGTGCCTTGGGAAGTGGGCTTTCAAGCAGGTGATTCCCCAAATTTATGAAGAGGATTCCTGCAGAGAAAGTATAGAAAAAATTGAAACCATCTTCCTAATTCAGCTCAGAAGGAGCACCCCTGGCTACTCCTCTGCAGTGGCCCTGATGTTTAAACTGCTGGTACAGCCTCTCAAAACTAATATTTGGGACCAGATAGAGCTGTTCTTCGTGGCCACTGCAATTCTCTAGTTAGTTTTGGGTACACACATACCTTGCCAGCAGAGGCTGGTTGGAAAGGTGAATGTCACCCATGATGCCCAAACAACCTTGTTTACATTTCCTTACTCATTAACAGAGGTAAGATCTAATGGCAAATACAACTTTATATTCCTTTGTGTTACTTAAAGAGGTACAGCTCAAACAGTTCAGAGGCAGTTATGAGCTCAGCAGTATTCGTGGTCCCCAGCAAAGTGACTTCAGAGCTCTGGCAGGCATCTGAGTGAAAACACAGATGTATTTACAAGGTCTGACACTCCTTCAAACATCCATCTGACAGTCATATTTGTAGAAAATCTCTACAGATAGCCCTAAATGAGGGTAACCACATCTCTTGCATATGCCCATCGCTGTTCAGAGCAGACACAACATCTGCTCATTTTGGACTTCAAAGGAGGAAGAGAAGATGCTTTGTTCAGAGAAATCAATTTATCATGTGTATTACTAGTGCCTTGAAGTCTAAACAAAATCAAAGGTCCATTGGATTAGGCCCTTTAAGAAATGCATTTACCAAGATTAACCTCTCTTCTGAAGAGAGTAGAGAGTGGAGAAAAAGGATTCTCATGCCAGTTTTGGTAACAGGAGTGCAGAGAGGCTAAACGAGCAAGAGGGAACATGCGGGAGCAGCTCTGAGCCCCCGTGTCCGGTGACCCAGCCCAGCTCCTTTAACTCTTCCTCTCAGCAGCCTCGGTGCTCATGGCAGCACTTGGAAAAGCCTCTGAGCCAGCTAGGAGCAGGAGCTGGCTGCTGACAAGCTAAGCCTTAGCAAACCTTTGCACAAGTGCTCTTTCACAGACCTGTTCTCCAAACCTGCTTCCTCTTGCTGCTTTGGAAAAACACATCGTCATTACGAGATGCTGGAAAGCATCTGCTTTACTTGTGCACCGCTACCAGCTGCCACCAGGAGCATTGCTGCGGGGCACCAGCACTTGCTGAGCTCTTCATCCATGGAGATCTTCTTGGGTGTCCCAAAGAAGTAGCAGAGGAGGTAATTGCAAGTGAAGAAAATACCCCAAACCCCACCTATCCTCTTGCCCTGAACATCCCAGTCTGACTGATCCCCTTCTAGCCCGTCTCCTGTTCACTCTTACACGGCTCTTCCCATCTCCTCCACTGACCTTCCCCAAAACTCCCCTCAACTTTTCTAGCCCCTGAACCCAGACCCCTCCCCACTTTTCACCCACTGAAACTTGAACTGTATCAAACCAGACATGGACCCTTCCTGGGACAAGTTCAGTCACAACTGAATCCAAACTGGATGGTCACTTTGTTCTGTCCCAGCTCCCCATGTCCCAGACCCAGCCACTTCCAGGGACTGCCTGTTTTGGTCCCCTGGCAGCCTGTGCCAACTCAGTCCTGGCCTGGATCCACCCAGTCACGCCCCTCTGAGCTCCGCTCACTGGAGGTTACATCCCATAAGCAAATAAAGCTGGGAAGTCCCTGGCTGCCCCACAGCTCGGACACAGCCTGGCTTCCTGACGGGGAATCACAAACCTTTCCCTGCCTCTCTTCTCCAAAACCCCATTCCCTTTGAAAGCCATGCCTCATCCTGCCCATCTCTGCCATTGTCCTAACTCCAGCTGATTCTCAGCCCTATACATACTGCGGGTTCAGCCCACACTGCGCCCAGTCCTCCCACAAGAGCTGTGCTGACACCGCTGTAAGCCACCCTGATCCACAGATCTCAGTGGAGTTTGGGTCAAGACACAGCAAGTTTCTTTCACCCATCGTACTGAAGGGATGAGACATTCATGGGCTGCTCAGGCAGCAAGCATGAAAACCCAGCATGAATGACAGCAAGGTGTCACCAGCCCAAAGACACCACACTGAGCTACCAAGCACGCCTGGAACAGCTGCCTGTGAAATAGTGAGTTGCAGAGCATACCATGCACACAAACCTTCCCCAGGTCCTTCCATCAGGGCAGGTGGGAAGGATCCCATGAATCAGTGTAACAAGTTTAGACAGCTCTTCCCAGACCCTTCGACTATTCTGGTGTAAGGACAGTATCTCGGGAAAGGCCAACGTGCTAATGGCAAATAGCAGCACAACAGGAGACAGACCTTCATCTTGTTTGCAGCATCTTGTTCAATAAGCAAGAGGGGGCAGCAAGCTTTGCTCTCTCACCATCCTGTGACGACAAAGAACCCTTGTGAATTTCAGGAGCTTTGTGCTGATGGGAACTATGTACCAAAGACCCCCACATCCAGGCTCTCCTGGTACAACGTGCTCTTAGGTCTTACCTCTAAGTTTCTTTCACTATCTCGGTTTTGGGACAGTTTAAAATCCAGAGGCCGCTGGCCTGCTCTGCCTCTCTGTTGACAGCTGGTTTCTTGGGGACAGTCCAGCAGGTTTCTTGGGGACATTTGGATATTCAAGCAAGGCATTTCATGCAAAGCAGAAACTCAGTGATTTTTGATAGAAGTTTCCTGGGGTAGATTGTTCAGCCAAAGCAGCAAAGGAATCTGAGATTTGCAGCAAGGACAGCGTGATGCTGAGGGTGCAGTGTCCCCTTCTGGCAGCAGCCACATCGTGTCCATGCAGAAGGACTGGGCAGACAAGCGAGGCACCAGTAGGGAAGTATTTCTACAAAGGGACATCCAGGTGAACAGCACTAAAACCAACCTGCCAGATTCTGCTGCCCAAGGGAATTCATTCTCCAGCTGTCTTCGATACCTTGTGTCTCGTATGTTCAGGCAGGGCACAGCAGTTACTGAACCCTGGGAGTGAAACAATAAACGGACGCTGACTTCTAGGGGAGGAAATGCATATGACAAGAACTCCAGACATCACACTGGTCAAAGCTTTGGCCCATGGCTCACCCAAAAAAGTTGGCACATCCCTCCAATGAAGAACGCAGGGTCAGTGAAACCGTGGAGCTGTTAACATAATCACGGAAAGCCCCACCAGCACAGTCAGGACTGCAGCTCTTATGGTGAGCAGCATCTCCAGAGCCATGTGTGTTTTGGGGCAAGCAGCAAGAGCCACCACCCTCCAACTTGGAAGAGGACACACAGTTAGCTCAGACTCATTGTCCATTCCTATCCCAAAACTTCAGCGCTCATTCTCATTTCCAGCTCACATTGCCTGCAAGGAACAGTTTATCTTCCCTCCTGTATCTGAACCCAGCCACCATCACTTTGGTCGACACTGTCCCTCAGAGCATTCCACGCCCCACCCCGAGCATGTTTTTGTTTCCGAAAAGCCTCTTTGTCCCTCGCCCCTGTGTTCAGCTATGTCCCAGGATACCTTCATGGCAGTTTAAGACTTCTCTCAGTGCTCTACACACAGCTCTCTTTGCCTCCAGGACACGACCAGGCCGGCCTGGGCTGTAGATCGCTGTCTCCACCACCAGTTCCCAGGCCATCCAGCAGACACTGCATTCTCCTAAGTGCTCCCACTGCCTGGGCCAGCTGCTCCGGGGAGTCTGGATGGATCATCACAAGCACCAGCACATCCGGCAGGCAGGGGAGGAGGTTCTTGTTCAACAAACCTTAAAGAACTCATGAAAGTGGTACACTAGTCTGATGTAAGGATCCTTGCCATCCCACATTACACACTGTGGTTAAGGCTACACCTGCTACGATTTTGTGTCCCATTACACAGTGTTGTCTCAACAGCAGTCACTGCCAAGTACAGGAGAAACTGGAACAAGAGGTCTCCCTCTACTAAGCAGGCAAGGAAATACTTCTCATGTTCTACATAAAGCTTCTGTGCACAGTTTATGAGGTTGTAAACATTTATTGTTTAGCCCTGCAAACCACTCAGATTCCATGATGGGAGGCACAGACAGGCCACAGTAAAGGCTGCCAGTTATTTGTCTTTCGAAAATAGTCTGCTCTACAAATGCCTTGCCAAGCACGGGTCGAATCTCCCTCATCTAGCTTAGAGTCACTACTCCATCCCTGTGCTGTGAACTCTGATATAGTACTGAAAAAGAACACAGTCCCTCAGAATAGGTGGAGGGGATAAAAACAGAAATGTACAAAAATTAAACAGATTCTCCATTTTATTTCCAATAAAAATTTAGATCCTAGATGGATACAGCATCTGTAAAAAACAAGAACATAATCATGTTAGAAATCCTGTTACTCGACTGTACTACTTTAAACACGGTTTACAGTTACAATCTACATCATTGATCTCTTCAACTACCACAAAAGTGACCCCCCCATTTATACAGAAGAGGTGCAAGAACAGAAAAGCGTAACAACCAGTGACTTGAAGTAGCACTTTGCTGGTGTACAAGCTCCCCTGGCCATCAGCCCTCCTGCACACTGACAGGAAGAGTCCTCACGGGCCCAGTGTCAGGATTTAACTCTGCCGCTCCTACTGCGCTTTTTCTAAGGCACAGGAGAAAGACAGGAAGGCAGGACGACACCCCTCTGATACTCCTTTTGACAACACTAGAGAGATATTGCATCAAAACGCTGGGTGAGGGACCTAAAACATCGACTGTGGAGCAGGTACTAGTAGTAGACAGGTCAGGGCAGCACAACCCTCAGTTAAAGCATTTGGGAGGTAGCAGAAAAGTCTATCAATGGGTAGGAACTGGAGCAGAAGGGTGCAAAAATACATGTACAAGATCTGGGGAAAAGAAATCAAGACAGTTTTAGAAAAGAGCTGAGGAAGAGTGCTGGAACTGAAAGAACCTTTCCAGAGAACCTGAGCGAGCATACGAAACCCTTGACAAGGAGACAAACCCCCACAGCACAAGCAGTCAGCTATAAACCTCTCCTAGCTCCAAAAGGAGCACTTATCAAAGAGCCATGTTGAAGACACAACAGCAACAAAAAAAAACATAGTTCAAGTTTTCCCTCATACTATGTGTGATAAAAAGGCACCCCAAAAACTTCCAATAAATATTTTGTTGCTAAAATAAATCCACTTACTACCCGGATTCTGTGTCCAATGGCCTTGGCAGGAAGGTTGGAGCGGAACTTGGCACGAACCATGCCGCTGTTCCCGTGGGCGCGGGTTACCTTCCCCCAGATCACTCGTGTCCTGTTGGGCTTGCCACCAGGGGTTACAGTGTTGCTGAGGAAAGAGAGGAAAAGAACTGCTGAGCACACCAGTCACAGTTCCCTACAGGACTGATCAGTGATGAGGCAGACAATGCAGCCTCTCAGGCACTCCCATAACTTTATTCCACAGCCATCTTTAATCGGAACACCTTCCACTTTTAATTACCTGTGAAATTTGCGAGGCCTGGGAATTTCACTATACCTTCCAAAGGGGTAAATATTGCAGCTTGTAATTTATCAGAAGCTCCACTGGAGAACTATTAACAAGTTACAAAGCTTAAAAATGTGGAAAAGACTGACACTAAGATGATTGAACCAAAAACTCATCAATTTCAACTCCAAAGAAAATGCAACACCTTATTTGTAAGATTTCTCCAGACACACCAAAGGCAAGAGAGGCTTAAGCCATCGGGATAGACTGCAAAAAACTGCTTTAGAAGAAAAGCCATATGCTATCTTGGAAATGGTGGCTAACAGTCTGATCTATTTTATTCAAGGCAGAACTCCCATATCTGAACTCTACACAGCCCTCCCATATCTGAACTCTACACAGCCACACTCTAAGAAAAAAGTGGAAGGTAGTAAGTAACTGTTCTTAAGGCGTCCACCAACGTCAGCACAGCAGAAGTGACAGTGCTCTGACATGGATGCACAAAAGCCAGGACACAAATTCCTCCAGGCTTCACGAAACAATTCTGCTGTTTAAGTAACTCAATAGCTCATAGTACTCAACACAAATCCACTTCAATTTACTCTATCAACCCGCCTTCAGTTTTTGCCAGTCTCAGGCAAAATTTGTTTCTCATCCCATTTGCTCTCTATCATTTATAACAACAAACGATTATCTCGCATAATTTCATGGTCTAAATTAAGAACACACAGGCAATTAAAGCAAAAATAACCAAGGACTTCAAAAATGAAACCAACACAGGAAACTGGTCTACACAGTTCTCCATGGACATTCCATTGATAAATTGAGCCCAATTTATCTTTGTTCTAATAAAAGCTCTGTAAACAGACTGCTCACATCCTGGCATTTGCAAAAGCTGATACAGGAGTTGGCTAATTTAGCGAAACAATAAAAAGTGACTTACTTTTTAGCTTTGTACACATAGGCACACCTCTTGCCCAAGTAGAAGTCTGTTTCCTGACGGGCATAAACACCTTCAATTTTCAGAAGGGCAGTGTGTTCCCGCTGGTTTCGGAGGCCACGTTTGTAGCCAGCAAAGATGGCCTTGCACCACAGCCTAAAGGCATTGAAAACATTCACAAATTATAATTGACTCCAAAATTTCAAATGTAAAAACAAATAATGTGCTGTTTCAGTAGAAACTACTTCCACACCAGTAGAAATTTAGCTGAGGAAAAACCCCACTGCTTTTGCTTTTACTAATTACTGCCAATCTTCACATTCAGTCAATAGAGGAAAAATAAGTAACTGGGACATAAGTATTTATGAGAACTTTGTATCTTTCTCCTTGTTATAAACTTCTAACACTACATGCTTCAGATGAAAACCAAAGTGCTTCAACATTAGTAGGTGTTATGTTTTCTACAAGCACCCTGTGATAAGTAAATTATCACTTTTTTTCTACACAGCACATCAACCAAGTCTCAGCGTTGCAGTAACTGCTATAGAAGATATTAACAGCTATTAATTTGTAGCCTTAAAGGAATTAACTGTGGTCTATGGGGACAGTCAGTAAGGCAGCCCCCAAAACACTGGACAAGTGACATTATACAAACTTCTCAACAATGCTTCATGACAAAGACCTGTTTGCACTACGCACGTAAAGCAATTATAAGGCTCATTCCACACATCATGTACACATCACAACTGTCTCAACTGCATCCAGCAACTGTTCCGTAAACCAGCAGCATTAAACTAAGCTATCCAGTTCTACCTTCCACACATGCACAACAGAAAATAAACTCCACAGATGTACATTAAGACAAAACGCTGTGATTCAGATTCAATCCATCCATCTTTTACAACCTCTTCCCCTATATCCGTACAAAAACTCAACAACATAGTAGCTCCCTTACTCAATGAAACAATGTCAAAGCCTTTACTGTATGCTGAAGGTTCACAAACACTGTGCCAACAAAACTACCATTAATATCCCACATCTACCGACAGGCCAGGGAAAGTGTGGCACACCGTATGAACAGCTACAACCTGCTTAAGGCAGAGGCTTCAGAAGAGGGAGACACAACTGCGGGCGTTTAACAGAGTGCCCAGCAGGATACTCTGTCCTGGAAAATGAGAGCAGCCACAGGAAAACGGATCATTGCCCGCAGCTTTAACAAAACACTCTCCGAAATCCTCAGATTGCAATTAGATCTGTCAAAAGTGCACTGTAACAGCGAGCCGAGAACCATCTCGGCGGGGCAGGTCACTCACCTCCCGGTCATGGTGTCCTCCTGAAGCCCTGGTCCCAGCAGGCCTAGAAACGACACACAAGCCGTGAGCCCCCCAGGCCGGCAGCTCTGCCCAGCCGAGTGAGCGGGAGCTGCCGCAGGCCCGCTCCGGGGGCCAGAACATCCTGCCGGCCCGGAGCCACCCAGAGCAAGGTGACGAGGGCCACCAGCCTCCCCAGGACGCGCTCCGTCTCACGGGGGAGGGAAGGGGACCCCTCCGCTTCCCCACACAACGGGACTCTCCAGGCGCCTCTGTCCCCCTTCAGCTCCGGCCGGGACCATCCGCCGCATATCGGCGGCATCCCGCCCTCTACCCGCCCCGCACGGCGCCAGCCGCAACGCCCCGGGAGCCCCGCGCCTACTGCCGGTCCAATGGCGGGGGAAACTCCCCCTCGCCCTTCTCCCCGCGCCGCCGTTCCCTGGCTCACCCCCACGGCGCCGAACCAAGATGGCGACAAAAGGGCGAGCTGGCGCGCTGCCTCCCGGGATATGGGCCGGGAAGGGCCCCCGCGGGCGGCCACCAGCACCGCCTGAGCGGGCAACGCCGACGCGGCCCCGGCGGGGTGGGTGCCTCGGCCCCCAGCGCCCTCCCCCGCCCCGACCCCCGCATCCCCTTTCTCCTCCGGATGGCGAGCCGCGGAGGGGCGGCCCCAGCCCCGCCGTGCAGGCACCCGCCTGGGCAGCCCCGCGAGGCCCCCGCAGCGTGGTGGTCGCCATGGAGACGGGCGGCACTGCCGCCGCGTACTGGTGAGCGCCGCGGCGGGCCGGGCCCGGGCGGGGCCCAGCACCGGCAGCGGGCGGGCAGGGGGTTCCCGGGCCGGTATCGCCGGCCCAGCCGCTGTGGGCCCTGCGGCCGTTCGGGGTGCGACCGAGGGGGTAAATCCCGGCGCGGAGGTTGAGGGGAGGCCTGACAGGGCGAGCGGGGCCGCGGCCCGGCGGCGGGAACCGGGTGCGGCGGTGGAACAAGCCGAGAAGCCCTGCGAGGGGGCAGCGGGGAGGTGAAGGGCAGCGCTGGGCGCTTCTGGGGTGGGCAGGGCTCTGGCGCCCTCTTCTGAAGGCTGCTCTCCACGCCCTGCCTGTCTTCCTCCCTCGATTTAGTGAATAATCTCCAAATTTATTTTAGTCCCGATATCGCCGCGGTGACAGAAAATCTGTATTTCTATGCTCAAATCCCTGTAATGAAGTCTCACAGTCCTGTGTTTTCCTAAGAGTAGGTGGAAGCATGTACTTACCCATTTTCCCAAGTCAGGGTCGTTCGCTCCTGATTTTGGTCACTTCCCTCACATAGCCAGAAATTCAGATGCATTTTTCAGAGTGCTTTAAGTGATTTAGGAACTTCCTCCAATGCAAAATGTGCCCTGGACTTTCACTGTGACTTTGTTCCTAAGTGTCTTAAGCTGCATCTGAACATGTGCCCTGAGTGATTTTATGAAAAATTTGATCTCAGGAATGAAATCTCCTGTCACCAGCTGGGCTTGGAGAGCTTCAGCCTGGACTGAGGAATTAGATCCCAATCCAGGAGGAGAATTAAGTCTATCTGTACTTTGCTGTGCCAGGGTAGAATCATTCAATACCTTGTAAGCAAGTATAAGAAGAGGTTTTTCTTAGATGAAATGATTAGGAAGTAGGAGCAGAAAAGGGATGGAATATTATGAATTCTCCAAGTTATTCTGTTGGCTTCTACTTCAAGGAAGAGGTAGAAAGCAAAGCAACACTCAGTAGTCTACCCAGTTAACAGTATCAAATGTGTGCTAGGAACCTCTCTGGTCAGAGAAAGGACACAATCCCTGCTTTCAAGAGAATAAACTATCTGCTAAAACACTCGGTTTTCCAGCAGTAGAGATGCCACAGCCAACAAATGCTCCCTAAATCCTACCTTTTCCTGTCCCATACAGATTTAGTCCCATATGGGACATACAGCTAAAAGTATCACCACGTCTTTCATTCCTGCACTCAGTTCTCCTGGGTTCTCATCAGCACAGCCTCAGAGAGCAGGAGCGGAAAGTGTTCCCTGCAGTCAGGATGAAACCTAAATTACATCTATAACCAAAACCAAGATTAACTCAGCTTTTCACCCTTTTCTTTTCTTTTCTTTTCTTTTCTTTTCTTTTCTTTTCTTTTCTTTTCTTTTCTTTTCTTTTCTTTTCTTTTCTTTCTTTTCTTTTCTTTTCTTTTCTCTTTTCTTTTCTGCAACTGATGTTCTAACACTTGTAGTGGTAGGCAGAGTTTTGTAAGGCCACAACTATTTTTCTTGCCTAAGAGACATTTTTTTGGTAAAAACTAAGGTATTTCTGATTTATGGCCCAGCCACTGCCACTGTGGATATTCAGAATCTCTCTTTGCCAATCATTTGCAAAACAGAGCTAAAGGAAATGGGACATTCTCAGCTTTGAATTTTCTCACTGGAATTCATCTTCTTAATTGACTAAAAGGAATGCTGCAAAAAAATGCTGCCTTTGAAGCCATTTTAGTTTATCAGGCAGCAGGATGGGAGAACTGTGCATCCAGGACTCTCACACAGCAGAGGCAGTTGCAATCCCCAAAGGAGCAGGAGGCCAGACCTTTTATACAGTTGTTTTAAAAATTATTTCTTTATATGTTTTTCTTTCCCTTTAGATCAGCAGGGAGAGAATGTCAACCTAAACTCTTGGGGGAAGCTGAATCCTTCACATACCTCTTTCTTTTATTAATAGAGTTTAATGAAGGAGCTCAGCAAAGCGCAGTGATTAAGGCTGATGCCAGTGGCTGAATCAGGATGGTCTGTGGGCCCTATGTTAATGCTAAAATCCAGGAAGAGCAGCTTGCTATTTGTAGTGTTTCTTAATGCCCCAGACAGTGGTTTCCTTCTCAATTCCAAGTCAACATAAGCCCAGAGCGTACTGGCTTGGCACATGCATCTGCTGAGTGAGTATGTGGTTGTAAGAGGAGATATATAGGAGGAACAAACCAGCAGGCTTTAGAGAAACATTCCAGCTGTGAGCTTTCTTAACACACATTAATATCTTGAGTTAATTCTCTCCTGGACAGAAGCTGCTGCTGGGATAGAGAAAAAGCTATTGCATCCTCCTTTGTGTCCAATAAGTCACTTTTTCCTATGAGAGCTGCAAGTGTTATTTCTTCTTTCAAGAATGTGGTTGTAATCATCTGTCACAGCTCTCTCACAGCAAGTCTTTTTTCACTATTTTTTAGCATTAGGACTCCACATGTAATAGATTATTTTCGTGTTGTTTAGACTCAAAGTATGGATCATAGATTTCTTAAAAAGATAAAGATGAGTAAAACATTTTAAAAATATTTTATTAGTGCCTGTTGACTATAAAGAGACTTTGTCTGACTTTCACTATATAAAAATACTTAATTTGTGCATTTCCACTTCTATCATTGATGCCAACTTTGAAAAGAAAGGAAAAGCGATGCTTTTAGTTTATTGTACAGATTATTAGTTATTTATGTGTTAATTATATTATCAGATTCTTATCTGAAGCTGTAGCAATTTTTTTTTATAATTAAGAGAAAGGAGAGAAAAAGTCTCAGAAGCAAAGGGAGGAAATCAATTCCTTCTTAGTCACAGGTGACCATCAAAAGCCCTGAACAGTGGCATTAATTAGGTAAGTCAGTATAAAGAGTACAAGAAGGATAGTAAACATAATGATAATATGCAGAATCACTCCTTTGCTGTTATCTTTTCTGGCCATGATTTAAGCAAGCTTCTTCTTGAAATAACTTCGGGTGCCTCTGCCATTATCTGGTCTGAAAGGCTGTTCCTTATCTTCATCCATCCAGAAGTTAGAAACCTTATCATAATTCCTTGTCTTAGAGGAAATTACACTCCTTTGACCCTGGACCAGTATTATCCTTTAACTGAAATAGCTCTGTCTCTCCCTGGTATCTACATTTCATATGTATTTACAGAGAGTAATCACAGTCTTCAATTCTTTTAACCTCTTGTAAAACAGAATTTCTATTCCCATGATCACCCGACTAGTCATCTTCTGTACCTGTGCATGTTTTTTAACACAAATGACTAGAAACATGCACTATGCCTTATCTGAGGTTTACTGATGCCTTATGCAGCGGCACTAATACTTCTTTATATCTGCTAAAAATACCGGGCCTGCTACATCATATAGCTTTGCATTATTCATGGCTCATAACACTGGAGTCATGCCATCCCTGAACCCTCTCTTCCACCCTGTGCTCCCAACCTCATAGCAGAAATTCTTGTGAAAATCCTTAATGCAAGACTGTGCCCCTGGTAGTCCTGCATTCTGAGTTACTATTCAGTTAATCGAAGAAAGGAGCTGAAAGGAGCGATATTCCAGTCTCCTTGACTACACATGGAGCTGTCATGAGAAAGACTGCCACTCGCACAAGGCTTTCTAGTTGTAGTGTTATGCACAAGGAGAGCCATGTCCTGTTACAAAGGACAGTATGTGTCAATACATGTTGCGTTAAACAACTTACTGCAAGAGACAGGGACATTAAGAAACAAATACATAACATCTAAGTTATTTTTGTTTGTTTTACTTATTATGGTACTAATAGACACCTAATAAACCTGCACTGAAGAGTGACTCTCATCTTTCTGCCCAAGTGAAATTAATTTAATCTTCCTACTGTAAATTACTATATTTTCTTCAACAAAAACAACAAAAAAAGGATGAGGACAAATGGTAACAGTTTCAGAGAGGTTATAGTAAGTATGCATTTTTTTAAACAGTTCTAAAGTTGCTTATGAAAAATCATAGATTTCCAGTGATCCAGCATACCTGCATCTAAACCTCTTTAATTTTTATAGAACGTGGCCATGTCTTATCCTGTTAATCATGCTAACAGGCATTGTCTGATGTATTTCCTTGGCATGCTTACAGATTGGACTGTAATATTCTGCAGGCCTAGAATATGTTTATTCAAGGGTTGTACAGATGGCACAAACCCAGACATAGGTATAGCAGCCAAATGAAGATTTTGTTAGTGGATGTTGATGCTGCCGTTGCCATGACATTCAGGAGCTCAGTCGTCTCAGACTCCAGTAGTGCTAGGGGTTATACAAGAAATACCTGTTTTATGAGTATAGGATTTGGAGGGATTGTCTAATGGCTTACCACAACATTAAAAATCTCAAGAGAATTTCTCCATTGTTATACAGGTGTTTTCTTATGCATTTTTCTAAATGGACCAATTTCACTTGGATTAATAGCAAATTTCCACTGTTCCCTAGATGTGCTTCCACAATATTCCATCTGTAAGCAAGGCAAAGGGATGCTTAAGTGTACATCAGAGCAGTTTCACATTTGAAATGCAATCTAAAATAAAACAACACAGAATGTTAAAGATAGTTTACTTAGTCCAGGTATTGGGTTCTTGTTTGACATTCAACATCTTAAGGTGGTAACAGTTCCCGCTGAGGGGATTGGGATCATAAAAATGTTAAGGCTACACAGTAATAATAAGAAATGATTATAGCATGAAGGTTTACCATTTGAGAATTTATAAGAGGTGTGAAATTTGTTTTTCATTTTAAAAAGGGACCTTCATTCTGTTGTTTCTCAAAGAACAAAGTCTGTCATGAAGCACTGCTCCCCCTTGAACTGAAGGGTTCACTCAGTTCATTCCCTCCTCAGCCTGTCTACCCAGATCTGCTCTAGGAGGGACCAGGACCTACTTTGTTTTGTGAAAGCTAAACATTCCCACTGTCCCTGTGTGCAGCCATTAGCAGAGCATGGCTCCTCTTATAAACACTGCATGAAAGGCTATAAACAAAGCTAGGGAAGTATATGAAAGGCTGCAAATAAGACTATTCCAGGTCTACCTTTAGTTTAACTACTGTTACTAATACCATACTGTCTTTCTCATTGGTATCTTTTGTCTTTGTTCCTCTTAGCAAGAGCACAGAGACTAAAGAAGTGGAAAAACTCACCCATCTGGAAGCTCTGCTGTTTACTGCTGTGCTGGAGAATTGTGTTGATCAGCTCTCAATTCTTGGATATATCATGCCGGTTCCATACGAGGGCAAGACAGACATCAGCCATGTATGTGCCTCTATCCTTGCTCTTTAAAGAAATCTCTCTCGGTATTCTTCTTGTCTTGGTTTTATGTCTTCTAGCAGCAGTTTTTAAAAATCCACACAGATATTTTTTCTGCAAAGTGCTCTGTGACCCATGGGTGAAGAAACACAATAAAAGTGCATGGATGATGAATTTTAATATTTATACTGCAACATTGTTGAGAAGCTTTTGTCAAGACTTTGTGCAAAGGACCCTACTGACCCAACATGAGGTTCCTGGGCTTAAAATGTAAAAATCATGGTGGTTAGATGACAAGCAAAGGATTAGGGAGAAGTAAACAAAACATATCTGGGTTCTTATACAGATACACAGCTATTTTAAAAATGCAAAATAATAGGATACTTGAAAGTACTCAAACCGAGGTTAATTCTGTTCCTTTCTAAGTCCATGATAAAGTTCCTTTAGTCCCCACAGACAATGAATTAAGAAATATTCCACTTCAAAATATATTAGTAACTACCCATTTACAATGACCACTATCAATTAGTTGATTTCTAATAGGCATCAAAACTAAGAGGGTTTGGGCGGAGATATGAAGAACAGAGAAACAGCCCTAATGCTCAGGCAGAGGTTTGTTACTGTGGAGGAAGGTGATGTGATATTTCTGATAGCTGATAGACACAGGAAACAGGATGGGACCATCCCAAGGGGTAAATAGTTCTAAGTTCTGTTGTCATATATTTTACGTGACATAGCAGGCTGTTTCCAGTTTAAGCAGGTTTGAAACTCTTTTTTTAAGAGGAACTCAAAGAAGAAAAAAGTGTGCGACCAGGATGGAAATAAAAACTGGGATCCGAGTTTTCAGATCTAACGCTGTTCACTCTGTCTAATGCACCACTTAGGAATGCAAGAGGAAGATAAATCAATATGTTGTTTTCTACGTGTTTCCTTTCCATACTACCTTCTTTTTCAAAAATCCATTGCAAAGCAGCAGAAGCTGGTGGTACAGTAAATTTCAGGGCGTGAACAATGCTTAGACTGTGCAATAGAGGGCACTCCTCCCCTTGAGAGAGTCCTGTGAGCCAGCCTCACCTCTTTCCAGAGGATGCTTCTCCTTCACAGAGCTGGGTGGGAAAACTTCTGATGTGCCAGCAGCAAAAACACAGAGAAAGAGCGTATCTCTAGGGCGGTGGGAGTTGTTCTTCAGACACACAGACTCAGGATAGACCTACTAAAGGTACACTTAAATTATAGAGAAAACACCTTAGCTTTTCAATCACAGCTGCTCATTTTACCCAAGTCACTTCTTAAAACACAATTTTCTCACAGACTATAAACCCTACTTGTATTCTTAAAGATGCCAAAACAAATTGAGAAGGAAACAATTTAGAAACAAGAAAATGGCTTAGGGAAGCTCCTTGCTAACTTTGGTGCTCTGTAATTTGCTACTGCTCCCCGTTTCTCAGTTTACATTTGGCTGTTACTGTATTTGTAGAAGACCTGTATTTGCAAAGCACCCTGGAGCTCTGTCAGTCAAACAAATCAATGACATTTTCAAAGACTGACAACTAAATTTCAGTTGATGACATTTTTGAGAGGATTCATCAAAGTGTTGGCCAGCACCTCATTGATTTTCCAAATTGGGGACTCCTGTACATTGCTTCACGCAGTCATCTCCCAGAGGAAGGCAGCCTTTCTATTTACTGAATTTTGGGCAAAAGACTAGCAAAAGATAAATAGCTAGGAGACTACACAGATGGTAACACATGCTCCTTGCTCTGATATAGTTATTTGGTAATTATTAGTGTGTAAGTCCCTACTGTTTACAGGCAATCCAGTTATAGCCTGTCTTGAACTTTCCTAGACATTAAAAAACATCTGTCAGAGCATTAATAAAATCTACATGATATTAAAGCAGTTTATTTGCCAAAATTAGTTCTTTCTGAAATACAGCCATCACCAGCAAACTAAACATTTTTTTTTTCTAATTAACTATGTAATTTTCATTGGCTTGTGTATACTTTGCATGGGATTCATTTAACATAAGTTTAACTGTCCAAAAATTAAGCATGTAGTCACCTAGACTCCTTCTGTAGTCAGTGGTGAGTCGGGCACTGCCAGAGGCTCATTCATGCCATCTGGAGATGTCCAAGATACTCAGAATGAAGCAGACCCTTGCAGTGCCCTGCCCACTGCCCCCGTGGACCATGGCAGCATTGCAGACCACTAACGGAGCCTCATTTGACAAGTAACTTCTTTGGAAGTACTACTGGCATACACAGTTGCTGCCCTGACTGCTTGTTTTTACTCTGCCCTCTGTGCTGTTTTGGCACAAATGTGTGTGTGGTTGTGGAGGGATCTGAACTGAGAACTGGTGCTGCTAAAAAGAACCTATTTTTTTCCCTCCTTTTTTTGCTCGAAAATGTTTCAGCTCTGTGAGTTCTCTAATCCATTTCCCCAAGCAGCCAGGGTGGGGAGCAGGCAGCTACAGACTAGGATGGGGCTGGCAGTGACTGCGTTAGCTGGCTTCAGCTAGTAAGTGTTCAGCCACAGAGATGCCAGTAGGTGGGCAGGAAAATTTTCTCTTTTAATGTCTCAGTGTATACACCTCCATTCCTACCCATAGCACATAAAGCAGAGAAATTCCTAGAAGCAAGGTCTCAGCTGATTTTATACTGTGCTTTTGCTTTTCTGGGGCTTTTTCTTTTTTAGTAAAACTGTATACAGCCACAAGATACCTTTCCATGAAGGAAAGAGCTGCCAATATTTTGAATTTCTTCTTTCAATTCATGTTATACTTCCTCTGCTGTCACTCTCAAAAAAACCCAACTAAGCAGATAGCTGATGTCTATCACTTATTTCCACACATCTCAGCTCTTGTTATAAAAGTAATACTCTAGGGAAAGGTTGTGGTGACAGGCAGCGGGAAATGGCTATGATGGAGAAAAGGTGGAGGAGCGAACAGGCTTCCAGTACATAAAAGCTGCTGCAAAGAAGGAAGGAATGATTTGTTCTCTGTGCCTACAAAGACTAGGACAAGAAGCCAGGGGCTCAACTGCAGCTGAGGAGAAAAAACTTTCTAACAGTAAAGACTGTTGTGACACGCTGGCACTGGCAAGAGGGTGCGTAGTCTCCGTTGATGTAGGTCATTAAGAACATGTCAGACAAATGTCTGTCAGGAATGGCACAGTCTGGACCGTCATCTCTTGGGGCAGATGAATTGCTCTTTTGAGGCCTTTTCTAGTTGTGTCACTTCAGGACTTTTGATCCCATAAATTTTAATAAGCCTACAGTATGTGCTCAAATCTAACCAAGATAAATGTTTCTGGTTTTCTAGTCTTTGCAGAATGTAACATGCGCTGTGAACTGCTTTTAGTATAGCTTCATTCTAGTTTATTATTAATTTCTCTTCTTCTCACACAGTGTTGCAGAGGGTTTATTTCTACTGCCCAATGTGCAATCAGGTCTCTCTTATTCCCTTTTAGACTGTCAGCCAGGAAATGAAAGAAATCATAGAGACTCAGAAAGAGCTGGACATTAACTACCAAGAGCTTATGTCAGCAAGGCAAGGGAGTGATGAAACAGGTACTTCCATGTCTCTGAAAAGCATCGAACACAAGCAGCAGCTGGGGGAAACTGAAGAACTAAAAAATATCCATCATCTTTCCAATAGGGCCATGAAACACAGTGCTCTGTCCATAGAGACTCTCCGAAAAATTCAGGCTGACAGGTGAGTGAAGCACAAATATGATGGCGATGGGGGATGCTCAGAGCTGTAAAGTTCTCAGTCTATCTCCTGAAAGCAAAAACACAGGCTTCCCACTCTCCCACTGCTGGTGTACCTCACGCTTGGTCCAGAAGGAGTATCTCTACGGAGCACAGTGAGGTCTAGCTTCATAGGCCATTTAGTTCTGGCCTTTGCTTGCCTCTGGATGCCAAGTAATGACAATCAGATTATTTTGAATGGAGTTGCAAAATATTACCCCATTATCAACCAGTTGATAATGGTTGCTTGGGTGGAATTCACGCCAGGATCTAGCCAGTGCTGATGTTCTGGTATCTGGAGTCAGCTTCCCCTAACAGATATGTACAGGCAAACCGGGATCTGAGCATTGCCTTGTGAACTCGGTTATTCTGCAGGGCACACAGGGCCTCTATGGCAGCTACAGCCATTCTCCTTTATAGAACAGATAATGCATATAAAGACCAAAGAGTTTCTTTCTTTTTTAAAATAAATTTTATTCCTGCACCTAATCAAGTGACTTGATTTGCAAAAATGCTAACAACCTTTGGTTTAAGAGACAGACTGGGGAGCTGAGCATTCAATACGCATTCTTCTGCATCCTGGCTTCTGTCCTTTAATGTTATTTCAACAAAGGGCTTGAAGAACATCCGAACACAAATGAGGAAAATGCAGCTAAAATACAAATACCATATGCACCATGAAATTCAATAAACTGGGCAAGCCCATGTATTTGTCAAGATCAGTTTAGGACTGTACTGGGATATTTTGGCACCTAGATATCTCTTCATAGACACACTTGTCTGCATCCCCAGGTCTCATTGTCCAAGATCTACCTAGCTGTCATCTTTACTGCTGGCCAGCAGCCTTCTTCCTGATGGCAGCAGCCTGGCACAGCATGGATATGTTTGTGCCTCTCTGCTATTTCCTACAGTAGCATTCGGGGCAGCATTTTTAAATTATAAACTTCAACCAACTCCTAATACAGAGTTCTCCAGATGTACAAGAAGCAGGTACCATGGCAGAAGCACTCCTGGGTTTGACAGACATAAGAACAGAAATGGAACCTTATATTTCCTTACCTTTTTAGCTGTAAACAATAATGGATAAAGGTGCCAGACACTGTAGTACCAGCACCTGTAAATTACTGTTGTGTTCCTTTTCTTCCTGGCAGGCAGTACGCAAGTGATGTAATTACAGTCACTATGAAAAAGATGCAGGAATCGGGAACATTTAATAGCCTAACAGAAGCTAATGAGAGAGAGAAGGCAAAAAAGAGCAAGTTTCAAGACTTCCTCATCAGGTCAGTGTTGGGTTCAGTACTTTCCTGGTTAACTGCTGAAAGCCAAAGTCCATTCCCCCTCAGTACATGCTAAAAAGGGAAAAAAAAAAAGACCAAGATACAAAAGGATTCTGCTTTTTCAACTTGAATTATGCTGTCTGCTTTACAAATTGTGCTTCTTTCCCTTTCAGAAAGAAAGAACTGATGGTTCTGATACTGATCTGAGCTTGGAATCGCCTGAGCTTTCACCACAGTGGACACCAGTGTCTGCATTAATGCAAATGCTGCTCCATATCAATTAAAACATAATGTGATGTAGGAGCTCCCTGATCTTTAACTCCTTGTCCCCAGTGAAAGCCAGAGCAGCAGAGAATCTGTTCAAACCAGGGCCAGCAACATATGGTCTTTAGGTTATGTGATGCCCAGGAGGATCTGCTCTGACCCATATGCTAATATGCTCCCTTTTCCCAGCAGCAGCGAGGGGCTAGCACAGATGGTGACAGAGGCAGTTGTCTTATTTAAAGCTAATCCACCAGCCACTGCATTATAGATCCTCTTCTGTCCCAGATCTGAAAGCGTACGGATTTGTTATCCTCTCAACTCAAACTGGTGATTCCTTACCTCAAACTTTTATGCACTAGAGGTTTGGAGTTCTTTTAGCACGGGAAGCTCTGGTTCAATCCCCAGCCTGTCAGAGAGAACAGCAGTCATCAGAGAAGTATTTGATCATTTTAAAGCTACTTTGTTCTGTGTAGCAGCTCAGGCCCAAAGCTGCTGTACGTCATGGTTTGCATGAGCCAACCTACTGGAACAGCTCTGGTGGTGGCTCAGGAGTCTGCCTCCAGGGCAATGCCCCAGCTTCCAGTGAAATGTGCGATTTCAAGCACGAAACCCAACTCTTCCGCCGTCTAAAACTAAGGGATTTATTGTTTATCCATGGAAGGGAGAGAAAGCAAAAATGAAAGCAGCAATTGCTTGTGGAATAGCTATCCAATACTGCAAGGTAGAAAGGAGCAGGCAAATTCTAATCAGAAAGGACATAATCCTTTTTATTCCATTCTGTCAATCATATTTAGCCACTATATTGTCTGTTCTACTGTACAGTCTTTTCATGGAATGAACTTGATCTGTCTTTCAATATAATATATACTTGTCTGGTTTTGTGTCAATATACTAGTCTGAAAGCAGTCTGCAGTAAGACTGGAACTCCTTATCAGGAGCTTTTGTTCATCACAGTCACCCAGCTAAGGGCTCTGAAAACGAAATGCATATTTGATTGTAAGGTTGGGATAGGGTACGAAGTGTCAGGTACCAACTGCAGTATTTACTGGCTTTAAATCAAATCATAATCATAAAAACTTAGAAAAGCACTCAGAGTGAAATGAGATAATAAGACCTAGAACGTTACTGCATCTGCTTTTTTTTAGACACGTAAACACCTCTCTAGCTTTTGGCCTTCACTCATATCCCTTCATGGATCTCAGAATCTGAGGCAGCGTTTTTTGACAGATTTTAAGTCTGATAGGAAAAAACATATTACATGATATAATGAAACTTAAACAATTTGGCACTGTCTGCTGATTAGGCATGCTGCTGCACAGCAACAGGGAGATTTTTGCCTGAAATGCAGAAACTGTCACTCAACGATAGGCATCTTCCCTCTCTGCTGCAGGAGTCGCATCATCCTCAAGTGCACTCCAGGCTTTCAACAAGAGCATCCCCTGGTTTTTGGTTCAGTCTCCCTTTCATTCCCATCCTCCTTGCTCAGTCTGTGCACCTCTTTTTCAGGATTTACTTATCAAGTCACTAGCTTTGGTGAGAAGTCTCTGTTCCTGACTTCCAGATGTGCTGCCTCCCCCAGGCTCAGAGTGAAGAGACGAATGCCTTTTTCGCTACTCAGCCATGGGAAGGGGCTTGCCTTGTGCTGTTCTGAAGAAGCAGGCCAAGCTTTTGTGTGCACTTCTAGTTCAGCTGTTAGAAACTCATTGAATGAGCAGGATAAGCGGGGCCATGCTCAGCTAGGTGCTGCAAAGTATCAGGAGACAGGAAGTTCCCCTTCTAGGTAAACAACTCTTGTCTTTTTTTGATTTATTCAAGTGATTGCATTTTCCCATTTTTCTTCAGGGAAGAGGAAGGAAAGAAGGAGATAAAGGCACTTGAGAAACAGCTGCAAGATGTCAAGAAAGAAACTGAAATAGAACTTCAGGTGAGATCACTTAACACTGGGCATCATGCCAGGGGGGAAGCCTGTTAGCAAGCTTGCCTCTGCTGCCCAGGAACTAGCACTCAGATGAGAGGATGTGGCATATTTAACAATCCATCATTTAGGAATATAGAGCAGAATAATTGCAATAAAGATTTGTATTCTGAATATGCCTGCTAATGGCTTTAAGAACAATGTCCAATGGTTTTCAAATGGGAGCTCAAAATGCTCATAATCATGAAAGACCATGATCAAATTAGAATACCCCAAAACCACTGCTGGGAGTGGCAAAGCACGGACAGTGCAGTCACTAAGACAGAGGTTATCTGCAGATAGCAGTATCTAAGGTTCTGTCATACTTACTCATGCAGATGTGACACCTGCACAGAAGAAAGTGCGACAATGAGGGAGTGAGAAAGCAAGGAAGCTGGCATAGGGGCATGTCATTTTTCTACCTACAGTTTTCTCTGGGGAAAATTTCATGTTTTTAATGAATGTCCTGGCACTGTGCAGTCAGGCTGGGTACTTCTCTCTGTCCTGCCCTGCACCTCACCTACCTCTTGCAGTCATAGGAAGGTGTGTAGCTCCCATGCTGAGAGGGTGCTCCTCTCTGTGGTCTTTTAGTACCTTCTGCTAATTTGGTTCTTGCTTTTTGCCTCATGGAGTGGGATCTGCACTCATCTGGGATTTTGTTTTTGTGTTTCCAGCTTAAAAGTCCTTTTCTGGGCTTCCTTATAGTTTCAGCTTTGATAACAAATCAAAGACAAGACTACTTTCAAGTACTGCTTTCCTCCTGTGCCAAAAATAATGGTGTCTCACTGTGTCTCCCAAGGGAGAATAATTTCTGTTTGCTTCATATGGGATTTTCCCATAGGCAGTTTTACAAACACTTGCATGATTTGTCACCTTGCCAACTAATTAAAAACAAAAATACAGCTTGCTGATTTCGGAGTACTTTGAACAACAATAATGCACAGACCTGTAGACAAAAGCCTACATGGTTTTCTCCAGTCTAGTGGATGAGAAAACAAAAGTGAGCAAATCCAATCATGGAACCAGAAAAACACGGTCTTTGCTTCACGCATGTTGCCTGTGTGTTTGTATTTTCAGCCTTGCTAGTTCTTAATGACATGTTAATTAATGCTGTATTAGCCTGCTCAGCTCATTTTTCTTTCTAATGTCACACAAATCAAATGCTAAATGTTCTTATTTTTTTGTTTTCTTTCCTCTTGGAAAGCGCTGATGTCTCTAAAGGAGCTGAAATGAACAGTCTGGTTTTGCTCTTACCCCTCCACGTAGGAGCATCACCGATAGCTCTAGTTTGGTTGCAGGAGCTGTGTTTGCTGCTGCCATGTCCATTTTCTAGCTTGTATAAAAATACCCACTTGCCAGGACAAGTGATGGCAGTCTGCACAGATTTTGAAACAAGTTAATATTGTATAGGGTTATATAGTTTAACAAAAAAATTTAGGAAATGTAAACTTTAGAATTCCCGCATTGCTATTCACCCAGAGACATTTTATGTCCTGTTGGTTTTGGGGTATACTTATGCCCTACATGTGTGCAAGTCATGGTACAATTTTATAACAAGCAGTAATATTGCAGGCTACCTACCAGACAGAAATCCAAGACATTGCACCACAGTACCAGTGAAAACAGGTCTGTAAATTTTATTCTGTGTGGGCTCTGTAACTTACCCAGATCTGCTCTACCAGTGTGCTGCTCGGCAGTGCTTTTAGTAGTGTGACTAAAATCCATCATGTTTCTTCCCTTATCCTCTCCCAGGAGGACAAATGCATCAATGAAGCGCCCTGAGGGAATGTTTTACACACATATACCCACACACTGGTGCGTGTTTACACTGGACAAATGCACCAGGCGATTACAGCAGAAGGCACAAGGGTTTGTGATGGCCTTGAGCTCCTGGGTGACTTCATTTCACTGCTGGCAGAGCCCCAGGACAGCTCAGCAGGACCCGGAGCTGGTGCACTAGAGCCAGACCTGGTTCCAGAGGGACAGGACTTTCGACAAGAGTGCTGCTACCAACAGGTCTGCTCCCTCTGCCAGCAAATTGCCCCTCACACAGCTCGCTCCCGTGGTTGCTGGGATCGGAGGTGAGCTAGCGGGGGGCTGCAGGAGCCATTATGTTGAGGCTGGGTGACCTTCCAGGCCTGTTGTCCCTTCGGCTGAGGCATTTCTTGGGGGCGTGCAGCATGGGGATGTTCTGGCAGCTGGGACAGAGATGTGGGCTATGGCCTTACTGAAGTGTCTGTAGGGCTGCACGTTGTGGTTTCACGGGGAGAAAGTCCAGGCTGCAGCAGGTGTGCAGATCTAAGCATATCTTCAGGCTTTGCAAGCTGAGATAGTGCAGCTGCCAGTGGAAAGACTTGAGCTCATACGCACTCGGTGTGGAAGCAAGGAGGCAGGCAGCCGGGCTGTCCGCCGGCACGCTCGCTGCCTGCACGTAGCACAGCGCCTGTCCCCTGCCCGCTCCGAGTGCCTGCCAAATGGCGGGTGCTGGGTGAGATGCTGGCTGCAGGGGATTTATTCGACTGCTGGAGGAATCCCTCAGACCGTTTACTCCTGTTTGCTATTTTTGTAACCAGCTGTATTTTAAGTGACTGTAAACACTAATTGCTGTGGAAGAGCTGAGAAAGCTAGGTGGCACTTGCAAGAGAGATAAATCAAAGTAAATGAAAACACAGGAGTGTGCATGCCCTCTCCAGCTACGTGCAGTTGCTTTTGCAGCCAAACAGCATCTGTGGGGCAGACTCCTATGGCACCAGATAACAGCAGCAGACAGGCCTCTGAGCTGATGTCTATGAGCTGAGAGATGAGAGAAAAACAGCTTGTTTACCTGCTTGCGAAGCAGACTGGCTCTTGACAACTATTTCCTGGGTTTTGATCTTGGTCTCTGCCGGTTTTGTGATAGTTTTGGACACACGAGGTATGATTTTGCATCTTTGGTTTGGCAGATTCAGCGCTGAAGTCATCCCAAATAAGCAGCCCAGAGGTTTACTGCATTAACTATGAAAGCGCACCGAGTCCTGGCTGGGACCTTTGCTATGATAAATCAGAATGAATAAATATTATTTCATTTTCCCAGTGCCTGTCCCTGAAGTTCAGGGAACAGCATAATCCACAGATGGTGCCCACAGCCTGTGGGCATTTACTACCTGAAGCCTAATACCGAACGTGCCCCAGTTCTGCCACACTGGGTCCGTCAGCTGGCCTGCAGTGGCTGCCCACACGCCTACAGCCGACCTTCCCTCTCCAAGCGAACGCGTTGCTGTAAACCACCCGTGGGGTTTTGCATTTCACTTCCCGTCTGCTTTGGATTGTGTAACCAAGCCCCCAGACTCCCCACCTCTACCGAAGATGTTTTACACCACCACAGACCAAATCCAAACCACAAACATGCCATACAACAAAGAAAACAAACAGAGCAGATGGGCCCCCATCCCGGCTGAGACCTGGGGAGCTGGAATCAAAAGTGCTTTTTCCTCTGCTTTACTAAAAAATGACATGAAAAAGAAAATATTGTGGTGAAGTGTTCATGCTCTGCCCCACCTCTCTGAGTACTTTGTGACGTAGGCCTAACCCTGCTTTTCTGACCTGTTTGCAGATCCTAGCAGGTAGCAGTAACACACCGGCAGCAGCAGCGCTTGGCTTTGCTGAGCCTCAGCACCACAAAAAATGGGTGTTTTTTATTAGCATCTCCCCAGTCTCTCTGCCAACCCCTCAATCTAGACATGATTCCACTACGATACAGGACGACAATCTCAAAATAAAGTGGTACGCTCACCTCCCATGCTTACTGACCAGGAACACAACCCCTCCCAATGCCCACCAAAATTTCACACCAGGGAAAATAAAGGCCATTACCAGAAACCATAATAGGGCACAAATAGATCATGTGTGTAGCTGCCTGCAGTCATATGATGATACGGCCGTAAAATAGTATCTGATGTTGGAAACCTTCAAAAGAATGTGAACACATGACTTTAAAACCCACAAAACAACATCAGCTGAGGCCCCTAATTGTCCTGAGCCTTATAAATATACTTCTTTCTTCCTAACTATGTCCGACAAGGGGTGCAGAGGGAAGGATTTTCCTTTTAACTGTTCCAAACGCTTTTTATAAGGAAACCTTTTCCAAATGACTCACGCAGCATAGGCTTTTAAACACAGCACTGTCGAGCTGGCTTCTTCCTGTGGCGTTTTGCCATGTTTACACAGCTAAGGAATGCGAGGGTGCTCCAGAGACAAGATATGTGGGCTTCAAAACATTTAAATGCCAGCACTTTGGTATTTCATCTTCAGCTGCAATGTTTGGCTGATGAATGTCAAATCCGTCATAGCGTGGCAGGAAAGCAAAGAGAAAGGCTGTAATGGAGCGATCGGACGCCAAACCAGAGGCATTAAGCTTCATCTTTCATAATTGCACAGAAAACTTTGATGACCTTTTTAACTGTTAATACAAAAGTTTTTCATTTTACAGGTGGTTCTTCCGAGTTCTAACCCCAGATTAATGAACTTTGATCTGTTACTTAAAGAAATTAATTAAAAAGGAGTACACAACAATCCCAAGTCAAGCCAATGCACTTTGCTGCCTGAGCACGCTCCAAGAGCTGGACAAATGGGGCACGTTGACTCAGGGTTCTTGCCCATGGGGGAGCTCCAGGGGACACAATTCCCCCAGGAAAGCTCGGCTCCATTGCGAAACGAGGCACGGGGAGAGGTTGGGAGCTCATAGCCAGCTTTTCCTTGGCACTTCTTCCTCGCCCTGGCTGTATGTATAGCAAAGTGGGCACCATCTACCTGGTAAGACATCAAGAAAGAACTGTTTAAACAGATGAGCGAGACAAGATTAGATTCTCACCTGTTCCTACGATTGTATTTATACAGTTACTGCATAACTAGAAAAAATGAATCCAAGGAATAGAGTATACTTTAGGAAATCAAACTTTAGCTTATGTAGGGCTGAGGCATTATCCTCCTCTTACAGATGCTCACTCACTGAGATGGCCTAATCCAAGAGGTTAGTAAAGCCTAACTTTAAGCAGTTGAAATTATTGGGTTTCTTTCATGCTTATAATAAGCATGACTGAATCCATTCCTGGACCAGAGGCCAGAAGGTCTGGCTTCTTGTCCCACTCTGTTCATCACTCCGCCCTCTCCAGAGGTAATCACTCCTCGTTGATAGGTTTATTGCCTTCTGTATGGGTTACAAATCAAAGTTCCCTTTGAAGCAGAGGTCAAAATGGAGCAACATTCAGGGAAAGTGTGAAGCCTACTATAGCCTCGTCTCTTCTGAGTTTATCAGGGAGTGGAGAGATTAAGAAACAGTGAGCTGACCTCAGTCTCCAGACTTGCTTTTGTGCTTCATCTGTCTCCTCCACTAGAACCGAGATAATATGATTGCCTACCTCAAAGATGAGTTCCGAGAGATGAAGGCCAAAACAGACATGGAGAGATGCTACATGAAGAAAAGCACAGACCTCCAGGTCCACCAAACCCAGAAGAAGTGCAGCAATACAGAGAATGTCCTGGACAAGAAAATTCAGGTAAGCCCTTCCCCACAGCCCCTACTGGAAGGCATCTCCAGCTGGTAAGGAGAGAGTCCTCCCTCTCTCTCCAGATGCCCTTTCTGTTCTCCATCACAGTCACCAACACGACTGTTTGAACTAGATCAGGAAACTCATCCAGGTTAGAAATCTTTCTCTCTTCTATTGCTTCTCTGTGTGGTCCTGCAAACAGCAACAGCATGAATGGCATGGCTGCAGGAGGCAGCGGTTCTGGTTTTGCAAGCTTTTTTTTTGCCTGATCAAGGTCTGATCAAGTCTGATCTAGTTGTCCCTTTCTAATGGACAGCCCAGGGGCAAGGACTGCCTTGGTTAGTTTTGTCACTGGAAAAAATGCCTGTGGACTACACAGAGAGCTCCTGCACTCTTGCTCATCAGCTCGGCTTTCAGCAGCACATGTGTGTACATGCATATGCACTAACCTCGTCTCTCATGTTTTCTGGTTGCAGAAGTTGAGGAGCAACACTGATGAGGAGATTCGAGTCCACACGGAGACTGAAAATTTCCTCAGGCAACACCAGAAGGTACGTGTGACTTTCTGCTAATGCTTAAAATAGCAACTGATAAGCATTATATTATCAGTTAGTGCCTAAAGAAAACCAGTTATTGCTCCATCAAATTTACAAGGTTCATGATCGCTGCTGTTTGAATGACTATTTATCCTCAAGTCTTAATGAACCCAGCTCTCCCAGACTTGGGATTTGCTACATTTGGATATATTTCCTTAAAATTAGAGTTCATGTAATGACTGGCATTGTTTATTCAGGTGTTATGGATTTTTTCTCTCTCAGATAGTTGTATTCAGCTAATTGGGATTTTGTTTAGACCTTCCTTGGCAGTAGCTGGGGCTCCCAGCAACTCAGCGAAGAGTGCTACTGCACAAAGTGAGGGCAACAGTTTCTAGACCCAAATGTTGCACAGCGGAGGCACCAAGAAGGAAATGACACAAACTGCCAGCCCAGTTTTGTCCTGTTTTAATCTGAGGAAGAATCAGGGTTGGATAATTGCTAACTCACAATTATTCTACCCATTTTCAGCAGCAACCAACCATGAATGTCCTTGTGCTGTTGATCCAGAGGTTCAGAGCTTTCCTATCATCAACAGCAGTGCCCATTACAGTGAATAACACTGGAAAGCATCTCAGAAGCTGTGTGACTGGAAGAAAACCTGTACTACTGCAGGGTACCTAACATCACTGCCAGCACAAAATTTAATAGAAGATAATAAATTTTTAAAAATGTAATTTGAGTGCAAAAAAGTGCTGTGCCTTGTGAGCAATTAAATAGCGCCCTCCATACCCCAGAGCCTTATTCTGATCAACACTTCACGCTGAGAGGACTTTCCAAGTACAAGCTGCAGCCTATTTGACCTCTACCAGAAGGCAAAGCACAAGCCTCTCTGTACTCAGCAGCTGGTGGCCTTACAGGGGCCCACAGAGAAGAGGCTGACCATGCCCTCCGTCTCCCTTGTGTGGCCAGCTGTGACGCCGTAATGAGACTGATGCTTTTCCTCAGATTATTTTTCCATGCAAGCAATCATGGTTGTTGCTATGGCGAAGTTATTCGTGAATGGGAGGAAGTCATCTGGGTGACTGTTTCAGCAATACCTGCCCTCCTATTCATGAGCAAGACAAAGCCAAGTCCACAGCCTGAAATAGTGTGAAGTGCTGTCCCCTGGGCCCTTGTTCCTGGTGCACCGAGTTTAATCCAGAAAGCGGGCAGGGAGTCAGGCAGAAGATAAAAGCTTTCTCACTGTCAAATTCTCTTTCTTAACCCCCGCTCCCTCTGTACAGACACAAAGAATGGCTTCTGGTTGTCATTTACCTCACCAGGATCGACTGTCCACAAAACTAACCCCCAGTGCTTCTCCATTCTTCATGCACCTCTGAAAGCGCAACCCAGTCTCTCTTCACCTCCCAGTCCAGTGCTGTGGCTTCCATGGTGAACCCCCAGCGAGGGGCCTGCAAGCCACCAGTTATTTATCGCTAGCCCTAAGCGTTTGATCCTTTCCAGGCTTAGATGAGAAGGAAACACTGACCATGCAAAATTTATGGGACTCTCACCACCATCCTGAAAGCAGGCCAGATAACAGTAGCAAACGTTTCCCCTGTACGCTCTTTGTCCTATGCTAAGCATCCATCTCTCCCCATGCAGATGGTGGAAGAGAAGCTAGAATACTGGATGGACAAGTATGAAAAAGACACAGACGCTAAAGATGAAGAACTGGATGCCCTAAAAGCATCAAAGGCAAACAACTTGGAAATGCTGCAGAGGCTTGCCAAGGAGGTAAGACATCAGCAGCATCTCAGTGCTCAGCCATGCAAAACTGCATCCTGGCTTTTTCCTACTCTTGTTCAGATAAGGAACCAGGACCATGGAAAAAAAATCAGTAATCTTGAGGTGTAGGGTGCAATTATAAGCACTGGTCCTGGGGAGGCAGGGACCGAGTAGTCATCTTCTATTTGCCACCTGTGACATCAAGGAGGGATGATGATGTTTCACCTACAGCTATTTTCAAATACCAGCAAGTAATCAGAGAGCTATTGACACCTTTGTGAGGGGCAAAGACACTGTTCCATTCCATCAATATACCTCACCTTTGTTTGTTGCCTTAGTCTGAACAAATGTGCTCCTTCTAGCACCGTCTGGGTGTGCCAGGCTGGGACTGGAAAAGGCAGCTCCATCCCTTCCTGCAGACGCACATTCACAGCTGCACAGTGCTATTACAAGGGAACTGATTCCAGTTGAAACACTGGTTTCTTGGTTAGTTGCCAGGCTCTGATCACAGCTATGCGGGCACAGCGAAGCAGGCAACACAGGGCAGAGAGAAGTGTCTAGAAAAAGGGGTGTTTTAAAGCCAGAAGGAATTAACTTGTAATCATTCCTTACCGTCACTGAGGCTGAGTTAGATGTTTCCCTGCTTGTGGGCTCATTTTTCACTCTGTATGCTGTCATCTCAGTGTCCCGAGTGTGTTTGTACATCATCTGCTGCCTAGCCTGGGGGAGCACGGGTCCTTCCCACCACCATCTGTTGCCTGAGACGCCATCAGACAGCCATTTTACAGCACAGGATCAGAGGGTTAATTACACCCAGGCCGTGAGAGGCTTCACTTTGGCAGCAGCTCTCAGTGCCTTAGGCTCGACGCTGGTAATGAGCAACATCTGCCATCTAGATTTAGGAAAGATCAAATACAGGAGGTGGAGGAGGAAGGTCCACGCTTACACATGACCCTGGGGCTGCCAGGGAGCTCGGTGGTGCACGGGGTGGGGACCCGCACCGCGACCCTCAGGCCAGAGCAGCCCCAGCTGGGCTGTGGAAAGCAGAGAGTGGGGATGGGACCAGTAGGCAACCAGAGGAGAAGACTCCTTGCACCAGGGTCCAGGTGAGCCCTGCCCTGCCCTGGCAAGTTGCTGGGCAGAGTAAGCCTAGAAGATTTGCCCTACAGTTTAGGGCATGTTTTTTTTCATGTGGCTGTTGCCACCCCTGTGCTGTCTTGCAGTGCCAGACATTCGAGGAAACCATCATCAGTGACCGGGCGGAAAAGGAGGCTAAAAGGAGACAACTAGAGCAGGATGCCCTGGAGTTGAAGAGCATCCTGAAGGTAAAGGGGAGCAAAGCTGAGGCAGCGCTGCTCCAGCAGCAGTTGGGAGTTAATAATTTGCGCCACAGGCTCTGTTCAGGCAGAAAACAGCTCAAGAAAGTTGGCTGGTGTGGGGTGGCACAAGCAAAGGACAGATGAAACCTGTCCCCTTCTTCTGGGGCAGATGCAAAGCCAGCAGCTTGCTGCAGGTTTGAGAAGGGAGTGGAAGGGGAGAAGCCCTTTTTAGTGGTGGGCTTGGCAGTGTTAGGTTAACGGTTGGACTCGATGATCTTAAAGGTCCTTTCCAACCAAAACAGTTCTATGACTTCTATAAGCCAGTCTCCTCAAATGATTTGGGCCATGATAATCACACCAGCCCCACTGCATGGGCAATATGGGGAGGGTCATGGGGCAGTTCCCCGGCTCGTCCCCTTGCTGCCAGCAACAGATGCCCTCGGCCCAGATGTGGATACCTTCAGTGTAACCAGCACAGCCCAACTGCTGCTGCCTGGGCCAGGGGCTCCCTCCTGCAGCTGGGGAGCGCAGGAGAGATGCTCTGGCCATTGAACTGTATCAGGTACCCCAGCAAGTGATTTCCCCTAAGACCTACCTCTCTCTCTCTCTCTCTCTCTCTCTTTTTTCCAGCTGCAGGCCTGGTGGAAAGGTACAATGGTCCGCAGAAACCTTGGCCCCTACCAGGCCCTCAAGAAGATTTGGGACAAACAGCTATCAAAGCAGAAAGAAAAAGGGAAGGTGGAAAAATATGGAGCAAAGAAAAAGACACGATAAGTAAAGACGCCTGGCCACAGATGTGCTCCGGAGCCGCTGCTGGGCAGGGCACTGCGGTCTGTCTGTCTGACAGGACAAAATAAACCACGTAACAGAGCTCAGGCTATTCTGGAGAACACAGTTCATGACAGACACAGCTAAGGTAAAGCTGCAGTAACCCTTAAGATCTTGAAGCTGCCTTTGTACAGCAGAGACACAGTTTCTCCCACAGAAAGAGGATTCAGATCAAATCAGTGAGAAACACTATATCCCCCAAAGTGCTTTATGGAAACATGACAGCCAGCGGGAGGTAATCCTGTTAACAGCCCAGTAACTCACCTGCATGGGACACTCTGCAGTGAGGACCTCCTCTGCAGCCCCAAAGCACTGGCCATGGCTGAAGCACTGGGTAAGGCAGGGGCCAAGTCACCCACATCTGGGCTCCAGCAGCACTCGCCCTGCTGCCAGTGCCGGCATTAGGACCGCAGGGGGAAAACTGCTGACAGTTTGCAGTGTAAACACAAGGGCAGTCAAAGCACACAGGTTTCCATCCCCACCGTCCTGCAAACTGTCAGCGCACAGACAGAACAGCTCCAAATATCCTCTGACCGAGGGAAGGAACAACGGAAAGAGACAGACAGCCTGCAGGAGCTGGCCTGTCACAGCCATACCCACCACCCTGGCCGCCATCTGCGCAGCGAGGTGAGGCAGCAGGCAGGGAGTAAAGCTGCTGGGGAGCAGCGTGCTGCTTTTTTAACCAAGAGGAGCCCTCTCTCCTGACACGACTCTCAGTTGCATGCAGGTCTGTGCACAAAGCAAAACGAGCCCTGTGGTTGAGCTGGCTCGTTTCTGACACTCCCACGCAGGAGCGTGAGCTCAAACCACACGAAATCTGCTGTGCTTTGTGACCAGCCCGTGCTGGCCCCATCCAAACGTCCTCGTGTCCAAGCTGAACTCTGCCAAAAGCTTGAAAGTTCAAGTGAGATGACTGAAATCGCGAGCAGAAAGCTTTTGGCTCAGAACTCTTGCCGAATGGGAGGAGAGGGGCCGGTGCTTGAGTATCAGGCAGAGTCGATTGTCAAGGGAGCACTTAAATTTCAGACGCTCCAGACAAACGTGCGTTAGCAGGATCGGTATTAGCGCTGGAGCACTGCTGGTTATTGAAACCAGCCCGCGCTCCCGCTCCAGCACTGGCACCAAGGCCACGGCCACATTCGTTCCCTTTCCGTGGTGAGAGCAGGGGTCACTCCAAGCCGACGCAGCCAGGGCTGCGCTTACACCCCAGTCTGCACCGTGGCTCCTTATTGCAGGAGGCACCTCCAAGCAACCACGGGAGTTGTGTTCCTAATTTTAACTCTTTCTAATTTTCATGTGCTGCTGACTTGGTGCATTTCATTTAGGACTCGTATTTTCCATAGGTGGTGGGTGTTAACAGGTGAGCTGTTTGGGTGAAGGGAATGAAGTTTGATCATAAACTCTTCAGAGGTTTTGAGCTAAGGAAAAAGTGGTACAGGAAGCAGGGGCAGTAGATCTCCACTGGTTATATCAAACTCTAGGCACACCTTAGTAATACAACCAAACAACTGAAATCTGAAGCACGGCATTGGCTGGGCTTTGCTCGCTTTTCAGCGGAGAACAAAATACAGTTCTGGGGGAAAAAAAAAAATCCACAGTAGAACAGGGCTTGCTATTGCAGTGAGGTGGGGGGTGCTGAAATCTCAAGTCCCAACACGAGTGTCCTGGCCACCAGGTGACAGTGTGATGGGGGCAGAAGTTTGTAACCTGACCAAACCCCTGTGAGCTCATGCCTCCCAGGTGAGAACAGGCTCTTGCCTGGGGACTGTGGCCACGCTGCCATCCATCGGCCCAGCCCCTCCGGGCCTCCCCCGCTGCACCAGCCCATCCCAGACGCGCCTGCCCTCCTTACGAGCCTTACCTTGCTTGGTCAGGAACCGCAGGGACTTCTGCTCCTTGGCTGTACAGCTGCCAAGTACACAGGCTGCGCACATCCAGGGACAGGAGCAGGGAGCAGTGTCCCGAAACCCGGGAGCTGTGAGGAACTTTGCCAGGGTTGGCACTCTCCTGGCTATGGAGAGACAGGATCTTTTTTTTTTTTTTGAATAGTAAAAATGAGCTACGAGGAGGGAAGAAAAGAGGAGGGAACATTTTGGCTAATAAGAACAAACCTTTCAAATGCTGCAGGGGCATGAAGCAGGGGTGCAAGTTTTACAGATCAAACCCAAGATAGAATAAAACTAAGCAAAAGACGAGAACAGCAAGGAACACCAGTACTGGAAGCAGCAAACTCCCCAAACCTAGAGGATACGTTTTATTTTGAGATGAAAAAAAAAGGGGGGGAGTGGGGAAGGAGGAGCAAAGGAGTCTGTACAAAATTGCTGCTTCTCAGCATCTGGGGAAGGTCACAAATATCCCCAAGAAAAAGCTTCTGATGCGGCTGCAGAACATCTGTAAAAATGCTGGAATTATTCTCCTCTGGTTAACTATGAAAACTAGAGAGACAAACCAGGTCCATTAACTACCAACTGTGACGATGGGGAAAGGGAATAAACACCCGGCACAGAGGATGTGACATTCATTGATGCAACAGAAAAAACGCAGGAAGAAATACTGTAATTCATGTAAGTTTTACAACTTTATTTCAAATTACCCATGATTTCCTTTTATAT
Organism: Nyctibius grandis; assembly: GCF_013368605.1. Classification (NCBI taxonomy): domain Eukaryota; kingdom Metazoa; phylum Chordata; class Aves; order Nyctibiiformes; family Nyctibiidae; genus Nyctibius; species Nyctibius grandis. Next base: position 11,288,472 of record NC_090665.1, read on the forward strand.
TATCAATGTGCTAGAGGTTCACACTACTGGCAGAATACAGGCAATTTAAAATAAAGTATACAATATTCAGACACATTTATATGTAACAGACTTAGAAATTATGGAGTGTATTTACATACAGCATGGGATGAAGCTTTAAAATCCTTTACTCTATTAATTACACGTTTACACTGTTTTTGGAAATAACAAAATTAGATCGCTTTGTAAAACACCACGATATCTATACAAAAGATTTTTTTTAGATGTCCAAATTCACCTTAAAAGTCCTCTGTTTCTAAAACATTTCTTCAAAGAACCATTTATAGCCATAAAAGGGTAAAAATACCATTTGCCATTGTGCCACTACCAAAAACAACAGAGGTTCTCAGCACTGTAAAAAGTTGTCTCTGATTTATTTTAAGCTGGCCACCGAGGTCGGGGCCTTTCCACAAGGGGGAAGCCCCACAGCTGTTCTGCCCCGACCACCGCAATGCCATCCGGGCCTCCCGAGTGCCCGTGCCGCTTGGTCTCGAGCGGGTGACGTTGCTGAGCCTCAAGCGCTGCTCAGCGCTCGACACGGCGTGAGGACGGTGACACAATGGAGTCAGTGTATAAACACCAGCAAGCACGAAACACTCCGATGGATTCCTCCCACATCCTCCAACACAAATGCCCCAGAGAGGAAAGACAATCGCCTCTTTGCTTTAGCACACAACATAAAATTTTATACGTTTTCTTTAAAATATTCTTTTCATGGGATACAACAAAAATTGCACATAAATACAGCAAAAAAATCCCAACCCATTTTGCAAAAGAGAACTGAAGCTGGTTTTGGTATATTAAATAAGCCGTATGATGAAACTTCAGCTTTGGATTTTTGTCCTAAACATCTGGTCAAGATTTAGCGTTTGCCAGCACGAAAACACAGAATTATAAACGTCAAACTGACATGATCACATACATTGAAACTGCCAGAGTGAACCGTTGCGTAGAGCAAAGTGAGCGATCCTGGGGACCCGCCGCCCGCCCAGCCGGGCACCCACTGCTCCTCGCGTGACCGCGGCCGTGCGCACGCACCGCTCGTACAGAAGAGTCGCCATGTTAACCAGGCACGATAGGAAATAGCCATTTCGTGCAGTTCAGGCTCAACTCCCCACCCCGTTAATTCCTAAAAACTACTATTAATGAAATGTCAAACTTCCACCAACCTGAACACTGTTAAGTTTCATTTTCCCCAAGTGCTGGAAGCGGGGCTGGAGCAAACACCGCACCCTCACAGCCCCAGGAAGGGAATGGTTTTCTTAAAATGGGAATATTTAAATAGTCCACGAAGGCTTTGCTATTAGAAAGTAACATGCGCCTGTAACAATACAAGTAACCTAATGTTGAAACCTAAGATGAAGTCAGTGCCCCTTCTCTTTCAAATTATGTGCAGAGACAAACAGACGAGAAACACTTGTGGTCTGTACTGTCGGCTGCGAGTGGCAGAACCTTCCACTCAACAAACTACAGCAGAGACTTCGAACACTTTTATGTAACCCTTTAAGAATTACCAACGCTCCTTGCAAGTGAAATGAAGTGAAACACAAGACCTACTGAAGGAGGAAGGTCTGTCTGTGTGGAGCTGCTCTCTTCCTCTGTGCATTGCAAGTTACTGGCATTTTCACGTCTTGCAGGGCTCAGGGCAATGCGCTTACCCGGTATGAAAAGGTTTCTCTTTTCAGCTGTGCAGTTTTAAATACCCTCCAGGCGTTGTTCTCCACTTGCAAAGTGATCAGCCAATGCCAATAAGAAGCAACTGGAATAATTATGTGAAATAAAGGATTCAACAGCCACCACAATGGACCTTGAAAGAAATACACAAAGCAAAACAGAGCAGGAACAAAACTGCAAACCAAAAGGGGAAAAACCCAGCTATGACCAGTCCTTCCCAGGGTTCCCATGGCCAGTTTACTTCAGCAAAAATGCCTTTTAGCTAGCCTGTTCCCATTTCTTCTCCTTCCTTTATCCCCATTAAATCCTCTTGGTGTACTGCGCTACAAATATATCCCCAGGTGCAATACCTCCGATGCCCAAAGTTGGTCTCAGACCCCGTGCACCGTGTATTAGTAGCAAAACGTTCTGGGATGCTTTAAATTGGCCAAAAGCTAACAAAGGAACTGCATGGGTGCAGAACTGGATTTTGCAAGGTCTTTTTGGGGAAAAAAAACAAAATTATTGTAACTGATCTGGTAGTGAGCTTGGCCTCGTCACTAGGATCAGAGCACACAGAGCTTGTCTTTGTTTTGCAGGTCAACTTTCCAGCAAAACGCAAAGCTTGTTGGCTGCCCCTCCATTCCTGTATATTGAATTTCCATTTTTATGTTAACGAAAGAGGAAGGAAGTAATGGTACTTCTGTAAAACCAGTGCATCTCTACATAAATTCCAATGATAAAAGGCTTTATTTATTAAAGCCTTGTTAAACCCACAAACAGAAGCTACCTTTTCCAACAGATCGCTGCTTTGGCAACGTGATCCCACCTGTGGGAATTCAGTAATTGTATTCTTAAAACGACAAATTTCTTAGTGTCTGGGACAATCACCAGTGTTGGCATGTCTGCATGGGATGCCTCAGCCCCTCATAAATGTATTATTTGCTAATGGGTTTCTAACGATGAGCATGGCAGGCTGTAACTCTTCACAGTGCAGTGAAAATACATACGCGGTTCTTGATGACATCGAGTCATCATCTGACAAAACCACTGAGTAACCAAACGCATCCCTACGTGACCAGAAGGGGAGGCGAGAGGAGGGAGGAGAACTCCCTCCACTGATGTTGGAAAAATTTTCAGATAAAGACATGTTAAAACCCAAACAGAAAGTGAACCCAGCAGGAATGCTGATGTGATTAATACAATTTGAACAGTTCTGGTTTGGTATGTTTTACTAAGATGTTTCTTGTGCAGAAAACATGCAGTATTTTTTCCCTTGGGAAAAAAAAAATAATTTTTTTTCTTCCTTCAAATTTTAAGTAATGAGGACATGCCAACGTAAGTTACAGTTGCATGAGGTTCAACCCTGTTATCAAACGCTGCAGGTTACGATTGTGTGTTGCAATTTTTTAAATATATAATAGAAATAGCTGTTGTTCTTTGGAGGCAAAGAAATTCCCTTTCTTTGAACTCTGCGGGAAAGGAAAGAAATGTCATTCCCCTGTGCCCACTGCAGCAACATCCTTTTTTTATGAACAAATTCCCCTAGGAATCACTTTCCAAACTCTACACCCGTGTCTTCAGTCTACCAGGTCAGTTTCTACAGCTGGCTCCAACAGCCAGCCACTGGAATTCCCTGTCCTCCTCCCAATGAACTCTTATTTTTTTTTAAATAAGGGGCAAAAATATGGATAATAAAAATGTTATTGGAAACTGTTGTGATCTCCAAAAAAATGGAGAAATGAAGTAAAACATTCCTGTCAGGAATCACGGAAACTCATTTCCTTAGAACAGAGCTCTGTGTGTTTGGATGCACTGCATGGGCAGTAAAGTCTTCACGTCCTTCTGCTTAGCCAAGGTAACCCAAAAGGTCCCGGAGGTCTTTACACAGCAGACAAGTGGTGAAGTTGCTGCTGCTTTGGGGGTGCCAGCTCCAGGAGCGCCTGGACAGTCACAGCTACCTGTGTCAAACCCTTCTCTTCTAAAATATGTAGAGGCAAACATAATTGCTCCTGAATGGGGAACAAAACAAAGACAAAAACAAAATGGATGAAAAACACTCAACTGAAAAGATAAAAAAAATTAATCAAAAGGTGACTGAAATATGAAATGTTATGGACAGCTAGCACACACACACACAGAGGTATGACATGAAATTTCTGCTTGTGACTAACACACCATGAACTTGACTACTCAAAGGAGGAGGCCTTGGGGTAATCCTTGCGTTCGTTTATTAGAAAAATGTACAAATAAGAATTTGAAAAAGGATAGTGGGAGAAGTGGGGAATAGCAAATTGTCCTCTGTCTCTGCCCACACTGAAATGGCAGCAGTTCATGAAACCAAAAGTAGATGAACTTCCAGAGGGGAAAGCTTTGCTGTAACATGATGAATCTGCTACAACACAGAGCAGGAAAGGAACCATGGCTTCCTTCCCAAAACACAACTGCCTTTTTGACGGAGTCCTCATGTAGCAAGCCTGTTTAGCGATCAAACGTGAGGAAAGACCTGCTTTAAAGCAGAGAACAAAATCCTAGTGTGCGCTACAGAAACACCGTGCAACAAGCCTAAGAGGAAATGTCATACTTAAAAGCAATTCTCGTCTCGTGAGACACGCTGCCCATCTGAAGTCCTTCTGTCTGTGTGCATGTGCTGATCTCTATCATTACAAATTCCTTGGAAGGCATGAAAAAGCAGAAAGCACAAGTTGTTTTATGGAAGAAAAAAAAAAAACAGACTTGCTTCTATGTATGACTGAAATAACCTTGATCATAAATGTAGAAAATGCCATTTCTCCTGTTCAAGGCAATGAGAAATCGACAGTATATTTACAGGCAAATATCCATCCTACGTTACGTGTGAGTCACTACCACTGTTTATCTTCCAGAAGTACACCCGCTTAGCAGGTTACCTCCAGTGTCATTCTAAGGAATAAGAGTAATACGCAAAATGCAGAAGGAGGTTTCAAAGTGTTTATTAATAATTGTGCTAGTCTCAGTCTAAGATGAATTTAAAGCCTCATCCTACTAAGCCCTTGGCACACCCTGGCCATCCTCACTCCACAACAGTCAGGATACATGTCCAACAGTTCTCTGTGTCTGTAGAAAATAACCACAGTGTGTCATTCCTATAGAGCTACAGAGATTATTTTTCACGTGTTATTTCCACAGCAACCTCCGTTTCTCCACTCTTTGAATCTTTGCTGACTTTTGATGTTAAAGAAATCCTTCAGCATGAACAGTGGCAGCCAACACTTCTCCCGCAAAGCTCAGAGCAGAGAGAAAACAAATGAACCCAGACTGAAATTCTCCCAGTAAGCCATATGATCAGGCTGAAATACGTTTTTCTTCCAGCAAACTTATGTTATTTTGAAAAAACTGTGCTTTTTGAGAAAACACTTGTAAACTTGAGGCAAATATGTCTTATCTTTTTTCTTATGTATGCAAACAGATAAGGGGAAAAGCTTTGGAATGACTCCATACCACAGACAGTCATGACAAACAAAATTTAAAAACTGGAAGGCACTGTTAGTGTAAAACCCCTCGCAGTTTTTAATCACAGTGTTCATTAGAAGAAGTTAAGAAACATAGGAACAGAGTTCATTTTAGTTCATACCAGTAAGCAGTGCAAAAATAGCTTATTTAAAAATAAAACAATCTCCCCCTGTCAAAGGTCCCCTCTTTTCTCAAAAATGTTTTGCTTGGACAGAACACTGTGTGTGGCTTGGAAAGAGGGCATCAACTCCTCTACTTGCTCCTTTGTTAAATACTCACTTTGTGTTACAAGAGCTTGTGAGATCCGTGTACACATAACACATTTTTACTGGGAGCAACCACATTTGCAACTAAACTCCTGGGTATCTTGAACTGTGCTTCAGAGTTGTTGCCAGGTTAACGTTGGAATGCTAATACCAGTTAAACTGGGCTGACAAGCCATTTACTGCACTTTCAGATACAACAGAAATTTATTGAAAACACATTTGGAACAGCCATTTTACTGAACACTTACCTGTCACTGGTCTCTGAGCAGAGTTTCCTGAATCAATCTACACTCTGAGGAGACATGGTCTTTCACACATCACATGGGGAGTGCCCTGAAGTTCTGAGGTGTCCCTGAGACATTAAAGCATTAAAGCACCAGGAAGCTTTTCCTGGGGAGGGAAAAGCTTTGAAGCTTTACGGAAGACTACCTGAGTTTTGTAAAACAGTATTGAGTGATGGTGCAGCTGGGACTTGTATTTCTGCAGCTGTATGTTACAAAGGTTTCTGAAAATGACGGGGTGACAGGAAGAAGGGAATAACCATGGAACAAGCATGGGTTGGGGTGCCTGCAATCGAGTGGCAACTCTAGAAGTTTTTGTTAAGTTTTATCCAGAGCACAGTAAAATGCTATGACATTCTGTGGCATCTGATAGAATCTTAAGGATTTTTCCTTCTGTGCCAGAAAACTTTTCTCTCAAAGCTGTTAAAGAGCTCAATTTCTCTGAAAATTTCCTGCTTGATCTGTTACAAAGCTCAAGTGACAGTTATTTTAAAAATCCTGACTCAAAGTAATACACCAGAGTCTACAAATATGAGAAATCAAATGCTCTCAGAAGCAGGATAAGGGACTGGGGGTAAGAAGAAAAATAGCAGTTAAAGTCCTGTGGGCAAAACTTACCAGACCATGTCTCCTAAGACTGAGATCTCTCATCAAGAACACTGACGTTGAAAAAAATACTTTGCATTCTTTAATGTTTTTCATCAGATAATCCTCAAGCAATTTACCAAAGTGGGTGCAATGCCCATTCTACAGATAGGGAAACTGAGGCACAAAATGACAACACAGTTTTCCCAGTACTACATCACTCATCAGCAGACTACAGCAAGCACCCACATGTCCTAACCTCAAGTCCCTCGCTCTAGCCCACAGACAGCACTTCCTCCCTTGTAAAAGCATTATATCTGCTCAATATGACACAGCAAATACACATGTGAATTATGTCACAGATGGTTGGGTGCGTGCACCAATGTGTTTACACATCGTACTTGTCACGTCTGTCTCATCGGTGGGAAAGCAAGCACTTCATACACACAGTCTTGACAAAAACCAAAATCCTTTCCCAGCACTGGAGTGATGGAGGGAGGAAGCAGCAACACTATCCTTCAGCTAGAGAAAAAAGACCCAGCGATAGAACATACAGAGCGTTAGCATTAGAGTACAGTAAAACACCACAAAGCCCCAGAGCTGAATGGAAAGGGAGACAAGACTGGATTCTTCTGAATCTGTCCCCAGGGAAAGAAGAGTCTCAACTGTTCTTTTAACGCTGAGGTTTAGCTGAAGAATGTCAGAAGGGGAACAAAGATTGTCCTGTCCAGAGTGTGTGAGCAGGAAGGGAAAACAGACAGAAAAAAAAGGTCAGTCAGTTAGCCATAGCAACATCCACGAAGCAGTCAGTCATCAGACATCTCAGATATAACCTACACGTTCGAGAAGCGTATCACAGCTGGTTAATTCTCACAAAGGAATCTGCAAGACTCCCCTTGCAAATAACTCACTTAATGCAAATATTTAGTGTTAAATAAGGTGCCTGTCACCTGTACAGCTTAAACATTTAACAGTCTTTGTTGTTAAAAATACAACAGTTTATACATGTCTTAGTGAAAACCATTTTCCTCCAGGTTTCTGAGATGCTGTTGGCACTGAGTACTCACCACAGTTAAGTCCCTCCAAGTATTTTAGTTAATGAAAAAGTAGGACAAGGGATTGTTTATGTGTAACTGATGCTTGAATGCAGTATCCTGCAGAAATATCTATTACTAATTAGAGTTTAAGTGTTCTGTACCTATTCCCACTGTGTACTTTTTCCCTCCCTTTCACACAGGTGACTGCTGTAAATCAGTGAAACCTAGATGCACATATCAATCTGTTCAGCTGTCGGTTTCTTTTGATGCAAGGGCTTTAACTAGCAAAGTCCTATAGAAATAGCTGCTCCACTGTGGTGCCTGTAATTAACATTTTCTAAAAGCAGCCTTCCTCTTAGAAGGTAAGTATTTCTACATAGATCCATACTTTCAGAAAGCCTTTTATTTTTGTAATTAGAATTTAAATGAAAGGAAATACCTGCAGGCATCTTCTCAAGAAAAATATACTAAGCTGCCATGCCATTCTTGCCTACAGATATCTTAGGTTCACATCTCAGTAGATATGTAATGTAGACATGTGAGAGCAACTTTAGAGTTCAGGTGGGGGTATTTCAGTAAGTTTCCCCAGAGACACTCTCCTTGAACTCTTCCACATTAAAGTAAGAAATATGAGAAAAACAGGAGGGTCCTAGGCAGCAGGTGTAACAGATGTAGCAGTCTGGGTCTACAGGGGACTTTTTCTTTGGTTGCTTTTTTGTTTGTTTTTAAATGTGGGTCATTTCAGTGATCTGCTCTGTACTGCAATCCCCCATAAAAATTACATCTTCATATTTGAGGGAGCTATAAATAGGGAAGCTGGGATGGAATTGAACAATGTTGCCTCAGATGAATTTATATTGTGCAGTTCTGCTGGAAGTAAAAGTCTGAAGTTTCTTAGGGGGGCAAAATAGTGCAGGATCTCAAAGTCCTAACAATCACTCTTAACTCCCTACCACATTCCAACACGATTCACCGCTGAGTCACGTGAAATTGCCAAGCAGCTCAACAAATATGCTATCCTAAAATCCCAATGGCTCAAATGCCTGCAAGTGAAGCCATCTGAAAACACCAGAAAATACTGCATGACTGACTTGAGAACACTGCTTTTAGAAATAGCTGGGAAATGAGTCACTAGGTCTACTTTCCTCTTTCACAATACATAAGAAAGAAAACAGCACCTACAACAGAAACACTAATGCTTAGCAGTATAAGAAACCAAATAAATTAATGCACTAGAAGAAAAATTAAGGAAAACATGACGTATCAAAACTATTTGTACTGAGACAGCTGCTGAGTAAGACAAGGTGGAAAAGACAGGACAGCATAGAACAGGATAACTGGACTCGGATGGACTGTTTCATACGTTCCCACCTTCTAGCTCTTCCAGATTTCAGAAGGGGACAAGGAATACCAGAAGACAGACTTCTACCACTGGTACATAACAAAAGAATTAGGATCTATACAAAGATAGCTACCATTAGAGAAAGGCCAACAGCACTGTGACTTGTTGATAAGACAGTAAAGACGTTCACGTAAGAGAATTATTCTGAAGGAACATGAAAAGCTTTGGGATAAAAATAACACATGCAAAACATAATCCAAGTTTTATCCCACTTTTAAGCTGTCAAATAGCTAATCTTGAGAAAATGTAACTGTTTTTATAGAAATACCTTGCAATTCTAAAGGCAGACTTGAACTGCATCAGCTATTATGAATATGAGGCACAGCAGCAAGTGAATCAAACCTCTCATAAACTGTATCTGACTTCATTTTGCTCTGGAAGACAATGCAAGGTAAGTCTGATCTATACTGCAAGACACAGCTTATACCTGAACCTTCTAAACTTTTAATCATTTTGTTTTCATCAAGTATTTCAAAGAAGGTTTTATTTTCTGAAGCATCATACAGAACTACACCCGAAACACTGTATCAGGATAGTAGAAATACGTACCTGAGGCACTCCAATCCTTCTGCAAGCTTCCAAGAAATTCTCCACATTTCGTCTGCATTTTGCCATTGTAAGTTTAGGCTGCAAAGAAGTAGAGGAGACAGGCATACAGTGTTCTTAATTGGCAGGATTTTAAAAGATCTTTATTTTTATTTAAATAAAACTCTTAATAAATCTCTTCGCCAAAAAAATACTCCGCTGACATAAGCTTGTCTAATTCAAAGCAGGCTCTGTCGAAGTTTGCTTTTCTTTAGAAAAACAAGCCCCAAATTTCAAAGCTATTTTATGAAAAGCTAATTCCTCAATGCTGGATGTTTTTAAAACAAGACAGTTCTAAGCTGTGCAATATTTACATACAAGGTGTTATATAAAACTGGCTAATACTTTTGGTGACTATAGTATGATAATTTTAAAAACATATTTTGAATGAAACACACATGCATAGCTTCCATGCTGTGATTTCAGAGCAATTTCATGATACAAATCAATCTGGAGTCTGTTCTGGATTACTACAATACAAAAATACGTAAATATCAAACCATATTTCAATTAGCAAAGAGATAATAAAAATGAAAGCTAGACAAAACCAGAAAATAATGGAAGAAAACTGGAACTGAAGCTTGCTGCTTGTAAGCCTCTTGTAGATGTGTTTGATGTAGCTGTTTGAATTGCACTCACTGGCATTTTTTCAAGCAAGCTTTTTTCTCCAGTTAGCTTTCACACCTCTACACAGACATACCACAGCACAGGCTCTGTCTTGTTTCTATTCTTGAAGCTTATTCTTTTCTGGTTAAAGAGACACAAGCTTCCTGCTCCTTTGAACAAGCTACCCACATTCTACGTAGCAGCAGGCAGTGGCCTCTGTGAGTTCAATGCTTTTCCATAGGTGGTGGGGTTTGTGCTCTATCCCCTCAGTGTGCTGTATTTCCCCACCAAGAAAGCAGGTTAAAGGCTAGTGCTGATTTCTTTCTCCCGAAGGACGAAGGGAATACAAAGATCACATTGTGACTGAGGAATGACATGATGCCTCTTCTGCTCCTGGAGCCGTGCGGCTAAAGGCTGCCTCTTCCTTGGGACTTATATATGACAAAGCCATGATTTAACTCCTAACACAGAATATTCAACAGCACATAAAACCAGGCCATTGAAAAGATATTCTCAATGACGCAAGTCTTCTGAATAGGGGCTGTATGCCTCTTCTCTTAATGATTCCACAATCTGCCTAAAATGTTGGCGTGTCCAGTTTAATCGTTCTCAAAATAACGAAGACATCTGCTTGTTTGCATTAAGTCCAAGGGAGAGGAACCACAATGATATAGCAGGCAGCCCTGTTAAGTGCCAGCTCAAATTCCAACCAACACAAAGACTGACTCCAAAACAAGGAAAAGCAAACACAACACACATGTTTCAACTTCTTCCCCCAGGAACAATCTTCAGGTTTTTTCCCTTATTCATACAATTTAAAAGGTGCATAACAAGCAATCTGCCTGCCCATACTACTTTTAAGTAGCTGACCCTAAATATTTTCACTGAACTTCCACAAATACAGATTAGGTAAATTATCTATTGTTATTTCACAGTTCTTGACTGTTCTTTAATTCTGTGCTTTCCTGACATGATACACAGCAATGCACCCGGAAACACATAATCTTAATTGCTTTCTAGAAACACTGCAGTTAGGCAGGGTAAGGGAAACAACTTCAGACATTTTCAAACTTCTCTGTGCGCTTCCTTCCTTGCTCTGAACAGTCTCCAGATACAACCACCTTTTTTCCTGTTATCACAAAGGTACGACTGGATTCGTTTTGTTCCAGGAGATGCTGTTCTCGTGTGCTCTGCTAAAATGCCTAAGCAGAGGAATTTGTAGCACTGTAAAGTGGACACAGGAATTAACTTGGCTTCTCTGCCTGTTTTCACTGTCTTGTGTAGTGGGATCCTAAATGTTGTAGAGAATGTTGTATCTCCCTACTATCCGTTTTCCTGAACTTCTCGGACCTTTCGATCTTTTGAAATATCTTATTTCAGTTTTCATGTTGAACTGTCTCTTATTTCACTAGTTTTCAAGTTAACACAGGGAGGACTTGAAAACTTTACCATTTTCTTACAATCTGTGTTAGAAGTAACTTCCTTTAAACGAAACAAATCCAAATATAATTTCTTTTAATGACACTATAGACCTTTTTTACACAGAACAGATGGTTATTTTTTGTGTCATGTACGTTCACAGAGGAGAATGCTGAATCTAGCATTTGTCTGGATTACAGGACTTTCTTGGATGTTATTTTGGACACCTGTAAAATACTATCATTATTACATACTTACAACAGCAGGTGAGGGGACATGAATGCTGGGAACAGAGCGGGGACGCACGTGGTTAGCTAAATGGCACAGAACAACTCCATCGGTGAGAGCTGCTCCAAGATCACTGGGCAATGACACTTTCAACCGTGATTCTATATTCTGTAGAAAAATGAACACGGACACAGAAAAAGTAAGAGCTGGTTTCTTCCAACTGTTTCATTCTGCAGAACATTTTATAAGAGGCAGAATGCTTGCATTACAACTCTGTCCATCCTCACGACATTTCCAAACAGCTTTCTGAATAACATCAAGGAAAGCTCTGCGCACTGCTGTGGTCCATTGCTGACCACAATCTGGGAGCAATTGAGTTCAATGGTGAACAGTTCTCACTGTGCAGCATAGGGGACTAATACAACCATTATTCAAAAATCATGGAAATCAGGGTCTAGGAAGAGTATTCCTAATCCCACATATTCTCAAAGAATGGTTCTGCCAAGGGAAGTGAAAATAATTGTCTTTATGGGTCAGAGGACAACACAGTTAACAAAAGTCAAGACAACATTTTTGCCTATAAAGAAAAACCTGAACTACTTGGCATAAATAGTTTTTAAAAAAAATGAGGTAGTTATCATTTGTGTAAGGGAATGAGTAACAATTCAATCCAGGCTTTTAATTCTTATTTCAAACGCTGTGTGAATTTCACTGAGTTGTTATGCTGTATCTAATTTTTTTTAAGTATTAAAAAAAAAAATATTTAAGCTTACCTGGGAAGCAGAACAAGAGACAGGCTACATACAAAGCATTCTGAGATAACAGAAGAGAGGCTCTGCAAACAGCACCGTGTTTTGTTTTGTTTACTTAAGATAACTTTCTCCTTTTAGAGACAGAAGATTGTCCTTACTTTAAAATTTAAAAATAGAAGTAATTCTCTCTGTCCATGTGGGACACTTGTGGCTTTTAAAATCAGCTTTAACAACTAGGAATTCTTATTCCTTGGGAAAGTTCAAACAATTAATGAGAGCACCTCAAGGAGTCCCTTCATGCTCTCCAGAAACAAGTCTGGGGAAAAGCAGAGCAGTACCTTAATGCCATGTGGCATTTTCAATATCCATGTGTATTGTCATTGTACCTGGGCACAATGCAGGAGTGCAGTGGGCCTGAATAGACAAGAAGCACAAGTATAAGGAATATTTGTGCCTCAGATGTTCTGCATTTAAGTAAGGATAAGGCAAGAATCAATAGATGGATCCAGAGCACACAAGGGTGCTGTCAGCATGACTGGCAGTAGTCTCTGCACTCCATCTGCTTTTCTGTGGGCTTTACAGCAAAGAGGAGTTTTAAAAAACAGATTAAAAGGAAGACACAGTGAGGCATCTTCAGGGAGTTCCTTACAAGTGTGAAGGCTGATAAGGAAGAAAGCAAGCACACATTCATTTTAAAAGCAGAGATCGCCGGACACTCAGAAGCAGGAGTTTATTTTACAGAATTTGAAGCTGACTTTATCCACCACAAAAACCAAAGTGAACACCACCGCATCCATCTGAAAGAACCACTTTAGACTGTGCAATGCAATTTAACTTTCGTCAACTGTGCACCATATTGGTTCAGTGAAATTGGTCCAAAACACAAGGACAGACTTAGCACGGTGCACGCAATGCATTTACTAAGATGTCCACACACTGGCTCCTGGCAGCACTTACCTTACGTAGCTGCTCTATTAGCTCCAGCTCCTCTTCTCGCTGTTTGGAGTTCTGTCTTGCTCTAGGGTCTGCAGAATCATTAGCAGGAGACAAGGCACGGGCAGAAGATGAAGTAACAGCTAAAAAAGCAGCACGAAGGAAAGAAAATCACTAAGCACAGTTTGGCTGACTGTCCTTCCCTGCTGTACTATACATGGCACGCACAAGGTTCCAGAATGGGTACAGCGCATTCCTTTTCAAAAATCTGTTTCTTCCGTTTGATTATTAATCAAACTAATGATCTACTAAACCTAAATTAGGTGTTCTTTAACACATTTTCCTTTCTGTTTAGATTCCGTTCTTTCTGTTGGCTAATAATCATTCACAAAAGCAGGACAAAGTTTTGCTGGGTGAAGTATGTTGAAACAGTTCAGTGTTTCTACAGAAATTGCAATTTTGTTATGTGCTACTTGTGCAATGCAAAATTTATCAAGCTGCTTTCATCAGTTTAGGGCTTTTGTGGCATTTCCTTAGTATCTTTTTAGGTGTAAGCACAGACCAGAAAGAACAAATTCCCACATGTCCACAAATAAGACAAAAGAATATTTGACAGCTCTAAATAAAAATTTGCTTATTCACAAAGTATTTAATGCCACGTGTCTACAAATGGAACTCTAAAAGTAGTTTGATGATAATGACCTAAAGTAAGAGAACAGTGCAAAACCTAGGTAATGCAGGTGTTAATATTATGTAGCAAACCCAGCTAATTTCTGAGCTATATAACCTACCTTTGTTTGCTTCATCCCTGACAGCTGCTCGGAAAAGGAAACTCTCAGGTCGCTGGGAAGGGTTTCTATAGGAAGGCGGGGCTGCATGGCCAGGATATGGAGGGGAAAGGTGGACTAAACAAATGTGGAAAGGCACAGGAAAGGAAAGGAGGAAGAAGGAAATGGTTAGAGTTTAAATAGGAAATGGGTTCAGCGATGTGGTAATTAAAAAGAACAAACCAAAAATTTTAATATAATAATGACAAAATAAATTACAGCCATGCATGGTAAAAGCGCAGAGCAGGAAAAGGCCCTTCCAAGGACACTTGCATGCAAAGCACATTCCACATACCAATTCCAACAACTGTTCTGACTGTTGCTGAATGCGTCTGTGTGCCAAAGCCTGTATGAAGGCTTAAAAGAGCCAAACCCTATGCTCTGCCTAAGAACATGCTCCACCCCTGCTGCCTCTTTCCTCACGTGTTTCTAAGGGGACCCAAATAACTGGGTAAATTCTCAAACACAGCAGTGCCACATACAGAGATTTGTACTCTTCACAGTACAAAAAATAAGCAAGCAGGCATTTTGATGTTATTTTTCAGAAATTTTTCTTCCTTTCCCTGTTACCTGTCTGAGTGGTAGGTGCGCCGAGCGAGATGGCAGATCTGTCATCACTCTGTGGACGAAAAAGCAGAAGAGTATAAATGGTCCTAATCTGGAGAAGCTGTGACTACATTTTAATTTGCTGTGTTTTAAAAAAGGCTCCATCCATCTAACTGTGTTTCAGAAAAAAAAAGAAACGTGAAATAACACAGTATGTTGTTCCCCAAGTCTCATCTCTGCAGAAAGTGACAAAATTTTTTCTTTTGCAGAAATGACACAATCGCTTTTTTCTGAGAAAAAAGAATGATGAAACAGCACTGACTGTGCAATGACAGCTCTTTGTTTACTCTTCCTTCCAACCAAAACTTTCAAAGTATTCTTTGCAAAGGGAACACACAAAAACAGATAATTAAATAACATGCAGAACTTGCATTACAGCAGCACCGATAAGGATACACCTCTTCGACACCTTTGCTAATGCAAAACTGCTGTTTACTGAACACCACTCTGCCCAGTGAACACACTGTGGTTGTATTACAGTGCTTACACAGACTAATGATTTCTTGTGATGAATGTATTCAATATAGCAGTTTCCACAGAAGAGAAAGAAATATAGGTTATCTGTACTCAAAAGTAAGCTGGTAAAGAATACAAGAGTACTTCTGGTGAACTCAACTCGGTCAAGAGTAAATAATCTTGTACAGAAAAAGCAACATCAAAGACAACCAAGAACCCCTTGGAGCAGAGCCTAGTTACCATGTTTTCATAGCTTAGGCCTCCGGTAGACACAGCCTAAAGCTAAGATGAGGTAATATCTGCTACAGTTTAATCAGGTAAATCAGATTCATACCCTACCTGAACTTTTGATTAGAAGCTGACAGACTAACACCTGTTAAAACAGATGTGTGGATCCAAGAGTTTTTTGTTGCCTTTACTGGTGAATGATAATAGCAAGAGATACCTTGACAGGACTGAAGGTAGAGGCATTAGGCAGGGTAGTAGCACAGCTTTCTTGGTTCAACCCTGAGAGTGACTGAACGCAGAAAGAAAGAGAAGGCAGTAGCAGTGTTAGCAAATGGCTGATAGGTCATGCACAAAGGTGGAATGCAGAAGACAAGTTAAAAAGAAAGAGGTGATCATGATCACATTCTCAGAAACACTCAACAGGCAACAGATACGTACTCGCTGAACTACAGTTAGCGCCTTCCTACCCTCCTGAACTTCCTGGCTAATAAGCTTGGGAGGTGCAATGTTTCATTTACACACAACACAGTGACACCAAAAGCAGAACTAAGAACATTAAGTGGGGTAAAAGCTTCTTTAGTAACACCTAACGTAACACCTATGCCATCAGACAAAAGGAAATCTTACCCTACAACAGTTCATTCTGAGCCACTATTCAAAACAAATAGCTTTCTTTTTCATGCTTCAAGTATGTTATGCATTTTTAGTAAGTTATTTTCCTATTAACTTTGTAAAATCAGAGAAACCGACATCTAGGGGGCTCAAGAATACACACTTTGTGTCTGCCACAAACACTTAATGCTCATCCTTGTGAATTACACACAAAGTAAATAAGATTCCGTGGGTGGAATCTAGATCTCGGGGAAGATGTCAGTGTGAAGATGTACAGTGTTGTCACAAATAAAGTGCAGCCAAATTGCAATTATAATCAATATCAAAACCAACAAAATAAACAACTTTTCATGTTTACAGAACAGGAGCTCCAGTACGCCAATCTGGCACTGACAGGTGGATCTAGAAGGCCAAATTCTGTGTCTTGTTGAAAGCACAATCAAAACGTTAACATTTGAGGACTGAATGGCTCAAGAATGAAATTACACTTTCTGAAACAGCATTCAAATAGCAAAGTGGCAGTTCAGCACAGGAAAAGAACACCAAATGACACCTAGAAACTCCACAGATGAATGACACACTTGGGATTGTTAGTATTTAAAATGATTTGCAACTATTCTGCCACTTCAGAAGAGAACAGCCAGGAAGGACTAGAAGGAGAGGTTATACTCAGGGCAAGCCTTAAACACAAACATCTTTAGGCCCTATGCAGACTTAACAGCTGATCCTCAAGACAGCGTCTTTCTCTACAGCAGTACAGAGCAAAAATTGTGGGTTTCTTTTTTCTGTTGTTGTTTTAAAGAGTTTCAAAACATCACTTAAGCAAAACATTACCTAGTATATGAGAACAGTAAAATAAAACAGAAGTAGGTGGGTCTGTAACATTAACATAACTGTTTATTCCTGGATGAAAAGAGCAAGACAACCTTGACGCAGACTCACAAGAAGTCGTCACAGCCCACGTACCCAGCGGTGGGTGAAGGGAAAGGGAACACGGCACACGACAGGGTAGGACAATCACAACAGCAACACACCGCATGCTCTTCACCTGTTTGCGAGTCCCTGGCCTTCTTTTAATGGTATTGGTGTTATTGTCAATCTCAAACACAGAGAGGCTCAAAGCCATTCTGTCAGGGACAGCAAGGAAAGAAAGAGAGGGAAGAAGGGAAGAAATGAGGCACAGAACAACTGTAAGAAAAGGCAGCCGCAATACCAAAGGAACGAGGATGCTGCAATTTAGACTTACAACACCCCTACTGCACACGCCGCACTCGGCCTCTAGGTCTAGCACCGAAGTCAGAGAAATCTCCCTGTGCCAGAAACAACTGTAGATACAGCGACTGCCAAAGCAGAGCCCTACCAGAACTCTGCACCAACCAAATAAGGATATTTTAAGGGAATTTGATTATCAAACTTTTGAATACACAAATGGATGCCAATGGTCTGAGAGAAAACTCCACGGTACAAGTTAGCATAACTCATGTCCTGCTTACTTTACTCATACCATTATTATTTGTAACACACTGGTGCCTAAAAGCCTTAACTTAGAATGTTTCAGAGATCCTATGTGCCAACAGTAATCTGATGGCCTTGGGCCATGTTTGGGACAACAAGAAAACACAACACAATGAAGGGAGCACAAGGCAGCAATGACACAAAGGTTATGAAAGGAATAGGTCACACAGGCTGCCTGATGCTGACCAAGTATTTCACGGGCTTCACGACACAGAAATTGAGCACCAGTTTGAGAGGATGTTTTGAGATTTTTTTTCCCTTCCATAGTACTCGCCTTGTAAGAGACAGTATGAGAGAAAACAAGAAGATATTTGGGGAAAAATGAGATTAATAAGCAATCAAGGCTGAAATCATTAGCCAAGTCTGAAGCCTTGATACTATATCAACAAGTAATCTCAATTGTAATGAATGGGACTACCCTTGTGAGAATAGCAAGCAGGTGTGTAGAAGAAACATACAACTAAACTGAACTATTAACATTCATAGAAAGTATGGGCAGTCATTTTGTGAGTTCAGACTATCCTGAAATTGTTTACAAACAGAAGGAAATGGTCAGAATAACCTGTGCAATGTGAATACATTTTAATTTTAATTACTGATAAAAGACAACAAGGAGAAGACCAAAAAACACCACTATTTAAGATTTAAAAAAGTACATTAACAGCTTAAATTTTGGTTTTAAGAAAATTTTTGTTAAAGCAGTAACAATACCAGAAGAGGGAAGTAGTAAAATAAAAGAAAACTCACTTGTTTTCTAGTTACATATTAGACTCACTACTTTTTAATATTTTCCTTACATCTGAGCTGAAAATATTGTTTGGAGCAAAAGAAAAGCAACTGCTCATTTTAGAGAGCTCTGATGTAACGAGGGAAATGTTGAAGAAAAGATCTTTTACTATACCTCTATGTAATACTCTCCTCTTTTGCCACAAATTGTTATTCCCACATCATAAAGCTACAACAATCAGTGGAAAATCTAGCAGAACTAGTTCTTTAAAAAAATTTTTAAATTTTTTTTTTAAATAATCTATCTGCAAGTTTCAATGTCCAGCAGTCTTGTAAGGTAAAGTTTACACTACTTCATGCAGTCTTTATGCAGAGGGAAAGAGAGAGGAAGCTATAAAACAGAAAATGTGTACTGAGAACTGCCATTAGCAAATAGAATTTTGATATGAAATGCCTCTGTATGTTCGTGGAGGAAAAAGCCATCCTCAGAAATTAGGCCTAGCTAAATTTCAAATCCATAAGGACAGGGAAAATGTCAAATGAATATAAGAAGGTAAAAGTAATTTCAACTCTTACGACAGACATTTTTTTTTTTAAGCAAACTAATGAACATTTCCTTGTTGTTGAACAAGTTTTTACCATACAAAATACATTTGTGGAAACAAAAATGCTACAAATTCATGCTAGCCTGGGCTTAATGTTCCCGTTACAATGATTGCCAGAAACAGCTGCCGTGGCATATGTCATCATTAGACACAGTGTGTATTTCCACTACAAAATAGAGCAGCAGATCATACTTCAGCAGTTCAGAAAACCCAGTATTTCATATACTATTATAGCTCAGTGCAGCTGAAAAGAGCAAGGAATCGAAAGGAAAATGAACAGAGAAATGAACAGAGTTCAATCTTTCCCTACCAGCCTGTCCATTTTTTTGTGAAGTGCAAGGATGTAACTTGGTTGAAGACACAAAGGAAACAAACAGCAATGGAAGCCAGTTTCAAAATAATTTCTGAAAATTCCATGTCACGTAATGTAAAATACTATATATTAATTTACAACAAAAGTCATAGGATCACACAATCAAATAGAAATGGAGTCCTTAAAGGTATCTTTAAAATACATTCCAAAGATGAATTCACTGACAACAGAGTATCAACACTTAACCCAAACCACTGCTATTCTCCTGTTTCTTATTATCTAAATATGAAAGCACACTTTTATATGCTAATTGATTGTGATTTCTCTAAACAGGCACATGCATGATTGCAACTATCTCTCTCTCTAAAATGATGAGCTTTCTTGTCTCACACAGTGCTAGTGATGTGATAGCAGGAAAACCAAAAAGTCTGAATAAAGAGAGAGTAAATATCTTGACCAACTTGTTCTGGAGAGAGACATTCTAACTAAGAGCACTGCCTAAAGAAAATTTAGGCAGATAATGGAAGTATATGAATTCAGAAAATAAATCCCAGGCATGCAGTCATGCAACAGCAGGCAAATCAGGTGTATTTTTCTTTTATAGACATGGATTATGGCATTAATTATATTCTTTAATTATGCTACATCGCTAAGATGCCATAAAGGAAGAAATAGCATAAAACATGAAGTACGTACATAAATGTTTTGATTTTTGCTAAGTGTTCAAAACAGATTATTTTTAAGACATCTTCATCAATAAACAGTAAAAAGGTATAAGGAATATTTCATGATTTGTAGCATTCAAATGTAGAGCAGTTTTTCCCTGTGCTATGATATGGTTACCAAGATACTAAGTTTCTAAGCACCACGTGCAGGATACAAACAAGTTAAAGCAGAAGGCTGTACTTGAAGCATTAAAATTGCTTACTTGACACTGAAGAGCACATCAATTAGGAAGCAAGCTAAATGGAGAAGGAATCAAACCAGAAC
Organism: Nyctibius grandis; assembly: GCF_013368605.1. Lineage (NCBI taxonomy): Eukaryota > Metazoa > Chordata > Aves > Nyctibiiformes > Nyctibiidae > Nyctibius > Nyctibius grandis. The sequence goes on from NC_090665.1 coordinate 11,308,607, forward strand.
AACTAGAGGCGAATTTTGAATTTTAGAAGCTGTTCTTTATTACCAGTAATTTTCTTCTGCTCTCAGCAGAAGATAAGCTTTAATTATTTTGTGGAAAAACATCACTATATGATTAATAAACAGCTGACAGTACAACTATCAACATATTCATGCTATTGAAGTTCACAGCTAAGCTACTTTTCAAAGATGCTCATGTTTTATGCTATTTAGATTAGCTCTAAAATGGTTGATCTAATCTGAGACAATCATAACGTTGTTATTTCTATGCTTTAGAATCTGCCACATAAAAAGGCCATTACGTGCAGGATCTTACCACTAACAAGGCACTATCATCAGTATGCTGAGACCTTCTGGATGGAAAGGGACACTGGGAGGTGGGAGAGATGGGAGTAATGTCAGAAACACACAGAATGTCAGAAACACATGTGAACAGACAGACATTTCAGAACATGTATTGTTTATAGCATTGTGAGGCTTTTTTTAAAAATCCATGAAGTATGTGTAACTCTGTAGGAATATATAGCCACACTACCCCATGAATTATAGTGTATTCATATTACTTAAGGAACCAATTACTCTGCTTTCTGTGTTGTCTCAAGCCACTACAGACAACTATGTATTCACAGTTCTTACTGTGGTAGAACAAAGGACTCTTAAAAAGAAAAAAATAAGAATAGAGGAACATTAAGAATGAAAAGGAGCAAAACCTATTTCAATTACCCATGTTTCGGTAATTTTCCAAGAAAAAAGTTAGTTGGAAAATGCTCCTAAAAACTATTTATATTCATTATATTATTAAAGTTTTGATCTGATTAACACTGCCAAGTGATTTATCTTCCCCTGGAGGAAAGTGGGGATGGCAAGCAGTGGAAGAGCTATTACTATACAGAAATCTGATGCAGAGAGTGAACAGATGTCATTGGCTCAGCTCTGTATATTCTAGAAGACTGAGCCTTGTATGATTTTGTTCCCTACTGACTTACTGTTCCTGATTATAAAACTACACTAGAATAAAACTTTTTAAAAATTTTATTTATTTTTCTAATAGCCCTCAAAATTCTAATGCCTAATCTTTCTGGGATAACTGGTGATCTAGTGACAGGAAACTGGGAGAAAACTGATCGATGAAGGATGACTGCAACACAATAACTTGTCTGAATACTCCTGTTAGAAACTAAACTGTACTGCTCGCAAGGAGCATCTTAAAATGGACTATGAAATGTATTTTCTGTATACAACATAGAAAACATACAAGAAACAATAAAACAACACACTCAGACAGGCAATCTACATGAACAGAAGGAAATATTAGACTAGTCCTATAAGCAAAAAAACCCAATCCAAGGCTTAATAAGTGTGAAAAAACTATGCTATAACTCAGTCCTGAAGAGTTTTCCATAATCAGGAAAATACCTCTGATGGAGAGAGCTAAGAAATCAGGTGCTGACATCCCTAGTAATACTCTTTTTGGACTCTTACCTCACTATCCAGAGGACTTTGCTTCTGAGGACTTAAGGATGCTTTTTGCTATAGAGAAAAAGGAAAAAAGAAAGACCAATTTAAACTAATGTGACAGAGAAACAAAAGCTCAGAACAAACCAGCATAATTTAGAAATGTTTTAGAACATAAGAAGTCTTAGTTTTTAAATAAAACATGCATTGGGGAAATTTCAAGTTTCCACTGAGCTGAAACTTCACTGATATTACTCGTAAAAAAGCAGCCTTTATTCCATATGAAAAAAAAAACAACCAAATTGTTTTTGCATATTAAAGATGCATAATAAACCCATAATACAACCCAAGGGAGGAATTTCATTGCTGAGAATAAAGTGCTCATGAATAACAAAGGCAACAGAAGAAAAACAAAAATCCCAAAAGGCTCATCAATGAACAAAATGCATCTTAAATATCTAAAGTCTTTAACGAAAAGACTGAGCTGAATCTTTAATAAAAGCAGCTTTTCTACAAAACATTGCCAGGGGCCTGAGATTAGTTGGTGCTAATGAAAAGCCTAGTTTCAGGCAGCTAAAAACCTTTTTCTAAACTAACTTGATACATTGCATAAATGCAATATAACATTCTTTTCCTCTCTGCAGACCACCCTAAGCCCAAAATATTAACTGTAACATTTATTAAATTTGTGATGGTGAAATTAGGGTAGATTACCAGAGCAGTAAACAGTAAAATAAATTTAAAACAACTAGCACATAAACACGTTGGCACGTTATGCAGCAGACTACTTTGTATTGACTGCAGTGAAAAAGAAAGCGAAGACACAGTATCCACAGAGTATCTCATGTACCATAAATTTGCACCCGTGCTTTAACTGGAGCTAACGCATTTATGCATCATAAAATACCAAAACAGATCAGGCAACATTATCTTCTTGTCTATACGATTGATCTCTTCTCTGCCAAATTTGTATTCAAAATTAAATTGCCTCTATGTCTTCTCAGATAAAGACCCCTTCTTTCTCATATCAATCCTGTCACATCTATGCAAATCAAAAATAGAGAATGCGGTGGACTACGTAAAAACACAATTTTTTATAACAATCATATTTTGGCAATTAATTTTCATTAAGGGATTCAGAAAAGATAAAGTATCAAGTAGGTACTAAAAAGAGGTACCTTAACAAAGTCAAGGACAGCTTCCCTCTGGATCTGCTTTGTTCTCATCCTCTCCTCCTCGTACTGAAGCGCTGCTAGCTGGGCCTCCCGACGGGTACGCTCTATGTGCCTGCCGTGCAGCTCGGGATCTGTGTTAGGCACCTGGAACAAAACAGTGCACCAGGCTGTAAAGACAGAGCTACACAGGGTAAAACACATGGGTTATGGAGAAACAGTCCATGTCTTGTAGCTACCATGTTTTGTTTTTGCATCAAAGTCATCCAAAAGAATAAAATAGTAGAGTTTAATGTGTTACCTGACTGTGGTGACTTGATAGAAAGTAAGGTGAATCAGCTGGGGGTCTGACAAATGGAAAAAACAGAAAGTAAGTATACTTTTTATCTTAAATATAAACAAATTTTCATACATGAGTTGTCAGTGACACACAAGTATCTCATCAAATCACAAGAGTAACTGCTTAGTAAGCAAAGCTGTTAAACCAACTGCTGTGATAACAATTTAACTCATTGCTCATGACAGATTTTGTGCAGTCATTTCTATCTCTTCTCCTGAATTGCGATAAAATTTTTCTGCAGCTCAAGATGTACCAATGGAATTGTACATTTGGCCTGTTACACTCAGGTACCCAGTACTTTATACCCATTCTCTAAGAGCTGGTTAATTAACCAATACAGGAACTTTTCAGACAGTCCTCATTTAGAGGAGCAACTGGCTACTATGGTTATTGGGGGTGTGTGGGTGTGTGTGTGGGTGTGTGTAAAATTAATCAGTAGAAACTATATGTTTCTTTTCCCTACCTCTCTGTCCTGTCCACATAACTCCTTAGTACTTGGTGATGCTCTCTGTCCTGCATCAAATTTAGAGTTTCAGGTCTTCGTAATTCATCAGCATCCCTGTGAGTAAACACCATGTGGAAGGGGGATTGGCCACTGATGCATATAAACTATTGTCAGTTGAATTCTCCTCTAGATTACAGCTGGTTTTGTAAGAGTAATTGCCTAGACAATTACCTTCAGATAACCACAAAGGTGAAATTTAGGATGACTAAAGAAATTATATTGTGATACCAAGTCAGATCACAATTACTGCAGTTCATAATCAAGTAAATGTAACTTGCTTAACAATCATTTCAAAATACACAAAGACAGAATCTCTCTTTCAAGGTTATGTTCTAGTTATTGTGGCCCTTATTTTGCTCTGGAAAGAACAGCATTCTTTTTAAACGTTAGCATCCTCTGATATTTGCAGAACAAATCTGCTCACTTCACTAATCAAGCGATGACTTTCTAACTGTCAGTGATAGGAGCCATCAAAGTCACAAGGTAAACAATAACCGATCTGTCTCTTATCCATCATATCAACAATAACAGAGAAATTCTGCAGTCAGTTCTTTGCTAGAAGGCAGCTGCTAGCACTGAAACAATTCCCAAGGTCCACGGCCTACAGCATGTTCCCTGCCATGCGGCTTCCTAGAAAGAAAGTTGATGGAAACCGAGTAGCTTACTCTTGACAGCCCAGACTCTGCAACCTGCACTCCTGGGGCAACTATGGAATAGACAGACACTTTCCAATGCATTTCCAAAAGTTGTCAATCATGCTGCCTGTGTGTAGACATATTACCTATTCTGTGTGGATAAGCTTAAGAGATGTGGAAGACCCATGCGCTACGGGTCTTCTCTATTACTTAAATTAGCACTGATGCACATGACAAATCCATGATATTTATTCTGAACAGACAGGACTGGGTTCAACTGAGTGCCAAGAAGCGTATTCAGACCAGAATACACACAGCTTTGCTGCATCAGGAATGCACCACAGTCTGTCCAGAGGCACAAACTGTATTTACAGAATTGAATCAACTAACGTAAGTACTCTCGAGACGAAGTCTGCATTACATCCAACTCTGAAAGAGTTTTAATGGCTCCAGCATGCTGAAGAAAAAAAGACAGGCTGCCTGCCAAGGCGTTTGCACAGAATTATTGTGGAAGTACTTTACAGCTTGTGGTTGCCACAAATGAAATATTTGACTAATACAAGCTTAAAATATAAAAAAATTACTCATTGTCATATGGCTGTTTTTCCACAATTTTGAAGGCAACAATATGACCTGTTTTTAGTGTCTCATTAAGAATTTCAATCTGCTGCAGCATAATATGAATAAGCTGCAATTCATTCAGATCGTTGATTAACTCCTTCTGCATGAAGATCCACTGCCATCCTTAAGTCAAATTTTGAGAACCCTGGATACCCTAGTGAACTACCATTTCCTTTATCGTTAACATCTGTCTATGTAAACAGCAGCTCTCTCCTAGCTAACTAGCCTTCTCTTGTCTTATTTCCTTAAGATATGTCATGGAATCCAGTGTTTGTAAAGTCTTAACTATTTCCATGCTGACCACAAATGTTCAAATAGAAAAATAAAGAAAGAAACAAACAAAAAAAAAAAATCAGTCTTTCAAACCAAGAGCACTCTATTTGGGGAGAAGGCGTCAGACTGCTGTATTATTTTATGCCTTACCTGTAGACACTACAGGATAAGGAACGCTGACATATGCTGAAGGAGTTACCCTCCTTTATATCAGTACAGTGACTGTATCTGCACATTGACTGCACATTTCAAAATTCCTATTAAAATGTTGCCATAACTCTGGAAAAATTTACGCAATATTCTTGATTTCATCTTCTCTTTCAATACCATTTTAGAATGCCATTAAAAAGTAATTTCTATTGACAGCGTAAGTAATGACATACTTATGGCTAGCAGTTACCTTTTTTTTTTTTTAACATTCCTAGTACAATTCAACTAGTTTTCTGCTGAGTCCTCACACATGCACTTTCACTCCACAGAATGCTGAAATGCTTCAATGGCATATTAAAGGTTCTATCAATTTTGATTTTAGTTCCATTAGTGAGAAGCTATATATTTGCTTATCTCCTGTTCTTTTAATTAGACACCCAAAGTCTCTTCTCAAACCTATCCACCTCATTTATATGCTGTCCAGCTCTGACCCATATTTTATGGATAAGCATTCCCTCCAATAAGCCAAGCAATCATTACAGAGTATATACATAATTCAAAAAGTCTACTTCATTAAACTAAGCAACCTGTTTTCAGCATTGACTCCCTTTCTATCCCTTCTTCCCCTGATGACAGCTCATGATTATGGCACAGAAAAGCACATTTTAAACTAAACTAGACCCCCACAGTACTACAGCTACCAAGAGTCAACCAAGAATGTGACCTCATAGCACATCAGATACTCCACAGTAACCCTCTTTATGCTTCCCATAAATCTGCAGTACGTTTATCCCTTCTCTCCATTACGTAATATATCTTAAGTCAACTATTTAATCAAATTAAAGCACAAATTAAATAATGAAAAGCAGATATTAAATCAGTTTGAGAGTATACATTTTAATTTGACAGATTTCTTTAACCAACCGATTTAAAACTGAGCGCTGGCCTAGAACAGCCAAGCCTTTTGGTCACTGCCATTATTAGAATACAAATTCCTAACCTGGAGCAATAGCTTATAAATAAAATGCCATGCACATTTCTGGCGAAGCAAGAGAAAACAATGTCATTTTCTAAACACATTAAGTAAATATGCACTCTGCATTCATCATGAAACTTTGCATAAAATTACTGTTACCACATATTCTTACCTGTTTTGATGTAAATGTCGTCTTGTATCCTCTGTTCTCTGAAATTCTCTGATGGATACAGGCTTTACTGGTGAACCCTAAGCAAAGTAACACATAAGACTGTTAGTAACTTGTTCAGAATACTGCACATTAATGTCAAAGAATCTCTTTGTAGAGGAACATTTGTAACTACTGGTATTCAAAATACCTGACAAAGTACCACAAAACACAACTCAAGGATGTTCATTTCCAACTAGGCAAGCTCACTCATTTTTTTCCTGTGATTTAAATAAACTCTAGTTTCACAATTAAATGTGCCTACTGATAAGTTTAAGAGTTTAAAAACCTCCACTATTAAGAATCATGCACAGAAGTAAATGTAGGTAAAAAATAATTAATGTCACGTAGAAGAAATGTAGAGTTAAGCTCTGAAGAATGCATATACAAGTGTACAGCAATGCAGTCTGGACTCTCAGAAACACAGGATACAATAGCTGATGCTCTCTTATGATGCCCTAAAGACGGATCCTAAGAAAACAAGACATGGGATGAGTGAGAACACCTTAGGCTTAATTTGAGCTATGAAATCATTTATCCCATTGGGAACAGAAGTATATTACCCTTGGCATTATTTTAAAACTTTTACTGATACCCATTAATGTAGGAAAATGGAAACTTTTCAAGATTAACTTGCCAATTTTCACTCATGCCTGTATGTATGTTGCTATATTGCATACAGTTAGCCTTCCTAAGTAGTAATTTGGATTGTCTTTTTAGAGAAAGCACTGCTTCAGTTAAAAGTAAATAGTTTAATTTTTATGAATAGATAGATCTCTACGAGTAGCTTTTTGGATGTTGATCAATGCCTTTTCACTATCTACAGCAAAGAGTCCTTGGGGTTGTATTGCCAATAGTTGCCTTTTCCGAGTTTTACTCTTGTGTCTATGCTTCCAAGTGGCATCAGCTTTTGTGATTTGATATTGAATTTATGAGATTTGCAAAATGAATGCACCTCTCAGATATCTGTGTCAATGATTTTAAACACAGTAAACAGTAATATAAAGTGGACAAAATAGGGACCAGGCTCCTACTTGAATACTAAAGAGCCATGATTTTTTTTTCTTTCCTCAAAGAGCAAATACCTTTCTGCTTCAAAACACAAAAAACTTTGAAAGGACACATTTGAATCGCAGCACAATAGGTACTGTTTAAGCATGTCAACCACAAAGGTTTTCTCAGACAGGTTATTCATGTAGTATGTACAGTGAGCCACTGAACTGTGTAGCTGTGTATGTAGGTATTAATTAAGACTGACAGAACACAGAAGGAAATATTATGTGGCTGAAAATCTGTTTCTATAGGTTCGATTTCTGAGGACACTCTCAGAAAGTGTACTGTCCAAATGACTTAAGAGGGAACAGTTTTCTCCATGTGTTCACAGCAGTGGCTGCTACAACTGGAACAAAGGCATCTTCCAGCTGGGCAATTCATACAATTTCAAAGCAACTCTAGTGAATTTTATTAAAGTGCACACTAACCTTCATGCAGCTAGAAAGCAATGAAATGACATGAGCTAAAGAGAAGTGACTGTAACTTTACTGGAATCATTGCCCCTGTCTGTACCAGGACATCATTTGGATATAGTAAACAATCAATAAAAGCAGCTATTATTAGCAGAGTCTATTGTGAATGCTGTCAAAAAATAGCAAAACCATACTTCTTCCACATGTTGCAGGGAAACGGGTGCACACATCCTGACTCTCGGGAGTTACACTGCAGGTACTGTTACTGAGCTTTCTAAAATGCAGCATTCCTGTGCAAGAATTACATAGCAACTCAAACAGAAAGATACTCGAGAACAAAAATGAAAAAGATACTGTTTAGACAGAAGAAGAGAGATGCTACTTGGCCCTTTTTTTAACTTCTTTTTTTTTCTTTTTCCTGTGAGAGAAAACAGGGCAATGTCCAGAGTTACTCACACCTGTTTCTAGACATTGTAAAAAGCTGTCCAAAGAACTTTCTACCCTGTCTAGCAATAATTTTACTTATTGTTCATTTAACTGTACACTTTTACTGACTGAGAACAGTTTCATGCCAGGTTTATCTGAAACTACAGATGGTGTTCTTTGTTCAGAAAGGTGACTATCCACATATCCAAGTCTGCACCCGTGGGTTCAGAGCCTTGCTCAACAGTAAGAAAGAAATCGTTCTCTGCAAAGAGTAGGCTTTCTGAAAAGTCTGAGTATTTAAGTTAGTCTAAACTTAAAATGAATGCTCAAGACATTTAGTTTACTGGCAAATAACTTATAATCAACATGAAGAGCCAAATTAATGGAGTCGCAAAATTGCTGTACTAAATCTTTATGCTGATAACAATCAACATTTTTCCCTTGAGAAAGCCAGTATATATTCAGTACTACCAAGTAAATGTTAACAATTTTCTAGATATCACCAATTACCAGCTGGAAGCATCAACTTCAATGTTTTTTGAAAGACAGCACTCCTTTGGAAAAACCGTTTACTTCACACAGGCCTAAAGCACAAGCTTGCAAGAACCCGTAAGACAGGAAAACAGTGTGCCTGCTTTAGACTTATTCCACATACTCAAAGGGCACTTGGAGGCAGCTTAACACTCTAGCTCTGACCCTCCAACAAAGCACAACACTCTGTTCTTCCTCCAGATCAGACCTAATTTTTTTTCTTTGTAAATAAAAAAGAAAAACAAGCCAAAGAAAATCTCTGAGGACAAGAAGCATTAATACCATCACAAAAGCTTTCCTAGGACATATGAATTTAACTAATTTAAGTAAAAGCACCACCTCATTAGAGATTCGCCGCTGGTCAATATATGCCATGAATTGTGAGCTGAGGCTGTCTGAGTCCATGCCCTTGGGTTGCCTCACCTCTTCCTCCTCCTCTTCTGTGGCACAGCTATCAATATAGTCGATCTGATCGAGATCATGTTCCACTTGACATACATACACAAAGGAAACACCCATAATTAGATAACCAACAGGAGAGGAAAAAAAACAACAAAAAAGCAATGTCAGGAACTAAGGCTCTACTGTTTTTCTTCCGTCTGGGAAAGCTCAGCCTAAAAGCTCTTGAATTTCGCCAGGCCCACTAACATTTGTTAAACAGCAAATTTTGAAATAATGATAAAATTAATGTTTTTTAAAAAGCAATGAGAAACATATATCAAGCACATAGTTTTAAATTGCTGGCCGCAGATGATTTTGCAGTGACTGAAAAAGTAAAATAAATACTGTGTTTTTTTTCCCAATACCAAAAACTATCTATCAAAATCTATCAACTAACATCAAGACCGTACAATGATTTGTGTATATTTGGAATCATTTCTCTTGGTTCTAATTTATCTCCTTCAGACAAATTAGAATGGATATGACAGATACTTCCACTATTTTAACTACTACAACAACAAACAGAAGACAGCATGTCAGAGTTATCCAGATGCAAATACAATGAATACAAAAAGTGTACATGGAAATAATGAGGGACAGCACAGAAAGCAACAAAACCCCTCTAAAACAATATTAAAGCATCTGCAGTTTAATTTTAAAAAGAGGAATAAAAAAAGAAATTAGAAACCACTGAAATGAGAGCAAGAAACAGCACAGTTTGGCTAGTATTGATTTTCCCTTGTGTAGGCGATATTATGTAGGGCAATTTTTTCACTTGTCACTGCTTTTACACATTCTGCCCAGGGATTCTGAGAGTCATGACATTGAGCAAACTACCCTGGTGAAAAATACTGTGCTGGGGATGCAGGGGAAAGCATAAGCTCCCTTTCTGAGCACTAGAGCTTTCTTTTTCTTAAAACTCTCCTCAAATTTGCTCCAGACTGTCTTGTAGACATTCTTTTTCTACTCCTCCGCCCCTTTCCTGCTTGTCTAAAACAGACTTCTCTTTGCCTCACCACACAATCTAGCAACTGTTAACTGCCAAAGCCACCTCCTCTGCTACTACAACCATCCAAAACAGCATTCCTATATACTTTGGCTTCATTAAATCTCCATCTCAGTCTCAAATCTTAAAAAAACCCCAACAAAACAAATCAAAACAAAACCCCCATTCTTTCTAGCCTTTCTTATTAAACAATAAAAATAACAACAATAATAATAATACAGTAGAGGGCGAAAGACATTAGTATCTGTGTTAGGAACACAAAATTAGAAAGGATTTCCTGGATCACTGACAGCCACAAGCTATGGCTTGTGCCCCTCTGATACTCCTACTCATGAACTGACTGTGCTCCATCTTAGAAGACTAGTGAGGCATTTTGAAATCCCTGGTGTACAAAACTCAAAGAACAAAATAAAGTTAGTCTTAGAGGTGGAGCTGGCAGCATTACCTGTTACTAAGGCTGCCCATAGCTTCCCATAACACCATGTCTTCAATTTTCCTAACTTTGCCAGAATTTAACTAAACTGATTTTTCTGTCTGTTAATGTGTAAAACTGTGAGTCAAACAAAAAGTTTCAGATATTTCTAGAAGGTGGCAAAGAAAACAAAACATTGTGACACAAAAGAATAAGACCAAGAAAAGAACATGGCAAAAGATGAAGAGTGGGATGAGGAGGGAAGAAAGAAGAAAGTGGGAGTTGGGCATGGAAGATTGAAACTAGCTGCAAAGAGTGACACTCAGATGGGGAATACAAACTGGAGCCATTAGGGGAAACGGAAAACAGGGAGCAGCTGACAGAGAGAAAAATTAATCAAAGTATATGGGGGTGAGATCTAATAATCAGTAGTGCAAAAAAACGGAGAAGAGAGAATGACTGAAATACACAAACCTGGAAGAATGCTAAAATTGGGACACATAAACGAGAAGAGAACTGTGAGCCAGTGGTAGCAGCAGATCATTGGAAGTTACAATTGTGAAGGACTACAGAGATCAAGAAACACGGGAAGCGCTATCACCTCTTGAACAAATATGAGGGTGCTACTGTAAGACTGCCAGCACAACAAATTGAGACGGTGCAAAAAAGCAATGTCACTCACAAATACCTGTCCCTCCTCGATGGCTTGCATGTTGGGATTAAAACCCAAGACTGCTGAATGAGGCACTTTTGCTACTTGGAAATATGAAATTCCCTGACAAAACTGCTCATCCCGTTCCAACAGCAGTCGGCACAGAGCACTGACAATTTACTACTGCTGTAAGTTTTCCCCAGTAGCTCAAGCAGCAAAACTCCATGCACAGAAATTCAAGATTCCAAAATACTGTTTGAAGCATTTGGAGACTTTAACAAAGCACCTATGTAGAAGCTGACAATGCTTCCCAGATAATCCTAATCCTGATGCTAATTGATTTTGCCTTGTAACATCCTTAATGCAACAGTGTTTTTACACTGCTTACACAACTGTGTTTTTGTGTAATTCCACCTAGACTTTTATCTTTTTCCTCTTTAGACAACCTATGATTTGTAGCAAATATTCTGGAACTTTATTAACAATGACAATAAATACTGTTAGCCAAAGACCACTATTTACCTCCACCATTAGTTACAACTGTGCTCCCTCGGTTTTCTTGATACTGACTTTCTCTTCGCAGTCGCTGTTCTTTAGTGATCTCTGCCACACGTAAAGGGAGATCTGAGAACTCATCTGTTGGCTTTAGAAAATGAACAGTAAAGTCAAGAAACACTTTTCTTCAGAAAATTCATCTTGTAAGCTACTACCTCTTGATTTGTGTTTATACTTCAACTGTCCTGTTTTGCACCTACAAAACACTAACTTAAAGCAAAATACAGCTATAGAGTATTGTTTTTAAAAAAACATGTATTTAAGCATTCTTAAAAAAACAGCTTGCCTACAGTTTTGCTCTGCAATACCTGCAAGTGCTTGAAAACATCCCAGGATAGAAACTCCTAGATCCCTCTCAAAAACCAAGCTAGAGTGCAAGTAGGCATACGGAGTATAGCTCACTGAAGCCCTTTAGGTGTTGGCTGCTGCCTTTTCTAGTTGTCCCAAGAGGAAAAGGGAGCTTCTTCCTTGGAAGAATAATTGACAGTGTCCTTGTTAAGACATCCATTTTTTCTGCTTCTAAGTGGCAAATAGATTTTATTTTTATCATTTGAAACAAGCTGCAAAGAAAGATGATGAAATTTCTACCTCATTCTTGAAGCTTAATTTTAATGTTCAGTTTTATTTTATTGAAACAACTGCTCATGAGTAACTGCAGTTGACTCAACATTGTAATATGATACAGTTATAGGCTTTTTTAAAAATCAGGAACCCCCTTTTTCTCATCTTTTATGCTCCAGTAAATTAATCTGTCATGCACTGTTTTTATACATTTCTCTTATTACTTCCAACTTCGTGTCCATCCCATATAAAATGATGCTTCTTTTTCTCCAATAAAACAACAAATAATTTTGGCTCAAGGCAACCTGCACACTAGCATATACACGTTACCTATTGAATATGCTTCTAGACATATATTAGTTAGTTGTCTTTCCTGTACAATACTGCACTCAACAAAAACAAAGCTGCAACACTTACTTCATTCCCTGACCATCTTTTGTCTCCACTGTCCACACTATTGAAGCCAGAATCAAGTGCTCCATACGGCCGTCCGGAATAGAGTTCCTCATGGCTGTCAAACACATAGTTTTAGTTACTGTAATATAAACACCACCAAAAGCTCCTCAGCTATTATAGAACAAAAGCAGAATAAGCTACTAAGCACAGTTGCAGCGTGTTCACAAGCTCAGCATATTAGAAAGCATCACACTGCATTTGCCACATAGAACAAGAGGCATGTGCTTACAACTACAAACATACTCGTCAGTCAGCTGTCCACCTGCCACTGCCTAGTGTTTTAAGGGCTAATCTGATCCAAAGCATATATCCATACTTCAAACATTTCCCATGCAGAAATTATAACAAAGAAAACTGCAAAGTGGTCTCTTATTTCACTGTTTAACAAGTCAAACTTTCGTTTTCTGCTACACATAGTTTTGGTTGAAAAATGCTGCTCCACAAACTTTTTCATAAGTAAGCATAAACCCATGCAAAATTACTAAAAATACAGGTATGTCAGAACATACTTCTACAGGAAAGTACACAGAATATATTATACAACTATCTTCTGTATCATAATTATCTACCTAAGAAACTGTGCAGCAAGCTGGACAGTATTTCAAATACTTCATAATATAATAAATACAGAAGTACAGTTTTAATCTACAAAGCCTAACTTTGTCAATGACATGTCTAGACAAAGGCATGAGACATGTGCCTAGTGTTACAATACACATAACCAAACAGCCATACAGTTCTTCTCTAAATTTCTGGGCTCAGAAACTACGTAATTCAGCAGTACAGCCATCACAGATGTCAAGTCTGGCAACTGCTGCAGATAGCTACAGTAAAAGAGACAATGGGACTTGTCTGATCCACTGCAGATGGCATTTCACAATGGCTCAACTGTCCTACTGGCGCTCGATGCCCCAGGGAGAACTGCAGCAGTAATTACTACATAATACACAAAGAAGAATGAATTTCAGGAAGCTAATTGCTTCACCCCATCATAACTAAATTGCAGGTCATTTTCTCACTGGTATTGCTCTCAAGTTGCTGCTCCCTCTAAAATTCCTCTTTCAGGAAATATTTATTTTCAGATTACTATTTATTATTATTATTATTTATGCAGCATCGTGTGCGTGCATGGGACTTTGTAGAACAGTGACAGACTATTTATTATCCTGGGCTATTTTAATTTTCAGATAGACATAAAATAGCAAAAAAATAAGAAGGATGGAGGGCTACAGATGAGAAACATCTGTAGAGAAACATAGGCTATACATCTGCTTCTATGCAGATCTAGATTCTGCAAATGTACACCAAAAGACAAGCTCTTGTACCCTCATGGAGTTTTGATTAACTCAAGCGAGTTCCACCTTCGTAGCCCCTGTATTTGAAGGGAAAGATCATCTGCATAATAAACCCCTAGCAAGAAATAAGGGGAAAGGAAAAACGCATCCCTTATTTTGGGTGGGGAAGAAAAAAGACAGACCGTGAAATCGCCCAGTGCAGTTAAAGAACTATTAACTTGAATCACTGACAACAGAACCATACTTATGCTAACAGTTCACAGCATTTAAATACTGGATTTAAAACATAGGTCAGAGAAAAGAAAATCCTTCTGCAGTATAATTCCATTTTAAATTCACCAATATTTTGAGAATCTCCTGAGAACCCTGTTCTAAGTTGAACAATTGTTCCTAATTGAAGAGCATCAAAATTACTATTTGGCTACATCTCTAAAATAGAGAAGTATTGTGATACAAATTTTCTTCTTTTAGCCCTCTATACATCTAACACTAACGTTATCTGGAAGCTCAAAAATTCATAGTCACTGTTCCCAGAACTCTCTTCTTTTTAACGTGAAAGCTACTTTCTGTCTCCCCAACTCTTGCATCTAAAACAACTGTTCAACGTTGCATGTTTTACAGGATTATAATCATACGGCAGCCATCCTGAAATCAGTTAAGATTTTTATTCCTCCCTGACCAACAGGCTACAAGGAACAACAACTAAGCATTTAGATCAAAGCATCTTGGGGCAACTATGGCTTACCTGGGAAACTACATACAGCTTGAAATCAAAGGAAGAGAAGCTAAATGCCTGGTAAGATCAACAGCCAAAGGAAAGACTTGCCAACATTTCAAAGACTAAAACACAGCTCCAAAGCCACAATGAAACATATATTTTTAACTCCTGTAAGAAAGAACAGTTGCCCAAGTCCCAGAATATCCTCTACGCTTGTTTATGCATGAGTACTTCAAATTTTAAACCTTCTAACTCCAGACTATACCAGCTTGCCTCAGTGCCAAAGGAATTGCTACACAGCTTTGACAGTTCTGCCTCCTCTCAATCACATTCACTCCAGCACCAGTCTGAGCTGCTCTGAAATTCAGTGTTGCAAACGAGAGACTGGTTGCAGCAGATGAAAACTTGCTGCAAGATAAATTTTCACATAGCTTATGCTTAGAAAAGGACTGTAACACACAAGACTTCACTTCGGTAAGCCAGTTTGATACAATGTGACAAGGCTAAACCAAACAATTAGCTACACTAGAACCTCCAAACCACACTTTCTGCCATAATGTTTCAGAGTATCTTGCTCTACTAGCAGTATTAACAATGTTGTTATTAAAAAAAGTTTGATCAAGAGTGAACTGATAGCACAACTCAAACTTCTTTAAACTTTTAAGGATCTCTACCACTCAGTTTCAGATTCTTTACCTCCATGGTATTTCACTTAGCTTATCAGATAAAGCAGCGACAACGTCCAGGTGTATTGACTGATACCTTATTTCTGTCGGTCACCTTTGAAGGTAACAAACATAAAGCTCTTGTGACTTGCCTGGAAATACTAACTGTATCGTAGTTGAGTGCTTTTATTTTTCTCATCTCAAGTTCCAGAAGAACATAATAATTTGAGATCCTCTTCCACTGGATCATTCTACCATTTTCTCCTAACATGTACTCTGATCCATGGACAGTTCTTCCACAGGTACATGAAGACAGGAGGAATTGGACATTGAATTGAACACTGGACGCATTCCTGTGTGATATGGTCTAGGCAATCCTGCTCCAGCAGGGGGATTGGACTAGATGATCTTTCAAGGTCCCTTCCAATCCCTAACATTCTGTGATTCTGTGAATCACCTGCAAGGCTAAACGCCCTAAACAGCACGGTAACAACAAATAATTCTATCACCAACTCTTATCTCCTCTTGGGGATGGAAATACAGCTAAAGGAAAGCCAGCTGAAGCTCATTTCATACAGCTGAATCTCGAAGCAACTCTAGAGAAAGCATTCTCAAGCAGTTCTGCACTTGTTTTTACATCCATAATTCCAAGCTACGATTAAAATACATTGATTCTTCTCATTTCACAAAAGCAATTAATGAAAACTTCCATACTAATATACAACTACAGACAACAATAAATCAGTGAACACACAGCCCACTGATTTTGTTGGAATTTCTCTTAAAAAATAAACAAACAGTGCTAGAGACAAATAGATCACGACAGTTTATCATTTAGAGCCTTTTCAGTAACACGACAGTATCCTCAGTATTATGCAGAAACCTTCTGCAACAGCTTATATTCTAGGAAACCAAGCAACACTCATAAAATGCTCATATGTTGACCTCATCTAGAAAAATAATTTAAGACATTCAGTGCTGATGAGGAATCACTCTGTCAGTCCCTCATGCAAATTCTTCTTCACAAATCTGACTCATGATGATTTACTGTGAGGCCCTCTGATCTGTGTTCTATTGCTGCTAAGACATCCTTTAGCAACTTATTCCTCCACACCTTATTACCACCTTCCAAGATGACTGAGGTAATTTTTATATATATTTAGTTTCATACTTCACTGACTCCCTTTCTTCTGTATCATGTAACAGAAATAAATCTTAACTCCTGCTTTTCTCTAGACAACTTAATTTAGCAGCTGATACGGCTGACAGTTCCAATATTTGTGTTACAATGCTAAGCAGCAGTGCCAAGTGAAAGCTTGCCAAAAATAACAGTTTACTAATGGGGTGGAGATCAGCATTTACACCTGCAGTTTGAGCACAGCGGTTATAAAAATCTGTACAAAAGGTTAAAAATCACAGCTGGGATATACTTCAGTAAGTATGTGGAAAACATTAAGATCTTATAAACTGAACACACTTGTTAACAACATGAAGCATGCGCCCTGTACTACGAAGATACCAACACTCTCTTCTTACTGTACATCAGCTCTAACACTGCCTTTCATATGATATTGCCCAGGTATTCTTCTGAACTGCTCCTCACTTCTTATGTAGTGGTACCTTGTTAGAATGCACCATGAGATAACAAAAATTATATTCTTCAAGGCCACCTCCATCAATGCACTTACCACAGAACAATCCTTGGATCTATTTTTTGTTAAAAACTCAGATGACTGACAAAATTTTCCCAAATGTCATCAAAACTAGGAACGTGGAATGTGTCAAACGTACCAAGATCCAAATCCTATGGGTCTCCTGTCATAATCAGGCAAGTCTGGAGCTATCTTGCATGCTTCTATGTTCAGGTATTTAAATATGTGAATTTTTCCTTTTATACATATCTTAAAAAAAAAAAAAAATTACGTAAGTGTAATTAGACAATACATTTTTAAAGTACTCTACAGATATTTAACCTGTAGTTGAGAGTAATAAATGATCAGGTTTATGTCAACCAACACATCTTTCCTTCTAATCTCACTGCATTCAGAGAAACTATAGTGAAGCTACAGTGAAGCATCATGAAATGGAAGCTGTCCTCCAAGTACATCTGGCCTGCATGCAGCTTTGTCAGCTGGATGCTGAAACTTCATCATGCAAACAAGACATAAGCATTTACAAGTACTAGAATTTATACCCTTGGCATCAGAACAGATGCATCCCACCCATGCCCAGCTTTGAATGGCAGTGGCAGACCGCCAAAGCAAGCTCAAATTTAAAGTGAATGAAGCCAGTAACAGCAGTCGTTGCTTTCAAAGGGGAGGCAAAACCCTATTGAAACTACAGGTCTTAGCAAGTGCCACTCTTGATTCAGAAGCAGCAGCTCACAGTAAAACCTGTACTACTCAAGGGTTTATACACCCACATTAAAAAATCAAATTGTTCACTAACCATATTGCAGTTTCTACCTCAAAGGCCAATTTGAGCACTCTGCTGCAAAGTAAACCAGCACGCAGCAGCCCTGAGGCCTCAGTCAAAGTTTTGACACGTGAGTGGCACAAAATCAGCCTTGCCTAACAGAGCTTCCTCTCTCCTACACTGAAAGCAGAAATCTTCAGCTAACATTAGTGCAGTGATAACCATGCAATTCTTAGGAATAACCCATAGATGAAACTATTAATATAGTAAAGTAAGAGGAGAAAAAGGGATTTTTCAAGCTGTGCTGCACTTTTAGACAATACAATTTATTTGAAGTCCTCTTGTTCTTAAATCAAGTTTGTAATATAATCCTTCAGCTTTTAACTTCGTTCTGCCCTTTTTAGTTGAACTAGTCATCTGAATTTCTAGCTGCAGTTTACCTGTGCAGGGGGTGACTGGAGAGGGTTGTTCTCTAACATGATGGCCTGCAGATGTCTGAGGTTCCTATAGCAAACTGGTATTGTTGTTATTTTATTGCAGGAGAAATCTAATCGAATCAAAGGTAACTCAGCAAGTTCTGGAGATAGAAAATAAACACAATTCAGCAGATTAAAAAGCAAGAGTATAAAAATATGTGTTTTACAAAAATAATTAAGTACACTGCTTCTAGCTCTCAGGGGAAGAAAAAGGCATTGAAAAGAAAGCAGCGCTTGAAGTTTCTGCTGTTATGACTGGCAGCCTTTATCTCACCTTCAGGTAAACGCACCAAATTATTTCTTCTGACATTTAGGTCCCGCAAGGATTCCAAATTGCCAATCTGTGGAGGTATCGTCTGTATTTCATTACAGCTCACATCCTACACAGCAAGAGTAAAGAAAGGAGTAAATGGTTTTGACATTACTATCACTGACTGGTAAGCCTCTGTTAATTACAACACGTAGTGTTTTATTTAGGGACTGAAAGAAAAAGACAACTATTTACATAACACCTCAGATCCTTATATTCGTTAAATCTCATTGCTAATGTGAAGCATTATTCTCATTTTAAATATATGGGGAAACAAAAGCTTAAAAGATTAAGCTTTCAGATGTAGAAATTTATTTCAAGTTATCTCATTCAAGTTATTCCATATTATTTGAGACAGTGCAACTTGCTATATAAAAGCGTTTTCCCAGAAACAAATGCACCAACAGCTCTAATTCCATCCAGTCTTCCTTTCAAAAATAGGGAAGACTCTTAGTTAAATGGACACGGATCATTTGCTTTCCAGTGCAAGGCATCTTTCCCCCACATAACAATTTTTTAATATCTCAGAGTACTTCAAAATCCTTTCTAACACCTCTATACAAAGTCAAAACATAGTTGGAGATACTATGGCAGATAGAAATCTTCCTTAGGCTAAGAGCAGATTTAAGTGATGTGCAATTGCACACAAGTGACTGGTTTACAATCACAAAGTTCTCATCAGAATGAGAAACAGGATGTCGATCTTGCACATGCCCAGATAGCATCTTAATTACTGCATTACTTTCATCAGTTTAAAAAATTATTTAGTCTGAAGCACCTCTGAACCTATTAAACACATCAACTAAAAATTAAAGACTGAACAGTAATAGTTAAAAAATAACTGTATACTCACAAGCTCTGTCAGCTGTCTGAGCTGTCCAATTTCTTCAGGTATTGAAACCAGCTTATTATTACTTGCTATCAAAACCTTTAGCGGTAGACTACAGAGGTGCACTGGCAATGTTGAAAGCTGGTTTCGACTTTTTGGACAAAAAGAAAACAAAATCATCAGAACTCTAATGAGAAATCACCTCACATCTTAATGCAATGAAAGACACACACAAAAAGCACACTCCATTTAGATGATCAACTCAGTTTTTATATAATTACTGTAAAAGTAGTTCCATGAAGTCTTTCTTCATTACTTTATCCAGTTATGTGTGAACAAACTCTGAATGTCAAGTACCAAGCCTGATCAGGTGCTTCTGAATGCAGTGCTGGGGAATATGATATTTTCGTGCCCTTTCGGGTTCTTCTGATAATTGACCATCCTCTGTCACAAATGAGGATGTTGAACAGAGTGCAAAACCCTTTCTGATAAGTAGCATTGCAAGTCAGCATATATAAAATGCCACAGAGAAAGTAATTACTTACTCAATCAGAAATATACTTTAAATATTCAGTAAGTCACATGGATCAAGAATCTTGGTGTGATGGATTTCACTATTCCAGAACAGAGTCTTGGACATTTCATAATAAACTACTATTAAAGTAAATATGAGGTCATATGACTGGACCATAACCTCAGATGAGAATGGGTTGTAAAAGAGAAAGATTCCCTCTAAAAACAAAGCAAGGAGCTGTGACTGGATGAAAGTAAGTTATTAGGATCTTAACTAAGCTTTTGATCAGGTGTTGACATTTACCAAAATATGCTGCTGGATTATTTCATGCTTGAAACCAGATTTCCCTACTATTAAAGGAAAAAAAAAAGTTCTGAGCAGTAGGTGAACCAACAGCAGCTTTTAAAAGCATAATAATTGGACTGCACCTACTAGAGATCACAGCAATAGGAAACCCATACCTGATTCATAACCTATTCCTAAAATTCTCACCGTCAATAAAAAAATAAAGAAACATAAGCATACTAAATTGGCAAAAGTATAACAGCTGAAGGAAATAGCTTGAAATTTTTCTTGATTGATATCACTGCCAATTTGTGATGAGGAACTTTCCACACCTCTTAAAAGACCTTCTACAAATGGAGGATGCTGTACACAGTTGAATTTCATCAACAGGCTAAGTTGCAGCAATTAGTTCTTAATGCTGACAGAGAAGTGTTAATGCTTGAGAAAGATCTTTAAAAGCCACCAGTACAGTGAAGGTAAAGGGAAATTGCATAAGCCTTATTCAGCTGCCGAGAGCTGAATTGTAAAGACTACTTAAAAGCTCTATCATTTCAGTCTGCAGGCCTGTATTTCATACGAAAACTACTGGAATTTATTTTGTGAGTCCTTTAAGTTGGAATTAGCTTTCTTCTTCATACTCCTACAAGCAGCTGCTTAATCCTCTTGTTCCCTGATCCACCTAGGTGGGTAAGACTGGTTCAGGTTGCTTTGGTTCAATGACATACAATAGAACAACGTGATGATTACCCACCATGTTAGTGTTACTTACGGATGCATCAAAATTTATAAACCTAGACGACTGATGCTAAAACAAAATTTCTAAGACAATCGTTACCTGATATTTAGAAATGTTAAAGACTGTAAGTTCAAAACAGCCTCTGGGATGTACCGAATGCAGTTCTGGTACAAATTAAGACTCTCAAGGGAGACAAAGTGACACGCTTCTGCTGGAAGTTCTGACAGTCTGTTCCGTGACAAATCTGAAGGGAGGGAAAAAAGAAGCATTCAGTAAAGCTACCTCAGGACTTCATGAGGACAAGAATTGTCTGTATATTCGCTGTCACACAGTGGAAACAGTTGGACAGCAATCAGTTTCACTGTCCTGTCTGAAAAATTTTTGAGATTATGAAGTGACTCTCACTTCACACACAAAATAAATCAACATCTTTTAAAATCTTACAGCCACAATGAGGAAGAGAGAGACAGATGCAACATTCCTTTCATAGTCAGCTTTCATATTCCAAACTGCCTTATGCTTAGAAGAAGCTAGTTTAAGATGCTGAAAGCCCAGCTTCAAATCTCTCTTCCAAGACCACCTTTAGATTATGGAGTTGGTATTGGGTAGGCAATGCTGTAATGAAAAGAAATCAGAAAGTACTTTTCTCCCAGCCCCCTGCTAAGGTGCCCTCTGCTACACGGAAATCTCAGCTTCAAGTTTCTGGTCTAAAATACATACTTTATATAGATACACGTATATTTACAGGGGGAACATGAGGCACACACCTTGGACAAGCCTTCTATACTCTAGCCAAAGTGTTCCCTCCTTCAGAGACACACCAGTTCAAGCCTGTAATCTCAACAAGGCAATGGAAGGATTTTCAATAAAGGGTTTTCCCAGCTGCAGAGAAATGCTCTGCTTGCTGCCAGCAGTAAGGCTTACTGTTTCTTTGTGATCATACATTCCTTGCCTGGCAGGAGACAAAAGTTTAACCAAAACTACTACCAAATGTTTGTATTTGAAGAACCAATATTTTTCCTGAGCCAGTTCCAATTATGATTCTGTATGTATAAAATACCCATCAGTATTACTCTCCTTCAAGAGTAAAAGCTGCATTGTGACAAATAATGCAGCTGCAAAGGGTTCTTTTTCCTTTAAAGGTCAAGGAAAGCTCTTGCTTATAAATGCCAAAGGACAGTTCTCACAAACACACACTTACAGCTTCCTAACATACCCAGCTCTTAATTCTGACAGGAGTTATGCTCACATCAAGAGCACCTTGCGTCAGCAGGGAGCTCCTATAGAGATACTGCCTGTTTAATAAACTGATGCTTCACATTTTTAAGGGAGGGCAGACATTCATTGTAAAAACCCACCTAACCTGAACTGGTGTCGTCAATGATTAAAAAAACCACCAAATGTAATAGCTATTTTCTTTACTTATTTTGAATTTCAATTTCTGATCATCAGCATAAGAGGATAGAAGCTCCCACTCTAAAACATATACAATAAACTGACACAGTACTTTCTGTATCTTTATTCTGTGAAGGAACCATCCAATACAGACAGGTCTTGTGTCTCTTGACATTTTTTATTCCTTTTTAAAAAAGCCCTAATCAGAGAGATCCTGCCTACCACCATTCCAATGTATGCTGCTCTAGGTTGCCCCAGGAAAAGAGTTCACTCCAAGTGCAGCTGGAACACATGTTCAATGCTTAGAACAAGCCATGAGCTACTACTGATAAACAATCGGTAGTTAAAAATCTCAGTAGAAAGAAGCACTATGAAAAACTTTGTAGAGAAAAACCTCCAGATGCACTTTAATGCATAAAAAAAGACTAAGCTATACTGTAAAACAAGAGTACCTCGAGAATTAGATAGAAGCAATACATGATAAAACACAGTGTGAATTCTGAACCTGCAAATGAAGAACTGCTTTTAGTTATTTGCAGTCCCCGCATTGCACCCCTGCAAACCTCCAACAAGTATTTATATTTCCCAAAGTCCAGAACACAGCATCCCTAGGATTTGGTGGCATTTTTGATCTTGGCCAGTTTCTCTGGAACCTTCCCCCCATCCCGAAAGCAGACCTTAAACAGGACCAGAAACGGGGCAGAGTACAGCAGTCATTGTACAAAACAATTCGACAACGCCATCCTCTTCCCCACCTTCCTCCTAAAAACATCTGAATGAAAGGAACAGCTCTAACAAAACCAGGAGGGAACAAAAAAAGCACTCCAGTGACTGGCTATGTATTTACATATATGCTATCCTTCAGTACAGCAGTAGCTGGTGCTTTTCCAAAAGAGAACGTGGGAGTGAGGTTAAGGAACAAAAACTAAGGTATTTTATTGAAAATATCTTGTCAATTAAGACTTGTTTTAGTGATATTCTTCTGCTACTGTATCCACATAATAACTGCTCAACAACAACCAGAAAATAAAAAGGTGTTATAGTACAAATTATTGTGCAAACTAAAATTTGTGCAAAGATTTCTCTCAATTTCTCAGAAAAATGTCAGAATATTGCTGTGAGATAATCATTATTAATTTTTACAAATATTGTATCATGAATTAAGAAGCAATTGATAACTGTCAAATAAACCAAGGAGTAATCAGCATGATGCAGATTAGTTGCCTTAATATGTATGTGCACACCCTTGCTGCTTGACATACCACAAAATGCAAAGAGCAAATGATTAATCCCCCCCAAAAAGCACAAATGCTGAATTTCACTATGAATAAGCATATGAGTGAAATACGGCTATCATGATTTGAACTAGGATTCACTTGTTTGTGTTCACATTTCATGGGTTAAAATTACTGTTACCAGAAATCTGCTTTAAAAAAAGATCCTTCTAGCCTGCTAAAAATGGATGCGTTTCCTTGAAGGCAAGATCATGTGGAATTTTGGCAAAGGGGAAGCGTTCTTTGGAACTAAGCTCTTTGTGAAAGACAAAAAAGCCAACAGTACAAATACGAAGTGAAATCTCAGAGCAGAGTCAGAGCGCTGACCTTTTCCATCTTAATTGGGATTCCGTTCAGAAAGCCAGCAAGTCCGATGCTAAATGTGACTGGAGAATACACTACGTTTAAAATTGCATCATTTGGCTTTAAATGTAAACTCTTCCTGCTCAAAGAAGAATGTTCCTCTAAGGTCAAACATTAGCAGGGCTGTGTTCACACATCTTTAACTTAAGCTGTAACACAAATTTTGTCTCCAAAGGAAAATCACTGATGCATAAAGATGCACTGTTTAAGGTACTTTAACCCACTATAAAGAGAGGGAGTTGCAGCTCAACTGTTGCTGGCACTCAAACTAGCTGGGCGGTGGTGAATTCCAATTCATCACGAGATGCTAATGTGATCAGTCCACTAATCCTGTTGCGATGGGAATACAGCTTCGGCTCTCATTCCAATTAACTATGACAACGAGGGCCAGTTCTAGGTCTGGTCTGTGCTACAAAATTTTCGTGATAAAAATCTGCCTTTTTTCACCAGAGATCTGCATGTGGTCCCCACACACATTTAAAATTTTATGGTTTTCTTTTTTTTTTTTTTTAAATGTAAACCAGCAAAGC
Source organism: Nyctibius grandis (assembly GCF_013368605.1). Lineage (NCBI taxonomy): Eukaryota > Metazoa > Chordata > Aves > Nyctibiiformes > Nyctibiidae > Nyctibius > Nyctibius grandis. The sequence goes on from NC_090665.1 coordinate 11,333,250, forward strand.
CTTGATTTTTGGCCGTCTGTTCAAAACCAAAAGTCAGCAACCACCATAACACCCGCTGGCAAAACGCTAATGTAAGAGAGATTGTGACATTATGTCAGCAGTTGTAAACTATGGGCTCCCACCCATGATGTCTTCTATAACAACCCAGTTGCAGCTGGGTGACATCAGCCATGAATGTGCTGCAGTGATGCAACAATACTGGTATCTGTGAATTGATTTGAATCCTGATGGTGACACTGGCTGCTATACACTGCCCTCAACGAGGATGACTTCATCTGAAGGTCAAGAAAATGTTCCGTTTTCCCTAAAACTATGCAGCATGTGCTGTAACTTAAAAGCACACTCACAGTTTTCCTTTTATACCAGACAAATATGATATATTAGCTTGCAGCTTACAGACAAAAATGTATTTTCATATAAATAATCAGATAAGCCAATCAATGACCAGGAGGCTGACAACCACTATAGAGACAGAAGGAAAAAGGCTGAGTGAACTGCTGTAAGAGGACAAAGTACAGCTGTTCAAGAAGAAATATGTTCAAAATCTGCAACTGTGTAAACAGACTTTTTTTTTCCCCCCACATACACAACTTAAAGACCAGAAGCAAACTCCACAGTTTCACAACGATAACAACAAAACCACAACAACCAGCTTCTCATAAAACACTGAAGTAGGTGATGTAATCTCACAGATACAGAAAGCAGCTCACCTGAACAACTCATTTCCAGCTACTGCTCTGAAAGAGTCAGGCTGATCCCTGGAAATTAACTGCTTAGGTTACAGGCATCTTTCAGATAACGTCACTGAACAGATCTTTTGAGGAATGTGACGCCATTTGATTGCTCAATTATGACATTTAGAATCTATTAGAACGATTACTTACATTTCCAAATGCATTTGAAGCACGTTGTTATAGAAACCTCAACTCCACTTTTTGTTCGTCATTCATTCTCTTAGCCAAATAAATTCATGCATATTGATCCCAATTTTATGAATTGATTTGTTTCACCTCCCAAACATTTCAGAACTTGAAATGAAAATCTGAGAAGAGCAATGCTTGTGATCCTATTGATTTTTAGGAAACATTCCCATAAAGCTACTAAAGAAAATGAATAAAATGAAAGCATAGCCCCCAGCAGATGAGCTACTGGTATTACTGTACTGACTTTTCTTGCACAAGAAAACTAGAAATCATTGTAAAAGAATACCTCTGTGATATAATTCTGATGCTGCTGTTCTCTGTACTCAGTACCTGGGAATGTTTTCCTTTCTAAGCACTGAAAATGCTGGCATCCTTAGAGCTTCATTTCACACCTGGAGGATTTCCTGACACAGGAGGGTTGATTTTACCTCTTCCTGCCTGCTGTGATATAACACTACCACTTTTGTCATACCCTAATTTAAAACAAACCTCAGAAACGTCATCTCCTGACTCACCTTCTCCCTGGCAGTCCTGTCAAACTTGAACTTTTCCCAGCTATTCCCCCATGTATCTATGATACACTTCTTGTAAACCTATTAAGTTAAGGTTAAAGAAGGTGACATCTGCTGAACCAAAATGAAGCTGTTCCTTCTTTGTTTTAATTAGGTAACACACACTGCCAATGCGATAGCACCATCGCCCAAGCTGGAATACCTGAGTAACAGGCATAATGAAGACTGTTTTCACCTACATTATTTTTGTAGCCCTGTAATGAAACACATCCCTCCAATTTCTAGTTTCGATTTCCAATATTTCATGAAGGAAAATTAGATTCAGACACACAATCCATCCTTGATACTTATCACATTTCAATTCTCAGCAGATCCATTCCTGATACGCACGACCACATTCCTACTTAGCAGCAGTACCAGCAGCATTAAACCATGTTTTAACCATTTCCATGGACTAACATTTTGCAACCAAGAATCTCCAACCCGCTGGTTTTTGCAACATGAACAGGCTATGACTTCTGCAGTTACAGAAAGCAAGGCAAAGGTTAGTGGTCTCTTCCAAATGTCAACTTGGCGGTGCTACGCCTGGAACACAGAGGTGCTTACCACCAACCTGAGAATATACTGCATAACATGCAAAACAAATTGTAAGATTACACTTCACACTGAAATCAGCCCTCTAGATTTCCTGCCTCGTGTGGTAAAGACAAGGTTTGTAGCATGCTTTTAACCAAAGCTGCTTAACACTGTCCTTTATAAAACCTGTTTCAAATCATTGTCTAGTTTCAGACGTGTGGATCAAAGTTTCACATACGCTATTTCCTCTGGCTATTGAACAGTCAATACAAGTAACAAAGCTTCTTGCCAAAGGTTTTAAAAACCAAGAAAACCCCTCACTTCTCTCAAGAACTCTGACAAATCCCTTGCTTGAAGCAATTTTAGTGAGTGGGAACTATGTCCAAAGCATCTACCTTTTCCTTCAACACCTAGATTACCAAATGAAACCTGGCTAGCTTTTTTGTTTTTTAACTCAGGAGCATCTTAAGAACAGTCACACATGGAAGTTTTGCAGAATCTGTCTTCCAAATGACTTGAACTGTAGTAGGTTTTCTTAGCAGTAAGTTGCCCCTTCAACTCTTCTCCATTAAAACATACCACATAAACCCAAGAAATTATTCAAGTACAACTCTCTTACTGAGCTTAGTCTCTGCAACATTGACCATCCTCTGTCAAGACTAGAAAAATCTTTGTACAAAGATCTGTAAGACCTTTAATTATATTAAATAAGAAAATCCAGTCACACCTGGGATCAAAGAGGAAAACAAGATTCTAAGCACCAACTCCCATTCTCCCTCCCTTTTTTCTCTCCGCATGATTTTAATGCATATTTGCTGTAGTTTAGCTTTCTCTTTTACACATGAATGAAAACCTCACAGATGTCACCACAAAAAAACACTGACTAAACACAACACAGTTTTTACTGTCCTGCACTTAATGTCAGCTGCTGTACGCCCTCTGACAAGAAAGCACATTCCCAATGAAAGCATGATTTTCTCACAGGAACAGACCACATGAGTACTGCAAGAAGAGAATAAATATTTTAATCAGAGTAACAACTTGGAATACAATGCCACTTCCTCTGAAAATAATTTCATTTTCTTTTTGCAAGGAATAACATTGCTTGTTTATTAAAAACAAATGAAAAAAAACCCAAACCAAAAACCAGTGGAAACTATAGAACACCATTATACAGTTGTTCTTGTGTGGTTACTGCAGAACAGGCAAGAGTGACAAGCTCCAGTCCCTGCAAAGACCCAAGAACTCCTAATACTCCGTCAACTCCACTTGCTCTTCCTCTAGTTGGCTCTAGAGCAAGAAAATCAGTAGTCTACATGAATCAAACTGTTACGTCAAGTATTATTTCTTCATTTTTCAAAGTAGACCCTGGCTTCACAGTCAGCCACTCTAAGCCAGTGAAGGGAACAATTTCTTACTGGCCATGTGTTATCATCTCCTCCCTTGCGCCAGCACTCCGGATTGTGCAGCCACACAGCCAGTTGGGTCTCATTACTGAGAACAAATCCTGCAAAAAAACAATGCCACAAATAGTTTTCAGCCCTTCTGAGGCATGATCTGGTTCATGCTGCAGTTGTGTAATCTCTAACATCAATATAACGGAGAGGATGAGAATGTGTGGCTGCATGTGTAGGGAAGAAAGGGACCATGACTTTTGGCAGTAGCTGGGATTTGGACTAGCTGGTTAATAATAACCACGAAACTGCATTCATTTTTGTTCCTCAACACACACACTTCTAATAAAACACACAGTTCTTTTCAGAGTAGCAAATACAGGGTTGTGATCAGGGATTTATTCCCAAGTTTTGCTCATTACAGATATGTACCTGTGTACACAGCATGGTATGTCAAGGATGGCACATGGTGGAGCAAAGCAAACACTTCAGGAATGAGATGCAACCGCTTTTCAGATGAGCAGGGAGCGGAATTCAGTGGCTTTAAAAGGGAGGCAGATGAAGGAAGTCAGATGACCTAACAGCTGGGCCTTATGACTGGTCAGTAAGCAACGGGACAGACTACAGACAGAATACAAACTGCACCAGCATGCACTGCTACAGCAGACACGATGCAAAGTGGAACTGCTTATCCGTGTTTGAAAATAAAGATTAATTATAACCCCCTCCTGTGGGGTTTGGGGTTAAAGAAGTTTTTGCATGCGCTCTACTTCCAGCTTCTGGTAGATACCACCACACTGCCCCCAGCCCCCTCCCCAGTCTTCTCTCTTCCAGCAATTTCATTCCCTTTCCTCACTAAACTTGGGCATCCAGCCAACAGCATAATCATGCTTCTCTTTCAAACAACCCTAAAACATAAAGCCAAACAAACTAAAATAAGTGAAAGCAATGTTGCAAGAGATCTGACACTGAGGAAATGAACCAGAGTCTCCAGCTCACCAAGTCTGGTTAAATTGGGGAAGTTCAGTTCCTCACCGGCCAGCTGCGTTGCAGGTCCCTCTGTTTTTTTTTCGTGCAAAACATACAGTATTTATCTCCAAGGACAACAGCCTTTGGACTACACTCACAAAGCTGGTAAGGCAGCATACACCCCTTCATTGATAAACCTGGTTTAAAGGAGGTTATTTTGGTTTGACCCAAACCTACTCCTTGTTGACTTTAAACTAAAAAAGAAAAAGAAAAAAAAAAAAAGAAAAAAAAAAGAAAAAAGTCAAATCATAGCATGAAAGCTGTATGCCTAGCCTTTTATACTAGTTTAACCACGACAGTTTAAAATGTTATCTGAAAGCCTTGGAGATACACTCTCTGGGATCCTACTGTACTGGTACAAAATTACCACCTCTACAGGATACTCCTCACCAGCCCTTTGCTGTGAGCTACTGATTCTGCAACGCTTGTGTGAGCATTTCCCAATTCACATCAGGCAGAAAAACAGTCAAGTTAGCTCACATGATTTTTTAAGTTATTTAAAGTACTCTTGCACATTTTGCCTGACGCTAACTTGGGGAGGACTTACGTGAACTGTATCTTTAGCGGATACATAAGGGCAGTGACTTCCTTTGGCAGCACAGGCTCCTTAAAGTCGCTGTTATCTGCACATTGACAAACAAGTTGAAGCCTCGCCTTTACAAAAAGGTTTAGAAAAAGACGGGGGAAGAAAGAAAACAACTTTTGAAGGGAAATCTTTAATCAGGATTTTCTAAGCAGACACCACTTGGAACTGAATCACATCAAAGTCTTCACTGCTTCAGCATTCTATTTTCTTCTAGCATTTAGCAACCATCTTGGCTAAAACAAAGGAGACTAAGCTCGTTTTGTAAATGTTTTGCTGCAACACTGCTGCATAGAATCATTACACGCTTCAGATTTGCTGCTTTGATTCACACCCTCAATCCCAGCAAACACAACACAAAACTTACCTCTCCTCCTGTATTTCTTCCTCATCTGTTTTTATTTTAATTTAAGACCTCTGCTTTTCTCAGTTCTCACCCTCAGGATCATGGAGAATGAATACCAGTAAAAGGGCATACTCCCACCAAAAGTGCTTTCCAGAATTTTTGCTTCCCATAGACCTGAACTGGTCTTGTCCCACATTATTCAGGAAAGACATACCTCCCTTCTATGGGCTCTCTTCCCCAATCGGGAAACAATTTCTCATTTTCTTTTACATCTCTTCACTTTCTCTTGAAGACTTGAAGACGACTGACCACTCAAGACTTAAGTATAACTTCTCACTTTCACAGGGGCAGAACTAACCTGGTTGTCACTTCATAACTTACAGCAACTTGTTCTTAGTGATCTGGTTTACAGGGTGGAGGAGAGATGAACTGCTGCACAGACACAGGAATGAACGTGGCAAAGGGCCACAACTTCTTCAATCTGCTGTGTCTCCTAAAACTATACTCAAGCTTCACTAAACTTCAGTTGAAGACGTTCTTTTGCAGGCTTGAGTTGGAATGCTGAATCTAAAAGACAAGTCACTTAATAATACATATTTTTTACTTTGTTTTTACTGAAAAAGCTTGCTATTGTAATTATAAAACTTGTCCTCACATCATGGTATTCAAAAATACACTTCAGTGCAGGACACAATGCAAGCTGCCACCTCTAGAACAGAGGGCTGAGCTAGTGTTGGAATGGGAAGGCATTTGCTCACTAAGAGAGGAGAGAAGGCTGTGTGTTCTACATGGGAACTTTTCATTTCCTTACTTCTCTAACTTTAAAGAAACACATTTTTCTCACAGTCCAGAGACCAGCCAGTAAGCACTCAGAGAGCTTCAAGGTCTTCACACACATCGTCATCTCCTTCAATTCCATTTCTCTCACCTTTCCATTTTTACACGGAAAACTTGTAGCGTGAAGTATGTGCATAAGGTACCGCACACACTAGAAGTTATATAAAGCAGAAAAGACTCTTGCCAAGAAACTATACTGCACATACAACTTCTCCTCACAAAAAGGACAGGAAAATAAAAATATGATAAATGTTATTTCCTCCATTTCATGACTAGGCTCTAAGATACTACGCTATATACCACAGTGTATAGCATAAAATCCATAGTTAAGTTTCAATTATTCAGAGAAGGAGGGTCAGATAACATGGATAAAGCAATACCATAGGTTAATATAAAACATAATGCAGACGGTGTGCAATGATAAGTAACGACACTGCTGACAGAAGAGTATCAAGACCTCCAATGCAGCACTAAGCCAGGCTAGAAAACCCCTATAAGGAAGCACAGTGCCTTTTAAATGAATTTATGCTGTCCAAGCTGGTGCTCCCACAACCAGTTTAGGCACTCCAAGTATACCTACTATGCTGTTAAGCCACCCTGAACAATCTGTTCATAGCTATGGGGAGTTTTACCTGAAGAGACTATCAGCGAGGAAGATTGTATTTTACTGTCACTTTGCTTAACGCTCTGCTCTGGCTTTCATCTGTATCAGTGAAAAATCTCATATATTCAGCAATTTCAACAGCTTTGTGACTAAACTTGGGGAAGGAGACCTGGCATGGAATAAAGGCAGGAACAGGTTAGTCAGGAGGGCTGGAAACATAAACTGCAATCAACAAAGACTTCTTGTTTCCACCATTCATCTATTTTATAAATTCTAGCAATGACTTAAATTCATCTTAATATTGTACATAAAATTCTCCATCTACAAGTATTTTCACATGTAAATATCAATTAATATAACAACAATAATAATAGTAACAGCTACAATTTACCTAGTATCACATTACTTTTGCATATTCTCCCTATATATTTCACCAATCAGTTAAAATTCATATATGTTACCTTACTCCCTTTTTTCCACAGTTTAAGTAGAATGATACATTGAAGTCATCAATAGATGGGCAGATCATAAAGAAAAATGTTTTAGCTGGGAATACATTTCAGAGTGTCTTAAGTGGAGAATTAGAAACAAACCAGCTCAAACCAGAACTGAAAATTCAAAGGTCCTAAAAAGCAAAGTGAGTAATTTCACATAAAAAGGCCAATTACTCTCAGAAAAAGGCAAGCACTTCTATAAAATTTTATGCCTGTTCCTACTGCATTTCTCTGAAGCTCTTAATAGAGTGCCTCCGTATTTATGGCACTTAGATACAGCTTCATCAGACTACGCAGTAAGGTCACCAAATATGTCTCATACCACTGCAGACACTAATCTGTCTTCAGCAGGACGGTATTTTATTGAGGAGAAAAGTCAATAAAGTCTAACAGTCAAAAGTCCTATGTTCTTCTAATGACTCCTTGAGGCCATCTCTCATGCTGACATCATCCCTAACAAAAAAAGTCTGTTACACTTTACACAAGCAGCGTTGCAATTTTCAATAGGACAATTATTGCCAGAATTCTAGAGAAAGAGCTGGAGTCCTACCAAGTCATCTGTGCAGTACAAGCCATTTTAGTGTCAAGAAATAAAACAACAGTATAGGAGATGTATGGAAAATATCCCGTATCAAACAGAGAGAACAGCCAAATGAGGAGATAAATGACAGCAATTGCCAAAACATATGTTCATAATATGAAATAAATTTTGAATCTGGAAACCATAAAAGTCACCTTCAGTCAAAAACACACCATACAGACATTAGCAGGGATCAAGGACTACAGAACTGGTGGTCACAATTTCATACATCTTCACTTTTTTAAAAGCTAAGCTTGCTAAAAACTAGTAGCAAGGCTATCAAAATGATTGTTACATTCTCAAGTTAATATTTGAGGTGAATTGTATACATCTTTTCACAAAAAAATAAACATCACGAGTCCTTGGCAGCAAACACACAAAACAAAATCCAAACTGATCCGACTACAACTGAAAACAGATTTTTTTTTTTCAAAACCAAACCAAACCCATCGCTGTTCAGGAAAATGCTTAAGTCAAGGTTTAACAGTAGACGTTGCTCTTAAGAGGCCACGACGGAAATTAATCTCAAACTGCAGTAGTCACTTTGAAAGTTTTTGGCTGGTTGGCCCTACCCCTCCAGCTCCTTCTGAGAAACATCAGTTTTGTGCATGTGACAGCTCTGTCTATACCAGCTCAGTACAAACTGCATGGAGCAGGAGAAAAAGGAGAACAAAGGCTTTTTGCCTTGCTAGAAGAATTCTTGACAAACACCGAGCCACAGAAGAAAAGCTGCGTGGTGACTGCCCACACTGCACAGCAACAACGATGAGAATTCCACTTTCAGAGATCTCCGTTATTCCATTTCATAATGACAATTTTAACTGCTAGTATTTTTAGAGCTCTACATATAGTAAAAAAAAAAAAAGTATTTAAAAAATCGTCCATTCGCAAATGTGTAAAAAGTCCAAATGGAAAAATCTCAAAGTTACAGAGAAACTGCTTCATACATGCTAACACATGGACGCAAGCACAAGACTGGAAATGTATAAAAGCTCCTCAGCAACATGACACGCTGCCTTCTGCCCGCTGCTTATGAAATACTTGACTGTGTTCCAGCAGAGCAGGGTTTCATTTTACAAGAGCGCTTCACAAAGTTAGCAGTGAGGGGAAGTGTGCAGTACACGAACTCATTCCCCCCACCCCCCCCAGATAAAAGTTCCTTCAGGTACAAAAGGAATCACCCAACTAAAGAAATCGACTTAAAAACAATTCATTTTAAAGCAAAAGACGTAAAAAAAGCTTTGAAAACAGAGCTAGAACTATTGCCAGATTGTAAATCCACGTGCAAACCTCTGGATCCATCTATTATTTTTTCCTATAAAAATTACGAGCATTATTAAAAACATTTAATATTTATTCAATCCATTTATCTTTCCCCAAACCTCTCTAGGGTAACAGGCTTGGGTAAAAAGAGGGTCAACAGTCTTCAACTTAGATGAAAAAGCAGATAAACTAGTAGTTTCAGTACTGCAAAAAAGTCCCAAACAAATCCAACTCCAAACCACAGAAAACAGTCTCACTTCAACAATCACTCCCCGGATTTTAAATCAAGAGACTTAATGGAAATAATTCAACTTTAACAACTTTCAAAAGTCTGCAGAGAGGAGTGAGGAGAGAAGGGCTTTGATGCAGCAAAGGTACTGGATAGTTTAAGAGTTCTGAAATTACAAATTTCATTTTCGCTGAACAGCAAAGAATACGCCAATGAATCATACACAGCAAAATGGAAGGGTTATACGTTGAAAAGTAATTGGCCCTGATACACAATTTTTAAAAGACATTATAGAAATGGCACAGCATTAAAGGATTAATTTAGCTTTAGTATAAATATGGAAGTGATCAGCAAAAAGAAAGCAGAAGCGGTAGGAAAATGTGAGTCAAGCAGGATATTTGAAGTTTATACAAAAAGAAAAATGATGATAAAGCGCTAACAATAGTGACAGTACTGAATATTTCTCTTGCCCTGAAAGTAATATTGATCTCGTTACTGTAAGTACAAGATGATGAAGAAAATCTATCCTGAGATCACTAGAAGCACAGAAATGCATCTATACTCCTAACAGAAGTAAAATAAAACTCTTCAGGCTACTATAAAGCAAGAATGAGAAACTTGTGAAAAGTCTCATCATAAAATATACAAACTAATATGGTTTTATTTTCAAATATGTCACATGATAATATTTAATATTCTTTACAAACAAGAATTTCACCATCTCTATTAAACTGCAACTACAGACAAAGAAGAAACAGCTATTTAATTGTGACAAGTAATGCTACATAAAAGAAATACAGAGTACTGCATTTCACTGATGCTGAGTAAGACAGTAAGAGTGGCAGCGATCGTATGACAAGATGCCATAAACTGATTAAAAATTTGGTAAATGAAAATTTGCCACTGGAGTTTGACATCCCCTGAAAAAGTTAACACCAACAATACAGCAGGAATGACTCTTCTGTCACAAGAGCTACGTGGAAAAGTTGTCACGTGGAAAGTAACATGAAGAAAGCTCTTGAACAGCTGGAGTGAAACAAAGTTTATTACAGTGAAATTATACTGATGCTAGAGGTGTGAAGAAAAATTAAAGTTACATTTACAAATTAATATGCACACACACGTATTAAACTCTTGTTCATTAATCTTCTTTCTCATCAGGGAAGTTGCTACCTGTCAGAGGTAGGCTGAATCTGTTTTATGAATCAAGATCTCCACAACACCACAAACTATTTTTGCTTATCAAAAAGGATGTCTCCAGCTTCACAACTGTTAACATCCCCAGTTCCTCCTAAGTATGTCATCCCTGCACAACAGGCAATTTTATGAGACTACATAATGTAGTAATATAGTTTCAAATCAACTGTCATGGAAATAAAATACCAAAGCATTTAAAAAAGCTCTTTCAACAAATTTAGCCTATAGAGTGTGTGTTTGTCACCCCTCACATTCTTCATATCTTAAAGCACAGCCCTGGGAAAAAGTTAATTCTTCAAATTATAACAAGCCAAGTCAGAGAGAAACTATGGCTTTATCTTCATCTTAAAGTTTGTTTGTGGCTTGCTTTTTTTTTAACAAACACATTAATACTCTTAAAAGTATATTTCTGGTAATATAAATAAATCTTTAGGTAAACAGTAAGAGATTGTAAAAAGAATGTTTTTGAATATAAAACTAGCCTCCTCCTTACTCTACGCAAACTCAGAATAAATCTCTTTATGGTCAGTAACATTCACCACGTCAATTAGCCAAGAGAAAGAAGGATGTAATACTTCAGGAAGATTTTGAATAGTTGTTGTGCATTTGGGCACTAACAAAATAAAACAAATTCTCCCACCTCTTATTCTGAATTACAAGTTAATGCTTTTTTCCCTTCAGGGAAAATTAAAAACCAGCAGGGATAAAAATTGTGAGTATCTTAAAACCAAAAAAATACAAAAAATGTTATGTTGATCATAGTAAGAAATTTGCAGTTAAACATTGTCTCACGATAAATGATGACAGCACCTTTAAATAGAAAATTCAGTTCGAAAAGCTGATTTAAAAAAAAATGTGTTTTCAAGGAGAACAGGAACTACAAGACAGACTGAACAGTATCAGCTATGGGGGGGGGTGTAGTATTCTCCATGAAAATTTCCTTCACCCCACTCAGAATGAAAAGCTAGCATTTAATCCTCAGTGAAGGGTATCAACAGTGAAGCTTCTAGGCTTTCCTTCTTACACTATAACTTCTAACAGTAATTATAACAATCTTCTGACATATAGCTATCCCTGAATGACAGGATACGATTTGCACAGCAGCAGAACAGAGTCATGCAGTATATAACACTTGAATATTTTGCGACACAATTACAGCTTAAATGATCAATCTGCTGTTTTAGCATAGATGGGTTCCAAAGATAATTTTTTTACCCTGCTAAGCACAAATCTACCCACCCCTTGGCAAGTCAGCAGAATAAAAGGAAGTAGCAGATATTTTATGGCTCATAACCACATTCAGTCGTGGCCCTCTACAAAAACATTTGTTCCACAGCTGAGCTTGGAGTCAATGTAATGACAAGCACCTAATTGTCCTGCTATTATTGTGCTCAATGACTCTCTTACTCCTAGAGAACTGCGTGTATGACATCAACTCAAAGACCAGTAAAAGCCTTGGGCTATGACTGAACTAAGAGGTAACATATATGGCCATATATAACAGAAATAATGAATTAAGTAGGTTTAAATCACTACTTGTCTCATCAGCACCCTACAATTAATGTTCTCCTTGGATTTAACAGTAATTTTCTACCAAACGTTAAGATACCGATTGTTCCTCTTTTGATCGTGCTAACAACTTGGATGAGAAGACTGGAGTTGGCAGTCATAGAGGCATTTGAGATAGGGCAAGATTAACAATGAAAGAAGAAAAGGTTAAGACACGGAAGCTGCGATGAAGGACATGTAAAAAAAAAAATGAGGGCTGAAGAGACAGAAACGAGATAACAATGTATTGCTGGGGATAAGACCTGTGAGATGAACACACAGAGGAACCCCAACCTGCTAGAGCACAATCCCCTCCAGTACCAAGTACAGAACCCAAGACCTGCACATCCCATCACTGCTCTGCTCTCAACCATCTACACAACTCAGAGGCAGAGCATCCCACTGTACAAACAGGTCCCAGGGAATGACAACCTACTGCTGTCTCATTGGCTCAGGTAAGAGAGACCCGATGGACGTAAAAGTTTGAACTGTGCTGATGAGTCACGTGGATGCCAGCATGATTCCACATGACTGAAGACAGGAATTCAGCCTGAATCTCTGACTGAAATTCAGCCTGAATTTAGAATTTAGCGCTAGAAAAGTAATCTGAAAAGGGCACTGATATTTTGTACAGAGAAAACTCAGTTAAAACTTATGTAAGACTGCAAAATCAAGCACACAGACAGTATAGTCTCTAATCAAAGATGCCCAAGTAACTTTAATTGCTCATTTCCTGTGCGTATCTACTGTCCACGGGTCTTTAATTAACAACCACATACTACTTTTCGTTCCTCTTCAAGATTTTTCTGTTCAAGTAGATTTCTTCAAACAAGACGAAATTACTGTAGAATCAGGACTGATCACAGTAACTGTCTTATGCAAGAGACTGATATTGAAAAACCATTCGGGAACAAAGCATGGAATTACAGAAAGAAAAAGGGACGGCTAATCTGAAATGTGGTGAATGCTGCTCTGGAAAAATGGATTAGCATCCTGTCAGTGCCATATATTACCTTCATAATACTAAGCAAATCTTTTAAACTGATTTTTCCAAAGGTAGTAATTAATCACATATTTCTGTTTTTCTAGATGTTGGGCTTGATTTCCAGTACTCCTGAGGAGTCACCAAGGCATCTGAAGTTAATAAGAACTGCACTTTAAAAAAATTTAAAAATTAACCTCTAATAGCTGAGTTGCCTAAAAGTTCAGGCACTAAGTGTTTTGAATATGGTACCCCAAATCAGCAAATGCTTTCAAACTTTATACAATCCCAAGCTTCATATATGTAAAATGCAGTAACATCACCTTGCCTCACTTCAGAGATTACACAAAAAACAGTGTTTGAAACCTTTTCAATAGTAGGGAGCGCTACCCAGAAGCTCAAGGCAACAGTCACATATTTCCGTATTCAGAGCTAAGTTTCAACAATAAGCAGAATAAAGAGACTAAAATTCACATGGGTCATTGAACAATGGGGGAAAATAATTGAATAGATGCTCGCTAATCCCACTGCCCTCTGCACAGAGGTTAAAAACGATACGTTCCAGCAGCCAACACCTGGGCTGCACAGCAAGTGGGTTTTTTTAGGCATATCCTCATTTTGGAGTGCTTGAACTACATTTAAAGAAGACTATGACACAAATACTTTAACTTTCAAGTCAGTAACATTACCAGCTGGAAAAGCACAAAGACTCTCCTCACTCTAAAGAGACTTCTGGGCTCTGTCAGTAAAAGCAGTGGTTTGTAGTGTGGAATCGTAAGTGAGGCTGAAGTAAAGGACTATGGGGACAGTTTGGGGGACTTCAAAGTGAAAAATAAAGCCCTCTTCCTGCATATATACAGAAGTACTAACTCAGGCAAAACAATCCTATGAAGAAAAGACCACAATGTATTACCCTTTGCATCTTCTCTAAATATCTATAATTCAGAGAACTAAAGCAGTATTTTAACTCTAATGCATTGACAAAGTCTAACCGCCAAGAAGCTTTTAACACGAATGGGTTTTCACCCCTCCACTTTGGAGAGGTGGAGATAGCAGATAAAGAAGAAAGCATACTGCATAGCCCATGACTTCAGCTAAATACACAACTGCAATTCATTCAAGCTGTTTGGCTAACATCAGAAACCATGGGATCCAAGCCTGATTAGTTACTAAAGAGAGAAAAGCCCTTGAATTGAGTTATAGCGTTTTTGTTAGCTACCATGTAATTTTATTTTTGACACACGCTATATAATTTGCAGTGTTTGTTGTAACTAATTCTTTACTGCTGGTTCTTCTACTGAAGAAAATAATTATGCCTACTGCAGTCTAAAGCTAAACCTAAACCATCAGTTTAAAATTACTTGCATAAAATAATGTATTTTGCCAAATGAAAGCATGAGATCCAAATCCGTCAGCAGTAGAGTTTCACTGAATGCATTCAGCTCTATGAGCCCATGCTCTAAAAGAAAAGAGTTCCTAGGCCCACTGACTCAAAGGCTAGCACATTCTTTTACAAAAAAACAATTAGCAAATTTACAAGAAGTCAGTGGTAAAAGGTTACAAAATAGAGTTATGGTGTGATTTCACAATCGACGCTCGTCAATTTAAGCTTACATATCTGCCAAAACAGGCCCTCTCATTCTCATCACCCCCTATGGTCTTTCCACCCTTCCTGTTCGCTGGCACTCAGGCACACGTGAAAATGTAGCGAGATGTCCAAGGATTTGATCCAACTGCACACTAGTTACTGGCTGAGTTTTCAGCCAGATAAATATGAAACAGCTTGCTGGAAGGCAGTAAGGACTGCTGGTGTTGACTGTGCAGCAGGAAGTGAAAACAGAACTTCCCCTTTTGGCATCAACATAGAACTCAGATCACATCAGGCTGTGCATTTACGACTGACTTTAGGGAGTACATAAGAATATAAATTTGCTACCTCCAAGCACAGGTACAGCCACAGGAGAAGAGGGCTGGAAACACCGTGAGAGAAAACAAAGACATTTCCTTTTTCCTAAACTAATTTGTCCTTTGTGTGACTGCAGGACTCAATATATTCACCTATCAATCCCTCTCCTGTTCACTTTTTACATAGTCAGCTCCAAAAATATAACTAAGAGTTGTCTTGCAGACAAGACAGTACTAAAAAAAAAGTCTGATCACAATGGAGGCAGGGAAGTGGAAGACTACTAGGGAACTAACTAGAAACACATGCAATCCTGAACACCACTTAGAAGAGTTTACTGGTAGTAAAAGTTTGATTGTGGGACTTTTTATTTTGTTTTAAAAGATCAACTCGCTAAACAAAGGCATTCCAAATGTCAAGTATTACTTTTATTGCAACAAGGCTTAGAAACTACAAGCTCAGACTCCACTTTCCCGGTTGCTATAAAACATCAGGCAAAAAGACTGCCTGTGTGCCAAGAGCCTTTGAGCATTACTGCAGGCCTCAGCTCTCCATCAGAGCCCAACACGACCCACTCAACAAAAACAAACTATAAACTATGACAGTCAACTGCTCTCCACATTTTGAGGGTAACAAAAAAAGCAAGAGAACTGACCTCAATTTAGTAACTTACCAAAGCACCACTTTCAGCTAATTCCATTAGCCTAGAGTAAGAATTGCCAGTATTTATGACAGAACACACATGAGATCCAGACTTTTTAATAACAGAAACATAACAAGAAAGAAAACAAGAGGGAGCAATAGTCGAATTATAACAGGACTGACAGAAGTAGGAGGCAAAAAAAATGGAACTGAATGCAACTAGCTAGATTACTATCTGAGGTTTGGGGAAAGATTGTCATCCTCCCTCCTTCTTGCCCCTACAGCTGCTAGAACCTCTGGACAGTGTAGTTCTGTTTGGGTTTTGATAAGGGTAGAAGCAAGTATACAAGTCTGAGCACAAGACTCTGAACTACCCTAATGAGATGTTAGGTTTTGATTTTTAATATTGAAACTTTAGATAATCTAAGTGCCAACACTGTAAACTCTTCTGACAAACAGCCTGCAATTTGAACAAAGAACAAGCCGACTTCCTTCCAAGTTATCTGAAGGATCATAACAACATTACATTCAAGATACAGTAGCCCAAAGAGGTTTTTGTTTTCAAACAAATATTTAATTTTAGGATTGTTTAGATTCTGCTGCTGTGGCTTTAAGAACAAATGTTTGTGAAATACGGCCACTGCTGTATGAGCCATATTGTACTTCTCAAGCTGTTTTACATTTCAACAGGTAATACCAACTACATTTTTGGCAGGAAAGAAAAATACCAGTGAGAACCCTTACTGCAGAACACTCATATAGTCACTGTAATCCTTCTAAATGCATGCAAGCACTTAGCATATAGAAATTTCATTGACACTATGGTCATATTTTACCATTTCTATGGAGAACTGCTACGAACAAAACTATAGAGATACCTTATTGGCAAAGTCATTCAAAAGGTAGTAGCAGACAACGTTTTTCTTCCTTTTCAGAGTCTTGCTAACCTTTTTCATTATTAATATATTCCAGAAACAAGACATAGTACTCTGCATGTAAATACTCACTAGTTGATTTCCATACAACAGCCATTTCTTTTATTGCATAAGCCCACATATTCCCATCTTCTCCTTTAAAAATGGAGACAGTGAGTGGTTTAGGCAATTACAGCTGTCATGGAGGGTTTGACAAATAACTTTTCTGCTCAATGTATGCTTTGGGCCACTGGGAAAACCATCAAATAATGACATCAGAATCTACATTAACACTGGCAAAATGCAACTGTGCTTCCTTTCATATTTAACTCAGATGGTTTATAGCCCTTCCTTATCCTATTCCCTGGTCGAGAACAAGCGGTGAATGAACAAATGGGTTGTAATTCAACCCAGATAAAATGGGGATAGATAATGCAGGTTCAATGAAAGAGTATGAAAGAAAAAAAGCACATCCTTGCTTTGTTAATGAAGAAGCTTGCTCATTCTTCATCATCAATGAGTTTTCTAAGCTTGAGTCACTTCCTAAAATTAAGATTAAGTTGTAAGGAATGAGCATAAAGGACAGCTGCCTCCTCCTCTTTCAGTACCTAAGTTATTATTACAGTGCATTTCTTGTACATGAGCCATCCCACATGTACAAGAACATTAGATGGACTACTGCATCACACACTGTGGGGAGCTACCTTCCCCCTAATCCATTCCAAAGCTCTCAAGCATAGACCATCCCATCTTCAATTTGATTTTATATTATGAGATCTTAATTCCAGACAAAGTACAAACTAACCAGAAACTCCCTATTACTCCAATGCCTGCTGAAGTTACCTGCTCAGTTCTGAGAACAACCGTAAGCACTGATCTTGGTTTAAAAAGTTCTGTGGGTCTTCACCATCTGGAAGACAGCAGTGCCCAGAAGCAGCTGAGGCTCTGACATTACTAGAGAATTCACTTCCCAGTGAAAAGTTTAGTAATTGAGGCAAATTATTAATGAGGAACTTAATTTTTCCACCGATGCTTAACGTACTATTATATTACATTAACTTCCAGAATAAAAATGCAGCAAACCTGATCTGGTCACATGGTTTAGTTTTAGGTAGTCCTCTGAGGAGGGAGTTGGACTTGATGATCCTTGTGGGTCCCTTCCAACTTGAGATATTCTATGATTCTATGATTTGTTTATCAAATATTTATCCAAAGTTAAGTTAGACCTGCCAGAAACAGCTCTGATGATTGTTTAGTGAGCGGGTTAAGAATTGTACCTAGAAGCTATTACAGCTTGAGCACCAGGGTTAGTATTACTGTCAACTCTGAACCCATACAAGATCCAAAGAAATGTGATCTTCCCATTGATTTGTTTGAAAACGTGCTCTGTGGCTGACATCTACTTAAAGGGATTCTCCCCTCACTCATCATCAACCTCAAGATCTGCACAGAGCACCCAACTAAACTTGATCTAGCATCTAATCTCTAACGCCCTGTTCCTACTGACCCGCTTTGCTAGTTCATCTGCGTTAACAACAGCTTCCAGGCAAGGCCAGTGATTCTGTTAAGGCTTACGGCTACGCTAGGTGCTGGTTTTCCAGCAGTGTAGTTACATTAATGAGGGATGTGACTCATTCCCACCTCTTCAGCATCGATGCAGTTACAGTGACATGCAGTTATTTTTATTACTACAAGAACAGGAATGAGCTATACCAGTATAATGTGATCCACGCTAGAGGTATCTATTCTGGCCTATAAAAAGGAGTAAGATTTGCATACACATTGTTTTGTCTTCAGTTTTATAGTTTGGGAGTAATTCCAATGATTTTTATGAAACTCCATACATACGCGCCCCACCTGATGTGCTCTGAGTCTCTGCAGCACAGCATGTGGGAAGGCACTCAGAGTCTACAGTCTAGGTTTTTTTTTTAAAGTGTTTATTTTAAGTGTTTATAACACCTAACATACAATATACACTATACCATATTATTTGTGGCTACTCCCATACAAAAGAATTGGAAGTTACACAAGAAAGAAATTGATGTGGAGAAAGAAGTGGATTAAATTTGTAGCTGAGCGCTCAGCCAAAAACTGGGGGTCAGAAACACTTGCATGGATTTTTCTCCACTGCCCAGCCTTATTCAAAACAAAAAAGTTATAGAACAGACTGCACTGAAAAAGGCACAAGATGAAGTTATTCACAGCAGCCTTCAAAACAGAGAATATAAACAGAATGTGTCTCCTCAATAAGCTTTGCTTCTTACAACTTAAGAACAGTTCTAGCTTTTTTCTAAGGTTCATTGTGATGATAAATGCACAAAAGTGTATGGTATGCACTGCTGCTTATTAGCATTTAATGCTTCTTGAACAACTACAATGCAAATATTCATCACAATAGATGGGAACCTTGGTGGAAACAAGAATTCCCACAAATTGTTTAAGAGTACAGTAAGTGAATAGTATTATAAACAAAAAACCCAAGTCCCTCACAAACGTGTATGCTGCTTTTGCTTATAGATTAGCCCACTACGCATTCATTGTGCAACTCCATTTGTAGAAAACCGTTTGAACAAAAAAAATTTTATACCCCAACAAGAAGCATTTTCTATTTGTAGATGTGTTCAAGTCAAACCACAGTTGTCTCCACGTTTGCTTGGGTGTTTTGGTTTTGGGTGGCTTTTTTTTTTTTTATGAGTGACAGATTTTTTGCATAAACAGGATGTTACAGGACAGAGTATGAAGTCAGACAATTTTAAAGGAGATTCCATTTTGAATTACTTAACTGACAGTGTTATCAACACATTAACAAACATGCTAACTTTCAAAAAGTGATGTCTGGAGTTTATTTCTAAGCTTCTAAGCTACAATTCAACACAAACCACTAGAAAACCTAAACAACTACATAGGAAGTAATCAAAGCTACAAACAAATGGCATGCTGACACCTTTTAAGACCACTTTTACTTCACTTACACAACTAGACAATCAAAATAAACATAAACTAGATTTGTTCTATATAATGCATTAAGAAAACTTCTACATCCTGCACAAACGCTCATCGTTTCCCAAGTCTCATCTCTCTATTCAACACACTAACACGTAAACATACTCTGCAAATGTGTTTTTGCTTATGATCAAGGTGCTTATAGGGAAAGCATATATTTTTAGTCTACTCCTATAAATTTGAAGAGCAGAGGCAAAACCAGCGCTGTTGCTTACTGTACCTTGTAAAGTATTTCTTTAAAATCCTTAATATTTTTATCCATATAATACAGGAGAAAACAACAAGAGAGTCATGATTCTGTTCACAGCACCTTTCATATCCTGCTTATGGCTGTCAGAAATAGCAATAATAGGAGCATAAGAGCACAAGAAACAGTTGTCTTTAGTGTATGCACACCTGACAGCCCTTCTTGGAAAGCTGGTTTCCCCTGTCAACAGCAGGAGATGAGAGATGGCGAGGGTGTGCATATATGTGTATATACACACACCCTCACATATACATACGTCCGAACAAGAACATGCCTGGCTAAAACCACATCAGTAAGCAGCAGTACCGTGAAGAGCCTCGTAACTCTTTTTAAACAGCCTCCAACAAGGGAAACACCTCTAGATTAGAGATGAGGAAGAACAAACCCCAACAAATCGAGAGATCTCATCGGCCAGACCCACGACGGGCAGAGGAAGGAGGAGTACCCTGCAACAGCTCCTCCATCCTGCCTCTCAGCCGAGGAGAGGAAGGGCGGAGAGCGAAGGGAGGAGGTGAAAGCGTGAAGCAGAAACGGCCCAACTGGAGAAATACGCCGAGCACCGCCGCCGGTGGGGGGGAACCCCCCTCTACACCCCCACACACACGAAGAGAAATGGCGGGGACCCCCCCCCAAACATCCACTGAGGAAATTTCTCCTCCTCATGCACCCAGCGTCAATTTATTGAAGAGACAGCAAATTGGTCACCTCAGCCTCACTCTTAGCGGGGGGCTGGCTGTCTTCCCCCCCGCAACGAGGACAGCCGGCCCCCTCAAGTCCTCTCTGAGAGGGAGTCGCCTGGTCCCGCCACACCGGCTACCCCCAGCCCTGAGGCGCTTGCGAGGGCAGAGTAAGGCGTTTCCCCTACCCCCTTTCCCCGTTGTCTCGCCCCCCTCAACGCCGCATCTCTCACCGGCCTGGGTGGTGTCGCTGAGGTCGTGGTTGGCGGCGCTGGCTCGCGGGTAGTCACGGAGCTTCCTGCCGCTCAAACTGAGGGTACCGCTGGTCGCCGCTTCTTCTAAGGCTCGGTCCAAAGAGCGGCTCCAAGAACCTGGGCCTGAGGGACCAGCTGGTGGTGCACAAGCAGCCGCGTTCCCCGCCGGCATCACGGCAGAGCCGCCCTCCGGCGCCGCCAGCACCGCGGCCGCCATTTCCCCCCCACCGCAGCCCGCCTTCGCTGCTGCCGCCGCCGCTCCGGCTTCGCGCGCACTGCGCATGCGCGGGAGAGCCCAGTGACCGTCCGGGAAGGCGCATGCGCCAGCCGTGACAGGGCGCGGAGTGCGCATGCGCACCCGCCCGCCTGCGGGTGCAGCAGGAGCCCAGAGCGTGTCATTAAGATAACCCGAAACACCCTTTTCCACCCGCCCGGGGTAATCCGGCGTGCGAGGGTGCTACACCTCCCCTTGAACACGGCTATAGTGCCCGTACATCTTCTGAAATTCAGAAGAATTCTAGCTTACCCGGCAGGGTGGGATGCCCCAGCGGCTGCTCAGCACAGGTCGGCTCTTGGGCGAGAACTGCTCACGGCTGCTGGGTGCGTTGTCAGACCCATTCCAGCAGCAAACCACCGAGAAAACGCACATATCTGAACTAGGTGGAAAAAGTACCAGCTGCTTCATGGTTTTTTTTTCCTTGATGTCATCAGGCCTTAAATGGTCGCACTCTTTACGATGTCCGAATAAACGCCAGTCGTGCTCTGGGAAAGCCCCGATCTGCCGCTGATGCCGGGACTGCTGCGTGTCTGCACGCTGCCCGAAGCTGGCAACCATACAGGCTTGAGCTGGCAATGAAGCACAAAGCCTGTAGACAGTCAGGTGCCAAGGCACTCACCATGCTCAACACCTTATCAGATATAGGTCCAGGCAGTATTTTTCTCCTGCACCACCAATTAATAGCAGCACTTCCACTGCTTACACAGCCTGCTGCCAGCATTGCGCTGGAAAACACGACCACGGCCATTTATCAGGGTGTTCACGCTGATCCTGTAACACAAGGTGTAGATTATAGTGACTTCTCGCCAGCAAGACATGTCACAGCAACATGAAAACCAGTGCTTGGGCTGACAGATTAAGGGATCTGGTACTATAATCACACCAAACCTCTAAATTAGATGGTGCTACTGAAAGATACATTAATGGCTGACACATTTAAATGCAAGTGAGCTTATACAGTGCCACTCCAAGCAGTGCTTAATCTTCAGGATATTAAGCTGGGCAACGAATACAAGCGGTGTCTAAATTAGGCTGTTTTTTGGTATATTCTTCAGAACATTTAATAAGAATTTAATCATTAAGAACCCCTTGAAGGATATCAGAAAATTCATATAACCAATATATTGCCCAGGTGGTTATAACAGGAACAAGACAGTATGAAACCTGTAAGTTTTTATTTAAAAAAAAAATTAACAGCTTCAGAATAGATCAAATGTAATAACTTCTCCAAAAAATACCAAAAGGTACAGTGTAAAGCGTCTTCTCATTAAATACAAACTAGCATTTTTTGATGCATTGCATCAATGTTTTGCATCTATGTTGATGCAAAGGAATTTTTTTTGTTGCATCCTGGCACATGGAAAATGTATACACTGAAACAGGATGACTGACAACACTTTTATCTATTCAAATTCTAACAGTGGGATATTCTTTCAAAAAAAAAAATCCTACTAGTAATAAAGGAAAAAAACCTTAACACCATTACATTTAGTTTGCTTCTGCTAAGGTATATTTTTCAACATTAAAAATAAGGGTTTAAGTACTATATAGTAGTACTCAAGGATGCACTCTGACTTTAAAACTGCTATACGAGCAAAAGGCCTTCTACTGTCAAATGCTCTTCAATGTTGAAGTTCCCAGTAAATGCTAGTTAACTGGGAATTTGAGATAAAAAGGCAAGGAAACCAACTCTGTAAGAAGTCAAATGTAAATTCTTCAAGAACAATAAAAGGAATTAAATCCACTTCAAACACCATAAACATTTCTGGATGCAGCAAGCCAATTATTCTTTTACCTGACTGTACCTAAATCTCATTGCTATAGAACAGTGTTAAGTTCATCAGTTCCTGGTGTGGAAGCAATTCTGAACACATGCCTCATTTTTAGGGATCATATAAATTCACATTGAGGATGCCCCAGTTATTACCATCCTGTAGATGCTGATGCACAAAGCTAACCTTAAAGCAAGTGACTACATGCTCCTACTTAATGCCTTACATATGCTGGCAAACTGAGGGCTTTCCTCCAGCAACGTTCCCCAGTTTCAGCCAATTTCAAGGTGTCTGACCACTTCTGATCAGCTTCACATCTCACCTCTCTTTGGTATATACAAACAAGTGCCATTAGATTGCTCGCCTCCGGCTATTTTAAGAGCCAGAGAAAACCCTCTGGGGCAAGGTATGCAAGAGGAGGATCCTATGTCTGGGAGGGTAAGGAACTCTACCATACTACTGACTTCCTTGTGAACTCTTGTACTTATTCCTATGAAATTATTCCAAAATGTGAAGTTATTGCATTAAATTTGTGAAAAAAAACTTACAAAAAGAAATAGAAAGCAAAAGTTTAAGAAAAAATAGGACAGACATACTCCACGTACAGAGGTGGATGATGAACTTGAGCTATTTGTAATATAAATTACTCTCATATTGCCTGTGCAGTATTCCTCCAATATAAACTGGACCACTTTTAAGGATAAGAGTAGAATAGTCTCCATCCCAATTACATATTTTGGGTCTCAGCTAACAGCTTTATTTGTGAAAGTGAGGATGCAAAACATTTAGTTTTCAAGAAAGGAAAAAAACTGAACTTCAAAAGCACAAAGAAGTACAATCAATGCTCCCATGAAAAATGCTGCTACATCACTACCAAAGTATTCATGGACTGAGGCTCTGTGCCAAACTGCAGTCCAAAGGAAAGTTCATAGGCAGTCCCTAAAGAACCCTAAAATGGGGTTTGTAATGAAACACTTACACAATCTTTACCTTAACAGAGGGGTCAAAGAACAGGTACTGAGCGCACTCAGAGAAAAAAAAACAACTTTAAAATTTGTGTTTGTGTTTTGGTTGCAAGATGAACCAGAATCAGTGTTTGTCATCAGCTGGGCAACAGAATCTTTTCCAACCAGGTGATGGTGTCATTCCAGTGGATCAGTTTCCCCACTTTCCCCCCCTCAGGGCATCATGTCTTTTAGCATTCAAAGTAAAAATAATAAAGATAGATAGGTCTGCCACCATCTTAGCAAGAAGTCTGGCGAATTTCAGTGACGTATACTGTATTCTTCTGCCCACTTTTATTTCAGTTTCTTAGGTAGGTGGGATCAGTGCTCACGTTCATCTGTCAGGTTAGCCCACTGTTACAAACCGGCTTCCTTTGTTCTGAGACAGCGCTGTTCTTTGCTCCTTCAGGATCCCAAAACGTTCGTTCAACGTCATCCCTGTCTGAAAAATAATTTCATCACAAACGTAAAAGATGTTAGGTTAATTTAATCAAAGTAATGGAGACAAGAATATTTTTTCCCTTATACTGTGCCATCACTTGACCTCACTTAGATTAAAAAAAAAGGCAGGTTTAATTTGATGTCATGATTTCCCACACCATTTAAAAATTAGATGGGACTACACATCAAGAGCTAGCATTTCTCAGAATTCATTAAGAATACACAGTACACAAGGTCAAGACTGAAAGTCTACTCAAAATACCCTAAGTTAAACTGAGGACAGACAGACTGAAAACGGGAACTTTCACCACACTCATTTCCCCAGACAGACTCTACGCAACTTCAACAAATGCAGCATTTTAACCATGGTAACGCAGGTTTCTTTCCAGTCCATCCAGTTGAGGCAGTAGACTGGAGTCCAAAAGTTCAATTAATTTTACAATATAGTAGTAGACTATTTTTGACATACTGCTTATTCATGGAAGGAATAAATCCAGACCGATGCACTGATCCCATGTAGTGTTCTACAGCTGGCAGTAAGAAGCTGATTACAAGAACAGCATCTAACTTTGTCACCCTGTAAGAATTCCTTCAATGATAGCACTAAGATGCCTGCATCATGTCCCCTGTCTTCATGAAACTTGTGAAAAATTGCTCATCTTTCAAGCCTTTACGTCATCACATTTGATTTTTTTTTTCCTAGATGCATAGCAAAAGTTGCCTTATAAATTCAGCTGTCAAGAGTTCCGTGCAGGTTACACAACTGAAAGCAGCTCATCCCTGAATTACACACAGTTGCTGATTCAAGCACAGCAGGAACACCAGAAGGCTTTTAGAAACATTCAACATTTTAAATCCCATTTAAAGCGTGTGGGCATGCAAGACATGAACTAGAGGAACAGGAACAGTGAGTTTAGTTACTTGCTTGAAGTTACATAGCAAGCTAGTGGAAGAACTGGAAGTGGAAACAAGAAGTAGTCACTAGTTCCCTCTTTCTGTCACTAGTGAGTCTAGGAGGAAAGTGCCTGCCTCACTGACTTTTATCTGCCTTGAAATTACTTGCACAGTTAAGGGAAGAAACTGCATTTACCTGTTTTCCAACACTATTAATATCAAACTGCAATGGAACCCCTTTGGGAATCTTCTTCTCTTCAGACTGGTCCCTCTTCATCAAGAATGGTGGCACAGGAGTACGAGTTAATCGTAATTTCTGGGAACTGTGAAAGAAGAATGTTACAAAGGACACAGTGAATATGTGTTTTATGCAATAAAGCCTTAATGATGATAGAGGCATGAATTTTTCATCAAGCCATTTAATCAGGCTGGCTGAATAGCTGGAGGGCACAAATTCAAGAAGGTAAAAGTCAGGCAGAACTATAAAAGGGTAGCATTTGTTATCAGACAGCAAGTGCCCCAGCAGGAAGCGATCTTATCTTTTATATCTCAGTCCTACTGAAAAACACATAATTCGTGGTTAATTATTCCCATAAATACAAAAAATAAAAATTGGTACAGTCTTCCTTACAGATAAAATGCTGCTAATGAAGAAAGCTACTCAAGAGATTTCTGAAGTAAAACACCTCATGAAACAACAGCACCATCAACTTCCCAAAGACAAATACAGCAATGCTTTCTTTCAGCACAACTCTAGCAGTATCTTTATGAATCAAGGAGGAACTATTACCATCACTCATCAACTAGATGCTCATTCATTTTCATTCAGATAGGGGAGGAAAACAGCTGCAATACAGTCTGATTTGGAAGAGTCAGACAAGGTGAAAATCTACCAGCCCACCACTCTTCAACTTTGTACACCACATCAAGCTCCTAACTGGCAGATGTCTTGTGAAATCCAGCTGTGGTATTATTCAAACACAGCTCAGAAGCACTCAGAAAGGGGCCAGATTTAAAAGTCTTCACAAGAAGCTGTGACCTTGAGGTCACCTGAAATACTACCTGCAAGGAACTTGCTAAATGTCTCAGAACAGTGATTTCAGTTATGTTAAGAACATTTCAGAACTTTTTTGAAAACTCACATTGGAGTTATGATTGCTCCTGGATTATCAATGGACACAGTCAGAATCCCTCCACTTGTGGTGGAAGTTCGCCATCTAGTTTGAAAAAACATAAATTACTTACAAAAACATAGCAGAAATTTCAGTACGTCCAAAACACTGGTTAGTAAAGAACGTACAAGCTTTCACAATACAGGCCAGTACAAAGACCACATGCAATCAAACAATCTACAAGAAGCTTCGCTATTGATTCTTGTACCTTTTACATCATCTAAACCTATTCAGGTGAGCGCTACATCCCATGCTGGCAAGGTGTACCAAGACTACAGCACTGACTGAAATGTTCACTTCTTTAAAACATTCCGTTTCCTTGCCACAGGTGCGGCCAAAATGGTCCTCACAGCAAATCAGAGAGGTGACAGACTGCAGGTCTGCGGCATACGCTGCTTACTCAGCCTGTTGTGTTAGCAACAAACAAGTTGCAAAGAGCCTAGCAGGCAGAGAATGATATGAGAAGAATACATAGGGGGAGAGCTGAGTGCCCACCTTGTGACCTGCCTTGCTTACTTCCAAACTGCTTTGTAGGCTTATATGTATATTAAATAAAATGGAAATCACATCAAGAGCTCAGGAGAACATGACATTTGAATTTTTCTTCCAGTCTTATGCAGTATTCATGACTGGTAGAGATTAGTCTGATCCTTTGTAGCTACCACCTTCCCCCTCATTCCTGCAAGCGTCTTATGCAAACAAACTCCTCCTGGTTAAATTAGAAGGTAATGTAGGAAATAACTGAGAATAGGGGGAGGATCACTGTCACTAGGCTGATATACCTACAGAGGAAAAAAACCCCATTCAATTGTCACAGCCAGGAAGCCAGAACTAAACAGAGAATCATACGAGTAACCAAACTGAAGTTTTTCAAATTAAATACTTACTGACGAGTTCTCTTTACTGTCTGATTATCAAGATCATCTGTTGACTGCACTTGGGCCTGCACCTGAAAACACACCGATACAGACATTGGATCTGAATACTGTTTCAATTCCTGTTGTAGCAGATGGCAATACAGAAGTTCAGAAACATAAGTTTAAAGCTGTTTGTACACTGTGGACAAACAAGGTTGTACTTTTAGAGGGACTTCAAAGATAACTATCCTATTACCTTTGTAAGACATTGGAAAGAAATTACTTTAAGAGCACAAAATGATTTAAACAAAGTTGTCAGTGACGGTAACTTAACCAATAAAGAGATGGAAACATTTTTGAGGCCTATGTCGACAAACACACACTACCAAGATACACCAAACTGTTACCAGGCCAGCCAGAAAAACCTGGCTAGTTCCTAACGTGATAAATGTTAACATACATAATATCCAATAAGCCACTAAATCCCACTGCTGTTTTAAAGGACTTCGGTTTTGTTTTTCTTCCTCCTGATCCTGTCTGTAATTCTGCAATACATGTGGATGGAAGACAGCAGCTACCTACAGTCACAACGATGGCAGATGTAGAATGAAGGCACAAAAGAAAACTGAGAACACCACTATCATTCCCTGCACACTCTCTATCTCTTGATCTTACTCAAAATAACTAAAAAATCCTTAAGTAACTAAAATAACTTAAATAACTGAAATAAATAACCCCAAAATAGAAAAAAACACCCCATAATCAGTTTCTAAAACATGTTTCTGCTCTATCCTTCACCCAAAGGCAACTTCTGAAAGCTGCACAGTGCTTTCTAGCATTTACTCTTAAAAGGAAAAATTAATACCTTGCAACTACCCTCAAACACTCTGACAAGTTCCATGCCCCTGCTCTGAACAGCCCAGCTACACTGGAACAGGAAACGAGACTCAATGGGTTACAGTAACTGGAAGAGGACAAGCACATTTCCCTAGAAGAACCCATGCCTATTTCCCAGTTCACATGAAGTTTCTACTCAGATCGGATATTTGAAGTTGAGTCATTAATATCAGTGTTATAGGCTAGCTTAAAACCCGTGGCAAAATTTTGTTGCTGTTTTGAGCAATTTTTATTACCTTCAGGCCCCTTCTAAACAAGAAAGTTGCTTGACGAGTGTCTTTCTGCTGATTTAGTTTGTTCCCAATTCTGGCAAAAGTTGATGGCATGTTATTCCTGTAATATTTATTAAAATATAGTTGTCAAAGGCTCCACAAATAACATCTTAGAGAGACCACTATGAAAGTCAGGAAAGTGCCCAATACATCCCTAATCCCAACACATCCCTCCAATGCTGCCTCTTTGAGGCTGGACATTTCAGTTGCTTCTCATCTACTAGGAACAAAATACATTACCTATAAATGGAGAAATCACTTCTGTTACATAGAAGCTTAGCAATCCTACGTCACAGGACAGCATGGTTATTACTTTTGCTTTTTTACTTTGCTCAGTATCCTCCAGCACTTTAAACATCACTGATTAGATGAAAAAAAAGGATCAGCCTTGATATGTATAAAGACAGTTTGTCTACGGCTTCCACAATAGAGTCACATAGTGAAAATTTTCATCATGGAGACCAATTAAGATGCAGTTCTTAACAGACATGTTAATTCCAGCACAAATAAAACATGCAATAGCTTGCATGAAACTGAAGATGGCACTAGCTTCCACAAAGGCATTTTATTCAGAAGCTCACTAAACCATGGCTGTCACTTCAAAACTACTGAAATCCACATTGTCCATTTCCATATAGGCTGCCTGTGATTTAAATGAAGGCAGAATACCAGGTGCTCACAAACGAGGTACTTCCCAAGTGCTCCACAGAGTAATAAATATCTGGCTTTGTATCAAGACCACGTTTGTCTCATGCTTGGCTTCCAGATTTGTAGAACTTCATACACGATAGTCCTGACCGTATTACTACAGCCAGTACCTACCGTCTTCTTTTGGGCTCAGTCCTGTCAAACAAGACTCACTATGGGAAGTTGTCAAGAGGAGTTCAGAAAGCTGGCTTAGCATTTTACCTTCTGTTTAGCAGGGCAGGCCTCCTGAGGGCTGGAGCTTGTTTTCTCTGTATTTCAGATTGTCTTTGCAGGTTTGTCTTCTTTTTCAGAACTGGGTAATTCCGCTGTGCATTCTTAAGAAACAATAAATATATATAGCATATGCATACTGTATACACAAACATGTTTCCTTCAATTTCTGTTTACAAACTGCATATAGAATACAGTTGGCTTTGCCTACCTGTCCCAGTCTAGTATAATTTGAAAATATCTTCCACACTTTCATGAATTCTATATTCCCCTCATTACCAGGCAAAAAAAAAAAAGCAGATCTTAGCAGTTATTTTTTGATTACTGTATCTCCCTGAACTGACAAAATTACTGTTCTTCACAAATCCAAAAGTAATCCCCATTCTACAATACTTAATGAGATGGAGCAGGTAACAACACACTGGAGGAGTGCAGAAGAGGAAGCCTTAAGTAGGACTTAAGTATTTTGCAAAAACTTCCATTTTTGTAACAGGCACATGTTTCACACCTGCATGTCGGCTGAATCACTGGTTTGTAACAAAGCAATGCAAAGACAAGAAATCCCAGTAGGTGAGCTTTTATTGTAAAAATACAGTAACTACCCCCATACTTGCACAGAACATACTTCTGTACTTCAATTTTCATGACTTGCCACCCAATTAAGTGATAAAAAACCTTTCAAACCTAGTTATTAACCACGCCCCTCAAAACAAACAAGAACTCAGCTAACAGATCCCCAAATTAACAAAAGGACAGATGTCTCCATTTTATATTTCAGCAGCACTGTTCTGAAGTCATTGTGTTTCATTTTTTAAATCTGTTCTTACCTGAACCTTGCAATTGGTTCTTCTTACCTGAAAAACTGCATTAATTACCTTCTCGCTAAGCGGCTGTCTGTTCAGAGGACTAATTCCTTTGCGTGAAGCCATTGCTTTCTTGGCTGCCAAGCCAGTTATAACTCCATAAGAACGCTTCTTCCCTGCTATCTTCTTTCTGCGTCCCAAATGATTTTTACCATAACCTGGAACAAGCATGAAGAGTTCAACAGTTCTTAGCTTCTCATACAGATCACAGTTTTGCTCTAGTTCACTGCACTAATTTCTGTTGAAAGTTTGTTATTTGACATGTCTACAGGGACAACTTAAGAGTCATTCTGGCATAGAGAACTAGCAAAATGCTCCAAAATGGAACTTCATCAAGTGCTGAATAATACAAAACCAAACCAAAATGATGACAAAAAAAGAAAGAAAAACAGCTCCCCACCCATTCAGCAAACTTTAAATTATCAGTTTAATTTAAAGGAAAAAAAAACAGAAAAAAACAACTTCAAAGCTCATTTATTTAGATCAGTGGTTCCCAAGACATGACTTAAAAAAAAAGAATAAACCAATTGGCTTACAAAACCATATTAAACAGTGTATGAATTACATCACATTTAAAGTGTTTTCAATTAGAAGTCTGCATGGCAGTCTGGATGAAACTGAGAATTGAAAACAGCCTTTGAATATAAAAGGCTTGTACGTCTGAGGTCTGTAGTATAAACATCTGAAATCTCCAGTTACAAGGGTTTGGTTAACCCTGTCTGGAGCCATTTAGCTTCATGCTATGAATACAGACCATGCTTCAGTTTTATCCCCAAGTATCATCTCTTTAGAACCTCAGACTGCAGGATAAATTTAAGACTAAGGAGTCTGCTCTACAGCAACAGACACATCTAGCTTTGACATATCTGACTTCATAGGGTCGATAATAAATCTCTGCTTCTTCATGAGACACGAGCCATCACATGAGGTAAGCCATCAATCAGAACCCAGCTTACATAAATTTGCTATGGAGAAACTGCTATATACCCACATTTTGGGATGGTTAACAAATGCTCTTCTTTTCAAGTAGAAAAGCTGAGAAACAGGGTTACTTGGGCTGAAAGGGACCTCATGAGCTCTCTGTACAACCTCAAAGTTAGCTCAGGCTGCACAGTTGCATTCTGTGTATCACCAAGGACAACTTTTATTTAAATGAACAATGTTCTTCTCTCTATTTCTCCCCTCAAAAGCTGAAAACAGTCCCAGCTCAAGTTCCGCACTTCTTTCTAAAGAGTTTGGCAGCCACTTCTAAAACCACAAGGAAATGATGCTGTTGATCATTTGTGGTTTCTGTAGCCGTCCACAAACAACAGAGGATTTGCTACTTATCAGAATAACTTCAATGGCAATAATAGAGAAGCAATAAATCTATTGGTCATAAGCTACCAATAACTAGAACGCTCAGAAGAACTATTTAATGATACCTTCTGCTCAAAAAACAATATAAAAGAGGTTTGCTTTCAATGGGAGAAAATATGTGGAGCTGTATAGGAGGGAGCAGTTAAAGCTATTCACAATGTTTCGACGTGTCATGAATCTGGCAATTCTGGGAAAAAAAAAAGTTTGCTTTCTCCTAGAACAAGGGCAGGCAAGGAGGCAAAGTTCCAAGAGAGAAAAGTAACTGCCAAGATGGTTATTTGGAGTTTTATATTTGCAGCTCAAGTTCCTCCTAAAATTCTAGATTCTAATACTTGCTTCTTTTGTGCCCTTTGGATCATAAACCATCGCATTTGACAACTGCGGTCATAAACAGAAGCCTACATGTTTGATAATCTACAACAAATTCACTTACTCTTTCACCTACACAAATATTTTTACACTTGGGCTGACTGATGTAAAATATTTTCCTGCACTGTCACCAATTTCCTAAAGACGCACAAATTAAGTAACACTGCTATGCTGGCCTGTATAAAAAGCAAAACTCCCCTGAGTCCTGAGCAACACAACATTCCACTGATCCCCAAAGGCATTTCTGTCTACAAGCTGCTGCTACAACAAATATTAAGCAATGACAAAGATAAAATGGGGATTGCTGTGAATACACCAGACAGATGTGTATTTGTTTTAAATGAATGCTACTAAACAAGAAATTGCATGTATTACCTTAAATACTTCATTAGCTTGGACTGAGGTGGTAAGCGTTCTGATTAGACAGTATTTTTCCATATTTTGATAATCCAGTGCTAAAAAGGTACTTTTCAAAATTAAACATAAGCAAAACCAGTCTATACTTCAAGCAGGTGCTAGGCCACATACTAGACTAAAACCTGGGAATCATTTTAGAATATGACTCCCATTTATGAAAAAAAAACCTGACAGTTACTCAGGGCATCTACAGTAAAGCTGTTATTGTGCATTCTTCCTCTCTTCACTCCCTGTCTATATGACTTTTTTTTTTCCACTTTTGTATTCCACTGTAAAAACATTGGCTTAAGAAGGCTGACAGGGTGCTTCCTTTGCATCCCAAGGTCTTAACAAGAAAAGCTGACTCAGACACTCTGCACTATCCATTTCTATATCCCAGAGGCAGCATTACAGTCTGCAGTAACAGCTGTTTTGGGGAGGGCTACTAGGAGAATTCTACCTAGCAAATATAAATATGCTGGCTCTTTTGCACAAAGCTCTGAGCTCTGGCAAGGCCTCCACATTTCCCAATATACAGGCTTTGGCATAAGCACTCTTTCTATCCATGTCTGAGAAGGGATAAAGTATGAACACAATTTCCAAAATTAAAATAAATTTAAAAAATCAGAAAGCAAGCCAATCCTTCCTTGAGTCAAATAGAGTCCATCAAGCACCTAAGCTCCTTGTTGGCCAAACGTGTCAATGACTTTCTCACACTGAATCAAAACCACACATAAATGGATCACAAAGAACTGAATTATAATCAAAACTGTATATGACACTATTTGAAAGACACCTGAATTGACCATACATTTTCATTAGGTTACATTTCAGCTCAAAAAAAAAATATTGCACAACCCACATTGTGTTTGACTTACACACCTTTCTGCTGTTGGATTCCCCACTTGGAGCCTGGTGTCCTGAACTGTCGAGTTCGATTCTGCTGAAGCCCTCTTTTCATTTTGGGGGAATACTGTTTTCTCTCTTCTTTCTTGTTCAGTTTAATTATATCATCTGTAAGCAGAAAATAAAAAAGAAAGATTTGACACATTGCAGACAGATTCTACTCCTGAAGAAAACACCCTGCCAGGCTGGAGTCATGAGAAACAGACCAGTCGATCTTGCAAAGCCAGAACATAAAAATTAAGGTTCCAGAAATATCTCTAAAAAACATCCAGTCCCTGTTAGTCTTACAGTACTTTCTTTATAATATAATGCCCTAGACAAAGAGAAGCAGTTGCATACATCCAGAACATCCAAGAGACTTGAAAGATCGTGGCATTCAGCCCAGCATGAAATCTTAAATTGAATGACTACATTAGTTTTTGTATACCA
The DNA here is from genome assembly GCF_013368605.1 of Nyctibius grandis. Taxonomy (NCBI): domain Eukaryota; kingdom Metazoa; phylum Chordata; class Aves; order Nyctibiiformes; family Nyctibiidae; genus Nyctibius; species Nyctibius grandis. Next base: position 11,366,813 of record NC_090665.1, read on the forward strand.
TTAGAGAGAAGGTAATCCCACCACCAACAGGCTCTGCAGATTCCAGACAAAATGTCAATTCAAGCCTTAGTTCTTTCATCCTAAGTTGCTTAAGAAAAATCACACAGGAAGAACTCAGTCTATCAATTATCTTCACGCGTTCACTGAGGTTGAGATGATGGGGAAAAAAGCAAGCAAGACTTCTCTCCCCAGGTATCTGCAATCCAAACCAATCATCTTATCTATTGTCCAGGGAAACAAATTATTAATTGGTTTAAGAACATGCATAAGATAATAAACTCATGAAAAGCAAACAGCAGGTCTGTCAAGTGCAAATCATGCCACACCACTTTGGTTTCCTTCACTGATCTGGTAGCTGGCTCAGGAGATAAGAGTAAAGCAATAGATGTGGCATTCTTTTGACTGTTAGCTTGTTTCCAAAAACACCATAAAGGAAAACCTCAGATTATGTTTACTGCATCTGGATCAGGAGAGTACAACTGATAAAAATGGTATGTTTCAACAGGGAGCTACCACAAACACACAGACATCCTTTTTTGAGTCGGGGAGAAATAGGAACGGGGTTACTGTGTTTAACAGAGTTCAAATAGACTTGGATGAGGCAGAACAGAGAAAACCGCATAAAAAAAAAGAAAATTAAAAACCCACAAGATTATTATCCAATGTTTTGTACCCTGCTGAAGTTAAAGCTAAGAGAAAATCAGCTTATTTTGCTGCAAAAATGACTGAATATTCAGAAAAAATCTACTAGGATAAGGAATACAGATAGAGGTCACTCAGGGTTTGATTTCTTCAGAATATTCTTTACCAAAGGGATCATTCCTAGAGCAAGGATTCCCAAACTACCCTTTTTACATGACGAAGGAAACCAAAGCCACTTCAAATGGCAACAGCAGTACTCAATCAGGAGCATTATTTGAACTTAGGACCACTAAAAAAATCGATGTTCAACAAAAAGTAAAACTTCCAAAACTGTTAGAGCAGAATATGTAGTTCTGTGTAATGGCTGCTGCCATTCCTACGTACCTGTGATACAAAACCACCATGTTCAAAGAGCACGGATTCGTGCTTCACAGTTCATCTGCTCTGCCTTAAATGCCATTTTTGCAAGTTAGTTGTTGCTGCACACAGGGTTACAAGTTTTTAAATATAAGAATGTACACGTCAGCTATTCTCTTACTTGGGCAAAGGATATCTTGCACTTTATACGTGTTAGATGAGACACGCTGAAACATTCTCCTATCTTGGCCTGAGATCAGAGATCAAAACTATAGCCAGAACAGCAGAATAATCTGGGAACATTATCAAACTGGAAGTTTAGCTTTACGTTAGTTGCACATAACACACTAGCAACAACAAGTTTAATCTTTATTACTACATGAGAAAATACTCAACATTAAGATCTAGATCTTGAGATTTCCTAGATTAATGTTGTGTCACTTTTTTTGATATCACGACAGATATGGGATTGAATCTTATCTTTGTTTTCACCAGACCAGAACTTTGACTTAGCGACTGTAGGTGTGGATGACACTGTTCTCAGGCAAATTACCCTTGAGAGGAAACAAGCTGAGGGGCACACCCACTCACAACAGCTTCTTAAACAAAACGTCACTGTGACACCACAACAGTCCTTTGCAATCTGCTATTACTCAATGTCCACGACACGTAGCAGTGTCTAACTGAAAGGTTAATTTGGTCAAGTGAGAAACATTAGAATATATGAAAGTAGAACTAGCCACTCAGAATCAATAACTATTAATCTCAGTAACCTTGGAAATAAAAATTCAGTGTGCTATAAGTAAAAATAGATTTATAGATTTATATGAATGCTGTAATGCTACTCCACATTCAGACAAACTCTAAACATCAGTTCACTAGTTATCTCCATTGCCAAAACAAAGAACTCCACTGGATCATTTACAGAAGGAAAAATTGTACAAATCATCTTATTTTAAGGCAGTCCACAAAGGCCGAGTCTACCGTTAACATTCTAGTTCAGATCGTGATTTAACTTTTTAAAGCAAGTCTCCTGATAGTACCTATCTACCATGCTCTGGTAGCGTCATGAAGCAGTCTTGGAGTGTACAAAACCAATTTTTTTTAATAAAACTAAACTGGAAGATGCACTTCGAGAACACCCCAAATGTGTCCCAAGCTGTTAAGGGGACTCTGCATAGGACGAGAACTACTCTGAGATACCTCTTTGAAACACATATAGTGTGGACATCAGGTTCTCAGATACACTCGAGACACAGCTCTACAGATGTTGCTGTGCGACTTTCTAACACACACCCAATGGGAGGGCAGGGGAGAAAGGGGTAGATTGTCACAGGAAACTACGTGGTAGAGACAACCATCACGCTGGATCTGACTGGGAAGTGCTGCAGAGGGGTTACAAAGGAGACTTGCCATGACCGACTTCCAAACCTGGGAAGGAAAAAAGGCAAGGCCGGCCGAGCTGCAACCTAACCGCCCCCGCCCCTGCAATTACGAGCCCTGGGACGCTCCCCCAGGGCCACCCACAAAGGCCCCGGGCACCGCAGGCCTGACTGGTGCCAAAGGCACGCAGCGCCCCGGTCGTCGGCCTGCTCCGGACACCCAGATGGAACAAAGGGGACCCACCCCGCTGAACCCGGCCCCCCCTAGCTAGGGACAGCGACCGCCCGGGCCCAGAGCCCTGGGAGCCCCGCTGCCCCCGGGGATACAACCGGGCCTCCCCTCCCCGCCACGACGGGCCCGCAGGCCCCCGAAGCCCTCGCATCCCGCCCCCCGCCGCGCTCTAGCTGTGGTAGGGTCCTGCCCCCCCGCCCCGCGAGACTTGGCGCAGGCCGCCTCCCTACGCCCCGCGTTGGTTCCGCCCGCGCCGGTGCCCGGCAAAGCCCGTTGGTTCGTTCCGCGCCTCCCCCCCGGCCCTAGCACTTGGTTCAGCCCGCGCCCCTCCACCCTGTCCCCCACAGCGGCGGGCCCGAGGCGCTCTCCTCACCGAGGGACATGTCGATCTTCTCCAGGCTGTCGCTGCTGCCGTTCCGGGCCCCCGCCGTAGCCGAAGAACCCGAAAGCGGCACCGCAGCCCCAAACCCGCTCATGGCTGCCCGCAGGACCACCGCCGCCTCCCCTCACCGCCTCAGCTAGCGGCCAGCGCGCATGCGCTGGGCGCGGCCGCGCATGCGCCGCAGCCGTCCCCACCCCGGCACCTTGCGCATGCGCAGTAACCTCTCCTCGCCCCTGGAGCAGACGCCTGCGCCGAGGAGAGGAGCTGCGTCCCCTCTGCCACCCCCTCCCGCTCGGGAACTGGCGCGCTGCCCCCTGCCGGCCGGGAGGAGCAGGTACAGCGGGGGCGGGAGGGGTCCGGGCGGGGGGCGTCCCGGCCCTGTCCCCCCGCGTCGCCTTTGGAGCTGCCGCCCCCGGCACCTGCACTGCCGCGGGGACAGCGGGTGTCCTTGGGAAGGGTGAGGGCCGTCCTGCCACATGGGCCTGGGGCGAGGGGGGCCGGGGAGCGGCGGGCGGCGCTGGGAAGCAAGGCTGGTGGTGGCGGGGCGCCGGTGCGGCCGGGGGCTGGGGGGACAGGGCGGTTGTGCCGCAGGGCGCGGAGCCAGGGGCTGGCCGAGAGCTGAGTGACTGCGGAGGGGCTGCGGGGTAGGGGAAGGGTGCTCGGCTGAGCAGCTGAACGCGAGATGGCTTTGCCTGCGACCCCCGTGCAATGAAGAGAAAGAACCTGTTCTGTAAACAGCCGAACCAACGCAGGGTGGTTTCCAACAGAATTATGCCTCCAGACGTCAAACAGCAGGGTTCAAACTAGGTTCCTATTTCAAAATATCATGTTAGGCTTAAAATTGCTATTTAAAAACAAAACAGTATTACCACTGACGTTCTGTTTTCTTTGGGTTCTTTTCAGAGTTGTTATCTTCTCCAGCTCTTGGTCAGAATCCCATGATTCAGAAATTCAGAAGAGAAATTAACAATTTGGTTTTTGAACAAGGAATCTAGTGAAGCCTTTTCCCCCGCCCCCGTGCATTTGCATTCTTTGGAGCTGTGTGTATTGTTGGTGGGTCAACAGTACACACGTACCTAGTGGTCAGCCTGCTGCTGCTGCAGGAGTTGTAACAGGGCTGGGATATACCTCTGTTTTACACAGCGGCACTTCCTTCATTTGCCACTCTCTTTATTAAGTTTCAGAGATGATAATTATCTTTGAAATCTCTACATTTTGCTCACAGTTGGTTGAAATTGGTCAGTGAATTCCAGAGGTAGTAAAGGAAGGAGCAGATGGGCAGATGTGATCGCAGAGGCTGGACTTCCTTCAGAAACCAGGCAGTAAATGCTGAAAGGAAAACCCGTACCAATTTCTCCCGCTCACAATGGTCACCAGGCATTACGGTCCACATCCCCCGAGGGTTCTCTGGGAGCTGTGCTGAAGCTGCCATTCAAAAGTTGACCTGCCTTGGCCTTCAGTAGGCTTTGCAATGTGACCAAAGGATAGCTTGTTTTAGGGTTTGACTGACTGCCTCCAGAGAGGGGGAGCTCCGTACCAAGACTCCAGGGACTATGTTGCAAACACACTTGGGCAGGAATAAATATTTCCATACGCACAACCTCCTCCTTGCAGTAGGAACACTCCCACGTTTCACTAACTGCGCACATACTCCGTATGCTCGTTTGCTAAAATAAATACTCTGTGGCAAACGCAGTATCCTCAGCACCCAACACACAACTAACTCTGCATGTGTGTAATCCCTGGCACAGCTCTGTCCTCCTGTGCTGGGAGGCACCTGCACCTAAATATCACCCAGGCCTTTGCCCCCTTCCCGCAGAACTGGAGAGCTTGCTAGGAGTATTATCGTGAAAAGCAAGAAAGAGGAGAGAGTTGAGGCTTTCTGGCCTCTGTCCGCTACTACCCATTGTTGACAAGGCCTTGTTCTCTCCATTTATGCTCTTTATGCATCCCTTGCCTTTTAAAATAAAGCTGATAACGTGCTCCTGGATGTTCCTCTTGCTGCTTTCTACTGGCTAGAAAAGAATGGATCACTTGCTGTCATAGGACATCTTCAGCTAGTCAGAGATTTTCCCTTCGAGCAGGAGGAGCTCATGACCATGGTGCTGGAGGCTGTGAGTTCCACCCCATTTTCTGCTCTGTGTTCTCCATGTGCTGCATAACTTCGGACATGGAGTCGTGGAGCCACAGATCTGATAATTTATGCATTTTCCTCCAGATGACAAGTGGGATTTGATGACAAGTGGGACTTGAGGTTCTTAAAGTCAGGCTACATTTCTAAAGGGAAGATGCTATTGCCAGACGACCAATAAATACTAATAATAGAGGTGTCAAATAAAAGATGTATTTTTAAAAAAAAATTAAAACCAAATTCTGTGATGCTATAGGGTGCAGCTCCATCTGGTGACTGTGTCACACTGATAAACAAATGCTCTGTTTACCCAAAACAAATATGCTACCTGCAAAGGTGGCAGATGCTGCCTGCCCTCGTGACAGGTGGAAATCAGACAAAATCCAGATTGTACCACATCCATGGGTTGCATTTATTATCCAAACAGGACACCAGCTGTCTGCTCCTCAGCACAACAGAAAACCAAGCACAAGTTCTGATCCTGCAGAGTATTTTTCTGCTGTCTTCAAAATGGATGAAATGCTGTGGGGATCATGGAGGCAACTGTGCAAACATCAGCTCTTGGTTTTCTGTCTGGCTCTTGGGATTGTGTCAGCATCTAGCCAAGTGACAAAGCTTCCCTGTGGCATTGACAGTTATAAAGAACTAGTCCTTTAACTGTATAAAGTACTGTATGACTGCAGCCCTGCTGAGTTTGTATGCACTGTAAGAAGACAGTGTGTTTAAAGCATCCACAGGCTGTAGTAAATGTTGGGGCTGGTTCTTTCTTGGGCCTTTCCCAGACTCTTCCTGAGCACCAGTTGTCTCGGTACACTGTGGAGGAATTGCAGACCAGCTGTTACTTGCTGAACATCCTAGCTGAAATTCCTGGGAGGAGATGTTAAAATTACCAAGCAGAAACCACACCCAAAGAATTGGGTACTAAATGCACTCATAGATTTAAAGGCAGAGGGGACCATCTAGTCCAAGCTCTATGTCGTGAGTTGTGGCATATCACACCTCCATTGATCCCAGAAACAGCTGAGCTATCCAAGTGCATCTTCCAAATGAGGTCTCTGCTTCCCCAGGGGCACAGGCACTATCCCTATTAAAAACAGCTTCCTATTCCTCACATGAAATTGTCTGTCATCTACCAATAACTTCCAATTCTGCTTTCTCTGTGAGGTACTTTCAATAAGTAAAGAACATTGAGTGGATACCTGACTTCATGTCACCCAAAGCTTCCCCAAACAGCAATCAGGTCTGTGAGATTCCAAATTCTGCTACTGTACAGCAAAAGGGTACATATACGCTCTCATATGTTTACAATTGTTGACCTCTGTTGGCACTCCTCAAATTTACACTGGAGGATTAATCTCCAGTTCAGCCTCAGCACGGTCCCAGAAGCTAACACATCTGTGTCTGACTACAGGCTCTGTGTGATCAGGCTTATTTTTGATGGAATGATTTTTTATATGCTCTCTAAACCGACATGGGCATTGACAATAGTTAAGTAAACAGTGTCTGTAAGTAACACATGCAAAACAACATAATGAAGCAGGGGAAAAGGAAAGATTTTTCTGAAGAAAAGAAATTAAAAAAACTCACTGTTAAGCAACATCCAGGCTATTTCTGACTTCTGGAGCTAGAAGAATCTTGTAATTCCTGATTTAGGAGCTAAATTACATCTGTCAGCTTCATCTGCATGCTCCATTTCACCAGGCATGGTCATCTAATGATGATCACAATAGTCTTGATGACTTGATTTTCTCCAATATTTTTACTGTGAGAGTTGACACAGTCTGATGCCCCGATACCAAACATGCTGTGTACAGCCAGTGTTTTCAACCTGTGTGATCAGTGCAGTAGGCTCTATGCAAGAAAATTTCCGCCTGACTGACAAGCACACTGGAAGTTGTTGTTCCACACTTGTATACAATTACTATGTATGGGGAGTCCTAGTCTCTTAATTAAGTGCCTTCTGAAAAACATTTTGTTGTTGTTATTGCTTTAAGAATAGCAGTATAGAACCCTGTTCCGCCAATGCTGCTTAAGTACTGTACTGGTAAAATAAGCCACATAGAAAGTGTCATGTCAAGGGGTGTGTGTGTCTTCATGTACGCGGCGTCAGTGAGCAGCGTATATTTATCATTAAAAGTAACAGTTATAGGACATTTCCACTGTGCAAACAAGTACCTTTGGTTTCTGACGCATCAAACAACTCCAGAGACATAGCTGGGTTTTGTCTCCTGTAATAATTTGTCATTGACTCCTCTCAATCTGATGGCAGCAACATCACTTTTTCCTTTTTCAAGTTTTGTTTCACTGCTTTTTAGTGGAAAGTACCTAAAATTTGCAGAATTTTTCACATCCTCTTTACTGTGGGCAACAGAACAGAAACCTCTTTCCATTTCTGTGTCTCTGCTGGTACGTTCAGTGAGCTGTCCCTCACGGATGCATTGTTTATTTGGTTTTTTCCTTGCCATCACAATTGTCTCATCACCTCTGATGCTGGGTTTGGTGAGCGGTTATCTCAGCAATTACTGTGGTTTTACACTGTGGTGCAGCTAAACCCCAGCGCAAACACTTTACTCAGAGCGCTGGCAGTAACCCGGTTAGCAGCTCAACTTTTAGACGTTTTGTATCGCGTAGGGGCCCTACAGCAGCCAAAGCCACACACCTGTGCGTATGTGCCCAGAGGGGTGACGGCCGGCTGGAGGAGCCCGCAGCGGGGCCCGCCGGCCTCGCCCGCCCCGCTGGCAGCCATGCCTGACAGGAAACCTGAGGGCCTGTTGCTCCCTGCTCACGCAGGGCGTTGACTCACGGGGCATTAGCGCTGTGCAGGCGGCAGCAGGGCTGTCGAGAAGGCGGGAGGCACCGAGGGCAGCGCAAGGCTCAGACGTGGGAAACTAACGTGAAACGCCCGCCATGGCGGCCGGCCCCCGCCTCAGCGCGGGCGCGCGCGGGGCATGCCGGGAGCCGTAGTTCTCCCGCCGCGCGATGCATGTCGGGAGCTGTAGTTCGCGGCGGCCGGGCGGGGCGGGCGCTCGCTCCCACGTGACGGTGGCGCGGCGGCAGCGGGCGGCGGCGGGGCCGCGGCCGCGCGCGCCCGGGATGGAGGTCGGGCCCCGGGAGGGGCGCGCGGAGAGCAGGTGGGGCGGCGCGCGGGGGGCACGGCGTGACACGGCGGGGGGCGCGTGCGTGGGGGCAGGACACGCCGGGGAGGTGCGAGTGTACCGGCGGACAGGGCCGGCGGGGAAGGCGTGACACGGGGGGGTGCGGGGGCACGGCACGCTGCTCCGCCTGCGTGTCCGTGCCGGGGGCGTGGGGGAGCGTGTGCGCTGGCACCAGGGGCGAGACACGCGTGGGGCAGGGTCCGGTGTGTGCACAGAGGGTGCACGCGTGGGGTAACGGGGTGTGTGTGCAAGTTACCGAGGACACGGCGGGGAGCACGGGGTCTGCGTGCAAGAACACGCGTGGCAGCGGTGCTGGTGTGCGCCTGGTGCCTGGGAAGCGCTGGGGGTGCCCCTGGGGAGCCCGTGTCCTGTGTGTGTGGGAGTGCGTGGCGGGGGTGTGCACACGCATCACCAGGGCACGGACGGGGGTACCTGGGGGCAATCTGGGAGGAAGCAAACCCCCCGTGCCGGGGGGATCGGTGCTTGCAGAGCGTGCCGGCTGCCACGGTCCCTCGTGGGGACACAGCACGCGGTGAGGTGGGCTGTTGGAGAGGTGTCACCCACCCGGGGCCAGCGCATCGCTCTGCTCCCTGCCCTGGGCAAGTGTCTCGGCCACTGGAGGGGTAGTGGTGGCCACAGACGTGTGCCCTCCGCACCCGATGCTCTGCCTCCGCTGTGGTGGAGACAGCAACTCTGCATCGGCCGTGGCGGGGATGGCGGCTGCCCAGCCTCTGCCTCACACACGTCATGCTTAGGGGTGAAACCGTCCCACCCCGATGCTACGCTGCCTTTCCAGTGGCTCTGCAGCTTTCGGGTTGTGTCCCCTTACCGTCCTGGCAGTTGGGTGCATCGCCCCTTCTAGGTGCTGAAAAGAAATCTTCAGCTTCTCTTTATTTCTGAAGGCGAGGCCCTGTGCCTGCACGTGGCTGGCGGTGAGGACAGCCATGCTGCGGTGGCTTCGTCTGCGTGGTCTTCGTTTGCACTTTAGGCATGGTTTTTCTTGTTAGCCTTTACAAATGCAGCGGAGGCTGTTCCCTGGAGGTGTTGTGATGACGAGTTCTGTTTACTTCAGGGTTTTGCATGTCTTCAGCCTATGCTTTGTGCTTCGGTGTTGCCCTGGTGCTCACGAGCGCAGGGTGGATGTCGGATGGAAATGGGAGTGTTGGCTGGGGAGGAGGGAGCAGCTGAAACTGGATATGGGAGATTCCTTATCTGAGGGGCTCGGCTGGCCGCTCTGTTCCTGCCAGCAATATCAGCCGGGAAAATGCTACCGGTGCTTTTAAAGCTATAGTGCAGGTTTGGGGTGCCTTTTGATTTGCATGGTTCAAGCTGTTCTCTCTCTTTAGCTAACGTTTCAGATCCAGCAGGTTCTGAAGGGTAATAGGAATTGACTGCATTCACTTCTTTTTCTTTCCAGAATCATCTTTGTGCATTTTCTTGCCTTTGCAAGTGCAGCTCCTGCACTACCAGACTCTACCGTTGTGTGACTAATAGGGCTGACATGGTGCCACCCCCAGCACTCCCCCGGGAATGAGGAGGGCACCGTCCCCTCCGGTGCTGGCACACGAGGGAGGCTGTTTGTTCTCCTGGCTGTCACTGGTGCGCTGGGGAGGATCCTGGCATGGGCCTTGCACAGCCTCGTTGTCCTTTGTGCAAATGGTTTAGCGTTTTAATTCCCAGTGAGGTGCCATTTCACTATAGATTGTGGCTGTGACTGATAGCGATAGGATAGAGGTCACTGGATCCATCTTCCAGGGCATCACGGGAAGCACGGGAGCAAAAGTTATTTTGCTGAAGTCCATCCTTCTTCCAGGGCGGGAGAGGAAAACGAGGATCTCGTGCTGCCTTTTGCTGTCTCTCCTCTGAAGCACCAGGTCTGAACTGCATGGGGGAGCAGGGGCTGTAACGCTGACGTCCATCGAGGCACGGCAGGGAGGATAGTGCTGTCCTGCTGCGCTCTCCGTGCCTCGGAGCGATGGGCGGGTGGTGTGGAATGTGTGCTGGGAGCGATGGAGGAAGGTGAGCGACTGGGCCTGGGGAGGTGGGCTGCCGTGGGGTCTGGTCTGCCTGTCACTGCCTCTGCTTGTCGCAGGCAGGTCCTGTGCAGCTCGAAGCCCGACAGAAGGTATACTGGGTCCACAGGTTGTGGTCATCTGCTTGTGGGAGGCTTTGCCAGGACGAGCCCACAAAACTTATTTACCGTGCTGGGGGGAAGGCTATAAACCACCTTTAATCCCTATTTTCTTCCCTTGTGCAGAGCAAGGTTGCCCCGGCGAGCAGCAGGTCTGGGCTGCGTTTGCTGGGGGAGCCTTTTGTGGCGGTGCCCCCCGGGCTTAGTACAGGTCCAGCCTTTTAGTACCGGCTCACGCAGCCCTGCATTTCGGTTTCCCAGCCAGCCTGCTTGGCTCTCCCCGCCTGGACGCTGCAGGGCTGACCTGCTGGGCTGGCAGAGCTCTGCTGGCTTCCTCTGCCTCGTCAGCCGCTCCCTGTGGCTGCAGAGGGATTGCAGAAGCCAGCCGTTCTTTTAATCCTATTTCCCAGCAGTGCCGAGCCTGCTGGAGGAGCGGGCGCGGGAGCCCAGGGAAGGGGCTGCTGGTTGTCTGGGAGACCCGGGGACGGCGAGGCAGGAGCAGGCTGTGTGCGGCGGCGAGTTACACGGCCCCTTCGGGATCTGCAGGAGGAACAGACAGCCGGCACAGGAGTGTCCTTGGAGATCTGGCAGAAGTCCCTCCATGACCTCGGCATCCTCAGCCCAACCTCTTTAGCATGCTGAGAAGGATCGAGAGACTCCTCCAGGTAGAGGACAGGGTTCAAGCGGCCACTTCTAGATGCCTCCTGCAGAGCACAAGGAGACACACAGCAGATTGTTTGCAGGAAATATGAGCTCCATTTATACTTTTTTTTTTTGAATACTAGCTACCTGTGTGATTCTGTTTTGGAAAGTAACTAGGGTTTGGTTTTATTTTAAATGAAGAAGGTCACCTGAGTCAGCAGCATGGCTCCCTGCCTCTGCTGTGAGTCACTTTTGCTGGCTTGGACCAAGAGAAGGCATGGAGGGGCTGAGAAAGTCTTGGGTGAGCAAGAAGCATTGCCCTGTCGTCATCATCAGCAGTGGCATCAAGAAATTTCTTGTTCCAAGACTGGATTCTGTCTTTTATTGCTGCAGTGCAAAAGCTTCAGCTATATTTGGAACAGTTCCTGACCATGGGTTGATGTCCCTGTACCTGGAGATAGAGTTTATGGTGGTAAAGGAAGGAGACCCAGCACCCAGGCTGAGTTTATGGAGCTGGTGGTTAAAATTGGAGGCTGAATCAGAACTGGAGGTCATTTTTAAGGAAGGAGAGGGATGCGTCTGAGGTCTCACTGGTGATCCACCAGCGATGGCCCCTGCAGACACCCTCGGCCCTTCTGGCTGCGGGACCAGGCTCTGCTAGAGCAGGAGAGGAGAAGCACGCGTGGTTCTTGCAGGGGAAGCCTCACTTGTGTACTGTGACCTCTCTGGGGTGTGTTGCTCACTTTGCCCTTCCTGTAAGTCAGGGTGTTTTCATGATGGGGTTCGAATTGGCCTTGCCCTGTCTCAGGCCTTCTTTAGCACTAGCAAAGGAGAATTCTCTTTATTCAGGAAAACCCAAGCAGATTTCTCTCCAAACACCTGCTGAAATGGGGAACTTGAGGGCAGCTGGGACTCAGGCTTTCTCCATCCCTCCTGGCAGCCCAGGCTCTGTCAATGGGAAGGGAGCAAACCCTGCTGCTAATTCAGGGTTAATCCACGAGTCCAGTTCAAGCTGAAATGTTGAACAGCACAGACAGCTGTGCTGTCTCTCGACTTCCCTGCCACCTGCAACCCAAGTACATGGGTCTTCGTTTCTTCAACCGTGTGTCACTGTGTGCTTTTCATCATGCATCATGTTCCAGCCCAGACACAGCTGCGTTTTGGATGTCAGCAGGGTCCTTACATCCAACTTGTGAACTGCTTTGGGCCCACAACTCCCCTGGGATCCTCACTGTCTTACTGGGGTTTAATTCTCTTTTGGTAGCTTCTGCATCACCTCTGCAAAGGTGCTTTCATTGTGCTGCTTGTTCCCTGTGTGCTTCTGAGTTCAATGTTTTAACATTTTGAGGTTATTTTGTTTGAGGGTTACTTAAGCTGTGACTCCATTCTGTTGGATCCTGGTTTCCTGCCTCCGGGGAGATGCGCAGCTCCTCCTTTAATGAGGCAGGTTGTTCGGTAAGGCACGACTCTGCGTGTCCTACCCCCACATCCTTGTGCGCATTGCCTGCTTTTTATAGCATGAAATAACATGGGAGGGAGTTTCCCTGACTCACTGACTTGGAAGATCAGCAGCGTGGCTGAGCTTTCACTTGCATTTCCTAACTCTGAGTGTTAGAAATACCTTGGGGAGGAGCTGGTGAACTTTTGAGCTCAGTGGCTGCAGATGCTCTTTGACTGGGGACCGGCGATGCCGCCCAGAGTGGCATCACCTGTCCCTGGTCAAAGAGTATCTGCATCCCTCAGGGCAGGGATGGGAAAAGCCCATAAGTTCAGGGGAATGGCTGGATCGGTTTTCTGTGTCTCCCCAAGTCAGATCACCTTCAGGAAGCTGCTTTTGCTTTATATCCATGCTTTCTTCTTCAGTCTGTCCTGAGATAAAGCCTTGACCATGCGTGTTAGTCTAAGTACATCATAAACACATACGTACTTCTTTGTGCATTGCAGCTCTGGTTTAGAGCTCCTGTGCTGTCAGGGTGACAGGCTTTGCTTTGCTGATGGAATGGGTTGGCTTCTGTGTGGTTTAAGCTTCAGTGAGCCTTGAAAGTGGTGAGGTTTCCCTGGGGAGACCTCATGAAGGCGGTGGTTGGGGAGCTGGAAGTAGAGCCAGTATTTGATGATCTGCTTGTTCACTTAATCAGTTTGGCAACAGCAAACAAGTTTCGAAAAGAGAATATTGGCAAGAAAAGCTTGTTTTTAAGTATCAGGATTATGTTACTTTTTAGTGTCCTTCTCTGTGCAGCAGGAGGTGTGCAGCTCACACTTTCATTCACAAGGGATGAAAATGAGAGCAGTTTTAAATAATGTTGTTTATTTTAAATTTGTTTTCATTTTTTTTGTTTGCTTTGGAAATCCGACTTGTTCTGGGCAGTGAGAGGAATTAACAGCTGAAGCCCTGGCTTGTTTCTTGCCAGTTGAAAGGTTGGACTTTGATTCCAAACTGTTACCCCCAGTGCTTTTGTTAACAAACCCTGCAGGTGCACGTTGTTTTGGCATTTACACCCCCAAATATACCTTGCAACATTCCTGTTGCTTCCGAGAGAGTGGCTTCTGTCTGAATACATGTTTCTGATAGCTGCTGTTCCTCTGGCAACACTGTCAAGCAGCTTGAGTGGGGACCTCAGTCATCCAAAGCTTCCTTCCCCAAAGTTGCTTTTGCATAGGCAAATGATGTTACCTCTCTGCGCCATTGCTCCCGCTTTATGGCAGATAATGGTGACTTCTTGCTGTATGCAGGGCAGCCGAGGGGGTTGGTATTGGTAAGAAATGCTGTGCAAGCTCTAGAGTACACCTGCAGTCTGCAGTTTGCTAACCTCTGTCCAGAACATGATGAATGCTTTTGCAAGAAAGTCAACTTGTGCCTACAGCAGCTTGGGGTCCGGAGAGCAGCTGTACGGAGGGAGATGCAGATGAGGAGCTGCGGAACTCGGAGTGGAGCACCTCTGCGTCCTGGCAGTGCTGGAGTGCTCAACGCGGTGCGTGTTGCTCGGGGAGTGCTGCTCTCTGTAAATGCAGATGGTGTCTGTTAGATGTGGTGGACATCGTGCCGTTGCCTTACAGCTGCTGTACTCCTGACGTGCTGCTGCGCTGAACGGTCTCTGATGCAGGGTGTGGGTGAAGCAAGCAAGAGGCTGGCTGGAAAGGTGTCCTCCAGCTCTGTTGGCCTGTACTAAGCAAGTGGTGTATTGCAGGAGCCATCAGTCTTTGTTCTGGCTGTCTCCTGAGACCACGTCTGTGGTGGCTGTCAGTCATCACAGGCATTGTTATGATAGGGCCTCTTGTCCACAAACCATGCATAGGAGACTAGAGGAAGGTGTAAAGTCCTTTAGTTCACCTTTGCTAGCTTCTGGACCACTGAAGGTTTCAGCCTGACCCGAGTCTACTTGAAGAGAGTGTGATACCGTGGTCCTGTTGTGAAGCTCCTCTTGCTGTGTATCTGATGCAACTTGCTGTGTTCCTCTCCAGGAAGGATCATTGGAAGCTGCTAGGCAACCTGAAGACCACAGTGGAAGGTTTGGTGTCCACCAGCAACCCGAATGTCTGGTCCAAGTATGGCGGCTTGGAACGGCTCTGCAGAGACATGCACAGCATCCTCTACCATGGGCTCATCCACGACAAGGTAGGGCTCTGTCCGGCCAGCACTGCTGTCTGTCTGTAGCTGCTTTGGTGCCTGTCCCGAGCAGCTGGGACGGTCCTGTCTGCTGCAGCTTGCTTCAGTGCTTGTAGCACGGAGCAGGTACAACGCTTGTAGCAGTGTGAGAAATGATTGAAGCAGGGACTGAGCTTGCCTGGCGAGCGCTGTGGTTGTCAGAGGGACCTGGGCACGTGTTCTTTCTATCTCATCCACCTTCGATGTGTTTTTTCTAAGTACCTGTGCCACTCGCGCTGAGGCCAGCCCCTCTCTTCTTTCTTCCTGCTGGAGCCAAGCGATAAAGCTGCATTTACAATGAGTCAGCCCTGTATCGTGTGCGCTTGGACAACTCCCCAGTGAGGTCTGGCAAGAGAAACCTCGCATCTTTACTGTTTCTGGTTAGCTGTGTTAGTAACAGGAGCTGGCAGCCAAACCCATGCTCTGCGTGGATGGGATCTCTTTCCAGACTCTCATCATACCTTGCAGTTGCTCATCCAGCTGTTCCCCCTTCCATGATTACCTGGAAGAATTTCTCTTTCCCACTTGTGTGCAGAGGCCTGAAGATCTCCCCTTCAGCTTGTAATTATTGGCATAATTAATTTAAAATGGAAAGTTGAAGCAAGTCTGCAGGGTGTGCCTGAGGGCAGGCTTCCCATCGATGGCTCTGCCACCCAGAGAGCGAGGCAGAGGAGCCCAAGGCAGCTTGCACGGGCCAGCTGGGATCCAGGAGCAGGAAAACCACACGTATGCAATGCTGCACCCGAGCTAATAAGCCTCCAGGAAGAGCCAGGCTGGCAGCTCATCCCAGCAGGGTGCTTTGCTCCCTGTATTTATTAAGTTTGCTGTCAGCACTCGTTGCGGTGCTGCTCTGTTCCCGTTAGTCCCCAGTGGCGTGGACGAGGGACCTTCTTTGAGAGATCTGCTGAGAGAGAAGCCACCTTTGACACGTGAGGAGTGCAGTGCTCCCTTCAGATAAACGTGCTATTAATAGGCTTCAGGAAGAGAG